>NC_136063.1:2045968618-2046584479 GCF_964261635.1 Lissotriton helveticus | reverse complement strand
AGTTAGTGGGTTGTGCCTGAGTGAAGAAAGATCTAGTTCAAAAGAAATGGACTGAACTTGGCGCTTAACGGCTTGGGCCCAGGCGGTAAATGGAATTTCGTGAAGATGCAGGCTCCTTCCCTCAATTTTCAGAACTTTAATGGCTAATTCCACCTTGGAATGCCATGGGGAGCCTGCGTCGCCAAAGACGATTTTTAGGGAATGCTTTAGGGTGTTTTCAGGCGATTTCAATACTCTTATGTAGTATTTTAGCAAGTCCCCCAGTAGTACCAGCTCTGGACGTTTCAGGCCTATTTCTAATCTAAGCCTGTTGTTCCGTGCCTGTCTGGGGGCCCGAAGCACCATCTTGTATGCTTTCACCTGGGCTTCAGATGTTTAACTGCAGTGGCCCTCTCAGATACCCATGTGCCCAGATAGTTGTAAGATGGAGTCGTGGTGATTCGGTGCTCCCCCAGTGACCATGACGTTTTTGTTTTAAGATGGTATTTGCCAAAGATTACTATCTTGGTCTTGCTCACGTTGATACATAGCTGATTGTCCTTGTTGTAGGTGGCAAGACTATTTAAGGCTCTTTGAAGCCCTATCCTGGTGTGGTCCATGATTACTGTATCATCTGCATACTGCAGTGTTCCCAGGACCAGCTTCCCTAATCTAGGGGGTGCTAGGTACGCTACTTTCAGGGCTTGCCCCATGTCCGCTGTGTACAGATTAAAAAGTAGAGGGGCCAAGACGCACCCCTGCTTTAAACCAGAGTTGGTGGCAATTCTTTTGGTTGTAGTTGAAGAGCTTAGTTTCACCTGGACCCAGGTCCCCTCATAAAGTGCTTGTATGGCTTTTAGCAGGACTTTGGGGATCCCCCAGGTCACTAGTTTCGCCCATAGCTGGCTTCTGTTTACTCGGTCAAAGGCCGTTGAATAATCTATAAAGCAACAGAACAAAGGTAATTTGCTCCTCGAGTTACCCTTCTTCGCGAGGTACGTGAGCGCTATGATGTCATCCAGCGTGGAACTGTTAGCCCTAAAGCCGGTCTATGTGGGCGGAAGAATGCTGTTCTTATCCACCCAGGTCTCCAGATCCTTTAGGAGAAGGCGGGCATATACCTTAGCTTCAATGTCAAGAAGGGCTATGAGTCTGTAGTTAGCCGGGTTTGAGTGCTCGCCTTTTTCATGAATTGGAAATAAAATTGAGCCTTTCCAGGAGATTGGCAAGATTGTGGTTGCGAATGAGTGGTTGAATAAGGAAGTAAGTTTGGTTGCAAAGAAGGCTGGGGCGGTCTTAAAAACCTGAGCGGGAATCCCGTTTGGGCCAGGGGCGCCATCAGTTCTGATGGCCTTGATGTGCTTTACTATCTCCGCCTCCGAGAATTTTCCAGGTCCGGTCGATCTTGATTCTTCGGTTGGGGCGTTTTCAGTAATGATGGTTGCGGCTGCCACCTTAGACCACGTGGTGTTACAAGGAGTTGGCCGATTTGGTTCACAGGTATACAGCCCCTTTGCATACTGTTCCCACACTTTTCCTGCAACACTGTTTTCCTTATATACACCTCCAGATGACAGGCTGTTAATATAACGCCAAAGCTTGCTATTGTCTTTTTCTTTGATTAGGGAAAACACTGTCAGCCAGTTTTGTTCGGTCCGCTTTCTTTTCAATTCCCAGATTTTCTTTTTGTAATTGGCTCGCAGAATGGCAATGGGGGGCCACCCTGGCAGGTGGATGCCTTTCTTTTTTGCCCTCACAGCCTTGTTGAGTGCATGCTTAGTCTGATTCAGGCTCTGTGTTATTAGGCGGCATGGCCTGGTGGTTTTTTGACAGCTTCTTGGTTGATGGGTATTGCCCAGGTACTTCAATATATCTTTGATCAGCGTTTCCCATCTGTATATGGTGTTCTCACTGTCTTGTGGCCTTAGTACTTCCACCCTTTTGGCTACAAATGCCGAGAGTCTATGGCTGAGATTGGTCGACCATTTTATTCTTTTGAGGACTAGATGATGTTCTTCGCCTGTGGGCGTGCCAATTAGTTCGTAGGGGCTCGCCTGTTCTCGTGTCAGGTTGAATGTGGCACGGAGAGGCCTATGGTCGCTTTCGACTCTGTCATCCACGGTGAAATTACAAAGATTGTTAGTCAGGCCTTCGTTGGTGAAGATGTAATCTATAGTGGAGACATTCCTGAAGGTCGGATTGGCGGTCCATGCGGGGTGGCTCATTTTTTGTGTCCCATGGGTGGATTGCAAGTTGTAATTTGCTAGAAGTTCGATCAATGGAGCTGACTTCTTACTTGGGGGTGCCACAGGGATCAGGTCCAGTCCTCTCAGATTGAAGTCACCCGCTATTATTACATCATAGTGCAAGCGGCTTATTAGTAGGTCTTCCAGGGCGATGGTAAGTGCTTCCAAGGTGTGGGGGGAATGCAGTTTTGCTGGGTTGAGATAACAGTTGATTAATAAAAGCGGGCGGAGTGTTTGATCCACTCTCAACCCTTCTATTGAAATGGCTTGCAGATCGGGTGACTCCAGATTTAAATCCTTTACATTAAGTTTACAGGCATGGCTTATGAAGATGGAAAGACCCCCTGACGGACGACCAAAGATCGTCCTTTTGGTAGCTGATTTAAAATGTTTGTAAAAGCCAGCTATTGGAGTCGTTGACCTAGCCCAGGTCTCCTGGATGCATAATATGTCCCCCTGAGCCAGATAGTCGTGAGTGGTCGTGTCCCTGCGGATATTATTTAGCCCCGCAATGTTCCATGAAATGATGGTTAACTTGCGAGCTTGGGCCCTTAATGGATACGCATGCTCTGTTTTCATGGGTATAGGCGGGGTTAGGAGCCCTGTCTCCATGTGTCCTCCGTATGAGCCAGGCCTTGCCGCTGCACACTGCGCTGCTTTTCTTTTAGCTGGATTTTTATTTTTAACGGGGATCTTGGCCTCCCTGATTTCAATCCCCCGTCTGGACTGGTGGATTTTGTGCCTTTGAGAACAGAGATAGGTTCTTGAAGGCCGTAGTGCGGTCTAAGGACGTGCGGATATTTTGGTGCCCTTGGGGCGGTGACTTCTATGCCCCATTCTGCCAGTTGTGTTGCTTCATTGAGGACTGCTTGTTGTGCTTGCTGATTCACGAATCCGACTATGGTGGAATCACCGTGTGTGTCAGACTCCAGGCTCTGAAACCTCACCAATTCGATCATCACAGAGGTGATGTATGTCAGGGAATCTATATGGCTGAAAAGACGTACAATGTTGGACCTGTTCAGGATTTCAAAGGAGCCTAAGGCTATGAATCTAGGGGTCAACAGCAGCTCATATGTTTCTGATGGATTTTTATGTTCAGTGGAGCGCCGTTGAGCTCCTTCTCCCAGGGACATAGGCCTCTGATGATTTGGATATGGCGGGTTTTTATGGTTGTCTCCTGGCCACAGTCTATCTGGCGCCACTATTGGAAGTCCTACCTTTCTTGACGATCCTTGCCTTTCCTCATTGATTACATTCTGGTGTGGAAAGTTATTGTATGCAACTCTTGGCTGCTGACTGCCAGGAACCTCAATTGGTTGGCCTACCGGGCAGGGTGGTCCCAACTGCGCCCCCTGGTGTGGTAAAAGTTTTGTTTCTGTCTTACTCTGAAGTGCCCAACCGGTTGGGCCGTTGGTGCTGGGTTGTCCACCGATTACCACCTGTGATGACCTTGGTTGAGCCTCCACGTTGGATTGTTCCTCCGTGTGAGGGATTAGATGTCCAAGGGCCTCGCGTGGAATGAGAGATGCATCGCTAGGCTTGTTGGTCTTGGGTGCGTGTTTAGGGATGAAAATGGGAAAAGGTGGTTTAAGGCTGCTTTCAGTGGCGGTGGCGCCAGGGGTTGTTATGGCTGGAGATATGATCCTGCTTTTGACTTTAGACTTCTTTAGTTGTTTCTTTAGTCTTTTCTTGGCTCTCCTTGACAGCGGAGCATTTACACTGGCCGGTACGCCTTCGGCCTTCTCCAAGAGAAGTATGCTGGCGGATGATTCGTCGCATTCGGTGTCGGGGTCCAAGACATCAAGGTCCCCGCTCCCTTGTTCTGCCAAGCTGTGATTACTGCATGGCCCTACCAGTGGAGCTCTTGGTGGGCTGATAATCGCAATGCATTGATCGGGCATTACGTCGTGCACTTTCGTCAGAGCTGGTAACTTTTGTGCCGCCTGTACTTGAGAGGACCTCTCACACAGGCCCTTGGCTAGAGCAAGCATATCTTTTAGAACTACGGGTAGACTTGCCCATTTATCTATAATGGCGGCACAAGAGTGCATATTAACCTCGTGGGCTTCGAACAGCGCTTCAAGCTTTGCTAATTTGACATCTTGGCGCACCAAGTGCTGGGCAATTGAGTGCAGGAGATCGACTTGAACCTCCATCTTCGTAGACTGCCATAGTAAGGCCCTAGCCATGGTGTCTTGAACTTCTCTTATAACGGTCAGGTTTAAATCTTTGACCGTGGCTTCGTCAGTGGAGTCTTGATGTTGAATCAGGCCCAAGGGGCTCCATTCCTCCGTCTGCGATGTTCTCCTGGCGTTGATTCTACCTGAGTTTATGGGTGTATCTTCAAGTGTGCGTTCTATTGACTGTTCTAGTTTTTGTAGGAACGATGCCGTTAGTGCGACCATGCCAGGAGTGGTCGACTTTGTTGATGACCGGGGTGTCACCGTTGTGCTTGGTCGTAACCCTGTGCTCTTTGGGGGAGAGGGTGCAGTAGCCGTGTTTTGCTTTGCAACCCCTGTCTCCACGTGTGCCCCTTCCGCGGGTCTCGTGTGAACATCAGCTGTGATCTTTAACGGACTCTTCACCCTGGCAACAGGTTGAAGTCGTGCTTCCGGGCTTCTGATTTTTTCGATATATGGGGGCTCGCTGGAGGAACCGCCAGTTTGATCTTGGTTGGCCATTGGCGACCCCGGTTTAGCACTGCCCTCAGAGCCTGTTTGTCTCACGTCCGGGGGTATCGGTCCACTGGGGGCCTGGAAGAATTGAGTAATGAGACCCTGTGGGAGGGGGCTACCCGAGACTGAGTCCTGAGTTTTTTGGGTGCTAACACTTCTAGTTACTCTTCTTTGTGCCATGTTTTCAGGGTTCACCTCCGCTCCTTCCACCTCCGAGCTGGACTTGATCTTTTTGAGCGTCATCTTTAAAGCGCCGTAGACTGGGGCTCTATGTGGTGAGATTCGTTTTCTTATATGCTTATTTGTTGGGGTATCTCACCTATGGGGGCCTTATATTGCTTGTGTGAGTCTGGTTGATATTGTTGGTTAGTGTTTCTAATTCACAATGCAAACAGTACTGGTCAGGGTCCTTACAGGGGGGGGAGGGAGGCGGCAAGCGGTGCACACAGGGGGGCCGCGGGCTGGGAGACCTAGTCAAGCAGCCCCTTGGTCCACGCCCTCGGCTCTTACTTTGTGTCCGCCCCTACAGGCAGCCGCGCTCGCCACTGCCACTTACCTCCCACAGTGGCTGCACAGTTAGACTCCAGACACTCCAAGACACTCCAAATGCTCCAGGCTCCAGATATTCCAGATAACCCAAAGTGCTCCAGTTAGCTCCCAAAAGGCAAAGGGCAGCAAAAGGCAGCCAGAAGCTCGCAATGCTGGAGTCGCAATGCTGGGGTCGAGGAGCGGAGGGGCCAAAAGTCTCACCACCTTCCTCACTTCTCCTCCCCCTCACCTGGGACCCAACTTTTCTGGCTTTCCGGGCTTTTACCACAGTTTTTTCCCTGTTCGCTGAAACAATTCTGATGCTCCACTTGCCTCTCCTCCCTTCAGTCACTTCCTTCCTTCCTTCCTTCTGTCTATTGCCACTCCACCGTATCCAAAGATAGTCTGCAAACAAACTACTCACTTCTTCCTCTAGTCACACCCCGGAGCCCATGCCACACACCTGTGTTGGAAACTTCATGCTCCACCACCCTCACTGCCAGGCAGCCTGGGCGAGCCCCAGATCCAGCCACTATTCCGGCCACGGGCTCAATGGCGCTCACCAGTGCTCCTGCTCTGTCACCGCGGAGGTTCCTTTTCTGGGAGCTGCTCTCCCAAACAGCGCCTTCACAACAGCTTTGCAGCCGCACACCGCTGCAAATTGATGGCAGTTTTGATTGCTCGGGCGTGCACCCCTCCAGGGGTCACTGACCCTGGGGCACTCACCCCCCACCGTCACGGCGACGGCACTGGTTGTTTAGCCGCTAGTCTCGGCGCTCGGCGGTGGCTCACCGCGGCTCACCCGCGGCTTATGGAAAACCGGGCACGGACCAGCCACTACGTTCGAACGCACTCCTGCGGCAGTGAATGAGCCCTCGGTAATCGTTTGCCAGTGAAAAGTGGGCCAAGTGTTTCAAACGTTTGCGCCGCTGCCACCAACCTCAGCAGAAAACTAGAGCCGGGGGCCAAGCCGGTCCAAGCCCACAACTCGGCAGCCTTTCAGCCTTTTCAGCGGCTCTTCTCAGCAGCTGCGGCAGCGTTTCTCAGCGGCGTTCACTATATTGAACATTGAACATCGTCCCACTATCTTGAACTTCTTTGAGTGAACTAAGAGACTCTTCCTCTGGGCACAATATCTAGCTATTTGTTTTGTATATTAATTTCCCAATGTGACTACGTCCTTGCCAGTCTTATGGACTATACATTTAATTTCTGCCACCTCATTTGGTTTCTGAATTGTTTCCACCATACAGGCCATTTTTAATTGGAGCACCTGAAGATATCAAAAATCCTCTCTTTGACCTTAGTTTTCCATAATCATGAACAACACCAACATCATACTGGCTATCTGTATGCATTGTCACATTCACAATTTCTGCTAGACAGCAAGAGTTTGTTAAGGCAATCAATTCTGCTACTTGTGCTTACATCGCATTTGGTAAGGAGAATGCTTCAAGTGTCTCTGTAATAGAGTACACTGCCTAGGCAGCTTTCATTCCTCCATATTGGCCTCTCATCAACAAATAGTGTTACATCTGCCAGTTCCAACTACCTTTATGGGGATTTGTTCATAATTCAGTTACTTCAATGTAGTATTCCCAATTTTTGTCTGAAATTGGAAGCAGTGTTGCTGGGTTCAGGACATTACACCTTCAAATGGAAGTATTCTCTACTGCAGGAGTGATTTTCTCATAACGTGTCAACCTACTGTTTGTTATGTGCTGTGCTCTTGTTAAAAAGATATCGAATGAGGAACTTAGACAATTAAAATATGGCCCATCGCAATTTATTCACTTTGTTTGATAGCCAAATAAACAGCTGCAATTCATTTCAAACAACCTGGAAGACTTACAGCTGCTGGGTCTAATAATCCTGATAGATGTGCCACTGGATGCATACGTCTTCCATGTTTCTGAGTGACTATTGAAAGTGCACAACTATCTTTTTCATGGCAAAATAGGAAAACTATCATAATGTAATCTTGTAACCGGGCATCCCGAGTGGAGGCTCATGACACAAACTCTCTTTCAATTTCTGAAATGCATCTAGTTACTCCTCATCAAATTGTACCAAATCTTGTACATCGTTGCGTTTCGACCTTATTACAACCTTTGAAATCAAGGAAAAGTTGAGAATGCATTGACAACACAAGCATAAATGTGCTTTTAAGGTCAAAACTGGCCGAATAAAGTTTTAATTGACGTGACATGACTTAACAAAACTAGCACACAATTCCAAGAAACTTCCAAACCTCTCTCTGGGTGGTCGAGGAACTCTGTTTCAGAATTGCAGAAACACATTCTTTAGAGCCTTTACTCATACCCTTTTCAATAAGGTGTCCAGGGTAAACAACTTCTTTTTCACTGTACTGTACTTTAGTCGGGTAGACTTTATGTCCATTTTCAGCCAAGGGGTTTAGCAATGAATTTCATGTCTAATGGCCACTACCAGAACACTTGAGGTCTGTGAAAACAAGTCATTTGAGATACCCTATGGCATTGCACATGGCATTGTGTCAGACTAGAATTCCACATTTCAACTTCAAATTTCATGGGATTGATACAGTGTGATTTAACCCCAGGGGGTGCGGAGGTAATCAAAAATTGCATGTACCCTAGAGCTGAAGTGCTATGGATAATGAAATTGAAAGATGTTGAGAATGGACTCAAGACCACCATGAGTTACAATTCTTTTTGTGAAGTAAATGATTATGTTATAATGTGAATGTGTCACAGTGATCAGGATTACAAAAAGGTTTATGATCCAATTTTATTTTGGGTCCCTTGGTTTTTTTAAAAGTAATTTTTCAAGCTGTAAACTGTGACACGGTTCTTTAAAATGTAATTGTAATAGAATATTTGAGTGTTTAATTTACTATGATATCTTTGACTGAAGAAAAGAAGTGTATTTAAAAAAAATATATTTTATTTATTGGTATTTCAAAAGAAACAACATAGGACATACAATTTCCAACATTATGTCAGACCTGTCCCATACAACGGAACTGCATTATAACACTCCATATCCAATAGTTAATTTCAATACAGACCCAGTACGCCATATCCCACACAATTTGCTCCGGTATTACTCTGACTGTTCATTTAAGCTCGATAGATAGTCCACTAAATAATGCCAATAGTCCTTAGGTCGTGCACGTGGTGGCAACTCTTCTTCATACAGTTTGAAATTGTCCTTACAGTATATCATATCACTTATCCATTGCTTTGTTTGTGGCGTTTTCTTACCCCCCCAACATAGTGCTACATTGCGCTTGGCCAGTAGCAGTGCCAATACACAGAATTTGCGTTTTTTCGCTTTAACATTTTGTAATATATTTAGAAGACATGTCCGTACATTACAGTGAATCTCAATTCCCACCATCCTACTCAGCATCTCTGTCACCTCTAGCCAGAACTGAGCTACTCTCCCACAATACCATGCCATGTGTATGAAATCAGCATCATCCTTCCCGCACCTCTGACATCGCGAGTCTTCGCGCAGACCATATTTGTGTAGTCTTTGGGGTGTGTGGTATGTTTGATGTAAGTATCTAATATGTATAAGTTTTAGGTTACCATTTGGTGGTAGTATACCAGTGATCGTACCAGCCGCACTCCACTCCTCCTCAGATAGAGGCGTTTCCAGGCACAAATTCCATTTTTGAAGTGCTTGGTCTGCAGTGTCCCCTATTTCAGCCTGCAATGAAGTGTACAGTCTAGATACCAGATGTTTTGGGTTAGCTGAAGTGATGAGTAATTGCAGTGTCAGTAATGTGTCTGGTTCAGCAGGATAGGTGGGGTAGTGTGCCTGCAATGCCCTCAGTAGTCTATAGTACGTAAATTTAAATAACGATGATTGATTTTGTATGTATTGCAGGTCTACTAATTTCTTAATTGTCCCCTCCTGATATAGGTCTCCTATAGTGTCTAATCCCACCTGTTTGAGTAAGTCCATTCCCACTGTCTCTTGTGTGACCGACAGAGCCGAGTGATAATGAAGTGGCATTTCTGGTGCGTATATCGGTTGTTTACCCACTTTTTTCGCTATGACCTGCCCTGCTGCCGTTGTAGCATCCACTGTATTTATATCTTTTTTATGTAAAGCCGGTCGCACGTGTGATAGGATTGCAGTCAGTGGTACTGCGAGGACGTCACCTTCTTCCACAGCTACGTGTGTGATATAAGGAGTGGGGTGAAACCAGTAATGCGCATATTGTGCTTGCGCACATAAGTAATACAGTAGAAAGTCGGGGACTTTAAATCCTCCTTTCACATATGGCAGTGTTAGTGTGTGGAGGTTTATTCTAGCCGTCTTACCCGCCCAAATCAATTTTAAGGTAGCCGATCCGATCTCCTGGAACACTGGTTTCGGTGGTTTTATCGGAATGTTATTAAATAGATAGAGCAGTTTCGGTAGTAGCACCATTTTTACTATGGCTACTCTGTCTGCCATAGACAATGGCAGTTGTATCCACCGATCAATTTTCTTACCCAGTCCATCCAACATTCTTCCATAGTTTGTGCGAATCACCTCTTCTGGGTCTCTGTGGAACCAGACTCCCAGGTATCGCACTGGGTCCGTTTGCCAGTCTAAGGGGTAATCCAGGTGGATTGGTAGGGTGCTGTCAGTGAGGGGTATAATCGTGGATTTCGTCCAGTTTATGTTTAGCCCTGAGTGATATCCAAATTTAACGAATTCTCTTAGTAGCGGATTTAGATTATCTTTTGGGTCTCTAACATAGAGTAGCACATCATCAGCATATAGCAAGATGTGAAGTGGTCTTTGGGGGAATTGCAGTGCCGAGTTTTTATATTCCTGCCTTATTTTACATGCTAGTGGTTCTATGGCTATGGCAAACAACAGGGGCGATAATGGACACCCCTGTTGAGTGCCTCTTCCTATCTGTATGGGTTCTGAGACGTATTTGTTGACTCTGATCCTTGCCACTGGTTTAGTATAGAGGAGCGCTATCCATTGCAGGAACAACAGCGGGAAACCCATTCTTCGCAATATGGCGTGCAGATATGTCCAAGCAAGAAAATAAGTGTCTTACTAATTATTAGATGGAATTTCTACGTTTAAGATGGCACCTATCTTGATACAAGTGTGCTTAAGATTTATGATATTAGGATGAATAGTTAATTGGATTTGTTTATCTAATTTGCGTGCATATGCGCATTGTTGTGATATAGGAGTAGTTTTGTGTAGGTATTCATCAAGCACACAGGTACCACATTGCAAATTGGATAAACTATTCTTCTAAGACAATGCCTATTTATGTTGATGTGTATCACTTAAAAGGGTAAGTAATTATCATAGAAAGTTTGTTAATTTTGAATTCAATGACGCAAATTAGAGGTGCATATGTAGAGTATTAAGACATACAGGGGATAATGGTAAAGTTACATACAGCTTGGTAATTTAATACACCGGAAATGCATATTTGATTTACATCAACCACCCAAGATGCCACTGATAAAGATTGCCAGATACAGGAGTCCTCACAGAGGAATCGGAATCTCTCATATAAGGTACTAATAGGACAATTTCCCATACAAGAAATATTGACTTGAATTTATGGAGGACGTTGGATCTTGGGGTACATTTACTGAAACATAAATTGTATATTTTATTTCAGATAGTGTGGGTGTAGCGTAACATATGCTTAACCCAGCCTCTATGAATCGCTCTCTTGAAAGTATATTTATGGTAAGTCCTTGATGTCTTCAAATCTGCAACTATTTAGAAACATGACTGGTATCAATATTGTTAAGGTTTAATTTGGTTTTTCGTTTTCATATAACCAGTCAGTGCTTAAAAGTAGTTTTCGCTGTTGGAAATTGAGTTGCACACTCACAAAGAAGTTGAGCATGATACTTTGTCGGTAAGAACTATGTCCACTTGCACTGTTACTTGTTCTGATTTAAGCCACACAAAAGGTGATAATGGGAATTTGAATGTGTTAAGAGAAATACTTAAGCAGGGTATTACTGACCATTTGGTTTGGAGTTCCATAGTTTTCTAATGACATGCATGATTGGTGTATATTTTTCTCATTATAGGGAGTTGAACCTGATTATTGTCACACAACAGGGTGTGTGGTTACTTTACTGTAACATATTGTAATTAAATTGCTTTGCCATGTGCTCTTTTATAACTTTCTTTTGAATTCCTATTTTTGGTGAACATTTCACTGATTATGTACTGGATTGGAAGGATCTTCTGCTTCTTTAGCTTTGAAAACAAAATGTATGAACATATGTGATATCATTTTTATATAGTAATTTATTTCAGATGATTCTCTAGCCCTATTGACGTTAGTTAATGATAAAACACATGTTGGCTTAAATGGAAAAAAGAAAGAAGATTCCAGAATTCTCCCAGTGAATTATACAAGGATTTCTTCGGGACACAGTATGAAAAGAGTGCTTGAGGAACCATTATTGGCTTAGCAATGCAGTAGTATCCAGTTTACAGTCCTCTTTTGTCTTGGATGCTTTAAGAAATTGAGTTGTTGGTTGACTGGGGTGTGAGCCCTGGTCAAGCATCAACCACAATCCTTATCATGGGGATCCACAAGCCAACCCTAAATTAACCTGTGCTCAACCCTCTGGTAGCTGGGCACACGGCAGTCAGGCTTAATTTTGAGGCAATGTGTAAAGTAGGTGTGCAACAGTTCAAACAGTAATAGGGTGAAACACCACACAAAAAGAATTCCACACTAGGTCAGGAAAATAAAATGTACTTAAATGAATAAAAAGAAACCAAAACAACAAAAATCCATTCAGTACAACTGAAGATATTCAATATAAATAATTTAGTACAAAAGCGCCATAAACCACCAAGTATGGATATCTGGTTGCGCAGGACCAACGCGATGCGTCGGTTCCGAGATGTGGTGAGGCTGTGATCAAGGGCATGCATTCTTGTCGAGGATCCCATTGACGGGGCTTGAGATGCAATTCCGGAATAGAGTATGTGGCGCACAGTCAAAATGATGCATCTGGTCCAAGGAGCTACAATGCAAAGCCAGTCATCGAGCTGCTGGCGATGAGGGATGTAAGGGCCTGCATTTAGGATGCATTGCACACTCTGGCGATGCAGCAGTTCCAAATAACTGCAATGCAATGGGGATCATTGTGACTGGTCCAATCCACGCAGCAGAGGAGATGTATCCATACCGATAGATCCACAGAGGCTGGCAGAACACCTTAAGCCCACTTCCAAGGTCCAGGACTAGGGTGGCACCACTTGGCAGGGTAGACTCACACAAGGCGTAGTCCATGTGCATGTTGTTGGAAGTCTGTTAAGCCAACTAGCCCTTGGAATCACTCTGGGTTCTGGGTTCAAGAGATGCAGGTCCAGTCCTCACCCAGGCAAGAGGGCAGCAGGCAGAAGGTCTGAACAGCAGGGCAGGAGTTCCTTTAGAACAGCAGTCCAGCAGAGAGGCAGTCCTTGTAACAGCACCTCAGTCTTTCTTCCTGGCAGAGTATCCCCAGGTCCAGAACTGTACTGAAGTGGTGATGTCTGAGGTCAGTTGGTGCTTTGAAGTGGGAGAGAAGCTTCTGGAGATTTCCTTTTGTGGTCCCCATGCATCCTGGCTTCCCTGCCGTGGCTCCGGACTAGCTACAGGGGGTATTGAGCCCTTTGTGTGGCGGCAGGACGCAGCCTATTCAGGTGTAATCAGGGCTGTGCCCAGCTCCTCCCTCCCATTCTGCCAGCGAGGGACCTTCCAGGCACACCTAAGCTCTGTATTGTACATGGCTGTCTAGGAAGAATACACAAAGCTCAACTGTCAATTACGCCCAGTCATGTGACCAAAGACAGGCTGCAGGCACCAAATAGATGAGGCAAGAAAATTTCATCTTTCTAAAAGTAAAAATAACAAATGATGGACAGAATATTGAAATCAAACATTTACCCCCAGTCACAGATCTGGGTTTAATCCATTGTTTTTTTTGGCTCACCACACCACCCCAGTTTGGACCCAGTGATATGAAAATCAGTATTGATCCTACTCCCAATGGTAACAGTCCAGCCTGAACTGCCAAGCCAGGTCCTCCGTGGACCGGCAAGAAGGATCCTAGGGCCGGCTTTGGGGTATCACCCGATATCAGCCAGGCAAGTTTTAATTACATGGCACAGTGAGCATGGGACCCACGTCTGCCCATACCCTTTTCACTTAGGGTGACAAAAGCAAAAAGAACAAATGATGGACTGAATCCTGAACAAATCAAACATTCACCTCCAGTCACAGATATGGGTTTAAGACACCAATTTTTTGCTTACCATGCCACCCCAGCCATATCTAATTCAGCCTTGACCCTGAACAATGGATTACACCCAGATCTGTGACTGGGTTGAACGTTTGATTCGTTCACCATTCCATCCGTCATTGGTTCCTTTAACTTTCTAAAAGTGGCATTTTCAGAATTGCAATGTAAAGTTGATTTCACCATAAGTTTGGATTATGAATTGTGTTTCCAGAGACACCAAACTTGATCTGGTTAGCTCTTCCCATTTGGAAATTACACTTATAAAATCCGAAAAGGCAACTCCATTGTTATGGGAGTGATAGGTCTTGCAGTAGTGAAAACGAATTTAAGAGTTTTTCACTACCAGGGCACGTAAATTCTTAAGAATGCATGTCCTAGTTTTTAAATACATTGCACCAAACCCTCTGGGATGACCGGAGCCTAACCTAGGGGTGACATATGTATCAAAAAGGAAGGTTTGGGCCCGGCAAAAGGTTTATAATGCCTGGTCAAATTGGCAGTTTAAAACTGAACACACAGGCTCTGCCATGGCTGGCCTCAAACCTGCTTAAAGGGCTACGTAAGTGGGTGGCACAATCTGTGCTGGAACCCTTTTAGTAGCATTTAATATATAGGTCCTGTGCACATGTAGTGCAGCTTTACTAAGTACTTATAGGTAAAATAAATACGCCAATTGGGTTTAAGCCACCGTTACCATATTTAGAGAGAGCACACACATTTTAGCACTGGTTTGCAGTTGTAAGGTGTACAGAGCTCTAATGCCTGCAAAGATGAGATGAGCACTAAGATCGAGAAGGATGGCAAAAGGTTTGGGGGGAAGACCACCCTAAGGCTGACAGGTCTGACATCAAACAGTGGAGGTAGAGGATATATCGATAGAGTTATAGGGTGAGAAATAGGGTAGTGCATTGGAAAGAGTAGTAGAAAGTGGTTTGAGATGAGTCAGAGTTGAGGTAGAGGATATATTGAGAGTGATATAGGGTGAGAAATAGGGTAGTGTATTGGATATGCTGAATTAGAAGAAAAGTAATAAATATATAGATCCATAAGTACATGGAAGGTATATAGATGCATAAAGGAAGGGGGTATATGTAGATTAAAGGAGTATTTAATAAACTCTGGCTTTCAAGTGTTGTACTTTAAATTAATTATATTTATTTATAAATATATATTTGTAATTCAATAGTGAAGCAATTGTAGATAAATAGTTATGATAAAAGATTTACTTATTTATGCAGTCATTGATATACATGTTAAAAACAGAATAATATAACTATCAGTAATATGCACATTTGTTAAGCAGAACTAATGAATATCTATATTTTTTAAAACAATTCTTCTACACATGTATACCAGGCAATACACATATATAGGTACATGTCTATAATACAAATAAATGCTGATATACACAGAGATATGCTGTATATTTCTGTTTGTGTATGGTGGTTATGTGCGGAATTCTTGAGTAGTTTTCTGAAGATAAGGTGGTTATCTGTGGATCTTATGTTGGGGGGGTAAAGAATACCATATTTTGGCTGCTTGAACAGAGAACAATGTGCCACCCATGCTTTTTTTTCTTGTACTCTTGTACTTTGGGATTTTGAGACACAGTGCCACTCTGGAGCGGAGGTTCATTTGTTAAATGTGTTTGGTGATTTTATTCTTGATGAAGAGCCATCCTGTTCCATGTATGGCTTTGTGGGTGATACAAAGTAGCTTGAACTTGGATCTTCTGGCAGCCGGTAACCAATTCAGGGCTTTCAAAACAGGGGAGATGTGGTCTTGCAGTTTTATATGTAAGAGTAGTTGGGCAGCCGAGTTCTGAATCCTTTGTAGTCTTTTCATGGTCGTTAAAGGTGATCCGTGGTAGAGGCTAGTGGTGTAATCGAGTATGGACAGAACAAGGGAGATGGTAGCCTGGATCTTGTGTTGAAATCCTAAATGGGGAAGATCTGTTGCAGAGTTTTTATAGTAACAAAGGTTGATCTTGCTAGTTTGTTCACTTGGGCATTCATTGGTAGCTTGGATTCCATGGTCATTCTGAGGTTTCGTACTTCCCTTGATAATTTAGGCGGTGATCCCAGATCATCAGGCCACGTGGTGAGTGGGTCATAATGTTTCCAATCACCACACGTGACTATTTTTGTTTTGAAAGCATTCAATTTGCGATTGCTCCACGTCATCCATTGATCCAGGGCTTTGAGACAACAGAATATTGGTGAATTTCCAATGTCTTTGGAGCGTTCCAGTTGAAGGAGTAATTGCGTGTCATCTGCATAATTATAGCATGTGAGGTGAAATTGATAGATCATTGCTTTTAATGACTTCATGTAGATGTTGAAAAGCATGGGCGAGATGATAGAGCCTTCAGGGACCCCTGCTTTTGTGAAGTACAGTATGGATGAGAAGGGGGGTATGGATGTCATTAGTTCTGTTGCAAAGGTAGGATGTGATCCAGCCTAGAGCAGTCCCCTCTATGCTGGCTTTGCAGAGTCTTTGTATCAGAGTTTCATGTTCAACCATGTCAAAGGCAGCCGAGAGGTCTAAGAGATGTAGCGCAGCAACCCTGTTGCAGTCAACTGTGTTCTTTAGGACATCCCAGAGGGCAAGACGGCAAATTCTGTGCTTCTTCCTGGACAGAATCCTGTTTGGAATTCTGAAAGTATGGCGTTCTCTTCAATTAATTTCGACATCTGAGCGAATGCTGCTCTTTCTATCAGTTTGCCCAGGAAATGTCTATTTATAATCGGTCTATAGTTGTCAGGGTTCTGCGGGTCCAAGTTTGTTTTCTTCGGTAATGGGCATATGTAGGACTTTTTGAGTTGTTCTGGAAATATTCTGGTAGTTAATGAATTGTTTATGATTCTTCCTACTGGAGTTCCAGCAGATGTTGTTAAAAGAATTGTCTAGAAGGTTTGCGGAGGACCCAGCTCAGATGGGCTGCCGGCAGGCATGCTTGCTTTGGCCCGGTCCATAAATTACTCGTGTGAAATGTGTTGGAAGGAATGGAGAGGCTGGGTTACAGTATTCTTGGATTGTTGTTTTGGAAAAAAGTCAGCGCTGGTGCTTGTCTTCGTTTTAAGTATGAGTCCAACGTGTCTGCTTTGGCTATGTAATGATTTACCAGTTTATCTGTGAAATCTTGAGTAACAGGATGAGCTCCTTCTAGGCAATTTGGTTTCCGAAACTCATTGAGAATGTTCTAGAATTCTTTATTTGCACGTTTAGCATTTTGAATTCTGTCTGAATAGTATCTTTTCTTACCTTTTTTGATAGCTGACTTGTATAATCTGTTAACTTTTGTAGGCGAAGATTATCTTGATTGGTGTTTGTTGTGAGCCAGGCACGTTGCAGCTTTCTAATTTGATGTTTTATCTCTGTATTTCTCCAAGGTGCTTGTTTTCTTTTGTTCTTTTGTGTGAATTTTAGTGGTGTCAGGATATCAAAAGCTTTCTGTAGCCACTCATATAGTTTTTGAACAAAATCTATTGTGTCTAGAGCTGTACTGGATGTTAGTTGTGTTTCTAAGTGTACTAAATTGAGTTTGTTCCGCGGTCGATAGGTGGATGCATGTAAGTTGGTTTCAGCTGTGTCGCTTTGAGTTGTTTTATGTGGACAATTTGATGCAGGTTCAGTGCATCTAGGCTAGCGATGATTGGTTTTGGATGGAGCATTTTGGGTTTGTCAAAACACATGTTGAGGTCACTTAGAATGCATAGTTTGGAGTTTAGTGTTATCAGGTTTGAAACCGTGTCTAGAAGTGTGTCTAGGAATGTTGCATTGCTAGGTGGAGGTCTGTAAAGGAAATGGAATTTACTGGAGGTAGACGGTGTAGGATTTTATCTGGTGAAAAGGGCCTCACAATCTTCTATGGAGACATCGTCAGTTTTAGTTATTTGTAATGTTTGTCTGAACACAACAGCTAGGCCATCTCCTTTATTGCCTATACGATTTAGGGTGATCATTTAATAGCCTAGAGGAACGGCTTCATGCAGTACTGGAGCCATATCATCTTCCAACCATGATTCAGTTATGAAGAGTGTCAGGTTTTGAGTCAGTGAGAAGGTCGTAGACCTGATGATTGTTTTTAGAGAGTGACCGGGCATTTATTAGTAGACCGTTTAGAGAATGTTCTTTGGAGATAGTGTGATTTTGTTTTGTAGAAGAGCGAGCAGTATTTTGTGGGCTTGCTGCAGGTGTGTTCTTAGTGTTGGTATTAGCTGTATGAGGATAGCAATGGTGTAGCTGTTCTTTATCGTGTTCCTCATCCAGCAGGCCAAAAAGGCATTTTGATGGGTCTGCATGTGTAGGTAGTGGAGACGGTGGTTGAGAGAGAGTTGGTATGCTGCGTTGTTTTTGTAGCATAATCTTGTGCAGTAGACATGGAGAAGCGAAGTTTTTGAGGTGTGGCACGTTGCTCATTTTGTTTGCGTCTGTTTTGGGCAGAAGGTGTATGAGTTTGGGGTAGTGGTGCAGTGTGTGGGTGATGCGGGAAGGTTCTAAATTGTCCAATGGATGAGAGGCGGTTAAGAGAGGGTTTCTGTGTTGCTGTATATATGTTAGGTGGGTTGGAAGAGAGAAAGCTTGGAATGGGTGTTTGTTCGTTTGTGTAGTCTAAAAAGTGTGTGTATGTTTGTAGTTTGTGATGGAAAGTATTATGAGGTATTGCGCTTGATAGATTTTGTTGTGCTGGTGTGCGTGTTAGGTTTTCTTATTGAGGAGTAGTGAAAGGAGGTGCTGATGTATTTGTTTTAGGAGATGGATTTGTTGGTATAGTATAATTTGTGAGTGAAAGTTGTAAGGTAAAGGGGTGGTGAAGTGTGTGTGAGTAGAGTGTATGTTGTGTTTAAGAGGGGATGAACTAGAGTTAAGAGTGTATGTTTTAGATTTAATTGGTACAAGAGGTAATATGTGTGGTGCAGTGGAGTGTGAGTGTTGTGTGGCTTTGTTATTGTAGTAGAAAGAAGAGGAGGGTGTTGGTATAGATTTGTTAGTGAAAGAAATGGGTCTGTTAGGAGTAATTAGAGTAGGAAGCGTGTGTCTAGATGGGATGCAGTTAAGTATGTTGTGGATTAGGGTTCTGTTAGTGATAAGTGGATTGGTTAGTGGTGTTGGATAGAGTTGTGTACTGTTTGTTGGTGATGGTGGAAATGTACAGTAGCTGGGATAGAAGGGTGTATAGGTTTGATTTCTTGAGATTTGTAGTGTGTTCTGAGACACTGAACTTTGTCTTGGGTTAGTTCCTAGTAAATGAGTAGAGTACATGTGCTGTGAGTGTGTTACTGTGGTTATGGATGGGGTAAGGTGGGTGCTGGTGATTGAGAAAATGGGTAGCATTTCTGGCCCTAGTCCAGACCAGTCTTGAGCAGGCTGAAGCAGGCAACTGACCTCGTCCTCTCTGCCCTTAGCCTCGACACCTGGACTTAGACGGCCTAAACCTTGACAATAAATAGTCCTAGTAATCAGGTGACCCCTTCGGTTAATGGGAACCCTAGACCTAACCCTAAACAATCACAACACTAGCCCTAGGCCCAATAGGAGACAAGTATCTCACAGCCCTCGTTCCAGCATCCAATCAGGCACGAAACCCTAAGCCCTACATCCAATCGAAAGCCTAACCCCAGCACTAGTCCCAACCCTATTCCCAGTATCCAATCACACAGGAAACCCTAAACCCTATGTCCAATAGAAAGCCTAACCCCAGCCCTCGTCCCAATCCTAGTCCCAGCAGCCAGTCATACAGGAAACCCTAAACCCTACATCTAATAGAAAGCCCAGCCATCGGAACCAGTATGAAACCCTAAACCTATCCACCAATCAGATCATAAGCCCTACATCAATAAAATTATTGTCCCAGGAACCAACCACTACCCTCAAATACCCAACCAATGAGAACACTAATTCTAATCCAATAGAAACACCAGATGGAACAACCAATCAGCGCACACTTGTAGCATCAAATAGCAGCCTATATAAGGTCCCTGCAACCGCAGGCAATGTTTGCTGGTCAGGGAGTATGAAGCTACTCCTCAATTCAGAATCTCGTAGGAGACAGACAGGCTCAATCTACACTTGGAGTTCTGCAGGTAAGGACTTTGCCCTCTAGCAATACTGTTTGTGCTAAACTTTACTCACTCACTCTCCTAGCCAATAAACGAGTGTACAATCCATAAAAGACACAGCTTAAACAGCTAACAGCAGACTACTGCTGTCTCAGAGCACCCTCTGTTCAGTCTCTGGTGTATATCTCTTTTCCTAAGGAGAAAGAGGGGTAATCTGGTTTCCCAGACTTGCTAACAAAAAATGGGAGCTGGGTGTGGATTGCCTAATAGACAGGTCTGAGCACAGAGCAAGGGAGACATTAGGAGGAAAAATCAGGTAGTCAAGGGCAATGTGAAATTCAAGCATTAGAAATGTAATAGAGCTCGCCTTTGGGATCTTACAAGTATTTAGTGATGCAGCACATTATCGCACATTAGTTCAACATAGATATCCTTGGCTATAAATGTATCAATGTGTAAGCGCTCCATCAAATACCACATCTGGAACATGGTGAAAGTGATGCTTTCTAGATATTGTCCGACTAGGTTCTGCATTTGCTAAGACAGTTACCAGTGCCAAAATGATTTTAAATAAATATGAGAGATCCCACACCAAACTGATTAAGATAACAGCTACTCAGAGCTCTTGAAAGGAAACACTGATTTCTTGAAAACTTGTTGAAACAGATTCTCTTTTTTCCAAAGTTAAAGACACAAATGCAGTGAAGCATCAACTGAGAATAAATACAAAGCAACCTGAAGCTAACAAGGGCTTTATGACATCGAACAGAATAGCCAGTCTGTCACTTTCTCTCCTGCAGCTAGAAGCTGTCCCAGACATGCTCCGTCACGTTAGTGAAACCTGAAGCAATTCTGCAGATACGTGCACTTTCCCTAACATTTTCCACGGGTGCTCTCTTCAGCTCCACTTCTATTTGTTAATGTCCACTCAGAGCCATTCTGCAGCCTCCCTCTGTCCGGGGTGCATCACTCTGCAGATCCGTACTCAGAGAGATTGGCTATCTTGGGTGAATGGTGTAACATGAAGGAAGACAAGCATGCAAGTATAATCATACACTAAACCACGAGGTCTGCAAAAGCTTCCCAAAAGCCTGGGGTAACGGTAGCTGCGCGCGCGCACACTGTTTGAGAGCAGGCATTAGTAACCTTTATTGCTTGATTTGTTAAAATCAGTAAATGGAATTAAGGAAAACAAAAGAACCCTCAGAGCGAACCCACCTTGCTTTTAATAGATCATAAATACCATAACAAACTGAACCAGCTGCCAGTAATAGCCACAACACAGGAAAGACCTAACTGTAGAAAAGGGTTGTAGAAAAGTGCCTGAATGTTCACCCTCTTTGATATACGGACACCGTTTTTTGAGGACTCAGCAAACATGAAACACGCATCAGTCAAGCGATGGCCGACTTGATGGAACCCTAAGTGGAACCCGGCGTTGTGAGTTCCGACCTAAAAGAACAATGAGTGAAATCGCCTGGGAGGGAACCAACACTCAAAGGAGGGACAACTACAATGAAAGAACCAACACAAAGGCTGCATTTCTGAATGCCACAACATATAACCAATGGCAATCATGGGTGTACCAAGAAACCCACAGAAGAGATACAACAGTCTTGCAGACAGCGCACGTGCTTTAAACTTGACCTAAAAAGTTTTGTGAATCAGGAAATGGCCTTAATGTTCCCCCTCTTTGATATAACGATGTGGATAGACATAATGCCATAGTTGTTTTGTAGACTCAACAAATATGAAACGCACATCAGTGAAGCAATGGCCGACACAATGGCCGACAAGGAGAAATGCAGCTTTGTGACGAGTGGAATCGCCTGGGAGGGAACCAACACCCAAAGGAGGGACAATTGCAACAAACGCACCAATAAAAAGGCAGAATTTCTGAATGCCACAACATATGAGCAATGGCAATCATGGGCGTGACAAAAGCCCACAATAGGAGATACAACAGTCTTGAAGACAGCGCAAGCGCTGTAAGCTCGACCTAACAATAGATTTTGGACTGCAAAGCCCATAATTCAACAGGTAAAATGAAACAGTCACAGGCAAGTAAAAACCTTACATTTCTAAACAAAACAGATGGAAAATGATGCTGTCACGGGCAGGTAAAAAACGTCAATTTTTAAACTGTGACAACAACAAGCAAAGCAATCATGTGTAGAGAAGTGGCTTTTTAAATTTCAGGAAAGAGGCAGCACAAGTCTGCCTTCTTACCACCTCATGGTCCATTGTTCACTGCAAACTTTGGCACAGGGAAACTGCAGCTCACACAATGGAGGTGAATATTTTGAGGTTCACCCAACAAACCCTTAAGAGGCCTGGGCAGTTGTGAGAGGAGGGGTCAGAGTTGCTTTGGAGCTAGGGAGCCAATAAACAGTCTTAGGCTGCTGCCTAGGGGGGTGAAAGCTGCTCCTCAATTCAGAATCTCCTAGGAGATAGTTCCGCTCAATCCACATATTGGAGGGCGTCACAAACTTTGCCCTCTAACAATACTGTTTGTACAAACATTACTCGCTCTCCTTGCCCAACATTTAGTGTATAATCCCTAAAAAACACAGCTTAAACAACTAACAGCAGATTACTGCTGTCTCAGACCACTCTCTGTTCAGTCTCTGATGTATAATATCTCTGTAGCTAAGGGGGGCAGGGTAATCTGGTTTTACTCACTTGTTAACACAAAATGGGAGCTGGGGGGGATTACTTAACACACAGGGCTGAGCACACTGCAAGAGGGAGATTAGGAGGGAAAATCAGGTAATCACGGAAAATGTGAAAAAACTATAGATTTTGGACCGCAAAGCCCACAATTCAACTGGTAAAATGAAACAGTCACAGGCAGGTAAAAAACTCACATTTCTAAACAAAACAAATGGAAAATGATGCTATCACTGACTGGTAAAAACTTCAATTTTTAAACTTTAACAACCACCAGCAAAAGAGGTGAAAATGATGCAATCACGGGTAAAGGAAAATGGCTTTTTAAATTTCAGGAAAGAGACAGCCTTCTTGTCACCGCAGTCTTAGGCACAGGGAAAAATATAGTGACCAATCGTCACTACGCAATGGTTAAATGTGTAGTGGCTGTGCTTAACCTGCATCAGACATGTTGGAATGATACCCCAGCACAGTTACCAGTGTTTCGGGCATGATTCCATGCACTGGGGGGCACTTCCAGGGACCCCCAGTTCTCCTGGTAACAACATTTCAGGGTCTGCCAGCAAGCTAGTGCTGCTGCCGATCACAGACATGATCCTGCCTTCATGCTGCTGAGCTGAGTTTGGACAGGGAAAGGTAGACAATAAATTTCCTGTCACAGGGAGGTGTGGCCACCTCCCAGACAGGACTTACTGTATCGGGCTGGGGTGGGGGTGCTTGCCAGCACCACCAGACTGCTTTGAAGAGCACATTTGGTGCCCTCCTTGCATACTCTGGCTTGAGCCAGTTCCGGGAGCCCTTGGCTCCCACTGTGGTGCAAAACTGGACATTTCCTTCCATTCAGGATTCCCCTCTGCCTCCTGACCAAAATGCCTCCCCACTTGGGTGGGTGTCGAAAAAACATATTAAAAAACTGTCCTCTTAGACCTGCTTTGGTTCACTATTAATATCTACACGTTTTTGGCCCTTTGCAGTCTCAGGCACTTGGCCCACCCACACAAGCGAGGTATCATTTCAATCAGGAGAGCGAGGGGAACACTAGATGTTAGGAAATATGTGAAGGTGTGGTGATCACATGCAGTAATGCGAGAAAAATGTGATTTTGTTAGCTACATTTGAGGTTGGCATGGGATTCTGGATAAGAAAACATTAGGGGATCCAAGCAGACAACACCTTCATGGACTTCCCCGTGTGCCTAGTTTTAAAATATGTCTGGGTTTAGTAATTTTCCCTATGTTGCTGCCGAGCCCGCGACAAAAAACGCAACCCCTTGGAAAAACAGGTTGTTTTGCGTAAGATAATTCTGATGGCTCCACAATACGTTTTGGGCCTTTCCCTGTAGCAGACACTTGACCCACCCACACAAGTGAGGTACCATTGTTATCGGGAGACTTGAGGAAATGCTGGGTGGATGGAAGTTTGTGGCTCCCCACAGATTCCAGAAATTTAAGGTTTGCAGGGGATTCTGAGTGAGAAAACATTGGGGATCCACACAAGCCACACCTCTCTGAAATTATTCGGGTGTCTAGTTTTCAGAAATGTACACGTTGGGTAGTTTTCCTTAGGTGCCAGATGAGCTAGGGCCCAAAATCTGGAGATACCCACATTGGAAAAAAGGGTCAGTTTTTGGTGGAAAAATGCAATGTGTCCGTGTTGTGTTCTGGACCGTTTCCTGTCGCGGCCATTTGGCCTACACACAGAAGTGAGATACCATTTGTATTGGGAGACTTTGGGGAATTCCGGGGGGGATGGAAGTATGTGGCTCCGCACAGATTCCAGAAATGCGAGGAAAATGTGTTTTTGTTTGTCAAAGTTTGAGGTTTGCAAGGGATTCTGGGTAAAAAAACATGGTGAGCACCACACAAGTCAGCACACCCTGGATACCCCTAAGTATCTAGCTTTCAAAAATGTACAGGTTAGCTAGGCTTCTCTGAGCAAAGGTCCAAAATCTGGAGCTACGCACAATGTAAAAAAGTGTCTGTTTTCGGTGGAAAAATTTGATTTGCCCTTGTTGCGTTTAGGGATGTTTCCTGTCGGGTCCACAGAAGTGAGGTACAATATTTATCGGAAGACTTGGGGTAGCATAGGATAGTAGAACATTTGTTAATACCAGTTATTTCTGCTGCATTTGTGCCTTTCAAATGTAAGTCAGTGTCTAAAAAAATTAAGTTCAGCAAAATGCCCTCTAAATCCTACGCTAGTACATTTACCCATAAATACTGCAATGTAGAAATAACCTCTGCTCCTAAAATCCATATCTTGTGCCCACTCCAGAAATAGATAGGTTTCTTATTTTCAATATTTCTATATTTCAACCTTTATTTTCCTTGGGAAAGCCTTGAGGGATCTACACATATGATCCCTGGTTGAATTCAGAATTGTGTCTACTTTTCATAAATATATAGCTTTTCTGGATCATCCATGTGTTTCACACTGGTTTCCACCACAAACTAGAAGTAGGTTGAGAGCATAAAAAAGAGGGAATATGCTACCTCTTAGAAAATGGCAAAACTATGGTACGAAATTAGGTTTTCCGATTCAGCTCTGTCTGTTCCTGAAAGCTGGGAAGATGGTGACTTTAGTACAGTAAACCCTTTGTGGATGCCATTTTGTTACGGGGGTGGGAATCGGACACTTATCTGGAGCACTTGGTCCCTATTTTTTTTTTTTAAAAGCTCAAAATGCTGCTATATTTTGTCTATTTTATGAGTCCCCTCCATGGGAATCCTCAAACCCTGGGTACCTTTAGAATCCCCATAATGTTGGAAAAAAAGGACACAAATTTGGCGTGGATACCTTATGTGGAAAAACAGTTATGAAGCCAGATAGCAAAAAAAGGGCCCAGCATTGAGAGGAAAAGGCCCAGCAGTTAATGGGTTAATGATTATGTATCTTCTGTCCATTATAATGATGAACGATTCAGACCTGAATGAATCTGTATCCTGAGACGTATTCATGGCATCACTACCTGAGAGATGCATAAATGTTGATGAATTTTAATGTTCAGTTGTTGAGCTATTGCAAGTGTGATTTTGTCTCCTACTTCATTGCACTCTTTTTGCACCAAGTTGCTCTTGTCTTGATACAGAAGAAGCAGATTGTTTTATATGTGGCTTGAAGGACCTAGTATGATTCTCAACTGCTAATGTTTTACGCTTAATAAAAATATTTAAAACAAAATGGATAGTTATTGAAGCTAAAATTACGGCAAAGCCAAAAAGTACTGCACTTGATTTGACAGATGATGTTCATAATTGCAGCTTGTCTGTCTATGCGCCATGGTGGACCCACAAGGCCTCAACTGCAGGATTCTGCATATGTAGAATATATGTATGTAAGACTGAGCTAATTGAGTTCAACACCCATAGAACTCCCATAAATTCCCAGAGGGATACAATGAAAGCTGTACTTGGGATTGCTTCACAGTAAGACCAGAGAAGAGAAACAAAACATCTGAAATTTAAAAAAAGCATACAGTGTTCCGGGAAGGGCTGAGGAAAGTTGGCAGACAAGTAGTGGGCTTCGGCCGGTGAAAATGTAGACCAGCAGTTATCTGTGGCCCCACTTAACACTGATTTCTGGAAGTAGTACCCAAGAGGTTGGGGTACATTTTGATGGCTTGGTGGATGATGGAATGCCGTATTTTATCCTGATTGTTCAGAAACCCAGAGTCCTGGCACGATATGGAGACATGCAAGATGGCTTCCAGCATCTCCATATGAACATGTGTGCCTTCTTGAAGCTAGAATGGAGATATGAGGAATCCCTGAAGAAATCAGCAGCGAAGACAAAGAAATTGAGGATTGGAGCCAGATAGACCTTCCGGCCTGTCCCCGGTGGCACAAGTGGAAGAGTGCGAACAGGCAACATAGTGGAGAAGGCGGTGCTGCAATTTGGACTGGTGGTGTGAACAGTGAGAATGGGAATGCTGCACTGACCTCTTTCCAAAGCTGGACTCTCAGACCAAGAGTCAAACAAAATGGACAAATATGCATTTCGAAGTGGGGCAGTAAGGGCTACACCGACCAGGCCAGGGGCCAAGGTCAGGCGGTAGGGAGCGCCGCTGAACTCTCACTGAAAGAACTGTTGGTGGTCATCCAAGATATCCGATCAGCTCTAGAGCATAAAATAGTTACTCTGGCAGTGGACAGCACCTTGATTCAAGCTGACATTCAGACAATCTCAACTAGGATAAATGTAGGAAAGTGGGTTTCTGTTACAGTAACCCCGCCCCCACTTTTTGCCAGATTTCTGATGCACTTTGACTGAATGTGTCCTGCGTCCCTGCCAAACAGGTTCCCAGGACCTGTACCACTTCCCCAAACTGTACCTTTGTTTCCTCAATTGGCACACCTTTGGTCCACATACAAGTCCCTTGCACAAGATACCACTGGTTTCAAAGGCCTTGTGACCAGAGACGGTCTCCAACGGCTGCAGCACGTATTTTGCCACCCTCCGAGACCTTTCACCTAACACATACACACTGCCATTGCAGACTGTGTGTTTTGGTGAAGACCAAACTGAAGAGTTGACATGGCACACATCCCTGTGCGCTATGCCCACATACTGCTGCCTGCGGCATAGGAAAGTCACCCCTCTTCAGGCCTCACAGTCCTACAGCAGGGTGCACTATACCACAGGTGAGAGCATAGCTGCACAAGCAATGTGCCCCTACAGTGGCTGTGCCCATTCACAGCCATTGTAAGTGCAGTGGAGCCACATCGTGCACATGGGCTGCGAGTTTGTCATTACAAACTCCATAGCTCCATTATAGCTTTACTGACTGCCAAGGAGTTTGGTATCAGACTCCTTAGCATAACAAACCAACACTCATGCCAGTGTTGGATTTATTGCAAAATGCACTCAGAGGGCATCTTAGAGATGCCTCCTGAAAAACAACCAACTCTCTAGTGTGTGTAGCTGGCTGGTCTGCACCAGCCTGCCACACACAAACATGTTTCTGATCCTCTGAGATGGGAGCTCTTGTGGGTCAGGAATAAAGCCTGCTTGAGTTGGAGGTGCTTCTCACCTACCCCCAAGCAGGAACAGCATTCAGGTCGGTGAGCCTCAAAGTCTCCCTGCCCTTTGATATGCTAACCGGGACCTCTCGAGATAGTGGAGATGCCCGTTCTCCTGACCAAATCCCACTTTTGGCAGCAAGGTCAGCAGGAAAATTAGTAGTCAGGAAAGGTGTGGCCACTCTCTGCCAGGACCATCATTAAGGTGACCTCGACCGAGGTGACCCCCTCCTTAGGAAATCCCCCATCGTGGATGGATGTATTCTACCCAATCAAGTTAGGGGATGCCCCCTCCCCAAAGGGACGTGACATACAAAGGTTGTAATTACCCTAAAAGGCAAGTAGCCCATTGGCTACCAGCTGCAAGCACCTGTAACACCCATAAATCCAGTATTTAGGGGCACCCCTGAACCTTGATCCTCAGAGTTCTGCTACCTAAGAAGAAGACAGATGGAGAGGACGGCATGCCGCAAAGCAAGAAGACACCCACTGCCTTGTCCCCAGCCCTACCGGCCTGTCTCCCGCTACTCAAACCTGCGAAGAAGATGACTCCTGTCCCATGGCCAGCGACTTCCAAGAACACCAGATGCCACTCCTCAATAAAGGTGGATCTGCGACCCCTGCCCACTCTACACCCACGGCCCGAGTTCGAGTGGCTCATCTGTCCTGCGAAGTCTCCACAGTGATCCTGAACTTGTCATTGGTGGCTGACCTCTCCAGGGCCACACAAAGTTGCCTGTAGCCTCTACATTAAGGGTCCCCCCTGACCGGACCGGCTCCGATCAAGAAGGTCGGACACCAGAAGGTATCCTTGCATTCTCAGCCCTCCGGCCTTGGTGAGCTTGACTAAAGGTGCCTCAACCTCCCCCAGCCCTCCAAGTTACCTTCTCAGCTGGTGGTCACCTTTAACTAGCCTCCTGGTCCGAGCCTGTAGCCTCTTTGTGCGACCAAGATTGCATTGGGCGCCTGAAGCTGCTTTTGTACCCTACACCCGGCTGCCCCTCTGCCGCTGGTGGTGCAGATTTTTGCCCCCTTTCCTGTGCTGATCCTAAACCCCGGGGCCTGTGACCTGAAACCACGAGTACTTACCTGCAAACTGTGCCTCTTCGATGTGCCCCCAGTCTCAATTGCTTTACATTGGACCCAGTGACTTCTGCACACAGCTGCCCCAGTGCCGCTGGTGGGGCAGTACCTACATGAAATTAACCTTGCCCAGTGTTGGCCAAAACCCCTGAAGACTGGAATTCTAAGTCAAGTACTTACCTGCGAATATGTAACACTGTTTTCCTCCCATAGGATTGCATTGTGTTTTACCTATTGCATACAACTGTCTATTTTTCACGTTGCCAAGTGCTACTGTTTCTGACTGACAAATACAAAAGCATTTCTAAGACTTTAAAGTATTTCTCCTGCCTTGCAAAACATACCATACTGCATGTTTTAAAGTATTACTGCTTTGAAAACTCTTACTTACCTACAACTTGGTTCTAGAAATAAAATAACCAAATACCTTTTTGTACAGAACAACTTATCTGGATTCAGTCTTTGAATGGGTGCTATCATTTCTTGCACCGCCCTCTGATAAGCCTAACTGCTCGATCACACTACTACACTACAACAAATAGAGCTTTTAGTATTATCTACTTGAGCCTCTGAAAGCCTTTGGGATTCACTGGACTCTGTGCACACAATACCTTACCTTGGTATAGTAAGTACCGAGCCAGCTTCCTACAGTAACCATGCCGAAACTATGGTGAAAGAACATATCATGGCAATAAAAGTGCCACAATCAGAACTTCATGCTTACTAGTGTGAAACCTGTGGATCTTTCCGCACACTATGTTATAGAATGGGCACGTAGGGTGCCTACCATTATGCGTTCAGCTAAAACCTGGACCATGACCAATTATAGCACATCTCATGAATTATAGGGATCAGGTTGCTATTCTACGAGTGCCACACATGCCAGAACTTCTGTTTTACCCAGAAAAAACAGTTACCCCACCGGTATGTTGCCCATATGAAAAAACAATCTTGATAGTCTGGGATAAAAATCAATGTTCAATGCAATCAGCTCCCTGATCATTCAAATGGACAAGTTACTTACCTTTGGTAATGATGTATTTGGTAGAGAAAGGATCCAGCCGCAGATTCCCCACCCCAGAATCTTCCCCAGCCACCAGACTGGACCCGTAAGCCCCCCCCCCACAACACGTCCTCACAGTAAGGCAGAGGGCGCTGAACGACTCCGCAGTGCCGCCGCCCCTGGATACGACACCAGTGGAGTCTAGACAACCCCTCCGCCGACGCACCAATGCCAATTCCTTTGTGAATATAGTCACTATAGACAAAAGTGACTTAAGTACTGAGAAATTTGGCTGCCCCCTATGGTCCACGCAGAACCTGGAGTGGCACCCACTGGGGCAGCCTTGGGCACTAGCATCACGGGGCTCGACCAGGGACTGTTGGATGGCTCAATCACCCCGAATACCAGATTTTTGGAGGCCTCCTCCATGATACCGGCCCTCACCTTGTCTGACAACCTGTAATTCTTATATTTAACTGGTGGACTGTCTCCAGTGTTTGTCATGAATGCACAGGTGTGTGACTCCAGGGTGAGGGAGAACAGGAAGGCGAAATTCCTCAGTAACTGGCGACATACATCCTGCTATTCTGGGGTCAGGTTGACACCCTCCACTGCCCATTTTTGGGCAGACAGAAGGTCTCTCATCATCCACTACATCTGTCAACAGGAGCTTGCTCATTTTGGACCTCTCACAGTGTGGTTTGAGATGGTTTACGTGCAGCACCCTTAAGGATTTTCTAGAGGTTTTGAGATCCACTAAATCCACTAAATAAGTAGACTCCCCCTTCCACTCCTTCACCTCAAATGAGTCTGCCTACCAATCTTGGTGAGCTTGGGCTCTATAACCTACACCTTCTGGCCAGGTTGAAACTCTACAAGAGTGGCCTTCTGGTCATATCTGAGTTTCATAACTTCCTCAAGATTACTATTTGTCTTTTTCAAGAAACGGTGTATCTGGTTGCAGAGGGCCAGGATGTAGCTGACCACATCCCAAGGGGGCTTCCTGGGAGCTTGCTCGCACCCCGCTCTCACAAGGCAAAGAGGTCCCCTAGCCGGGTGTCCATAGAGAAGTTCAAAGGGGTTAAATCCAACCCCCTTCTGTGGTATCTCCCAGTAGGCAAAGAGAAGGGGTGTCAATAGGACATCCTACTTATGCCTCATGGACTCAGGTAGGCCCATTATCATGCCTTTCATGGTCTTGTTGAATCTTTCTACAGGACCCTAGGTTTGGGGGTGATCGGTGTGGAGAACTTATCTCGGCACTCATCCCACATGGACTTCATGTACGCCAGGGAGTATCCCAGGGATCGTGCCTGAGTCCTACTTTGTTTAACATCTATGTGGTGCCATTAGCTGGAATTGATGGAGCCTGCTGAATGGAGTTCGTGTCTATGCAGACAATACTCAACTACTATTCTCCTTTTGTTCTGATGCTGACAGGGTGAAGAGTAAATTCGCAAACTGCATGATGAAAGTCGCTGTTTGGATGAGTAACCACTGTCTCCAATTAAACAGTGACACAAACGAGATCATGCTATTTAGCTGATTGGTGGCCCACACAACTCAGCTTGCCTCCTGCACCTAAGAAGGTAGTAAAAATCTTGGTGTGAGGTTGCATCAATCTCTTTCCATGAGAGATCAAGTTTGCGCCACCTGTGGCTTCTGCTTCGCTACCATAAGGCTTTAAAAAGAAGCCCTTCTGTGGTTTCCAGATACTGCTAGGAAGACTCTTATCCAGGTTCTCATCACCAGTCGCCTGGGCTATGGAAAAACCATGCTGACCTTAGTAAATGACACTCTGCTGTTCAAACTGCAGGTGGTCCAGAACTCTGCCTCTCGGCTAATTTGTAATCTTCCCTCTCGCTCACCATCCTCCCCGCTCCTTAGAAAGCTTCATTGACTGCCTATTAAGAAGTGTGCCATCTTTATCTTTGCTGGACACACTAAGCACTACACAAGTCTGGGCCAGCCTATTTGTCTTCTCGAATAAATCTCTACCTTCCTTCAAGATAACAGATCTTCGGAGAAGGCGCTTTTGGTGATCCCTTGTATCTGTACCTCAAGATATAGGGGCAGATCTTTTTCTTAACAGCCCCTTATCACTGGAATAAACTCCCTCTTAGCCTTCGCTCTTGCCCAGATGCCCCATCCTTTCAGAAAGGGCTTAAGACTTCGGATTCCCTCCATTTCTCTTCTCGTGCAGCGTAGCACTGAAATACTCCTCCAGGAGTGATTCATGCACAATATTAAATAAGCAAATAAATAAATATGCTGACATGAAGTTATTGCCGCTGTCAGACACTACCTCTTGGGGAACCCCACATGGGTAAAAATCCCCATCAGGGCCCTCACCACTGCAGGTGCAGTAACCAACCTTAGAGGGATGGCCTCTGGGTAGCGAGTGGTGTGGTCCTTCGAGATCAGAATTAACCTGTTGCCTAAAGCGGTCTTGGGGTCCAAGGTTCCAAAAAAGTCAATGTCTACCCTCTCAAATGGAGTGCCAGCGTTAAGTAATGGGGTCAATGTAGTCTTCAGCTTTTCCCCGGACTACTCACTCTCCTGGCAGGTGGGACAGGACCTACAGAATGCATCTGAGGCTATCTTAATCCATGCCAATAAAATTGGGCAGCAAGCCAGGCAAATGTTGTGTCTTGCCCAAGGTGTCCTGCCAGGGCTATGTCATGAGCCAAACCCAGTAGGAAGTCCTGTTACACTCAGGGCATCACTAGCACATGGGCTGCCTGGATTCGGGAGCCTTTGTTTCGCTATATACGAGGTCATTCTCACAATAGATCAGGTGATCTGTAGAGATGACACCTGATGTCTGGGCCTCAGCTTGACTCCTTAAGCTCCTTAAGCCCTCTAGAGTGAGCCACTCTATCTGGTCCTTGCAGAATTCCTTCCTGGTGAGCCCACCTTCAACTTGCCAACCAGCAAACTTAAGCAGATCGCGCAGGGTGGCAGTGTCCTCTTCAGGTAACTTAATCACATCCTCAAGTGCCCTGTCAACCTCAACGGTGAGATCTTCAGGGGCTGGCACCCTTTGCGCCTCTCTCATGCCCCACCATTGATCCAGGTTCCAGGTGCCCTTGGCTCCCTTCACAGGCAGCCGTGGACCTTGTGGTCATACAGACCCATTTCAGCAATCCCAACATCTCCAAGTGTGACCTGAGTTCTGCATTCCTCCAGATAGTGTGCTCTAGGTTGTTGCCCAACAGACAATCTACAGGCATAGCAGGGCTCACAGCTACTTTTAGAGAACCTGAGAACCCCACACTCAAAGGGAACAAGAGCCACCAGTAGATGGCTCTCGTGGTTATCAGCGACTATGACTTGCTGGAATGTGTTAGGGAGCACCTGATCTGAGGACACCAGTTGATATCTCACAGTAGTAATGCTGGCCCCTGTGTCCCTCAGAGCCTCTACCCGTTGCCCATTCATGGTGACCCACTGACTGTGTATTTGCAGTCATATGGGCTTTTGGCACAATCTCCTTATTCCTCAGGGAATATAGAATCACCTTTGTCTGCTCCCCAAAGCTAACTGGCACTACCTCTTACCAGAGCACTAACCCACATGCCTGCCCCCAGTGGGTGCTGTGACCTCTTGGGACTTTTGAAGTCACCCTTTGAGTGCCCATACTTGTACCACTCTCTGCAATGGGGCGCAAACCTCCAAGTCTTTTTATTAAAGAACCCCTTCCTTTTAGGCTTAGACTGGAACTGGTTACCACTGCTCCCTAGGGAATTATTTTGGGGGCCTTTTGAGAACTCTTTATCTTGAAGTTTTTCTCCCCCTCTTTCTGAGGTGAGACCCATGACAACCCTTGTGGGAGTCTCCCCCTGATAACCTTTTTGGACACTCTGGTCCTGTCCAAAGGTCCGCCTCCTCAGCAAGCTTCCTGCGGTCAATTAGCATACTGTCTACTAGGTTCCGGCGCAGCTCAGTAGAACAAATACTCAGCATGTGCTCTGTCATAAGTAGACTGTACAACCCGCTGTAGTCATCAACTTACAGCTCCGCACCCAACCATTCAGTACCTTGCTGGAGTAGTCCACAAAATCCACTCAGGATTGGTTGGAAAGCTTCTGGCTGTCCCTGAACCACTGGTGGTACTTCTCAGGGGCATCCAAAACTTAACAGTGGCTTTCATGGGAGTTCCTTGTTTGGTCCCCAACCACAAAATTAAGAAGTGTGTCCTGCTCTTCTGGGATCTTGTGAACCCTCAGGGCTATCTCATAGGCAGAAAAACATTTGTGAATGTCATCTCCCACCACATAAATGGGCACCTTACCACCTTAGTAGCCAAGAGCCCGGGAGCAACTAGTTATAGTGTCTCACTTGCCTTCCTACTCACTCACAGAGGAACAATAAATTAGTGCTGGTTCGCCACCATCTGACATTTCTAAACGTAGATGTGATTTACGTGATCGCTCTAAAATTAAGACACCTGAGAGGTTCCAGGTTTCTGATCCCCGTTCTACTAATTCCTTTCAGGAATCGTTGAATCAGCAATTTGGCGGGTGGGACAAGAGGATCGCAGACAAGGCGAGTCCACGCAACAAAGGTGAGACCTGCAGCACCAGTATGACGTGAAAGTCACACGGGATGAACCACCTCCGTATCGAGCCCCTTTTCAGAAGAAAAAAGTTGCCGCCTTGACAGCGAAAAATGACCTAGATGGTAAGAACCCTCCTCCTGGACAAGCGTTGTACGTTGACACGGTTCCCATTGCGTATAAATCTCATCAATATACAATGGAAGAGTTGTGTTTTTCTTCCACTGAAAACATATTAAAGGCTGTTCAGATTGCGATTCTGAAGGAACGTCTTCTGACTCAAGGTAAACACATTTTTGTGGTTTCACCGGTGCCTGCCTTACAGGCAGTCACAAAGGCAAGTGTACCTAATTCTAAAGCTCTACGTCCATGATGGATACAAAGGGCTTCCTTGACATTAGCTGATGGCAATTTTGTTTTTGATCCTTCTTTACAAACACAAGAATTTATTCAATATGAACATATTCATCCTCTCCCTTCCTCGGTTATTCCTCTTGATCAGTGTAAATGTACCATTTACACTGATGGTTCTGCACAGCTGGCCACTGGTTCTAAACAAGCTTATTCTGTGGCCTGTGCAAATGTAGCAGGTACAATTGTGAATGGTGAATTTCAGTCTTCAGTGGAGGAGTGTGGCTCACTGATTAGAGCGGCAGACCCTGATGCAGAGGTCTGGCCCGGGACCAGGGTTCAATTCCCGACGCGGCAGGGTCCTGAGCCCAAAATGTCCACGGACTCGATAATTCTCGCCTCGGTGCCTATTCTAATCATGGGGTCCCACGCTGCAACTCTGGGCAATAGTTGCTTAATCTCCACTACGGCGGCCCACCCGCTGCGGGATGCCTGGCTTTCACCCTGGGGATGTATGCAAGGTCAAGCGCACACAACCTAAGTATGTTCAACGGTTGGTTGTGTCTCTTTTGATGGAAGGATAAGACCAAACTTCACTTTAGTTGTTTCTTTCCTTATTTATTTTATCCATTGACAGTGTTTGTTTATACATGAAAAACCAGCCGACACATGTTTCGTCAAAAACGGGGTAGACCCGTGACTCTTCAGGGCTGTCGGGTTTTGGGCTGCGTGCAGTATCGTCGGACCGGTGATAATTCCAACCCGGTCCTAGTCGGGTATCAAATATTATACGTGGACGTGAAGGGAGTACTTCCTTTGTGTCCAATGGATCTGTGAAAGACAGATTGTGCCGCCGTCAGGTATGTGGTCGGTCACACATGGGCAAGCAAATCCGCTTGGCCCATCATTTCGGCTTGTTGCCAATCCGATTACGGTTGTAGTCGTCTGTCGGTTCCTCGGAGTGTTTCACCCTGGGGATACCCAGTAGGGGTCATCTCACAGGGAAAAACCAGGACGGGTTCCCAAGGCAAGCGCCTTGATGCCTTCGGGTGATACGTGCGCTATATGAGTCGCAATACATTACATTACATTACATTCATACCCAGGGAGATTGCACGACAATATTGGCTCAGCTGCAAGCCTTACTTTTAGCTCTGGAATTTGCTGATCCTGAGTTGGCTATTCTTGTTGTATGCGACTCATTTTATTGTGTACAGTCTTTTAATGACAATTTGTTCTTTTGAATTCTAAATGATTTTCAAGAATCTAAAAGTAGCGCAATTAAGCATAAAATGCTTTGGGTCAAGGTGGCCTCTTTTAAAGACCGTTTGCCATTACACATGTTATAGCACTATACCCATATTTTCATTCAATAATATCATAAACTAAGTGGTATTAGCGAGTCTTTCATTCTTTCTTTGTTTTTCAATTCCGATTGAGCAAGCTTCGTTTTTGCCATTTGTTCACGTTACGGTGTTGTCCATTTCCTCTTGGTTCATTGTGGGTTTAGTACCATTCTAGGATTTGACTCGCATATTGTGCTTATGAACAGTTTATTTGTGGGTCTAGAGCCCTAAAGTTTTGGTGCCAATTCAGAACTTCAAACAATTATAGGTGTACATGTAATTCTTCATCTCCGTTTAGTCCAAAAGGAGTCTTAGGGGTCTATCATACTCTAGGAAATCAGTAGAGCATGAGCGCACGCTGTTGGTAATTCTATGGCTGGTGAAGTGGCCAAATCTGCAGCAGCCACATTTGCAGTAGCAGCTATTATGAGGGGTTATATGATGGGAGCGTGGCTTAGCCAGCAATGGAGCCAGACCCGTCACTGTAGAGCTCCGCCATCGGCTCACGGCTCTGGCCGAAATACTCCGTCGACAACCGGCCTAAGGGGGCCACTGCCAGACGAGACTGTTCCTATGACAGCCCTGATGCCTCAGTGACAAAAGCAAGTGGATGGCTACTGTGCAGCACTGTGTTGAACCCCCCGGCCTATTGCCTCACCTAGCGCACCTCGACGGTGCTGAATGCAGCGAGGCACGCAAGGCAGGGGATTGGCTCCACCCCCTAGACCCTGACGGATGTAACAGATTTGACTGGCCCTGCCTACTGCCCATAATCGCCGCTGACTCAACATTGGCACGGACCGTGTCCAGCGGAGAGGGCTGGTGGCTAACTTCATTGCCCGTAGAGCTACAGGAAGCGAGAAGTAGTCGCCGGCGGCGGGCCTCCACGCAAGGCCGGGGATCGGCCCCGCCTGCTGGTCATTACTGCGCCAAGCTGACAAGCTGTGGGGGCTGTGATCAGCTACAGAATCCCCGAGCCCATCTGAAGGACTAAGCGGTGAAGATGTGTGGAGCCTGTAGTTAGCGGCCGACCTGATCCCCCGATGCGAGGTGGGGAGTGACGCTGCAGCCGATGATTCACCTGAGGCGCTTTGATGGTGGAAGCAGGTGAGCGGCTGCCCCGGGCTGTAGAGGTGATTCCCACTGCTCGCAACCTTCCTGGAAACAACATTCGGGGGCCGGGCACAGAAGTCTGCGCGAGGCCAGGGGATTGACTCCTCCCCCTAGGAGCCGACGGAAGCTGTGGCCTATCTTGCCTTGCACACTGCCTGCAGCTGATAAAAGCCCACAGCCAGCCCAGTTGTCACCGAGAGGCAGGGTCCGATGAAGTACCCCTCCACACACGAGGCTGCCGGGTGTGAGATGGCGACACCCGATGTGAGATTTCAAATAAGGCTGAGAATGAGGCCCGCCCATTGGGCCTGACTGGAAGGTGCGAGGCCGGAGGAGTGTGGCAACTGCAACCCACGGTTGAGGCCTCAAGGTGACCTGTGGGTCCTTGAGGTGACGGCGAAGTGCATCTATGTCCAAGAGCTGACCCTCCCCCCTGTCACAGAGTGAGGTACAGCGCTAGGCCTGGTGACTCGCCCCCCCCCCTGTAATTGAGAGACTGAGACCATCCGTCCAGGCTGTGCTGTCCGGAATAAGGCTGTGGAGAGGCATTTCTGCACACATAGGGGCAGTCTGCGCGCGGCTCGTTGCAGCTGGTGAACGTCACCTGGGGCACTGCGAGACTCACTACTGCCCGAACGCTACTTACACAGCAGGGGTTGGCTCTGCTGGGGCGGCTCACCAGGTACAGTCTGTTGGGAATAGCAGGAACTGGGGGACACTACACAGCTATCTGAGGCCTGCCATACTGGCTGCACCTCGCTGATACTTTTCTTGTCTTGGCGTGAATTGCCACAACACGCGTTCATTCCCTCACTGCCTTCATTGGTTGGGGTGCTGCGTGCTTAAGGCTGGCTGTCCTTGAGGGTCTGTTAAGCAGTGCACCTCTCGCTTTGACTTATGGAATCGGGTGAAATTCTTGGAAGACAGAGCTGAGGATGCCGAAGGTAGGGCCCGCAGCAACAACGAGCGCGTCGTGGGTCTGCCGGATGGAGTGGAGGGGAGAAATGCAGTGACGTATGCCAAGGACTGGATCGGATCGTTGATTCCGGCGGAGGCCCTATCACCACAATACGTTTATTGAACTACGGAGATCGGAATACCATTCTCCAAGAGACTCGGAAACTGCAGGACCTTCAAGTGGACAATTATAAAGTCATGATCTTCCGAGACTACACATTCCAAGTCCAGAAGCAGAGACACTCATATCTAGTGGTGAAGAGGCGCTTGCAACAATGTGATCTCAAATACTCTCTGTTGTTTCTGGCGAAGTTGAGAGTCGTTGCGAATGGTAAGACCACTTCTGCAATACCCTGGATAGAGCTGAAGAATGATTAGAATCCTATACTTCAACGCCAATAGGACGAAGATATACGCTCCCGGAGGCTGCACCATGGCGGCGTAGGGGAAGGAGAAGGAAATCGCAATATTCGGCGTCTCAAAATCTCTGGCCCCACACCACAGTTGATGTTGAGCAGTCAACTTGAAGGGGTGCAAGCCGTGGCAGTCATCAGCGGAACACCTGGAATGGAATCCGATTCGGACTCTGATCTGCAAGGTCCGCAAAGTGATGAGGAACTCTCGGACAATCTCCCTGGCTGCCAGGACTCCTGCGCGCTGCCACATGTTACTCCGCATACCTCCGATAATGTTGCTTGAACATTTTCCTGTACTGTATTCAATCCTCCCTCCACTTGTAGACAGAAAGCTGTGTGCCCCACCGGACATGCAAGTATAAAAGACTCTAAGTGCTGTTAATGTATTCCGTCAATTGTATTTAGTGGTCATGTCGAAGTTGGGATTGTGCAGGGCTGGGCTTATAATCAATGTCATGTTTCTCTTTTTAGCTTTTCAATGTATAGGATATCATATATAGCTAACAGGTAGCGGCCCCAGTTCACAGGTGACTGGCCAGAGCCGGGTTTCGCCACATTTGGCGGTCCCCTCGTTTTCTTTACTTAATTTTTAGATTGCTGTGCACAATAGTCTTCCCCGGACATTAGTTGTGTGCCATTGTATTATAAGCTTGGGCGATTGCCTGTTGCACATTTGCTCTTATGAAATTTTTGATTGTGTGTTGTTTAATTGTTTATTATGCCATCTTTTATCAACAAGGGTATGAGTGTTGAAGAATGGATCTATACAGAGGTTTGCGCTCTAGGATGATCATTATAAGCCTGCTGCTCCCCCGCCTGACCTCTGGTCGGGCGTTTCCATTTGTACCCCTGACACATGCTGGTCATGGCTCCCATTAGGATAGGCACATGGAACGTGCGAGCTATACATAGCCCAGTGCGCCGCTATCTTACATACTGCTACCTTAAACGCCATCGCATACAAATAGCGCTGCTTCAAGAGACGCATTTGGCTAAAGCAGAAATCACAAGCCTCCACAGGCACCGGAAGGGGCAATTAAATGCAACAGGATATTCTACTTATGCACAGGGGTCCTAGAGTGGGTAAGACCGGGTACCCCATTCCAAGGGATGGACACAATAATAGATGAGGAGGGTAGGTATGTTCTAGTTAAGGGGATACTAGATGGTAAGCCGATAGTATTTGCATCACTTTATGCACCCAACACTGAGCAGGTTGCCTTTTTAGATCAGATGTTGCAGAAACTGTCCACATGGCACGACACTCCCATGATTCTAGGTGGGGATTATAATTGTGTACTTGATGTCTCTTTAGATCGATCCTTTCCCCCCTTGCCAGGCACCATCACATACACGCAGCAAAAGCGTTGGCGAATTGGGCCATACAGTGGCGCTTCACAGATGTATGGCGGCACAGAAATCCACTAGACAGAGTGTACTCCTATTACTTGGGGGTCCATCAACTACATGTACGCCTAGACCGCTTGAAAGTGTCAGATGGTCTCTTACCATGCATCTCAGACTCTTTGTACATGGGACGCACACCTCTGATCATAACCCTCATGTCTTGGAGCTCCAATGGGAAGTTGAACTGCCACCAATATGGCGCCTCCAACCAGATGTTCTCCTTGATATGCCATTTTGCAACTCGTTGGCCACCGCTGTAGCACAATATTCTGAAGACAATGAGGGTACGGCAACTTCGGCACTGGTGGAATGGGACGCCCTTAAGGTGGTGACCAGAGGGCATTGCCTGGAGACACAGGCGGGCATGCGTAGGCAACTAGAAAAAGACCTCACTGGTTTGGAATGGAGACTGGCCGCTAGTGAACAGACTGCCATAGATGGTGCTCGGGAACGGTTGGACCGACACAAAGAGGAACATACGCGGTTGCTAGAACGGCTGCGTTGCCTCAATTACGCTGCACACTCGGCAAGAACAAATCACATGGGGGACAAAGCAGGCAGGCTGCTCACATGGCTTATCCGCCAAAGCGAGTCATCAACACCGATAGCATTGGTGAAACTGGCTACCGGGGATATCGCGTATACCCCACGGAGCATTCATAGTGCGTTTGAAAAGCACTACCAAGATCTGTATAGCTCGCGCATGCGGATTACATCTCTAGAGCTGCAGGCTTACCTGGAAGACATAGTTCTGCCAAAGCCCACACGCACTCAAAGTGATGAACTAAAGGTTTCCCTCAACCCTGAAGAAATCCGTGACAGCATTTTCTCATTGTCTAATGGGAAGTCGCCGGGACCGGATGGTCTGCTGGCCGAATTTTACAAGGCATATGCGCACATCTTGGTACCGCAATTGGTAAAGGTGTACGAGATGGCACTGGATGACTCCACCCTCACTACTACACAAAATGAAGCCCTGCTGGTATTCCCCCTCAAGCCTGATAAAATCCCAGAACTTTTGGACTCCTATTGGCAGCTTGCGCTTCTTAATACAGACTACAAGATATTTGCCTCATTATTGGCCAGACGCCTCTCACTATTAGTGAAAACATTGGTGCACCCCGACTAGAATGACTCTTTCCCGGCATGGTGCACTTCTCTCAATATACGGAGGTTCTTAAGAATTCTACAATTTGCAGCGCACAGCTGGCCCCGATCAGGCTGCCTGGTATCAGATCTAGAAAAAGCCTTTGACTCTTTGGAATGGCCCTACCTGGCAGCTGTGCTAGACAAATATGAATTAGGAGAACATTATTTGAATATGGTTTGTCTATTGTATCAGCGACCTACTGTCCGGGTCCGCACCGCCAATCTGGTCTCCAATTTCATTAGGGTGAGACGCGGGACGCACCTAGGTTGCCCGCTCTCTCCGATGTTGTTCTCCCTAGCTATGGAGCCCCTGGCGGTGCTGCTCAGGAGAGATGGTGAGGACTGGGGTATACATGCTACATGGACTACATGCCATTTCCCTGTATGCAGACTATTTATTGTTATATCTTCAGGATGTTAAAGAAATCTCGGCATCCATTGTGGATATACTTCAGACATTTGAGGAGAAATCAGGTCTCAGGATCAATTGGGCCAAATCAGGGATCTATTCATTCAATGCTGACATAGTAGAGGAGGATATAATTCTGAATGGATCGCTTCTCCCGTGGTATCCCACCACTTTCAGATACCTTGGCATTTTTATATATCGATCACCTGACGATTTATTGGAGGGTAATCAAATCAAATCAAAAGAGACTTTATTTCGGTTATGTTTCAAACCATAAAAGTACACATATAAACAATACAATTAAAAACACATTATTCACATTATTCACATTATTGCCATAGATTATAACCACAATACAAAATCAAGTTACCCATATCTCAGTAGCGGTAAATAGACGGGATGGCTAGAAAGTGCAAACAAGCAAGGTAAAGTGCAGAAGACATAATTATATATCCATAAACTGGCCAATTAATTAAACAGAATAAGGCGATCATTGGTCCAGACAGAGTCTCAGTCTAACAGCTAGTTTTAAAAACGCTATTATTTGGAGAACACTGTCACTGTGCAAGAGCTGTAAGTAAATAAGGGCTGGTCTGATTTGGTTAAAATTGAGTCTTCTTAGGAGGGCAACAAGATAACATCGGCGGGGATATTCATAAAACCTACATAAAAACATAAAATGCAGCATATCCTGTGGAGACTTCCCGTCGCAGCCACAGGGAGCTGCAGACTTGCTAAAAATGTCCGACTTAGGTCTGATTAAAAGATGATGGAAAATATTAAGTCTGAACCTTGACAACAGAAATTTTTCATGTGAAGTAAACGATCCTGTTAAATAAGGTTCCATACTGTCACAGGTCTTTAACATAACATATTTCCTAACACTTGGCTTCAACAGTTCCTCACTTTCTCTTTGGGCAAGCCTGTCATTACAGAATGCATGTTTGATTGCTGTTACATCACCCTTTACAATCCCGCTGGGTTGGTCAAACAAATCTGGACGCCCCAACCTTTCAAAGCAGGATTTCAAATACTTTAGCCAGGGGATGCACATAGCATTGTCCTGAGATACAAGATCTCTTACGATCAGGAGAGTAAGAGGTATATCCTGATTTAGCCACAGCTTAACCCAACAGGTCAATGGCCTTAGAGCAAAGTTATCACATAGGTACTGTGTCCCCAATTCTTCATGGACCGCCAGATTAGAAGTACTGGCGGGCACACATAGAAGACGTTTTAGAAAATTATTTTCAGCGACCTGTAACTGTTCTCCTGTTACATAGCCCCACAATTCGCTACCATACACTACTGTAGCAACTGATTTGGCGTTATATAATTTGACCATTACACTAACTGGTTTCTTCCCCAGTTTCGTAGCAAAGTGGAAGATAGATGCGTTGACCCTTGCTAATTCCCCCTTTTTCTTGGCCAAGTGGGGGCCCCAGCTAAGTTTGGTGTCAAATAAAACTCCAAGATAAGAAAACGATTCTGTCACCAGGATTGGGACATCATCAAGTTTAAACACAAAATTCTTTTTTGGTTGCCGGCCTACATGCATAATGTATGATTTAGAATTATTGACCAGTAAGTCCCTGTCGGTCATAAAAGCATTAAAAGCATTTAAAAGCATCTGGAGTCCCCTCTCCGTTCTTGAGATTAAAAACGCATCATCTGCGTATAAAAGAACTGGAATACCCCGCCTGCCCACTCTAGGACAGTCTGCCTGTACCTTCTGCAAAACAGCATCTAATTCATTTATATACAAATTAAAAAGAAATGGAGCGAGAATACATCCCTGGCGCACTCCTTTCTTAATATCAAACTTGCCGGTGGTGTCACCAATCGCTGAGTATCTAACATTAGTACTGGTATAACTGTGCATGTCCACCAGGAAGTCGACAATCCCTGTGTCTACTCCCTTCTCCCTCATGTACTGCCACAGCCTTCCCCTGTTGACACAGTCGAAGGCGGATGACAGATCCATGAAGGCGAGATGGACAGTTCCCTTCCGTGCCACCGTATATTCACTCAGTACGAGAAACAGATTAAGACACTGGGTTGTGGTGGAGCGCCCCCCACAGAAACCATACTGGGAGGTCGACAGGATGTTATTGTCGGTTGCCCAGCATGTTAGTCTCTGTAACAGAATTCTCCCCATAATTTTGACCATCGAGTCAATTAAAGAAATTGGCCGGTAACAGTGGGGACTGCCCTTATCTCCTTTTTTAAATACTGGCACAATAGTCGATAGTCCCCAAGCCAGCGGACAACCTGCTTTGGCAGCAGCATTAAAAACTGCCACCAAAATAGGTGCCCAAAAATTCGGTTTAGACTTAAACAAGTCTGGGGGAATCCCATTAGGTCCTGGGGCCTTTCTCGCTGTCAGTCCTTCTATGGCCTCCAACACCTCCCTACTATCAAACTCAATAGTTCCTCCTCTACCGCCAGTGACTGACTCCACTCTTACAGTGTCCTCTGAACAGTACAGTTTTTTAAAGTGCTGCTCCCACTCCTCCTTAGTTATGCAGCAATCCAGGCCGTCACCTGGCTCTTCAACCAGGAACGGTTTTTTAACTAGTGCCCAGAATCTGGAGCTGCAATTTAGAGTGGATGGGTCCAGTATCTCACACCATGCCTCTTCTTTCAAAAACTCCTTATGGGTTTTAAGAACAGACTTATATTCTTTACGACATGCTCTAATATTCTCCTGGATTCTCGGGGAAGCTGACAAGGCTAACCTAAGATTGCAGGCAGCTTTGGAGCAATCATGGTTAAACCACCTTGGCCCACCTTTCTCCATACTCTTTTTAACTGGGACCATCAGCAAGTCTGACACCTTCCCTGACAGGTCTTGATAGGCAATTAAAACCTCCCGTGGCTCTGCCCCCTTCCGAGTGCAGTTAATAATATCCTCTGTGAAATTTTCCTCAATATTTTTATACAGAAGATCCGGGGTAACCATTGACCATTTGAGACGCCGCCTCCCATCTGTAGTATTCAGCCTCCCTGCACCACGAATCTGCTTTTCATTGGTGATCCCCAATCCCTTCAAATAAATTACAAGAGGGTTGTGATCACTAAATTTGCTTTTATCAATGTCGAAAGATTCCAGGAAGGGCAACATAGTCCTTGATAGTAACATATGGTCAATAAATGTGCCCCTGCCGTGCCCCTTAAATGTAGGAGTTTCAAAACTTCTTAGGGGATCCCTTAGTGTCATAGCCAATGAGAGATCCAAATTGTCTAGTAAAACGTTACACAGTTCCCCATCCGTAGTGTGTTCCATATGTAAACCATCAATACGTTCACAATGCAGATCCACTATGCATTTCTTAAACGGGTCGCCACACAAGTGCACATTAAAATCTCCCATAATCATTAGGTTATGACTAAAGTCCTTCATAGAGGTGGTAATAAAAGCATGAAGTACAAGTAGTTGATTAGATGCTATAGTATCATTAGTAGCATCATAAAAATTCACCAGACCAACCCTACTATTTTTACCATTTAGGACAACACCCTGCACGCCTGGTTGATATACATCAATTCTGTGAATTTTCGAGGTGACCAGAATAGAAAAAAAAGTCACCAAGCCGCCCTTTGGCCTGCCTCTAGTTGATGGTGTAGCAGGTACATAGAAAGCCTGTACCCTTCTAGGAACAGATCACACTCTACCAGCCATGTTTCTTGGAGACAAATGACCTTAAATTGTTTGATATAGGTGAGCCAGTTTACATCTGCCATTTTTGCAGCCAACCCCGCAACATTCCATGAAATAACATTCCTACATCCACTTTTATCCTGTGAGTTCATAGTGGGTACTAGACCATCTGAGATTATCGTGCCCTGACCCACAGGTATCTCATGTCAATCACACATCTCCAGGCCAGATAGAGGCTCATACCTGTTCTGTGTGTTGACATTAAATCCCTGCTGATAATGATCAGTGATGTTAGATCTATTGTGTGTATTACCAACATTTCCAGGTCCACAGGAATTAACAGTGTTGTATATAAAACGCATGTCATTAACTGGGGTCTGAATATCGCACAAGGGTGTCACAAGCCTTTGTTGTGGGGGATTATTGCACAAGTGTGCATAGAAATACCCTAGCGGGCGTACACATATACTTCCCTCATTATATATTAAAGAAGATGCTCTTAGAAGTACCGTGGCTACATGTTGGGGGTGTTTGAAGTTCACCACAATACAATCTCCACTGCCTGCTTTTTTAGACGGTCCCACCCAGTTCACCCTCCTTACCGCCATTACCTGGTCTAAATACTCAGTCGGAAAGCCACAGTTTTTATTTAGCCAGGACACTGTTTTATTTTTGAGTGAGGTGTGCGACTCACCATGAGGTGAAGCAGGATGGGTACCAACAGGTGGAACATTGGTCAAAACCACCACAAATGGCGCACAGTCCGGTGGTAGATTGAGATAGCGGTTACTTCTTTGGGGTCTAAGATCCGCTCTATTACATGCAGTTGGATTGGATTGCAACTGCAGGTTTGAGATTTCCGGTTGAACTGGGGTAAATGGTGTTGTTGAAGGCCTACTACTCGCGGTGCCGGCCGCTACCACAGTATGTAATGTAATGTAATTTTATTTTTATAAAGCGCAGCTTACACTCCACGGAGCATCTTGGCGCTGACCGTTGTGTCCAGAAATGTGTATGGCCAGAGAATTAGTCGTGCGCCAGTGTCATAGAATGGCGATTTCTAGGAAGATGGTTTAGATCAGGGCCAGACATGCTGAGTCAGTGAGATTAAAAATCCATGTTTTTAGAGCTTTTCTGAAAAGGTTCTCTGTCGGGATCTGGCGTAATTGCAGAGGTAGTTTGTTCCAGGCCCTAGCGCCTAGCACTCCGAGGGTTTTGCCTCCTTTCGTGGCTAGTCTAGATTTGGGAATAACCAGCAAGTTCAGGTTGGAGGATCTGAGTGATCGGGCGGGCGCATATCTGCCAAACCTATTTGACAGGTAGGTGGGGCCCAGCTGGTAGTAGGCTCTAAAGGTGATTACCAAGATTTTAAATAGTATCCTTTTGTGGATGGGCAGCCAGTGTAAGGTCTTAAGAGCTGCAGATGCAGACGACTTCCTGGGCCATCTCAGCACGAGGCGGGCGGTGGCATTTTGGACCATCTGCAGTCTATGCAGTACTGCTTTGCTGGAGCCTGCATAGAGACTGTTACAGTAGTCCAGGCGAGATGTAATTAGCGCCACCGCCACAGTCTTTCTTGCTGTCAGTGGGAGGAGGTCGAAGAATCTTCTGAGGCCTTTGATTATATTAAAGCAGGACCCTGCCACAGCACCTGCTTGTTGTCTAAATGACAAGGCTTCGTCGAACCTAATCCCGAGATTACGGGCCGTAGTGATGGTGTTAGGGGGAATTTCTGCATCCTGTGGCCACCATGATTTGGGGCAGAAAAGGTTTTGTTGACCGAATGGTAGAATTTCAGTCTTGCCCGAATTACATTTAAGGTGGTGTTTTCTCATCCAGTCGAATGTTGCCGCCAGGCAATCTCTCAGATTTTCCTCTGCCTTGGTTGTGTTGTTGTCTAACAGAAGGATGAGCTGGGTATCATCAGCATAAGATATAATGCTGATGTGGAAGGAGGTGATGAGTTCTATCAGGGGGGTCATATACAGGTTAAATAGTACTGGGATTAGGCTAGAGCCCTGAGGTACTCCTGTATTTAGTGCTTTTTCCTCTGAATGGTACTTCCCTAGTACCGTAACCTGTTTCCTGTGGCTAAGAAAGTTTTTTAGCCAGTCAAGAACAGCTCCTGATATTCCTGATTCTGCTAGGCGGCCAATTAATACGGAGTGTGAGATCGTATCAAAGGCCGCCGATAGATCGAGCAGAACCAGGACAGCCTTTTTCCCTTGGTCCATGGCTGTCTTCAGGGTTTCTACCGTATGTAGTAATGCTGACTCCGTGGAATGTTTCGCCCTGAAACCTGCCTGGTTGGGATGCAGGATATCATTTTCCTCCAAAAATCTGGTTAACTGCCTATTTACTGCTGCTTCCGTGAGTTTAAAGAGAATGGGGAGCAGTGAAATAGGCCGGAGGTTTGAGAGTGTGGTGGGGTCTGCTATGGCTTTCTTCTGCAGAGGTTTAACAGCGGCCAGTTTCCATTCTGGTGGAATGGCTGCGGTAGACAAGGAAGAATTTATAATAGCATTTATGCTAGGGTTTACTGTGTCCACTAGAGCGTGCAACAGTAAAGGGGGGCAGGGGTCAAATGGGGAGCCGGATTTGCTGGATAGGATGGCATGACGGGTTTCTTCCAGGCCAATATGGGTGAATGTATTAAACTGGATCTTGTCATTGAGAGGTGTAGGGGTTTCTGCGGGGGGGATTGATGGTGGGTCTGGGAAATCCTTTGTGAGATCAGATATTTTCTGTTCGAAGTAGTTGGCGATTGAGTTACATAGTGGGAGCGAGGGAGGGATCTCCTGTCTGAGAACCCTAGGATTCATGAAGTCGTCAACTATTTTGAAAATATATTTTTGTTTGTTATTTGACGAGTTTATGGCCTCAAGAAAATAGGTTTTTTTTGCAATTTTAATCATTGCATGGTAATGTTTCCTCGATGTTTTATAGATGGGTAGTTCCTCTATTCCATATGTACGACGCCATATTCTTTCCAGGGTTCTGACTTCTTTTTGTTTTTCCTTTAAAGGGAGGGAGAACCAGGGGGCGGACTTTTTATTCCGCTTCTTACTCACTTTACTGGAGTCCTCAGTCCCGCAGAGTTCAGTGATCCAGGTACAAAAATTGGTATAGTTTATTTCCGTGTTTCCAGTTAAGGGGGGTTTACTATCCTTGGCAATTTGATTCAGGTTAGGGGTATCCCGAATCTTAATCCAGTCTTTCTTTGTATGGATTTCAATTTTCTGCTGGTCCGTTTTGGTCCCTTTCCTTTCCAGGGTTAGGTTAAAAGGGGCCAGCAGATGGTCGGTCCAGGTCAGAATACGAGGGGAGTCTACTTTCATAGATTTAGTATTGGTACAGATACAATCCAAGGTATGGCCCGCTTTATGTGTGGGCTCATTTGTCAGTATTGTGAGTCCTAGGACACTGACTAGGTCTTTCAGCCATAGCGTGTTAGGGTCCTCAGCCTCATCAAGATGGATGTTTAAATCACCCAGCAGGGTAAAGTTAGCAAACTTAAGAGTAAGATTGCTGAGTGTTTCCCCAAGATTTTCTAGGAAGTTATTCTGTGATCCCGGCGGGCGATAGATTAGGGCTCCTGAAAAGGAGGTTTCCTCATTTATCTGGATACAGAAGCCCATACTTTCAGCCCCCTTGATATCCGAGAGTTCAAACATGGTGCATTTGATAGAATCGCGGTAAATGATGGCCAGACCACCCCCTCTCTGTTCCTGTCTGTCCACTCTTTGGATGCGGTAGCCTTGAGGAACTGTTAGGGCTATTACCGGATTACACCAGGCTTTGAGCCATGTTTCTGTCACAAAAAGCAGGTCAAGTTCGGTCTCCGTAATTAAATCATGAATATGCGTCCCATTTTTACACATGGATCTTGCATTGATCAGTCCTCCTAGAAGGCGGGTCTCTTGTCCTGTTGTGGATAACAGTGGTTCTGGGATAAGATGAGTTCAACAATTAAAACAACAGATTGGTCCTAGCCAGTTGTCAACGTTTATGGATTTATGGCAATATCCGGACTGGAAGTTTAAGGCAAGGATTTCTTCCCTAGTAATGGGTTGAGTATTGGCTATAGTGGACGTGGGTTGAGCAGCGTGACTAGCCCTAGTCCCGGCCGCGGCACGGACGGGCACAGGCGGGCTTGCCTTAGGCGCGCCTTCGGCGCGCAAACGGCGGGCCCGCTGCGCTCGCCCGCTGCGCGTTCTGAAGAGGCACATATTTATGAGATTTGGGGTCGTCTATGAGAGGCGTGGCCTCAGAAAGGGGCGTGGCCGTGGTACGCGCCAGTAATGGCGGGGAAAGACTTTGTTGTTGGTCGTTACCGTGACAGCGCTAAGATCCGCTGCACGGTGATGCGAGGAGCGTGAGAGTGCTGGTAAGAGAAGCCTCTTCTTAGTTAAAAGACAGGTGCAAAATGGTGACAGTTTACTATTTTAAAAACACATACAAGCTCCCGGCTTCCGCCTCAGGAGACACACACAATCTTAAGGACGCTGGTATTGTGCTGGTTTTTACCTTGCGCAACCGCTCCCTGCCTTCCTTCCCCCGTTTTGGCCCTTATACATGTCGTTGCCCTTTGTTGAGAGGAGACAAGGCCACCAAGCCTAGCCACTTCCGTGACCAGGGTGTCTATCTTGGCAACCAATGGTCTGAGTGCCTCCTCCAGCTTTGCCTCCAGTTTAGACTCCAAGTTTTTAATAAGAGTAGTAAACTGTTCAATATTTATGTTTAAATTAGAGCTACCGTCCTTATTCCCCGTGAATACAAAGGGATTATGCCCTGGGCCGATGTTAGATTTGGGTTCTACAACACACCCTTTCTTATTCTGCTTCCCCCCCCTTTTAGTCAGTGCTTTCCTACAGTTCCTTACCGGCCTTGTGCTAGATGGAACTTCCTCCCGCTCTTCACTAGATACATCATGGTGGTCTGAATATACCTCCGCCCTAACCACAATGGGTGTTGGGGGCTCTTTATCGACTAAACCATCGCAGTTAGCTTCCATCACAACGTCCCCCACGACCTGCATCGGCTCATCCAGACAGATTGCAGTAGTCCCCTTCCCCAGTGATGCTCGTCGTTCACTGTTGATCTGGGAAACCTTTCTGACCATATAATTATCTATGGAACTAAGGCCAGTGGCAGGTTTATCGTTTTTGGGTTTCGACATCCTGTGTCGCGGATAGGGCAAGACGTAAATCCAAGTATATGGCAATGTTAACACAATAATTACAAAACAAAAAAAAAAGTTAAAAAAGTCTCACTTGATATTTCAATAAGTCGGGGTCAGTTCAATAGGACCAGATTATCTGGCCCAGTCCAGATTCCTCAGGCCTCTGAGGGTCCGCCATTTGCCCGGGCTTAGCCCGGCGCTGCCCGCGCGCGTCCCGCGGGGCGGGAGGTGTTCAGAACACTTATGGCGCCTCCGGGCGCGTTGGGAGCGTCACTGGGCTGCGTCCTCCCCGGGGCTGCTGGGTTGTGTAGTCCGTGACCCGGGACTACAGCCGTTTCCCTCGCGGCGCTGGCTGACAGGACAAACGGTGAGGAGCTGGGCCGTTTCCCTCACGGCGCACTGCAAGCTCCGGTAAGTGCCCCCCAAGAGCGCTCGGCGCTCAGAACACTTATGGCGCCTCCGGGCGCGTTGGGAGCGTCACTGGGCTGCGTCCTCCCCGGGGCTGCTGGGTTGTGTAGTCCGTGACCCGGGACTACAGCCGTTTCCCTCGCGGCGCTGGCTGACAGGACAAACGTTGAGGAACTGGGCCGTTTCCCTCACGGCGCGCTGCAAGCTCCGGTAAGTGGAGGGTAATCTGTTACGGGCTATTTCAGCCATACGAGCCCAGGTGCAATTTTGGAAAACACTTCCACTGAATGTACCGAGCCACATTGCCCTACTGAAAATGATTGTACTTCCCAAATTGCTCTATTATTTTTCAAATCTCCCTCTTTATGCCCAACCTAGGATCTTTCAGGAGCTGGAACGATTGTTTCGAGATTTAATATGGAATAAGTGCAGACCACGAGTTGCTTTATGGAAGATGTACGCTCCTATTGGCCAAGGTGGATTAGCCGCCCCCAATATGGAATTGTATTATTTGGCTGCCCAACTCCAGTGGGTGAGGAAATGGTTGAACGGTAGTTATTTGGAGGATACCGCAACAATGCAGGAGTCCTGGACACACTCTCAAATTTACCATTTGTTCCACCCCATTGCTATACCCCCGCAGCCAGTACAATTATATTTAGGGCTGGCCCATAAATGCTACAAATGTTGCTTATATCTTACCCGCATGCCACTCCCTTATGCCCCGATCTTGCCACTATTAAGGATGCCAAGACGAAGGTTGGGCACATAAGAGATAGCATTGACAACTTGGCATGCGGCAGACTTGCACACTGGGCAATTTATATAGAGACGGTGCAATATTATCATTTGAGGCATTGGTCGGAGAGTCTAGGTTGCATGCTGGCCTTTTGCATACCTCCCTTTTGAAGGCTCTGTCAACCGCCTGAGGAGATCTGGCAACCGAACTACTGAAGCATCTAGTGTTGCAATATCTGCATGTTATGCGGGCGGGATCGCATGTAGTACACTTTGTAGTGGAGGCGTTGCTTGCACACACATTGAAAATGATGCAGCGCCTTCGCGTTAGATGGGAGACGGATAGGGGCCGGAATGGGACACCATATTAACAGGAGCCAGGAACATACCGATAAACTTTAGATTTAAGCTCATACAAATGTTATGTTATGTTATGTTATTTGTTGTTTTGTATAGCGCAACGGTTACTCAAAAAGAGTGTCCCGGCGCTTTTGGAAAGGGGAAGTAATGCAGAGTAACATAACACAGTTTAAAAGAAATGAACAACACAGCAACACAACACAACAACAAATATATATCATGCAAAGAGCATACCTCTCACTGGACATGATAAACAGATACTTTAACACTGCCACCTCTGCATGTGCACGTTGTCTACAACTAGACACAGACCAGCTTCACATGCTGTGGGCTTGCACATCTCTTCAGCATTACCGGCGAGAAGTAGTCACAACTTTGAACTCCTGTACAGACATGCAGCTGCCAATGTCATGGGAAGCCTGCCTCCTAGGGCACTATGCCAGATCTAAAAAAAAAACAAAGTCTCCCTGAGATTTCACTATCTAGGTTTAATTACTGCAAAGCGCCTCATAATCAAGAATTGGAAAAGCATACATGCTCCAGTAACAGCTAACTGGCAGCGCTTATTTCTAACATGGGCACAAGCAGAAAGTAAAGTACTCCACAGGAAAGAGACAGCGAGGCTCCGTAAATTCCATATTGCGCAAGACTGGGATGCACTCCTCACTGCATTGCGTACCACTACCACCATAACTGTAGATGACACCTTGGCCACTGATTCGTGAATACACCACACGACTATTTCTCATGTCCCTAGCTCAAAAATGGGAAGGTACACACACCCAAGCTGCCTCACTAGGCACGGGGGTCCCCTCTGCTAGTTGGTAATTACACCCAGCTGCACTCACTGTCCCATTGTATTGTGAGAAATTAATCCAACAATATCTTCTCGTACCTGTGTCGGAAGGTAGATGTGGCTAGAAATGATTATAATTTCTAAAACAAGCTGTTGTAGTAATGTGAGCGATGGCACACTGGAATCCCAGAGTGCATACCTACCCGAGATATACACTGTGTCATTAACAAATGCAACGTCATCACCAACAATAATCTGTGGAAATGCAGGAAATACTCTGCTGTTTTTGTACTGTATGCACTATATATACATTTGGAAATGTTGTACATGAATACAATGAAAAAAAAATGAGGGGTTGTATGATTAAACCACTACCATCAAGACTTTGTCCGCCCGCCACCGTAATGGAAAAAGGGACCGCCCGCCATATGTGCGGATGTCCCGTGATTCAGATTAGGATGCGCCCGCCACACTGGCAGGCGCATCTCGCATTTTTTACATTGCGGCGGGCGGTAATTTCAGCAGCACCCGCCACAATTTAAAAAAGGCATGTTTTGCATTTGCATGCACAACGTGGCAGCCACAGCACAGTGTCTGCCACGTTGTGCATGCAAATGCAGGGGGTACCATAGACACCCCCCATGTGCACCCTCCACCCCCCAGACATCCTGGGGGTCTGCAACGGGCCCCCTAAAGTGTTCTCCGCCTGGCTTTCCATGGCGGTGTCTCCGCCATGGAAAGCCCTGCCCCGCTGCACATCATGATATAGATGGCGGTGTCTTGACACCTATCTGAGCCCTTTTCCGCCCAGTTGCGAGTCCGACCACCAGGGTCCCCCCCACCATTGTAATATGGCGGAGGGGGATTGGTAATGCAGGCGGTAGGAATTGGCGGGCGGATCGCCACTGCCATACTGGCGGTGGCGATCGCCTGCTATGATAATGACCCCCTTAGTTTTGAACTTAATGATTAAGCTTGATTCCAGTCTTCTTAATTTGAGTGTGTGTTGGACAGGCCTCGTGGCTGGGCCGTCCCCCCTCCGCACAACGGGGCCCGGACCCCGGCTCTCCCTGAATCCCCAGCAAGAGCCACCCCGGCAACCCCCCGAGGCAACCCACAACCCGTCCACAACGGGACGCCAGCTCCTGAACCCTCCCGTACCGGCTGACCCTGGTCCCCGTCAGCACCATGGCCCCGGCCCAGCCGCCATCTTTGGACACTACAGCACGAGGCCGCATGGCCTCGACTCGACCCCAACCCTGGGCCTGGCCTGGCCCGGCCCCGACATCGAGGCACCAACCTCCACACAGGAGGTAAAGAGACCACTTGGCAGGTCAATGAAAGAAGAAGGCGTCAACGGCTCTCCTCCGCCGGGTGTCGATCACCCCCGGCCTCCCTGGGCGCTGGCTCCAACCCCCTGCTGGGTGTCGGGACCCCCTCATTCCGGACCTCCCGACCTCAAGGCGCGAGGGTCCGGACATCAAAGGGATCCAGACCTATAACTGGGGAAGCCCCAGACCAGGAGGGCAGTTGTATCCTGGAGTCGAGAGACACCGAGAAGAACTCATCCTTGACGGACTGCTGGCGCTGCCGCAGCCCTGCCCTGTGAACCCTTCGTCTTGGCCTGCTGGCGCTGCCGCAGCCCACCCTCGTGAAACCATCATCTTGGCCTGCTGGCGCTGCCGCGGCCCTCTGCAACGTGAACTACCACCTTGGCCTGCTGGCGCTGCCGCGGCCCTCTGCAACGTGGACTACCACCTTGGCCTGCTGGCGCTGCCGCGGCCCTCTGCCCATTGAACCATCGCCTTAGCCTGCTGGCGCTGCAGCGGCCCTCTGTACTTGAACCATCGCCTTGGCCTGCTGGCGCTGCCGCAGCCCCTTCGTTGTCGACCTTCATCTTAGCCGGCTGGCGCTGCCGCGGCCCGACCTTGCAGACTCCTAAGCTCGGGGATTGTGAGCTCCTCTCTTACCACCCCCTGTACCGACCCGGTACCAAGACTGTCCCGCTACCCCTTTCCCTACAGAGACTAGAATTGAGAGGACCCTCGAGTCCTGAATCTCCTGTACCGCTGATAACCTTGCCGCAAGAACCCTATATAAAGAGTGTCGATCTCATCCTGGTGTGGTGTCTATCTGTGGGGAGGGTAGTGACTTGTCTGTACGATCGCCGGAGACGGCCCTCATCGGAGGCCTCTCCCCCAGTATTCGGCCGACCCTCTGGGTCCCCGTCTAACATTGGTGGCCAGCGGCGCGATCCGAACCTACGCATAATCGTACAGAGGGTCACTCGCCCCACGACACACAACCACCATGACGACAAAAGAGAGCGGAGCAACAGAAAAATTCCAGATGGAAAAGCTGGAAGAATACAACCACAGAGAACTGAAACAATTTTGCATGGAATTAGGCATTTCAACCACAGGACTGAGCACGAAAGAGGACTTCAAACGAGCCCTGGAATCTTGGGCGGAGACGGGTACGACCGTACCCCAAACACAAAGCCACGAGACACCCGAAACAAGCCCCACGCCGACGGAAGAAAGAAGATCGGGTCTCTCCCCAGAAGAGGTCCGGGAACGGGAAAAAAGCAGGCTCCATGAATTAGAACTGGCACGACTTCGCTTAGATGGAGAGCTCAAATTGGCGGAACAAAAAATAACGTTGGAACACTTACGGCTCCGAGAGGAGCGAGAAGAGAAACAAAGGCAGAGAGAGCTAGAAGAGAAGAAGCTAACCTACGAACATGAGCGCAACCTCAAAGAACTAGAGATTCGGAAGCAGAACAAGGAACTCGGGGTCCCCGAGCGCACGAACACTCCTGCCCCTACAGACCCCAAGGTCCACATACCCAAAGATGTCGTCAGAGAGTACTACAAGAACGATGACATCCAGCAATGGTTCAAAGCGTACGAAGTAGCCATGACCTCCCACCGGATTCCCCGAAGCGACTGGGGAGCCGGGTTATGGGGGAGGTTTGTCAACGAAGGGCGAGACGCCCTGCTGCAACTCCCGGACCATCTGATGACATCCTACGACCACATGAAGGCCGCCCTCCTCACTCGATACGGACTCACACCCGAGATGTACCGCCAGCGGTTCCGCGACTGCAAACGGATCCCGGGTACAACTAGGGTGGAATACGTGAACTTCTTTAGCCGGGCCTTCGAGGGGTGGATCAAGGGCAGCAACGTGACCACCTACGAACAGCTCTTTGACCTTGTTGTGTGGGAGCACCTTTCTAACAACTGCTTCATCGAACTCAGGCAGCACCTCCTGGACAGTAAACTAACGGAACCTCGGCAACTCGCCGCCGAAGCTGACCGATGGGAAAGCACCCGAGTTGGCCGAAACGGACCCAGCGAAGCGCACAGAACTGCCCAAGGGCCCCATCGCCCCCGTGGAGGAGGAGGCCAGGGCCGGGGTAGGGACACCGGCCCGGTGACTCCCGCCAGCAACACCCCGCCCCCGGCCGGCAGGGGAAACCCCCCCGATGCGACCCGGTTCCGAGCCAACATCACTTGCCACCGATGCCAGCGACCCGGCCACTACGCAAATGATCCCAATTGCCCAAAGAACCCGAACCCTTTACCCCGCCAGGTCGCTGCTGCAGCCCTGGGGGAAGAGCAGCCCCCAGAAGACCAAGAAGAGTACGAAAACGACCAGCCTGAGTGGGAACCGGCCGCCATGTCCCTGGTTTGCTTAGGGGAACGAGACCTGATCCCTCGGGCCCCCCTTCCCGCCAACACGTAGAAGTACAGCCAGTGGGTCAACATTAATGGCCGCCGGGCGGAAGCCCTCCGCGACACCGGGGCCAGTGTGACCGCGGTCCGCTGTCATCTGGTGGCCCCGGACCAGATCTTGCCGAACATTCTTTGCCCTGTCCGGTCGGCCGACAACTCAGAAAGTCTATGTCAAATGGCCTACGTCCCCTTCGAATGGGGAGGAGTATCAGGGATGCTGAAAGTAACTGTCTGCGATGATGCCCCCGTGGATTGCCTCCTGGGGAACGATCTCGAAAGTTCTCCCTGGGCAGCAGTCGAACGGAGAGAGCACCTGGGGATGCTGGGCCTCCCCGAATGGGTCTGTGCTACGACCCGGTCCATGACTGCCCGTGCCGTCCCCCGTCCAGAAGAAACCGAGTGGCCGGAGCCTCCTCCCGCGATTGTCCCGGAGGAGGCCACCCCAGAAGCAAGTCTCCCGGCCCAAACCGAAGAAGGACCCGGTCGGCTCTCGGACCTCCCCGACCTGGCCCAGTGGCGTCAAGAGGGGGGCCCCACCCAGGAACAATTCCAACAAGAACAAAGAACCTATCACACCCTCGAGGGACTCCGGCAGCAAGCCCTTGCCCAGAGCGCAGGGGACACCTCGGGGGCCCACTGAATCTACTGGGACAATGACCTGCTCTACAGTGAGCAAAGGATTGCAGAAATGGGGGCCAGTCGGGTGCTGGTGGTGCCCCTCCGCTTCAGAGATTTCCTCTTGAACTTAGCCCACGATATACCCCTTGCCGGACACCTGGGACAGGACAAAACGTACGACCGCCTGGTGACCCACTTTTACTGGCCCCGAATGCGAAAAGATGTCACCAACCACTGCAGGGCCTGCCCCACCTGCCAGGCCAGCGGAAAAAGTGGCCGAAAAACCAAAGCACCCTTGCAGCCTTTTCCCGTCGTCACCACCCCGTTCGAACGGGTGGGAATAGACATTGTGGGGCCCCTGGACCCCCGAACCGCCCAAGGACACCGGTTCATCCTGGTCCTGGTGGACCACGCCACCCGCTATCCCGAGGCTATCCCTCTTCGAACCGTGACGGCGCCTGTGGTAGGCCGAGCCCTGATGGGGTTCTTCTCCCGGGTGGGCTTTCCCCGGGAGGTCGTCAGCGACAGGGGCACGAACTTCATCTCGAAATACATGAAGTCTCTCTGGCAACAGTGCGGGGTCACCTACAAATTCACGACCCCCTATCACCCACAAGGAAATGGATTGGTCGAGCGGTTTAACCGCACTCTCAAAGGAATGATCATGGGCCTAGAAGAGCCCCTCCGTCGCCAGTGGGACGTGCTACTCCCGTGCCTCCTGTTCGCCTACCGAGAGGTCCCTCAAAAATCCCTAGGCTTCAGCCCATTTGAACTCCTGTACGGGCACCCCGTCTGGGGCCCCCTCAGCCTAGTCAAAGAAGGTTGGGAGAGGCCCCCCCAGAAAACTCCCCCGGATGTGTACAAATACCTCTTGGCCCTTTGCAACCAGACCCGGCGATTCAGGGAGATCGCCAAAGTCAACCTTGAAGCCAGTCAGGAAGACATGAAGAAATGGTATGACCAGCACGCCTCCTCCCTCGAGTTCGAGCCGGGACAGCAGGTCTGGGTGATGTCCCCGGTTGAACCCTGTGCTCTACAGGACAAATGGTCCGGGCCCTTCAAGGTGATCGAACGCAAGGGGCCCGTCACCTACTTAATCGACATGGAAACTTCCCGGAACCCCCTACGGGTCCTCCACGCCAACAGACTCAAGCCCCATTTTGTACGTTCAGAACTCAGTCTCCTGATGGCTACCGATAATGGGACGGAAGAAGACTCTGAGCCCCTTCCGGACCTGCTGAGGACCCTCGAGCAGGATGGCTCCGTGGAAGGGGTCAGACTCTCCGAGGCCTTGGCCCCGGAGCAACGTCAAGACTGTCAAGCTCTCCTGACACGATTCGCATCCTTGTTCTCTCTCACCCCTGGGGTCACCCCCTGGTGCCTTCACGATGTGGACACCGGGGACAGCCCCCCTATTCGCCACAGGGCGTACCGCGTACCAGATCGGGTGCGCGCCTGCATCCAGACCGTGGTGTCCAAGATGCTAACACTGGGAGTGATCGAACCCTCGGACAGCCCCTGGGCCAGCCCCGTCGTCCTGGTCCCCAAGGCCGCCGCCCCGGGCGTTGCCCCTGAGCTCCGGTTCTGTGTGGACTACCGGGGACTGAATGCCGTTACCAGGACCGATGCTCACCCTATCCCCCGGGCAGATGAGCTAATTGACCGTATGGGGGCCGCCCGCTACCTGAGCATCTTCGATTTAACAGCGGGCTACTGGCAAATCGGCCTCACCCCCAGGGCCCAAGAACGATCCGCCTTCTCTACCCCGGACGGTCACTACCACTTCAGGGTGATGCCATTCGGCATGAAAAACGCTCCGGCAACATTTCAATGACTCGTGAACCAGGTACTGGCGGGCCTCGAAGGATTCAGCGCCGCCTACCTGGACGACATCGCTGTGTACAGTCACCACTGGACCGACCACCTCCGCCACCTGCGGGAAGTTCTACACGCCCTCCAGCAGGCCGGGCTCACCCTCAAGGCCAGCAAATGTCAGGTGGGCCAAGGGTCCGTGACCTACCTAGGACACCAGGTGGGAAGCGGTCTGGTGGCCCCCCTCCAGCTCAAGATCGCTGCCATCCAGGCCTGGCAACCCCCTACGACCCAAACCGAGGTCCGGGCCTTCCTGGGGCTCACCGGGTACTACCGGCGGTTTGTGAAGGACTATGGCAGCATCGTGGGGCCCCTCACGGAGCTCACATCCAAGAAGAGCCCCAAAACGATCAACTGGACTCCGGACTGCCAATCGACCTTCGAGAAGCTGAAGGCCGCCATGTGCACTGCCCCCGTGCTCCAGGCTCCCGACTACGGCCGGGAATTCATCGTGCAGACGGACGCCTCCGATCATGGCGTGGGGGCCGTCCTCTCCCAACTCAACACCGAGGGAGTCGATCAGCCAGTGGCATTCATCAGCCGATGCCTGCTGGCCCGGGAACAGCGCTGGAGCACCATCGAGAGGGAGGCCTTCGCCGTAGTATGGGCCCTCAAGAAGCTCCGGCCCTACCTCTTCGGCACCCCCTTTCGGGTGCAGACAGACCACCGACCCCTGCAATGGCTGATGCAGATGCGGGGGGAGAACCCGAAACTGTTGCGCTGGTCCATCTCCTTACAAGGGATGGACTTCACTGTGGAGCATCGTCCAGGCCAGGACTACGCCAACGCAGACGTCCTGTCACGCTTTTTCCGCCTCGGCGAGGAGAGTCCCCAAGAGGATGGCTGACTCTCCCTGCCTTCAGCTGGGGGGGACGCATGTTGGACAGGCCTCGTGGCTGGGCCGTCCCCCCTCCGCACAACGGGGCCCGGACCCCGGCTCTCCCTGAATCCCCAGCAAGAGCCACCCCGGCAACCCCCCGAGGCAACCCACAACCCGTCCACAACGGGACGCCAGCTCCTGAACCCTCCCGTACCGGCTGACCCTGGTCCCCGTCAGCACCATGGCCCCGGCCCAGCCGCCATCTTTGGACACTACAGCACGAGGCCGCATGGCCTCGACTCGACCCCAACCCTGGGCCTGGCCCGGCCCCGACATCGAGGCACCAACCTCCACACAGGAGGTAAAGAGACCACTTGGCAGGTCAATGAAAGAAGAAGGCGTCAACGGCTCTCCTCCGCCGGGTGTCGATCACCCCCGGCCTCCCTGGGCGCTGGCTCCAACCCCCTGCTGGGTGTCGGGACCCCCTCATTCCGGACCTCCCGACCTCAAGGCGCGAGGGTCCGGACATCAAAGGGATCCAGACCTATAACTGGGGAAGCCCCAGACCAGGAGGGCAGTTGTGTCCTGGAGTCGAGAGACACCGAGAAGAACTCATCCTTGACGGACTGCTGGCGCTGCCGCAGCCCTGCCCTGTGAACCCTTCGTCTTGGCCTGCTGGCGCTGCCGCGGCCCACCCTCGTGAAACCATCATCTTGGCCTGCTGGCGCTGCCACGGCCCTCTGCAACGTGAACTATCACCTTGGCCTGCTGGCGCTGCCGTGGCCCTCTGCAACGTGGACTACCACCTTGGCCTGCTGGCGCTGCCGCGGCCCTCTGCCCATTGAACCATCGCCTTAGCCTGCTGGCGCTGCCGCGGCCCTCTGTACTTGAACCATCGCCTTGGCCTGCTGGCGCTGCCGCGGCCCCTTTGTTGTCGACCTTCATCTTAGCCGGCTGGCGATGCCGCGGCCCGACCTTGCAGACTCCTAAGCTTGGGGATTGTGAGATCCTCTCTTACCACCCCCTGTACCGACCCGGTACCAAGACTGTCCCGCTACCCCTTTCCCTACAGAGACTAGAATTGAGAGGACCCTTGAGTCCTGAATCTCCTGTACCGCTGATAACCTTGCCGCAAGAACCCTATATAAAGAGTGTCGATCTCATCCTGGTGTGGTGTCTATCTGTGGGGAGGGTAGTGACTTGTCTGTACGATCGCCGGAGATGGCCCTCATCGGAGGCCTCTCCCCCAGTATTCGGCCGACCCTCTGGGTCCCCGTCTAACAGTGTGCAATTGCCTCCTCTTTTGTGGTTTGGGATAGTTGCGATTCCAAAGTATCGTATGCTTTCCTGGTTCGTTTTGTGTTGTGCATGAAGATGTTTTGGTATCGCATAGTTCATATATATAAATGGATTTTGTGGAGGGGTGGTGCTCTTCGTTCCTTCGAAAAAATTAGGATGAGTTTACATGGTTTTTTAAAATTTCTGAAAATTTGTGACCAATACTCATAGACGTTATACTTTGCATGTTATGTTTGTTCTAGATCAGCCTATCTGAATTAGTAAGTCTGTCTGTCTGTCTTGAAATTTATAAAAAGTTTAAAAATATTATTATTTAATTTTAAGCTGTATTTTCTTTTTTTAACCCCTTGCGTACGCATGATGGAACCACGCTTTCATGAGCCACGGGCAGCGTGTGCTCATGACGGCGTGGGTCTGTCATGTGGCTGCCGCTCCGCCTACGCCACATTAATTCCGCGCGGGCAAATTAATGAGCGGGTAGGGTCGTGGCAGAACCACGCTGTCATGAGCACACGCTGCCCGTGACTCATGGCGTGGTTCCGTCATGAGCACAGCAGCACCGCGCTCACCCCCAACCCCCCCACCCCCCCGCAGCGAAATTCATGCCGCGGCGAAGGGGTTAAATATGCAGTCATAGTAATGTACTATGTTGAAATTTACCTTGTGAGGCCAGTAGATGGCACTGTTGGATTGTTTTTGACTGATGAGATGCTGACCAGTGCTCGATGTGACTGTTCAGTGTGCTATTCACAGTTAAACTTGTCACAAAATGGTGGTTGGCCATTTTTTATGGTTCAATTGAGCTTATTGTTTTTTAAAAAGAAAATATGTTTTGGGATCCGATATTTTTTATTGTTATTTACTCTGAGAAGGTGTTTTTTTTTTATGAACGCTTTAAATAGTGCACTTTGTATACATTTTTTGTTTCATATTCCGCCATTTTAGTTAGCATTCTAGTGTGTCATTATTGTAAAAATTGATGATGGACCTCTATTTCGGTGTTTCTCTATCGTCGTTTACTGTTTCTCTGTAAGTTCTTCGGTATTTTTTAAAATGTTCATTAGATGTCGTATTTCAAAATTGTAGACTAATAATAGTTTTCGTTTGAATTGTTCTTTAAATTATTTACATTATTACAATGTTTTTCATGGTTAAATCATGCGGTGATTGGAATGTAGTGCTTGATTCATTTCATATGTTAATTGAATATTTTTTGTGGTTCAGTAAGTTGTGGTAACATACTTAGGGGCTCATTATGATGCCGGGCCGGTGGGGGCGGTCCTTCCGCCATCACACAGGAAAATCCGGCCGCCAAATTAGGATGGCGGTGGGAATCCGGGTGTGTCCGCGGCGGACGGATAATCCGTCTGGCACGGTTGCCCAAAGCAGTGCTTTTGTCATTGTACCCCCCTGTATTTCCCTGCATGGCGTGGCAGGCATCGCGTGGTGCCTGCCACGAAGTGCAGGGAAATGCTTAGCATGACCTTTTAACATTGCGGACGGTGCTGCAGCCAGCAGCACCGTCCACAATGTTAAAAGGCCAGGATGTGGCCGCATCCTTATTGCACTGGTGGGACCGCCGCACATCTGGAAGGCGGTCCCAGCACCGTTATAATGGATGGCGGACTGATGCCTGCCCGCCATCATAATGACCCCCTAAGTGTTTTGGCTTTTGTTGTTGTTTAGCCTTCGTGATTTATGCACTCATGATTTTTATGGAAGTGGTTTAATCATACAACCCCCCATAATAGCTGCTACTGTAACTGTGGCATCTGCAGATTTGGCCACTTCATCAGCCACAGAATTACCAACAGCGTGCGCTCATGATAGACCCTTAAGACCCCTTTTGGACTAAACGGAGATGAAGAATTACATGTACACCTAGAATTGTTTGAAGATCTGAATTGGCACCAAAACGTTAGGGCACTAGACCCACAAATAAACTGTTCATAAACACAATATGCGAGTCAAATCCTACAATGGTACTAAACCCACAATGAACCAAGAGGAAATGGACAAAACCGAAACGTGAACAAATGGCTAAAACAAAGCTTGTTCAATCGAAATTGAAAAACAAAAAAAGAATGAAAGACTCGCTAATACCACTTAGTTTATTATATTATTTAATGAAAATATGGTTATAGTGCCAACACCAACACGAGGACAACATTTATCAATTGTGACTTACTGTGCACTACAAGCCCCAGAATGCATCCGAACCTGGCACAAAAACTAACATTGTAAAGGGTGAAAGCAAAGAGGGACTCACGTAACCATGAAAAAGACCATCTCTTGGTCGAAATGTTTGGTGGTGGTAATGGTGGTGGTAACTATGCTTTAATAAAAGCTATATGGAAACCACACGACTTCTGGAGTGCTGTGAAATAATTGTTTGCCGATATATAAAATTTCACATAACACTGTGGTCTTTTAAGGTATGATTTTTTGGCGTTTCAGTTTTTAACATATTTATATGTTTTGAAGGATCCAACTATTTATGCCATTATTGGTGTATTTGTTGGTTTGCTGATGCCATTGTTACAGGTCTTGAAATCATTCTTCTATGTCTATTCACCACGTGACACGTCATGAGTTAATGCACTAGCACTTTTTATATGAGAAGGCACTCTGCATGCGCGTTATGTGAACAAGACCTCTTGTTGGTCGAAACGTGTCGTGGCGGACGTGCAGGGCATGTAATAAAAACCTGTGCATGGAGTTCTGGGTCCGTTTTTGTCTTTTCCTGAAATTGGAAGTTGTGTGGCGAAAGTCTTTGGATATCAACTACACCGAGTTGCTTCTTCGGTAACAACATGACCCCTCCTCTAGCTTTGGGCCGAGCAGCAGGAAGCAGTGCATTTTTGGCGTCTGTCGGAAAAGGAAACAGTTACTCCAGCGAGGAGCAAACTGGGAAAGCCTTGGACAGTGTCAATTTCCCTACCTGAAGTTATGAGGAGAGTGGAGCCTGTGTCGGAGGACCGCAGCAACGATTGACTATTCGTAAGGAAGTGACCCTTCTGAGAGTCCGGTTGAGGAGTGTGTTCAACATTGCCACTGATATTTATGCAAGTGGTTATTGTTGTGTGAACTAATCAAGCCCGTAAATCACGCGCCATATCTGCCGACCCGCTGCGGCGTCGCGAGGAGGCAGCAAATGATATGTTTGATGATTCCCCGGCTGGGGAATCGGCAGCAATAGAGCAAACACATGTGGTACAAACAGTTCATTCCAATGCAAAGGAGCTCTTTAAGAAACTAGAAAAACTGATGCATGCTGAGCAGTCTAAGTGGTCGGAAAATAAATCCCTATCGCACTATTTTGAAGTTGGTAGAATCCTTAGGAGACTACAGAGTATGCTCGCACCCAGTTATGAGCACCCAGATCTAAACATGCTTGCGTGATGGGCCAATTGTAATTTAGAATCTTTGCGGAAGCTTGTGGAAATACTCGCCAGATATGCAGTAAGTGATTGTGTCAAACGACAAATTCAAATCGATGAGGTTCACAATGAGATCAGCGCATTGGATAATTTTAAAAAGTATTGCAATGATACGTTGGCACGCCTACACAGGGATAAGGAGATTATTAAAAAGAGAAAGGCTTACAAATTTTAAAGGGACAAAGTAGACAATCAAAATGGCCAAGTTGTTACATTTACACGAAAATATGACGCTGTTAAAGGGAAAACAAAGAAGGTAACCCACCTATGAAAGCGACCAATGCAAATAATATGACACCGGCCTTGACTTCAGCATCTGAATCTAGGGGTCAATTATGATGGCAGACGGATCGCCACCGCCATACGGGCAGTGGCGATCCGTCCGCCATCCTTGCCCGTCCGCCACCTGTTTCCCCCCTGCCATATTATAATGGCGGGGGGACAGTGGCGGACGGGAAGACTGTCCGCCGCTTTCCCGCGGCGGTCGCAAGAGGTCTAATATGGTGGCGGTGTCGATCAGACACCACCAGCCATATTAGGATGGGCTGAGGGGAATGCCTTTCCGTGGCGGCAATGCCGCCACGAAAAGGCATACGGTCCTTGCTTTGGGGGTCCGTTGTGGGCCCCCAGGGTGAAGTGGGGGTGGGGAGTGCACATGCGTTTCAGAATACAACATGGCAGGCACCGCGCGGTGCCTGTCATGTTGTGCTTTGAAACGCACAACATGCATTTTTTGCATTGCGGCGGGCGGTGCTTTCAGCACCACCCGCCGCAATGTAAAAAATGCGGGATGCACCCGCCACTGTGGCGGGTGCATCCTAATTCGAGGCACGGGACATCCGCCCCTAATGGACCCCTAAGTTTGGCACCGGAAAGTGAGTCAGAGAATGAACAAGCAAGAACCAGTTCGTATTTGGGGTTTATCAAACTTTCTCTGGCCCAAGAAGTGGATTGCCTGAGCCAAGATTGGCGATAAACGCTCGGTCCACATGTCCAAAAGAAGCAAAACACCAGAGAAATAACCAAAAGCGCTGAGAAAGACGGCGGTGCAGCAATAGGCGGAAGACAGCAAAACAAAAAACCAATGAATGCGAGATGGAAACGCAACTAATTGGACATGGTGAAACCACAGAATCCAACGCTGTTATCAATCTGTCCAACATTAACCTGAGCATGGCTGAAAAACAAATCCTACATGAAAGTAATGGCGAATGCGCTCCTTCCCTTTTAAGTCTTTTAATTTAGCTTTGATTGCCAGATGAGTGCGTGCATAACAGTGCTGTGTTCGTCCAAACACAGCGTCTCAAAAGATTATAAACAAAGGTGCGAACGTGGCAACACCAACTGCGGCACTGCTGAAAATAGGACAACAGTCCTTCACATTTAGACCATTATTATTATTTAACCAAAGTAATCAAATTGTATTCCCATTTAGTAAACGTGTAAAGTTATCCATGTTTTCCATTTTTGTGCAATCACTTCGGAGACAGATAAGTTGAAATGGAATGCTTTATTCCTCATTTTCAAATGGCATATGCTGTTTATCCAAACTTAGGGCTCCATTAGGATATCGGGCGGATTGCCTCCGCCAGGGTGGCGGTGGCCACCGCCACCCTGGCGGAGGCAATCCGCCCGACAACCACTCTCGTTTTCCCCTCCGCCTGATTAGGATGGCGGAGGGGACAATGGCGGACGGAAAGACCGTCCGCCGCTTGGCGACCGCGGCGTAATAGATTAATATGGTGGCGGTGTCCAATGGACACTGCCAGCCATATTACGATGGCTTACATTAGGGGCCTTTCCGCGGCGGCAATGCCGCCACGGAAAGGCATGCGGCGATTGCTGCGGGGGCCCCCTGCAGGGCCCCCAGGTTAGCGCCACTGTCAGGGGGGCACATGGAGGGTACCTCTGGTACCCCCCCACATTTACAAGCGGTGCCTGCCGCTTTGCATATGCAAATGCGAAAAAGCATTTTTTGAATTGTGGCGGGCGGTGCAGAGTGCACCGCCCGCCACAATGCTAAAACTACAGGATGTGCCCGCCACTGTGGCGGGCACATCCTAATTCCCCCCACGGGACCCCCGCCCTTATGGCGGGCGGTCCCGTTCTCCGATAGGGTGGGGGGCGGACAATGTCCGCCCGTCATCCTAATGGGGCCCTTAGACATAGACACGTGATTCCAACTGTCCTTTTGACCCAGTGTAATAAAAGACCCAATGCATTTCGAACATCAAAAGTTCTTCGTCAGGGGTGCTGAAATAAATCATAAAGAGCTATTTGAGCCATTTCACAAAACAGATGTGCACTAAATAATGATACAAACAATATATTTGATCACTAACCACCCCACCCTCACATCCCTCGTTTAAATTATCCTTCCATTATCATAATATCTGAAATGAATAAAACAAAACAGTCTACTCCAGCCTACTCGTAATTCGTGACTACCATAAGAAACAAACAGTGTTCTTTTACCTTAAGGGGTCATGACCAACAGGATAACGTATGCCTGTCTCTCTTCGTTATAAGAAACTAATCAACTTCTCTCTCTAGCACTATGATTAGATTTTAAACTTGCTTGCACACATATCTTCAATTAATCCCCAATTAGTTCAACCCCATGACCTCTTCACCACACCTCCCAAGAACAGAATTTACTGCCTGGCACTTGGCCTTTCTTACAGTCCCGAAAGCAATTTCAATTATGCTGAAACACGTATGGATGTTTTTAAATTCATCTGCAAATTAAAATTGCACAAATTCCATCTATTACAGTCCAAACACAGCAAAGAACCTGCAGAACATTCAAGGGTAAATACTCAAAGTCCAACTGTGCTGGTTGCAGGGGACTTTGATTTATTACTAGACTTACACCAGCTGCAAAGCGACCAGAACAGAGGTGAAACTTTGAGGGTTCCAGACATTATAAAAGACTCGATACGTACACCTTTCAAACCCAAATCGACCTTTCAACCTGTACTGTTACATGACAATTTGGACATTTTCCATGACCAAGTTACAGCTGAACTGGAAAAAGTATATAAAACCACTGCACGGGCCAAGTACAACATCAGCCGGAAAAATACTTCTTACAGACAACTAATGAAGAAGCTGCAAAGCAATGACAATGTCATACAGCAATCTGACAAAGGAGGCAATGTGGTTTTGTGGCCAAGGGAAATGTACATGGAGGAAGCCCTGTCCCAACTAAATGATAACGACTGCTACAAAAGGAGTAATATCCATTGTGCTAGGCAAGCACAGAATAATTACTATGCCAAACCTTTAGCATGGAAAAGTGCGGGGTCTTTTGAGCTCAGATGAGTTCAAATTCCTTAAAACTGATTACCCTGTAATTCCAACTATATACTTCATTCCAAAGATTCATAAAAGCACGATAAAACCCCCGGGTAGACCGATCATTACTGCATGTAATAGTCTCATGGAAAATACTTCCAGATATGTTGATTATTTTTTACAGAACCATGTCAGAGACTTACCATCAGACCTGCAAGACACAAGTGACTTTCTGAGAAAGATGAGTGATGTGACTTGGGATTCAAACTGCATTCTGATCACTTTAGATGTCACGTCACTGTATACGGGGAACATCCTTTACAACGCAACTTTTACAACGCACTACCATTACAACGCAACTATTACAACGCAAGTGCTTTTACAACGCATGTTTTTACAACGCATGCCATTACAACGCAGATGTCATTACAACGCAAGTCTTTACAACGTAAGTATATTATTTCTAATACATTTTTTTATATTTGTTTTTTAATGATTTTTTTATATATATTTAATTTTAAATATATACTATATTGTTTTTTTAAATTAATACTCAAGTACTTTAAAAAAAAATCATGATGAATATTAATTTGATGATTTCTTAAATTAATACTCAAGTATTTTTGATGCTAAAAAAATATTCAAGCAATATTTGAAATATATAGAAATATAACATTTAATATTAAAATTAAGTTTTATTTTTTTAATACTCAAGTATCTTATCAAATTAAAAAAAATACATTTTTAAAATTAGGAATAATTAGGAATTGTTATTATTATAATAAAAATGTAAAGAACATCAATAAGTAATTTAACAAATATTATTATATGTTTTGTGATTTTAAAAAAATTTATTTAGATGAATAGAAGTTATGTTCCCACGCTTTTCTCTTGTTTTCAATGGAGTTATTTGTCCTTCATTTATGTTTACAGCTCAAGCATTGAAACGTGCGGATCAACTTAGCAAGCAGGTAAAAAGTAAGAAAAATGGTGATTTGGATGGAAATGGAATAAGCAATCAGGTAAGTGATATTTAGAAATATAAAATGTAATATTAAAATTAAGTTTTATTATTTTAATACTCAAGTATCTTATAAACTAAAAAAAATAATTAAATTAAGAACAATTAGGAATTGTTATTATTATAATAAAAATTTAAAGAACATCAATAAGTAATTAAAAAAATATTATTATATGTTTTGTGATTTAATTTTTTTAAATTTAGATAAATAGAAGCTATGTTCCCACGCTTTTCTATTGTTTTCAATGGAGTGATTTGTCCTTCATTTATTTTTACAGCTCAAGCATTGAAACGTGCGGATCATCTTAGCAAGCAGGTAAAAAGTCAGAAAAATGGTGATTTGGATGGAAATTGAATAAGCAATCAGGTAGGTGATATTTAAAAACATTTACTATGTAATACACTTTTAAATTTACATTAATTTAATGAAAAATATTTAATAAATCAAAGACAAAATATTTTTATTTTACGTATTTTTTATTAAAAAAATAGTTTTTGAATGTTTATTTTTTTGTATTTTTAACATATTTTTAATAAATACAACATATAAAGAAACATTAAATAAAAATGTATACAATATATTAAATTGTACAAAATAGTAAATAGTCCTTTTATCATCTTTGTAGCTCTTGATGACGTCGAAGCGTAAACGTCTATGCAAGCGGCCATTTTCAACAGCGTCGATGGAGGAAGCAGCTGGAAGCTGATCGGCGCTCAGGTAGGAAACATTTAAAACTTTATTTATAAACATTAAAATGCTTTATTGATATATATATTGTAAAGAAAGGATACGGAGAGGTTGCATATGTAAAATGTAATGTTAAGCTAGTAAATTTAGCATGTCGCTGATTATGTTAGTAGAGTATGCCTTTGTCGGGTCGCAATAATTAATAGGATAAAGTAAATAAAGGATGTATTTTGCTAAATAATGTTATAAAGAAATGTATATTAAGGATGTTTCAAAACTCTTTGATTCAAGGAAAGTTATAATTTGAAATGCTTTGAAAAAAAAATATCGAAAAGTATTTCGAATACATGTTTTAGATTGTAATTTGGTGATCGACTTTGCATAAGAAGCTGGTTTCATAGTTTTGGATTATTTAGGCGATCGGCTTGGTTTGAGTCATTGTTTAAGGAAAGTTTTTGTATTTCTTGCATTGAAAAATTTTGAATATATAGGAATTTAGGTAAATTCAGAAAGCTAGCGAGATTTTTTGCAGTTAGAAAGGTTTTGTATTTTGTGCACAAATTTTTACTTTCAGGCTGCACATGGAATTTGGAAATCTTTCAATATTTATTTGGAAAGACTTTGGATTTCATTGTTTTTTAATTTTCATCGGGATGGACATGAAATTTCAATACCTTTGTCGATCAATTTTGAAAAAACTTGGAATACCAAATTTTGGGATTATTTACAGGAAGGTTATGGACTTTGGAAATATTTAAAAAAGATTTTTAAAAAAGAAGGATTTCCTTGGATTTGCAATATTTTGAAGATGGACATGGAATTACCTTGTTTTGTATGTTTTTCGTGGATTTTGCACTATTTTTGGGATCAACTATGAAAGAAAAATGAAACAATTTACTTTGAAAAACTATCAAGATGCACATGGAGTTTTGACACTTTGCCGATCTAAACATGGAAGAGAGATTGAGAGTAATTTGAAAGTAAAAGAAGTAATTGGGTTACAAATGGTTTACATTTTTATTTTTGAAACCAGTTGACATTTGATGGAAATCACAAAAAAAACATTTTTAAAGGATTAACTTGCATTCGAAACAAGAAGATATTTTTTAAAGATTCAAAATATATTTTTTCAATTATAAAAAATCTTTTTTTTAAAATGTAATATTAAAAAAGGTAATCAAATTAGTAAAAAAAATGACTAAGATGGAAACATCCTTGGATTGCTTGGGTTTTTGGATTATGCAAATAAAGGGATTTAAATATTAGGAAAAAGATGAAGAAAAAGAAAGAAGACAACTACAGGTAAGGTGACCCGATGGTAATTATTTAAAAAAAAATTAGAAACATGTTTAAGCCAATTAAATTGAAAAGTTATATTAATTTAGGTAAAACAGGAAAGTAAGGTGTAAATTATATTTAAAAATGCAGAATGGTAGCAACATTATCTAGGTAGTCTAAAGCCACACACAACGTAAACTGTTGTAGTGTAGCCAATAGTCTCTCAGACATCTCCTTTGATTTTTTAGAAATTTGTGGGTTTAGGCTACCAGTTAATGTTTGAGAAATTCTCATTTCTTGAAAACTTTGCTCCTTCTTCAAAGTTTGCAAAAATGAGTAGAAGTTAGGGTGAGGTTTGCCAATTGTATGGTTGAAGGAGTTATCCCGATCTGCTTAGATGCCCAATCCATGTGTCCTCAAAATAATTTAGTAAGGGTGCCAATTTATCTTCATTTGCGACAAAATATTCAGATTCAGATATTGCAGTGTAGTACTCGTCTACACTTTCAGGAGGAACAAAGCAAAGAGCAGTTAATTTTTTTAATTCAAACTGTAGTTTGCTATCCGTAGAGTAATCTGCAACCAGGGATTTTTTTTGAAGTTTACGCCTAAAAGCCTGGGAAAAATGAAAAAAACATCCCTGAATTTGGGTATCCGTGTACGTTTTAGTGATCACATTGATCATACTCAATTCAAAATCAACAATTATTTTCCTAGGACTTTTATTTGATGTTTTGCTTTTAATCACTGATAAAAGCTCAGTGTAGGTTGCAGATTGCTTATCAGGTAGCAAACTATATACTAAGGGAATTGCATTATGGTTAATCTGTGCATGAATAGTGTAAATTTGGGTGAAAGGATGGGGTGTACTTTTAAACGTCCCATCCATCATCCAAATTTCACTATTCTCTAACTTAACAAGGTTGCGGGGTGTACTAAAGATTAGAATACGTTTTTGAGGGTTTTGGTTGTCATGGAGTAGGAAAGGTTCATTAGAAAAAGAAATAGATAGTTCATTAGGAAAATGAATGTCAGTAAAGGTATGAGGAGTTTCAGTGTGAGTGTTACTTGCCTGCTTTTGTCTTTGGATAATTCGTCTCAAATTGGGAATTATATGACTGGGGACATGCTGTGCAACCTCTCTTAAAATTGAACCAGTAGTGTCATTGGAGGTGGATGCAATATCTTTCATCTCGTTAATAGTTTCCCTAACTTCAATCTCCATTGCAGAGGCAGAGTGGTTATGGTCTGTGGCTTTAATGATGTTATCTCCCAGGGTAACCGCTCTGCTGCTGCAATGGGTTGAGTAATATTGCACACACCTCCAATGTCTACATGGTTCACTTATCCTTTCTTTACAATATATATATCCAGCATGTGTAAGTAATCGGTTTCCTTTTCGAGAATTGATATATTCAGCTGTTGGAAGGCTTGACATTTTCTGAAAAAATATATAGAATGTTTTTATTATGTGTTCATTTACATGTTAAACTTAAAGCATACCACTACAGTACTTAGCCAACTGATACACTATTCTGGAGTTAGAATAGTAATTAATACCCCTACACTATCTTTCACTTATCATACTGATGCACCTTCTTGGAGTAAGAATAGTAATTAATACCCCTACACTATCCAGCACTTACCCTACTGAAGCACTTTCCTGGAGTTAGAATAGTAATTAATACCTCTACACTATCCAGCACTTTCCCTACTGAGGCACTTTCAAGGAGTAAGAATAGTAATTAATACCCCTACACTTTCCAGCACTTACCATAATGATGCACTTTCCTGTAGTTAGATTAGTAATTAATACCCCTGCACTATCCAGCACTTATCCTACTGATGCACCTTCCTGGAGTCAGAATTATAATTAATACCCCTACACTATCCAGCACTTTCCCTATAGATGCACTTTCCTGGAGTTAGAATAGTAATTAATACCCCTACACTATCCAGCTCTTTCCCTACTGATGCACTTTCTTGGAATTAGAATGGTAATTTATACCCCTACACTATCCAGCACTTTCCCTACTGATGCACCTTCCTGGAGTTAGAATAGTAATGTATACCCCTACACTATCCAGCACTTACCATACTTATGCACCTTCCTGGAGTTAGAAAAGTAATTAATAACCCTGCACTATCCAGCACTTACCATACTGATGCACATTCAAAGAGTTAGAATAGTAATTAATAGTAATTAATACCCCTACACTATCCAGCACTATCCAGCACTTACCATACTGAAACACCTTCCTGGAGTTAGAATAGTAATTAATACCCCTACACTATCCAGGACTTACCATACTGATGCACCTTCCTGGAGTTAGAATAGTAATTAATACCCCTACACTATCCAGCACTTACCATACTGATGCGCCTTCCTGGAGTTAGAATAGTAATTAATACCCCTACACTATCCATCAGTTACTATAATGATACATCTTCTTGGAGTTAGAATAGTAATTAATACCCCTACATTATCCTTCACTTATCCGACTGATGCACCTTCCTGGAGTTAGAATAGTAATTAATACCCCCACACTATCAAGCACTTACCATACTGATACGCCTTCCTGGAGTTAGATCTACATTATTCATCACTTTTCTAACTGCTACACCAAATAGGAGTTATAAAAGTAAATTACACACTAACACTATCCCTCAATTTACATAATACTATACCTTTTGTGAGTTATTTAAAAATATTTTGTTGTCTGTTTATATTTTTATGGATGCATTTTAATTAAATTTACCTTTTTAGTGTGCTGTTGGTTTTCTTCTCTGGTTGACTATCGGTTTGGTGTTGAGTTTGTATGTAAAGGACCTTTTCCTTGGTGTTGCTTTGGCTTAACTTTTTTATGTTCTGTTCTTTAGAATCTATAAATAAAAAGAATAAGACATGATATGTTTAACCATTTTTGCGAGTGAAAAATTGGTAAAGAAAGCATTTCTGTCCACTTTCTATCTTTTAGATTACTGCTGTTATATTCTCAATATATAAATAAAGTTCATTTCTATCACACACTTTTTCTCTAATGTTACATCTTCCTTGAATTAGAATAGTAATTAATACCCCTACACTATCCTGCACTTACCATACTGATGCACCTTCCTGGAGTTATAATAGTTATTATTACCCCTACACTATCCTTCACTTATCCTAAACTTTCTCTACTGCTACATCTTCTTGAAGGTAAAATAGTAAACGACAGCTCAACAGTATATCTCACTTACCCAGTTTCTGCACCTTCTAGGAGCTTGCACAGAAAAAGATATTTTTGCGTTATCAAACACTTTCCCTACTTCTATAGCTTTCTCGAGTTACATTACTATATTATACTCTTACTCTATCCCTCTCTTTCTCTACTACTATACCTTCCTGGTGTCAGATTAGTATATTACATTCTTACACTATCCCTCTCTTTTCCTACTACTATACCTTCTTGGTGTCACATTAGTATATTGAACCCGATTACTATCCCTTTTTTTCTCTATTGCTAAAGTTTTGAAGAGTTATAAAAGATAATTAGCTAGCTATGTGTATTTCATTTTTGATGCATTTCGATTACATTTACCTTTTTAGTTTGGTGATTTTTTCCTTTCTTAGTTGACTGACTTTAAGGTGAGGTACGGATTTATTTGTTGAGGTTTACTTGTTGAAATTCTGAAATAAATAAATATGAAATGTTATGTTAAAGCATGTTTTAGTGTTATCATGAAAATGAAAATGATAGCATTCATTTGTAATATTTATCATTTTATTATTTGCTGTAATTTTCTAGGGTTAGAATAGGATAATTTTAGGCCATCGCTATCCCTCACTTTTCCTACTACTACAAATTTCTGACGGTGGAAAATTAAATGTTAACTCAAGCGTACATATCACTTTACTTATTGTTGCATCTTGCTGTTTTTTTCAAAGTTTTTGCTAAACCTATCTTATTCCACACTTTGTCGCTTGATATTCCTTTTTGATGTTACATTAGCAAATGCTTTCTCTGTATTTTCATTGAAATTCTTACCTTTTGAAAAGTTGTCCTTGGCTTTTTTTTCTATAAGTCAGTTTTCGGTTTATTCAAATATTATTTATCTGTTTTGAAAAAAATAAAAATGTTTATGATTTAGGAAATGTTTTTTACATTTTACTTTCTTTCAAGTAGTTTGTAAAAAAGATAAAAATAAAATTTTATATGGTTTATTTATCAGTTAGTCACTTTGGGGTCCATTAGGATGGCGGGCGGATTGCCCCCGCCAGGCTGGCGGTAGCCACCGCCAGCCTGGCGGGGGCAATCCGCCCACCATCCTTCCCTGTATTCCCCCCGCCATATTACGATGGCGAAGGGGACCGCAGCGGTGGGAAACACCGGCTGCCTGTTTTCCGCCCCGGTCGCCTTGCGGCCGGGGCGGAAAAGGGATAACGTGGTGGCAGTGTCTATCAGACACCGCCAGCCATATTATAATGGTCATTTTGCAATGCCTTTCCGTGGCGGCAGTGCCGTCACGGAAAGGCAGGCGGACTTCACTCTGGGGGCCCCCTGCGGGCCCCCAGAGTGAAGCACATTAGGGGGGTGCACACGGGGGGGTACCTATGGTACCCCCTGCATTTGCATAATGAAAGCGGCAGGCACCGCGCGGTGCCTGCCGCTTTCATTATGCAAATGCTGCAATGCATTTTCAGCATTTTCAGCATGGTGCTCTCTGCACCACCCGCCACAATGCTGACAATACAGGATGTGCCCGCCACTGTGGCGGGCACATCCTAATGGCACCCCCGGGACCCCCGCCCTTAAGGCGGGCGGTCCCGTTTTCCGATAGGGTGGCGGGCTGTGCCCCTTTGACTCTTAAAATGTTTATTTAATTGTTTACACCTTTAAAAATACAGAGTTATGTTGGTATTTTAACTATTTAGTACGTTATGCTTTAAGGAAAATAAGTACTTACATAGCTGTGATTATTCGCTTTGTAAATGAAAACGTGCTTTGATAAACAGTAAATTTACGTTATTCTGTAAATTAAATAAACATTTGATTTAGGTTTAATACTTGTTTTATTTTATAACATTACTTTATACTTTGTTTTATTTATAAACTTACTTGTTTATTTTGAGTAATATTTCGTGGAATAAGTCAGGGTCCTTGTTGGTTAAATAGGTCAGAGGGTCAGGTTTTTGCGTCTGCTCACTCTGCTAGTTGAAAATCAAATGGTTTCAAAATGGTGTCTACCTCGTATTTATAGGTTTGTGTCAGTGTGTTCTTAATTTTTGAGAAAAGGTACGTTTTAAAAAGCGTTTAAAATTGATTTTTAAAATGTGGAAACATGTAATTTAAAATTACGAAGAAAAAAGTGTTTGTTTTCGTTTCTTAGTCCGTTTTGGCATCCATCTTGTTTTCATTGTTTTGGTGGTTTGTTTATGAAAATAGTGGAAGGACTATTTTATTAACTACACTGCTTAAAATGGCTGCTATATCTTTGGTATGTGTTTGTTCTTTAGAATACTTTATTTAAATTATCCAACGTTTTATATAATTTTTAATAAAATTTGTGATTTTTTAATTGAGATAATAATTTTTTACATTAAGCGAGTAGTTTGTTAAATACTTGAGTATTATTTTTATTAATCGAGTATTAATTTCTTGATAAAATCTGCCTTTTTCGGATTATTTACGTTTAGTTAATTGTCACATTTTAATACACTTCCCCACCCAAAACCACTATTTTTCCTACTTCCCGTGCCAGGATTTAGTTTACTAAATCTTTAAAAAATGTCTGTTTTCTTCATTTAATACTCGAGTATTAATATTAATACTCGAGTATTAATGGTTAAAAAATAACTTCAATTTTGTTAAATTTACGATCAGTTTATTACTACATTTTAATACACTTCCCCACCCAAAACCCCTATTTTCCCTGCATCCCATGCCAGATTTTATTTGACATATTTTATTTAAAAAAAAAACGTTTATTTATGCGTTGTAACTGTATGCGGTATTTTGGTTTTCGTTGTAATGGTACTTTTATATTACTTTTACTATTTTGCGTTGTCATGGTATGCGTTGTAAAAATATGCGTTGTAAAGGTACTTGCGTTGTAAAAGTTGCGTTGTAAAAGCATGCGTTGTAATAGTATGCATTGTAACGTCATACATCCCTGTATACAAGCATACGACACCAAGACGTAATTAAAGCCATTGAACATTACTTGAATGAGAGACCTATGGGTTTATATATGCATAACAAGATGTTGGTTAACATGATAGAGACCTGCTTGGAAAATGACTTTTTCCTCTTTCAAAATCAGGTTTATCAGCAGACCAGGGGTGTGGCGATTGGGGCTTGCTTCTCCCCTAGTTATGCCTGTCTACATATGGGCCTATGGGAGGAGCAAGTCCTCAAAAACAAGCATGCTGATATCGTGAGCCAACATATACGCCATTGGTACAGCTATAGTGATGACCTGTTCTTAATTTTGAGGTGCCCTGAAGATCTGGCGCTCTATTTCATAGAACAGATTAACTGTAACAATCTTGACATGCATTTCACGGCACACTTGAGCAAAGAAAGAGTATGTTTTCTTGATGTTGAAGTCTTTATATGTGAGGGTAAAGTAGAATTCAGGATGCATAGAAAACCAACAGCTGAGAATACATTATTACACGCTACCAGCCATCACCCTAGACACCTCATCCAAAGCATACCATATGGCGAGATGTTTCGTATCAAACGTATCTGCAGCACCCCACATGGGTGCAATTTGGCCCAACAAATTAGGGGTCGATTAGGATGGCGGACGGAAAGACGACCGCCGGCCTGGAGTAGGCGGAAAATGCCTTTTACAGTCCGCAAGCCGCGGATAGTCCGTCCGCCATATTAGGATGGGAAGCACTGTCAAATTTCAGTACGCCGCGGAAGAACGTGATCCGCCGCGTAAATACACCCGACCCCGCGGTGGACGTAACCAATCCAGAGACACCGCCGTACGGAATGACGTCTCGACCGTCCTCAAAATCACGATGGCGGAAACCACACAGCAAATCGCTGCGGAAAAACCACCAGCCCGAGCACGGCGGAACCACCACAGCTGAGAGGCAAAACATTGCAGAGAGACCCACTACAGTCAGACCATCGTCCTACACGCATTCCTGCTACTCTTTGTGCTCCACCACCAGCAAGTCATGGACCGTCGCCGCCGATGACGCAGGTACGCAAACACACAACACACACAAACCACGCATGTGTCGAAACCCCTGCCCACAACAGAACCCCAGGTCTGGACAGGAACACACATACATGCACCACCAGCAAAACCACCTGGGCACAACTGACCCCACTCACCCAGAACACACATGCACCGGGAACAAACAGCCACACCACAGACAACGCAACGTCAGGGAGCAGACGACGAAAACCATGCCCACAATCAACTAGGCAGGCAGGCAGGAATGGCTAGGCCACACAGCTCACAGGCCCACATACACACACCAACACAGAAGGCATACCACACTTAAGGAGATATGCTGGCCCACCCTCAGGGCAACCCCACACCTACCCCACCAACAGACAGGGGCCCATACACCACACACCACAATAAACAACCCTGCTGTACACACATCAACAACCAACACACACACAATGAGCCAAGACATGTTGACTGACAAAGTCGAGACTGAACAACCTACTGGGTAGCCACAAATCATCAGTGGCTGGCTGATGAGGATTATGAATCCGAAACCGGTCCCAGGATGCTTGTTTCCGGTCCATGGAAGACATGGCTTGGCAGTTCGGGCTGGACTGTTCCCATGAGGCACAGGGTCAGACTGATTTGCATATAGCCATGTCTGAAATGGGGTGGCTGAGTGGGCTAAAGAATGGTGATGGTTTAAACCCAGATCAGTTGCCTGGGGGTGAGTGTTTGATTTGCTCAAACGCTCCATCCATTATCCCCTTTTGTATCGCTTTGTTCACCCTAAGTGTGGCAGGGTATGCTCAGACGTGAGTCCCTTGCTCACTTGGCCACTGGATTCAAGATAGCCTGGCTGATGATGATTATGAATCCGAAACCGGTCCCAGGATGCTTGTTTCCGGTCCATGGAAGACATGGCTTGGCAGTTCTGGCTGGACTGTTCCCATGAGGCACAGGGTCAGACTGATTTGCATATAGCCATTTCTGAAATGGGGTGGCTGAGTGGGCTAAAGAATGGTGATGGATTAAACCCAGATCAGTTGACTGGGGTTGAGTGTTTGATTTGCTCAAACGCTCCGTCCATCATCCCCTTTTGTATCGCTTTGTTCGCCCTAAGTGTGGCAGGGTATGCTCAGACGTGAGTCCCTTGCTCACTTGGCCACTGGATTCAAGATAGCCTGGCTGATGAGGATTATGAATCCGAAACCGGTCCCAGGATGCTTGTTTCCGGTCCATGGAAGACATGGCTTGGCAGTTCGGGCTGGACTGTTCCCATGAGGCACAGGGTCAGACTGATTTGTATATAGCCATGTCTGAAATGGGGTGACTGAGTGGGCTAAAGAATGGTGATGGATTAAACCCAGATCAGTTGACTGGGGGTGAGTGTTTGATTTGCTCAAACGCTCCGTCCATCATCCCCTTTTTTATCGCTTTGTTCGCCCTAAGTGTGGCAGGGTATGCTCAGACGTGAGTCCCTTGCTCACTTGGCCACTGGATTCAAGATAGCCTGGCTGATGAGGATTATGAATCCGAAACCGGTCCCAGGATGCTTGTTTCCGGTCCATGGAAGACATGGCTTGGCAGTTCGGGCTGGAATGTTCCCATGAGGCACAGGGTCAGACTGATTTGCATATACCCATTTCTGAAATGGGGTGGCTGAGTGGGCTAAAGAATGGTGATGGATTAAACCCAGATCAGTTGACTGGGGGTGAGTGTTTGATTTGCTCAAACGCTCCGTCCATCATCCCCTTTTGTATCGCTTTGTTCGCCCTAAGTGTGGCAGGATATGCTCAGACGTGAGTCCCTTGCTCACTTGGCCACTGGATTCAAGATAGCCTGGCTGATGAGGATTATGAATACGAAACCGGTCCCTGGATGCTTGTTTCCGGTCCATGGAAGACATGGCTTGGCAGTTCGGGCTGGACTGTTCCCATGAGGCACAGGGTCAGACTGATTTGCATATAGCCATGTCTGAAATGGGGTGGCTGAGTGGGCTAAAGAATGGTGATGGATTAAACTCAGATCAGTTGACTGGGGGTGAGTGTTTGATTTGCTCAAACGCTCCGTCCATCATCCCCTTTTGTATCGCTTTGTTCGCCCTAAGTGTGGCAGGGTATGCTCAGACGTGAGTCCCTTGCTCACTTGGCCACTGGATTCAAGATAGCCTGGCTGATGAGGATTATGAATCCGAAACCGGTCCCAGGATGCTTGTTTCCGGTCCATGGAAGACATGGCCTGGCAGTTCGGGCTGGACTGTTCCCATGAGGCACAGGGTAAGACTGATTTGCATATAGCCATGTCTGAAATGGGGTGACTGAGTGAGCTAAAGAATGGTGATGGATTAAACCCAGATCAGTTGACTGGGGGTGAGTGTTTGATTTGCTCAAACGCTCCGTCCATCATCCCCTTTTTTATCGCTTTGTTTGCCCTAAGTGTGGCAGGGTATGCTCAGACGTGAGTCCCTTGCTCACTTGGCCACTGGATTCAAGATAGCCTGGCTGATGAGGATTATGAATCCGAAACCGGTCCCAGGATGCTTGTTTCCGGTCCATGGAAGACATGGCTTGGCAGTTCGGGCTGGACTGTTCCCATGAGGCACAGGGTCAGACTGATTTGCATATAGCCATGTCTGAAATGGGGTGGCTGAGTGGGCTAAAGAATGGTGATGGATTAAACCCAGATCAGTTGACTGGGGGGTGAGTGTTTGATTTGCTCAAATGCTCCGTCCATCATCCCCTTTTGTATCGCTTTGTTCGCCCTAAGTGTGGCAGGGTATTCTCAGACGTGAGTCCCTTGCTCACTTGGCCACTGGATTCAAGATAGCCTGGCTGATGAGGATTATGAATCCGAAACCGGTCCCAGGATGCTTGTTTCTGGTCCATGGAAGACATGGCTTGGCAGTTCGGGCTGGACTGTTCCCATGAGGCACGGGGTCAGACTGATTTGCATATAGCCATGTCTGAAATGGGGTGGCTGAGTGGGCTAAAGAATGGTGATGGATTAAACCCAGATCAGTTGACTGGGGGTGAGTGTTTGATTTGCTCAAACGCTCCGTCCATCAATCAATCAAGCAATCAATCAATCAAGCATTTATATAGCGCACTACTCACCCGGGGGGGTCTCAAGGCGCTAGGGGAGGGGGGGTCCGCTACTGCTCGAACAGCCAGGTCTTGAGCTGCTTCCTGAAGGCAAGGTGGTCCTGGGTCAGGCGGAGGTGGGTCGGGAGGGAGTTCCAAGTCTTGGCGGCCAGGTAGGAGAAGGACCTTCCTCCTGTAGTGGGTCTTCGGATGCGGGGGACGGCGGCGAGGGCGTGGCCGGTCGATCGAAGCTGGCGTGTGGGAGCGTAGAAGTTGAGGCGGCTGTTGAGGTATCCTGGGCCTTGGTTGTGTAGGGCTTTGTGTGCGTGGGTGAGGAGACGGAAGGTGATTCTCTTGTTGACCGGGAGCCAGTGCAGATCTCTCAGGTGTCCGGAGATGTGGCTGCGACGGGGGATGTCCAGGATGAGTCGTGCTGAGGCGTTCTGAATCCGCTGGAGTCTCTTCTGGAGTTTGGCGGTGGTTCCGGCGTAGAGCGAGTTGCCGTAGTCTAGACGGCTGGTGACAAGGGCCTGGGTGACCGTCTTCCTGGTCTCGGTGGGGATCCACCGGAAGATCTTACGTAGCATGCGCAGGATGTTGAAGCATGACGAGGAGACGGCGTTGACTTGTCTGGTCATGGAGAGGGAGGAGTCCAGGATGAAGCCCAGGTTGCGTGCGTGGTCTATTGGTATGGGTGCGCTGCCCCGGGCGGGGGGCTAACAGGAGTTGTCCCAGGCAGAGGGTGAAGATCCCAGGATGAGGACTTCCGTCTTGTCCGAGTTCAGTTTCAGGCGGCTGTTCGTCATCCACTTGGCTACGTCTGTCATCCCTTCGTGTAGGTTGGCTCTGGCGGTGGCGGGGTCGTTGGTGAGGGAGAGGATCAGCTGGGTGTCGTTGGCGTAGGAGATGATGTTGAGGTTGTGTTGGCGTGCCATGGCTGCGAGGGGGCTCATGTAGACGTTGAAGAGGGTTGGGCTGAGCGAGGAGCCTTGGGGAACGCCGCAGATGACTTCGGTGGCTTCTGATCTGAACAGGGGGAGGCGGACTCTCTGTGTCCTTCCGGCGAGGAACGAGATGATCCATTCCAGTGCCTTCTCCTGGATTCCGACGTTGCTGAGGCACTGCACTAGGGTACGGTGGCAGACAGTGTCGAAGGCCGCGGAGAGGTCTAGGAGGATGAGGGCCGCTGTTTCTCCGTTGTCGAGCGGGGCTCGGATGTCGTCGGTGGCTGCGATCAGGGCGGTCTCGGTGCTGTGGTTGGCCCGGAAGCCAGACTGCGAGAGGTCGAGGGATCCGTTCGTCTCGAGGAAGGCGGCCAGCTGTTTGTTGACGGTCTTCTCGATGACTTTTGCAGGAAACGGGAGCAGCGAGATGGGGCGGTAGTTCTTGAGGTCGGTGGGGTCTGCTGATGGCTTCTTAAGTAGAGCGCTGAGTTCGGCGTGCTTCCAGCTCTCTGGGAAGGTAGCGGTGTTGAAGGAGGTGTTGATGATGTCCCGCAGGTGGGGTGCGATGACAGCGTCGGCCTTGTTGAAGACGTGGTGAGGGCAGGGGTCGGTCGGAGATCCGGAGTGGATGGAGTTCATTGTGCGGATGGTGTCTTCGGTGCTGATCGGGGTCCAGGCGCGGAGGGTGGTGGTGGGGGGCGGTGGTTCAGTCGTGGTGTACGTCGGTTGAGTGCTGAAGCTGTTGTGTATGTCCGTGATCTTGTTGTGGAAGTAGGAGGCGAGGGAGTTGCAGAGGTCTTACGAAGGGGTGATGTCGTTGTTTCCGGCGTTTGGGTTGGAGAGCTCTTTGACGATGTGAAGAGTTCCTTGCTGTTGTGTGCGTTTTTGTCCAGTCGTTCCTTGAATGCAGTTTTCATGGTGGCGTGGATCAGTTGGTGGTGTTTTCGGGTGGCGAGCTTGAGGGCAGTAATGTTGTTCAGTGTTGGGTCTCTGCGCCAGGCTTTCTCGAGTGCTCGGCAGTTCTTCTTGGAGCTCTTGAGTTCGTCGGTGAACCATGGCGCTTTCTTGCTGCTGGGTCTGCTAGGTGGTGTCTTCAGAGGGGCGAGGTCGTCTGCGCAATTGCTGATCCACTTCGCGAGGTTGGTGGCCGCCTGGCTTGGGTTCGTTGCGCTGGTGGGAGGGTTCATGCTCAGGGAAGTCGCGAGCTGGTCGGCTGTAATCTTGTTCCAGTTTCTGCGTGCAACCTGTTGCTGGTGGTGGTGGATCGTGGTCCTTCTGAAGCTGAAGTAGATGCAGCTGTGGTCAGTCCAGTGGAGTCCGGTGGCGTGGCTGAAGGTGATGTCCTTGCTGGATGAGAACACGGGGTCGAGTGTGTGTCCGGCGTAGTGGGTGGGGGTGGACACCAGCTGCTTGAGACCGAGGTTGGCGAGGTTGTCCAGCAGGGTGGTGGTGTTGCGGTCGTTGTTGTTTTCCAGGTGGAAGTTGAGGTCCCCGAGGAGGATGTAGTCGGTGGAGAGGAGGGCGTGTGGGCTGATGAAGTCGGCGATGTCTTCGCTGAATTGTGTGCATGGTCCCGGGGGTCTGTTGATGAGGGTGCCTCTGAGGGTGGTCTTGGGGTTGACGTGGATCTGGAAGTGCAGGTGTTCGGCGGGTGCGAGGGTGTCGTCGGTGTTGGCCGTGATGCGGATGGTGTTCCTATGGATGATGGCGATGCCTCCTCCTGTCTGGTTGACGCGTTTCCTCCGGATGATCTTGTAGCCGTCCGGGATAGCGATGGCGATGTCGGGCGATGAGGAGGCGTTCATCCAGGTTTCCGTGAGGAAGGCGACGTCTGGGGCTGTGGTGTCGAGCAGGTTCCAGAGCTCAACGGCGTGTCTGTGGATGGAGCGGGTGTTGAGCAGGATGCACTTGAGGTGGTTGCTGCTGGTGTTCGGCTTGGTCGGTGCTGGTGTAGTGCAGGTCCGGATGCAGGCGAACTTGCAGGAGTGCAGCAGAAGGGTCCGTGGGTGCGTCTCGGGGTGGCTTGATAGCAGCCCGGGATTCGACCGGCGTTGAGTGCGTAGAGTTCGGTGGCGTCGTAGGTCCGGCGGGTGGGCTGGTGTCTGCGGGGGCCAGGGGTCCGGGCGCTGGGCGCGGGCCAGGCGCGGACGGGCGCAGATGGGCTTACCTTTGGCACGCCTTCGGTGCACAATCGGCGCGCCCGCTGCGCGTAAACGCTGCACGTGCGCACGGTCGCCATTTATGGCGAAGTGCAGGGAGGGAGGAGCAGCTGGGAGGCGGGAGCGGGAGCGGGGAGGGCACAGAAGGAAGGGGGCGTGTCCACACTCCCGTCGGCGGGAAGCGGGAAGCGGGGAGCGGGGCGGGTGGGCGCAGGGGAAAACAGCACAGGGGGGGCAACAATACAAGCAGAAGGAAAACAAGGAATTAATCCCATCCATCATCCCCTTTTGTATCGCTTTGTTCGCTCTAAGTGTGGCAGGGTATGCTCAGACGTGAGTCCCTTGCTCACTTGGCCACTGGATTCAAGATAGCCTGGCTGATGAGGATTATGAATCCGAAACCGGTCCCAGGATGCTTGTTTCCGGTCCATGGAAGACATGGCTTGGCAGTTCGGGCTGGACTGTTCCCATGAGGCAAAGGGTCAGACTGATTTGCATATAGCCATGTCTGAAATGGGGTGGCTGAGTGGGCTAAAGAATGGTGATGGATTAAACCCAGATCAGTTGACTGGGGGTGAGTGTTTGATTTGCTCAAACGCTCCGTCCATCATCCCCTTTTGTATCGCTTTGTTCGCCCTAAGTGTGGCAGGGTATGCTCAGACGTGAGTGTCTTGCTCACTTGGCCACTGCATTCAAGATAGCTTGGCTGATGAGGATTATGAATCCGAAACCGGTCCCAGGATGCTTGTTTCCGGTCCATGGAAGACATGGCTTGGCAGTTCGGGCTGGACTGTTCCCATGAGGCACAGGGTCAGACTGATTTGCATATAGCCATGTCTGAAATGGGGTGGCTGAGTGGGCTAAAGAATGGTGATGGATTAAACCCAGATCAGATGACTGGGGGTGAGTGTTTGATTTGCTCAAACGCTCCGTCCATCATCCCCTTTTGTATCGTGGCGGTGCAAGGCTTCAATTTTTTGGGAAATTGCTTACGCGTTCCGTGCTACCTGTTTCCATTGGATGCATGTGCAAGGACCATCATGGTCACACACCGCCAACCGCATGTGCGCGCTACCGCGATGGTGCATCATTTGAAAATCATCACTCGCTGGCCTTGCAATGGCGGAGCGCGCATTCCGCGGGGGCGGGGCAGGCGAACAGATACATTTGAATGTGCTTGTGGAAATGGCAGTTGGTATCTCCCCATTCAGTCACATAGCGGCACCCACCGCCGGGACCGGGCAGCGGTTGCCGCTATGTGTATTGATGTTACCGTGTCAAGGATGGCGATGGGCTGTTACTCACCGCCGGGACAGGACGGTGGTTGCCGCTATGTGTATTGATGTTACCGTGGCATGGATGGCCATGGGCTGGTACTCACCGCCGGAACCGGACGGTGGTTGCCGCTATGTGTATTGATGTTACCGTGGCATGGATGGCCATGGGCTGTTACCCACGGCCCGGTCCCGGCGGTGGGTAACAGCCCATGGCCATCCATGCCACAGTAACATCAATACACATAGCGGCACCCACCGCCCGGTCCCGGCGGTGGGTAACCGCCCATGGCCATCCATGCCACAGTAACATCAATACACGTAGTGGCACCCACTGCCCGGTCCCGGCGGTGGGTAACCGCCCGTGGCCATCCATGCCACGGTAACATCAATACACATAGCGGCAACCACCGCCCCGTCCCGGCGGTGGGTAACCGCCCATGGCCATCCATGCCACGGTAACATCAATACACATAGCGGCAACCACCGCCCGGTCCCGGCGGTGGGTGCCGCTATGTGACTGAATGGGGGGATACCAACTGACATTTCCACTTGCACATTCAAATGTATCTGTTAGCCTTCCCCGCCCCCGGGGAATGCGTGCTCCGCCATTGCGAGGCCAGCGAGTGATGATTTTCAAATGATGCACCATCGCGGTACCGCGCACATGCGGTTGGCGGTGTGACCGTGATGGACCTTGCCCATGCAGCCAATGGTACGCACAATTGCAGTAGCAAGGATCATTTCCTGTGATGTCGGACTGCGTGCCCTGATGTGGTGTGTAGACACACTGCATGTCTCCGCACACATCTAATGATAACAGGTGTACATGTGTGTCCGGGCATGTCCGGAATGCCTCAAAACTCATCATGTTCTGTCAATGGCCCGTGTCCACGTGTCAACAATGTCCATTTGTTGCATTGCATGTGTGAGCATACTATTCACATTGCCAGTGGTTGTCAAAGGACAGTGATGTAAGCTCAAGTTGCGTAAGATGTGCATGGCAATGTGTTGGCATCTTGTTTTGAGGTCACACGTTTCAAAGTGTACACATCTACACAGTCCATTAAGGCTGTGTACCCACAGTTTGATCCAGTCGTGAGTGTGTTTTGTGTGTGCAAGAAGCAATGATGGGGGGATATATGCATTCTGTGTATGCGTCTGTGTGTCGTATGTTGTATGTCAATGCCTGTCATGTGAGCATGCACAGCAGTGTTGGTGGTGTCATGGGTGCATGAGGACGAGGAGGGTGTGTTCCAGGTTTGTGTTGTGAGTGCACATCCATGTGTGTCTCTGCGGATGCTTGTCCACACAAGGGCCCTCGGTCATGGGATGTTGGCTGTTCTTGCAACATGTGTGGACGTACCATTGTACATATTTGCACACAGGATGTTGTTTGTGGGTGAACAATGTGTGTGTATTTGGCTGTGGTGCCTTTTATTCCTGTCACGTCACATATACAATCAGTGTCTGCAACATGGATTATTTGTGTTGTGTTGGTCAAGATGTGATAGTGTGGTTCAACTGTGCCGTGTTGTCCAATTGACATCTGCTCCCATCTACTCCCACACAGGAGGGCTCCAAATATGCATCGACCATACACTGTGCTGGAGGACATGGTTGAAGAGGGCTTGACCGACCGACATTGCAGGACCTTGTAGCACAATTGGCACCGCACCTGCAGCCACACAGGCCATAACCGGGAGCAATTATACCCACAGCAAAGGTGATGGCGGCACTACACTTCTTCGCTACGGACACATTTCAGTACACAGTTGGTCATGCCGGGGGGATGTCCCAATCCATGTTTAGCATGGTTCTGCGGGATGTGCTGGAAGCCATGATGCGTTACAAGGATGATTACATCAATTTCCCACGTCCAGCAGAGTTGGCAGCAGTGAAAGGGGACTTCTATGCCCAGGCCCACCTTCCACACGTAGTGGGTGCCATTGATGGCACACATATTGGTCTAGTTCCACCCCAGGCACGTGAACCCATCTACCGCAATCGGAAGCACTACCATTCAATCAATGTGCAAGTGGTGTGCCTGGCTGACAACATCATCTCCCATGTGTGTGCCAGATTTTTGGGATCCGCACATGACACCCACATCCTGCGGAGCAGCATTGTCCCCCAACTGATGGCTAATCTGAGTCAAGACCGTGCGTGGCTTGTAGGTGAGTGTGCTCTGATGACTACTGTGTTGTATGTGTGCCATACTGTTCCCACCAGTCCTGGTACTTATGTATGTGTCTGTCATCCCCCCACCTAGGTGACTCTGCGTACCCAAACCGCCCGTGGCTGCTGAGCCCCCTACGGAATCCAACTAACCCAGGTGAAATGCGCTATAATGAGACACGTCGGATGGTAGAACATCCATTTGGACTGCTGAAGTCTAGGTTTCGCTGCCTGGATAAAACCGGAGGGGCCCTGCCATACTCACCCGGCAAAGTATGCAAAATCGTGGTTGACTGCTGCATGCTCCACAGCCTGGCCATGTGCAAGAATATTGAGCTGATCATGGACCTTGCAGACCAACAGGTTGCTCCGCCTCCCATCCCACCCATGTCCAGTGATGAGGATAGTGGGGAGGAAGAAGGTGTGGACCAGAGGCGTCAGCTCATTGACCGCTACTTTCCTTGAATGTGAGTAAGTACGTCTTGTGCTGCTGTTCAATGCATGATGTATGTTTGCTGGTGATGGGTGGATGTGGTGTGTGAATGCTGCCTGTTCTGGTATGTTCTGTTTGCACATGGGTGTGGGACATGGTGTACATGCTATGCTCCCTGATGTGTGTCCTGTGATCCGCTTAATTTGTGATGAGTGTGGTTTGTGGGATGTTGCAGTACCGTGTGGTGTGATGGGTGTGATTCAGTTTCCTGACCTGTGCTTGTTGTTCTCTCATTATCCCTAGGTCACTCACACAGAGCCATGATTCCGAACAACATTAATCCCTGCACCTGGTAATGACATCAACTAAGACAAACCTGTGTTTAAAACATGGAGGTCCCACAGCCTTGAGTGTTTCCGTGGTGTTTATTTACAGGGTGTGGATTTGTGTTAGTACATATTTACAAAATGATGGTGGAGGGGAAGAGTGAGTTGAAGATCATGTCAGATGATCCCACTGTGTAGACACCACATTGTGTGGTGTAAACATAGTCCAACAGACGTGTGCCAATGCTTGGCAATGTGGGGCAAGATAGTTCACAGAGTGAATGCCAGGCTCAAGGAAGGGTGAAGTCAGTGCCGGCCCCTCTTCTGGCGGGTCGCTGGTGCATTGCCACTGCTCTGTCATGGATCCAGCCTCGGACGGCCCCTCCGTCTTTGAGCCGGAGTGGACCCAGCTGTGAGGGCAGCTTGTTCGGGGGACACCTCCCTGTCAGTGGCCTCAGGTGATGGTGGTGGTGTCCTGTCCCGCTGGCCACTTGGGGGAGGTGGTGTGTTGTGGGATAACCACTCCCTCCAAACAGATGTTTGCTACCCCATGAGGTCCACCATTTATCCCATACGGTTGTCCATGGACCTCAACATCTGGCAGGTCTCAAGGGAGTCTTGGCGCGCCCGATCCGCCTGTGCCTGTGACCGCTCATACGACGCATGCACTCTTGCCATGAAATCCAGAGTCTCGGTCCCAGGGTTGGGTGGGTCTTGTCCCCCACCTTGCCTTGCACGTGCCCTCCTGTCCGGAAGCTGTAGCCTCACCTGTGTCCTCACCCGTCCACTCTCCCTGCTAGCCTGTGATGTTGATGGTCCGCCATCGTCCAATGGGTCAGGGAGGGTGGCACAGGCAGGACTGGTGGTGGTGGTTGTGGTGGTGGTGGTAGCTGCACAGGTCACAATGGCAGAAGTTGCTGTGGTTCCACTGGCCAAGTTGGTGGGGGCAGGGATGTCCTGGGAGCCTGATGGCCGTGGGACTAAAGGCGGACCGGCATCGCCCTCCGCACCCGAGGTGTCCTGGGAATCATCACCGGAGAGTCCATGCTGTGAGGGGTGCGACTGGTGCTGGCGGTTGCTGGTTTCTCCTGCCAGTTGTCGGTCACCTAAGGAACAAGAATTTAAGAATCAATGCTGTGGACATGACTGGTTTTTTGTTGTTACATTTCAATTTTCTAGGGATTCAGGACATGGTTGTTGATGTCATCACATTGGTGTGGTACACAGTACTGGGCATTATGGTGGTGTGGAGGTGGGGAGACAATACTTGGATATGTGTTGTGCTGTTCGGCTATTGGATGGTACCCCTGGACTCTGTGTAGTTTTGAAGTCATTTTGACATTGTTGCTGTGGCTCAGCAAAGTGGACTAGGGCATGTTCACCAGGGTTGTGGACAACCTCCCTTGCCACTGTACCTGGTCTAGTCATTGTCAAAAGAGGCATATGTTGGTCTTTCATGTGGATGGTCTACATTGTGTTACGGACAGGCTTTGGACATTGCATCCATGTGCCTTGTATCAGGAAACACATTGTACTTGCTGTTGTGGGTATGTCAAGTCTCACATCATGTACAGACTGCCTACTACATGGATTGTGTGGACTGCCACCATGTCCACGTTTCCCCTTGCTGGTTATTTGATGTATGCAGATGTGACGCTTCTCTAACATGTGTCCAAGGGTCTGTTATTTGTGGGCCCTTCTGTGGACATATGGTACTTGTTTGTTGTTCGACTAATGCAGTATGCAGGCACTGCGTACTCACCTACCCCATGTTTAATTTCACATTTTAACCATGGAGTTACTACGAAGCCATGTTTTGTGTTGCTCCTCGCTGCAATCATGACGGTGTAGGGTGCACATTGGAATTTGGTGTACAGACTTCCCCCTTACACCCACCCATCCCTGTGAAGATGGCTAGCTACCTGTAAGTTTGAAGAGGGAGATGCACTGGTCAGCACATGTTGGGGGGACTCCATCTTGCTCTGGGTTGGGACAAGGGGGCCTGTTGGGAGTTGTAGTGCTGGCTCTCAACCACCCCCACCCTCCCTGTAGACATGGGGGCCTATTGGGAGTTGTAGTGCTGGCCTCTCACCCCCCCCACCCTCACTATAGAGACGGAGGCCTGTTGGGAGTTGTAGTGCTGGCCTCTCACCCACCCCCACCCTCCCTGTAGACATGGGGGCCTGTTGGGAGTTGTTGTGCTGGCCTCTCACCCACCCCCACCCTCCCTATATACATGGGGGCCTGTTGGGAGTTGTAGTGCTGGCCTCTCACCCACCCACACCCTCCCTGTAAACATGTGGGCCTGTTGGGAGTTGTAGTGCTGGCCTCTCACCCACCCCACCCTCCCTGTAGACATGGGGCCTGTTGGGAGTTGTAGTGCTGGCCTCTCACCCACCCCCACCCTCCCTGTAGACATGGGGGCCTGTTGGGAGTTGTAGTGCTGGCCTCTCACCCACCCCCACCCTCCCTGTAGACATGTGGGCCTGTACGGAGTTGTAGTTCTGGCCTCTCACCCACCCCCACCCTCCCTGTAGACATGGGGGCCTGTTGGGAGTTGTTGTGCTGGCCTCTCACCCACACCCACCCTCCCTGTATACATGGGGGCTTGTTGGGAGTTGTAGTGCTGGCCTCTCAACCACCCCCACCCTCCCTGTAGACATGTGGGGCTGTTGGGAGTTGTAGTGCTGGCCTCTCACCCACCCCCACTCTCCCTGTAGACATGTGGGCCTGTTGGGAGTTGTAGTGCTGGCCTCTCACCCACCCCACCCTCCCTGTAAACATGTGGGCCTGTTGGGAGTTGTAGTGCTGGCCTCTCACCCACCCCCACCCTCCCTGTAGACATGGGGGCCTGTTGGGAGTTGTGGTGTTAGCTGCTTGACCACAAGCAAGCCTGGGAACGTAGGAGGGTACATTTGAGTTTGTTCATGGTGGGTGCATTTGAGCCCTGGGCTTCACATTTGGGTGACTGTGTGGTCCACATGCATGGATTGGAGCCTGGGAGATGTATCTTAGCAGTTGTGCAAGGCAGGACATAACAGTGTGATGTGGTCATTGGTTTGTACTTACCAGCCTCCACTCCCTCATCTATTCCTTCCAGGCTCTCAGGTTGCAGTGTGCCTAGCACCTTCTCCTCCCATTCGGTGTATGGTATTGGATCCATGGGAGCGCCACCGCCAGTGTCGTGTGCCCGCAGATGGTTCTTGGCCCGGATGCCTTTCACCCTTGCCTTGAGGTCGAGCCACCGCCTCTGGATATCGTGTATGGTGCGTGGCACGGTCCCTGAAGCATTCACTCTGGTCACTATCCTGTCCCACATTGTGGTTTTATTTGCCAAGGTGGTCTGCTGCACTAGGGTACCGAACAGATGTGGTTCTACACGGATGATTTCATCCACCATGACCTTCAACTCACTCTCTGTGAACGTGGGGTTTTTCTTGGGGGCCATGGTGTGTGATGTGCAAGGTGTTGGGGGTGTGCAGGTGTGCAGGTGTGTGGTATGTAGGGATGGTGTTGTGGGGGTTGGTGTGGTGGGTGTGTTGGTGTGCAGGTTGTATGTGTGTGTGTTTGTGTGTGTCTGTTGTGTGTGATGTGTGCCTCTTTCTTGCAGCTGTGCTGTGGTGCAAAAGATTGTGGTCATGGGAGGGATTCATTTTATACTCTGTATGGTGGTTGTGTCCCAATGGTTTTTTGCAGTCAGGTGTTCTGTGGGTGTGGAGACTTGCATGCTCTTGTTTGTGCTGGGGGGTGTGGCATTGGGGCATGTAGTTGTTGGGGGTGGGTTTTCAAGGTAGGTGTGTGTCCTGTTTTTTTGGTTTACTATTTTCATTCCGTCCGCCCTTTTTGTTTCGGTTTGACGGCAGGGGTGATGTTCGTTTGGTCCTTCCGCAGCTAAGCTCCGTTTGTCGATGCTTTTTTCCCGTGGTGGTCGTGGACGGTGGTGAGTTACGTTGGGATGGCGGGTTTATCCTAATCGTGCGGACGGTCCATCCGCAGGTCTGCCGGAGGTTGGGCCTGTTTCCGCGGGCGTTGTGTCTGCAGCGGACGTTTTTTCTGTGGTACCGTCCACGTGCGCGGTCTTTGGTGTGATCCGTCTGCCGTGGTCATTGTGTGATGGCTGAAAAATCCTAATCGCACTGGCGGTTTATCCGCGGTGCGGTCGGGAGTATATTTGCCGCACCATGGCGGTCTGACCCGTTTCCGGCCGCCATCCTAATCGACCTCATAGTTTGGGGTAGGTTTCTTGCTAGAGGCTATTCCATCAAGACTATAGACTATGCTATTGCCAAGACAACCAAAATTGAGAGGGCAAGCACACTGTCTACTAGGTCGAATTCATGTGAGAATAGCTCTAATCCAATTATTCCAGTAACACGTATGATTCTGACATACAATCGGCAACACCAACGTATCCCAAGAATATTGAATAAGAACTGGGGATTGGTGTGGAATGATCCAGTATCGGGGGAGTTGATAATAAATAACCCAGATTTACCATTCAGAAAAGCACGCTCCATGAACAATATGTTGATTAAAAGCAGTTCAGAGACCACAACAGGTAAAACTTGGTTGTCCTCCCATAAAGGATTTGTGAAATGTTCCTCGTGCGAAGCATGTAGGTTTGCCAGCAGTAGAACATCTTATGCTAGCCCTTTTAAACAGAAACAGTACCCATATCTAAGCTGTTAACATGCATTACGGAATACGCAGATTATGTGCTGTAGTGTCCCTGTGGGCAGTACCAAGCTTCAGGTCCATAAGAGGATACTCAAGCACATCAGGGCAATCACCAACTATGACACATCGTACCCTGTTGTGCGGCATTTCAAGGAGACACATTGTAAAAATCCAGAGTATCTCAAATATTATGTGGTAGATACGATTCCTCCATTAAGAAGGACAGGCAACATGAGGCCCGACTACGGCAATTAGAAACTACGTATGTCCTGGAATTAGACACAAAGACACCATCTGGTCTGAATTCCAGCGAGGATTTTTATACCTGCCTTTAATTGATTGATTTTTTATCTGTCGTCCGCTCTATTTCTTTATTTATGTAAGATCAACTGATAAATATTTTACATTTGCTTTAATGCCTCCATACTTTTTAGTTTCCTATCAGTAGCACTTAGCACTTTATGAACCATGGGGGGTTTTAACGGTTGGCACTTTTTAGCAATACACTACATCAGAATAATAGAAGAATTGAATTGTTGCCCACTTAGGGCTAAATTGATGTGCATCAGTACTGTATATATACATATGAGAAACTATTGTGCACATACATGCCCTAATGGCATGTATGTGTGCCACATGGCACAGAAACACTGATCAGGGGTGCAACAGGGTGTCAAAGTGACACCCTGCCACCCTTGAATTTTTCGGTAATTACCGAATCGGTATTTACAGATTCGGTAATTGACATTCATTCCTATGGGTCTCAAGGCCCATAGGAACGAATGGCAATTACCGAATCGGTAAATACCGATTCGGTAACTACCGAATCTTACCGATTCGGTAAAAAACACCAAAAATTTACCTACATCAGATTTACCGCTATTTTAGAATCTGTAAAAATGATTTACCTACATCTAGCCCCTAATTATTTATGCCATTGTCGCTGTATTTATTGGTTTGCTGATGCCAATGTTACAGACCTTGAAATCATTCTTCTATGTCTATTCACCAGGTCACAAGTCATGAGTTAATGCACTAGCACTTTTTATATGAGAAGGCACTCCGCATGCACGTTATGTGAACATGGACTCTTGTAGGTCAAAACGCGTCGTGGCGGAGGTGCAGGGCATGTAATAAAAACTTGTGCACGGAGTTCGGGGTCTGTTTTTGTCTTTTCCTGAAATTGGAAGTTGTACGGTGAAAGTATTTGGAATATATATATATATATATATATATATATATATATATATATATATATATATGAGGTATGTCAAGTTCCTTCGTCCACTAGCGCTGCAATCTGCCACACACACGAACAGGAACCAACGAGACCCAAGATGTGGTGCAAAGTTATTTTATTATTTCAAAACCCAGCACCAGTCCGCCACGACGCGTTTCGGCTAAACGTAGCCTTGTTCACATGACAACGTCACGAGGGCTGGCCACCCTTTTAAAGTGCAAAATAGCCATCACATGGTACAAACATAGAAGAGTTACTATAATCTTGTGAGTTAACTCAAGTTTGTCTTTCTAAATTCCAGCGTAAATGCTGTTCATTTGCACACTATTGCACAAGCCCAAACAAATATCAATTGTTATCTGTCCGAGTAATTGTAAAATACAAAATACAACATACAAGTTGTCACCGCACATTAATTGCTACTTGAGGAGTCCCTATTACCAAAATTTCATATATACCCATCAAATCACAATGGTTACTCATTAATTGATAAAAAGCTCAAAAGGACAATATAAAAGTTAAAAACATAAATATTTACATTTGAAACCATGTCCTGATGGTGGAACTCACTCCTAATAGTAAACCAAATTGGCAACTAGATCCATATGTAGCATATACAGTGCAGTTGTTTTAATGTGCAAATAGCAAAAATTTGTGCAAACTATTACTGAATTGATATATGTACAGATGGCTAAAAAAACAGGTGCTACCATGTAGTAAAAACAATGATAATTCAAACAATGTGATTAAAATCAGTTACATAATGATCTTGATAGACGTCCAGGGTACAGGGTAAGATTTTAAATCAAGTGCAGCTACAGAAAGGCAATGTAATTATAAGTTACATATAACAGTGGACATAACTCTTTAAAGATAGGTGTGGCAGTCCTCCCCAGTGTTGAGGCCCTGTGGTACCTTAGTATCTAACAGGATGATGTAGCGCGTTTCTAATTTGCGCAACAGGGACTCTCTATCACCTCCCCTCCTCTGGGGAGGAACACAGTCTATCACAAAATATGACAAGAGGGAAGCATCTTTCCCATGGCACTTGTCAAAGTGCCTTGCAACTGGATAAGAGGTGTCAACGTTGCAGATTGCTCGTAAATGTTGGAGAATGCGCTTATGGACCTGAGGCCTCGTGCTGCCCACGTATCTTAGCCCACAAGGGCACTCCAAAACATAGACAGCAAACTCTGTCTTGCAGTTGAGCTTGTGTCTAATCTTAATTGGAAATGGCGACAATGGTGTTGTCACTTCTGTTTTGCTAACGCCATTCTTACAAGCCTTACAACTCGAACACCTCAAAAAGCCCTTACTCTCATTAAGCCAGTTTCCCATCACCACCTCAGGACTGCTGGACACCAAGCTATCCTTCATTGACCTAGCTTTGCGATATGCTATACTAGGAAATTTTGGAATGACTGGACCCAAAATAGGATCCTCAGACAGTAGGGACCAATTCTCCTTAATGATTTTGTAGATGCTATTATGCTGGTTGCTATAACCCATAATCATCCTTGTTACCCCTTGTGGGTCTTTTACCTGTGCTTTTGACTTCGTCCCTCCTGAGCCCAGGAGTGACAGTCTGTCCGTTCTGTTAGCCTTTAGAATTGCCAAATTAATGGCATCCGATTTGTAGCCTCTAAGAAGGAAACGCGATTTACAATGGAGTTGTGCCAGCCGGCACTCCTCCTCACTGCTGCAGATCCTCCTGACACGGAGCATCTCCCCATAAGGTATGCTCCGTATCAGGTGTGCAGGATGATGACTCCCCGCATGCAGCAATGTATTGCCCGCAGTGGGCTTTCGGTGCAATCTTGTATGAAGGCTGCCTGTCTGAACGTAAATCTCAACATCTAGGAACACAATTGAGGTCGCACTTATGTTGCTGGTAAAACGGATGTTAAGATCATTCTCATTCAGTTTATCAATGAAATCAATCACCTCCGTCTCAGTGCCCTCCCAAATAAAAATCAAATCATCAATATATCTTGACCAGAGTTTCACCTTGGTATTCATAATGGCCAAATGTTCTTGCCACAGGACCTGCTCCTCCCAGTACCCCATGTGCAAACAGGCATAACTGGGAGAGAAGCAGGCCCCCATAGCCACTCCCCTGGTCTGAAGAAAAAGTTGTTTGGCAAACAAAAACATATTGTTCTCTAAGCAGATTGCAATCATGTCCATCAGCATTTTAGAATGATCTTGGAAACAGGATGGTCTTTTCCCAAGAAAATGCTGTATTGCTCTCATACCATCTTGGTGGAATATACTGGTATATAACGAGGTGACGTCCATAGATACCAATATATAGTTTGTGTTCCACTGGAAATTTGCTAGTTTCTTTAATAAGTCACTAGTATCCAAAATAAAAGATGGCAGGTTTCTCACAAAGTCCTGCAAAAAGAAATCAATATATTTGCTCATGTTTTCCAACAGGCTGTTGCAAGCCGAAATTATGGGCCTGCCAGGAGGTTGTTGATAACACTTATGAACTTTCGGAATGAAGTAAATAACTGGTGTGACCGGGAAATCATTCCTCAAAAATTTAAGTTCGTCCATAGTAAGCAGGCCCTTGCTCCTCCAGGCTATCAACGTTGAATATATTGTGTTTCTCGCCTGTAGAGCATCCTGTGGTGTAATGCGTTTATAACAGTCTCTGTCATTCAGTTGTTTCAGGGCTTCTTCTAGATACATCCTACGTGGCCATAAGACCACGTTGCCCCCTTTATCTGATTGACGTATCACCACATTTTTGTTTGCACTCAACTTTTTAATCAATTGATGATATTCACTGTCCCTATAGTTGAAACGTTTCCTTCTATGGGCGTTCTTAATCTGTAGCTCCTTCAATTGTAGTGCCACTTTGTCATGAAAAATGTCCACATTGTCTTTTATCATGAGTGGACAAAATTTCGACTTAGGTTTGAAAGGTGTTGTACATAAGGCAGTGGCAGGTTCCCCACCTATTGTCATTGAATTGTGAGAACCTGAGGAGAATTCCTCCTCTTGAAGCTCAAAAAGTTCTTGCGTTAGAGCTGATCCTAAAGGTGGATCCGCATTTCCACCTACTGGGGTACCAAGACTGGCGTTTACAGGCTGATCATTGCTATTCGCCACACTCTCAGTTGTTTTGTGCGCATTATGGTATTTCCTCAGCTTGAGTTTGCGCACGAATTTAAACACATCGATCTTTGTGGTTGCGTAATCAAAGTCTCCCCTTGGACTGTACGTTAGGCCTAACGCCAGAATGCTGGTTTCCTTGGGGGTTAGGTCGATGTCAGTCAAGTTGATGACAGAGTGTCCATTCTCATCAATTACTGTGTTGGCGTTCAATCCTGTGACGGAGCTGGCTGTGCTTTGTTGCGCTGCCAGCGAGTACGCTGTCTCCTTGGGGTTCCCCTTACGCTTCCGGCGTTTGTTGCTTTTGCGCCTTTCTGAGCGTTTGCGGTTGGCTTGCTGCCTGCGGTAGATTGATTTGCTGAACGCAAAGTTAATTTGCGATCCCGCTGGACCAACTCCAACTCCTGCCCCGGGGTGAATTTCCGAAACCCCGACCTTTGTTGTCGCCTTATTTCCGAGTCTGACTCACTCTCGGGTTGTGAGCTATCCCCCGAAACTGAGGACAGTTCTACCTGTTGTGATGGTACAGTGGTATCAGTTGAACTTATAGCAGCAACGACCGGTAAATTTTTACTTTGTTTAATGCTGTCATATTTTCTCGCAAAAGTAAAAATTTGGCCATTTTCATAGTCAAGTCTATCACGTATAAACTTGAAAGCTTTTCTCTTCTTGATAATGTCCTCCTCACGTGCTAGACATGCATTCATATCCGTTCTGTACTTATCAATTTCCGGAGTAGGAGGCAATTTAAGTATGTCAGCTTCAATCAAGTTGATTTCGTCTAAGAGCTTCAATCTATCGCTCTCAGCGAACTGAACTAATATGGCCATCAATCGTTTGGAATTATCTAGGTTGCAGAGCGCCCATGCTTGTAACATAAGTGGGTCGGGCTGTTCATAAGAAGGAGCTAACATAATGCGCAAACCGCGCGGCACTCGCCCCACATCCAAATAGCCGGTCAGGGAAGTGAATTCCCACCATTTGGATAACTCTCTCTTGCTGCATTTCTCCAAACGTTTGAACAGTTCTTTTGCCTCATTTTTCGTGCTGCTAACCGCAACTACAATAGAATTAATATTAGTCCCGGACCCCCCAGCCGGGGAATCCGTAAACATGCCCCTGGACGCCTCAACACGCCCCCTTAACGTGTCCGCCGACATGGTGCTTAACAGTGGGTAATATTCAAAAATGCACACAGCAGTCGATGCTCCTACCGGTTGCTATGCCGCCGAGCCGATCCTGCTACTCCACACAAGGTATCTCGCGGTCTGTCCGCACAGCGTCCCAGGTACACACACGGTACACACACGGGGAGTCCAGTAGTTCTCGATCTGCTTCCGCCGACCCAGAATGCCGAACTATATATACCACGTGACTCTCCTTGAATCTCTCTCGGCGTCTCCGACCCAGCCTGGCCCCGAGCACACACCAGCAAACATAGGGAGACGGACCACAATGATTCAGCTTCGGCAGATTTTAATTGAAGCACAGAGCAGCTACGCATTTCTGGCAAGGTATGCCCTTGATCACGCCGCAACATGAATGCATAACACGAAGCTATTTTTAAATGCAAATCCACAAGGAAACACCCCTCACAGTGACGTAATGTGTCATGTGACATAATTTTTTAGTGAAAAGAGAAAACATACTGCCGTTATTCATTCCTTGGATCACGATTTGACTTCTAAATGTATTGCTGGATAAATCCACAATTAATGTTCACAACCTGTAATGCGGATACATTCAACCTTATTCAAAATATAAGTCTATTTCTAGACCCACTTCTAACTGTATAAATACAGAATAAGTATCTTTAGTAATAGGCATATACAGTGAGCTGAACGAAGTACAAATCTGATCATTAATGGGAGGCAGATAGTAAAGTGCTAAGTGAGAGTGAATAGTAAAGTGCAAATAGCAAAGAAAGAAAATACATGGAAACGAGAATGGCTAATATTCAATACAGTACCATAAAATATATTAAACAACCTATGTATACTGCGGTCCAAAAGTCATATCTATGTTGAGTATCCTACTGATCACTCAAAATCATATAATAGACATGATTTATATTGATATAATTAATCGTTCCACCAGAAATTGTATAAAATAGTTATCAAAAAAGTGTAAAATCCTGAAGAAATTCCCATACAATGCAAGAAGCTTTTTCCAAGATACAATATTTACAAGTCTTTAAAATACTGCCCTAAGCCTAGTACACAATTAGAAAATTAGAAGAATGGAAAAGTGGAAAAGTAGAAACATAGAAAAGCAGAAAAATAGAAAAATAGAAAAATAGAAATGCAGAGAAATTTATATATATACAAGCTGAAAGATTTCATGTATTCCAATCTGTAAAAAATATATATATATATATAAACCCCCATATATACAACAATGATCAATTCGTAGACCGGACAATTTCATATAAGTATACATAAATATATAAATATATATCAATGTATAAATCCAATAAATAGTCACAGAATTTCATAGAGAATATATACCTTGATAATGTAAACAATCGTGTTATAAGGTAGCACTACATTTAAGGACATTGTTATCTCCATTCTCAACCTCGAAATAGGGAACCTAACTAAGAGGGAGTAAGTGTAGTGATGAGTAAGTGTAGTGAACCCGACAAGCGTAACCATCAGAGGCCATAATGGTGATAGAATAGAATTTATAAGAAATGATGCATCTCATCAATATTATTCAATCCATTGGGCCAACGAGTGTCAAGTTCCAAAATCATCCTGGTTTCCAACCGCCTTAATGTCTCTCTATCCCCGCCTCTTTTGAGTGGAGGTATCGCTCCAATCACAAAATACTTCAAACAAGCAAGATCATTCTTGTGTGCTCGTTTGAAATGGCGAGCCACGGGGTAGGCCGGATCATTATGAAGTATCGCACGTAGGTGTTGTAGGATCCTGACGTGTACCTGGAGCTTGGTACTTCCCACATATCTGAGCCCACAGGTACACGTCAGGACATACACGGCAAAGTCTGTTTTACAATTAAAATTGCCAGAAATGGTCTTAGGTTCCGCATCGAAAGGAGTTGCATAATGCAGAGTATTTACTCCGAACCTACAAGCGCGGCAGCTGGAACATTTAAAGAAGCCTTTTGAAGGTTTCAACCAGGGAATTTTAGCTTTTAGTTCAGGGGCTGCTTTGTCTAAAGCTGAGCCCATGCTTCTAGCTCGTCTAAAAGTGATGGTAGGCTTAGCAGGTAGTCTGGTATTTAAAACGTGGTCACTGAGAACAATGGGCCAATTTTTCTTAAATATGGCCGTTAGGGGAGGAGCTTGGCGGGCATCCGTGATGGCCGCGTGAGCACAGCGCTCTCCGGACCCCCGCCACTCCCGGCATAATATCCTGAACATATCCTGATTCTTTGCGAGGATTTGTGTAGAGGACACTGGGCTGATCTTCCTATGGTTTTTGGATTTTGATTCGGACCAGGGGCGCCGAAGATACGACGACTCGAACTTTCGGGGTCCGCCCTGGAGGTGCGCCCGGGTCTGGGTGAGGCACTGTGGCCGTGTCTGAGTTGAACAACAGCGGCTGGGGGATTTGACTTGTGGGTCCCCCTCTTAAGTTTCGGTTTCGATTCTGCCTCGGACTGCGACGTCTGGCAGTGGAGTCTGGCCCTTGCTGGGTCCAACGGCACGAGACTGCTGTTGTGCCTTTGGCTTGCTTATTGTCCTTTCGGGCTGGCACACGCCTAGAGGTACCCTAGCCGCTGCTTTCTGGCTACAACGCCTTCCTCCCCTGTGGCCATTTTCACCTGATCGAGTGAGTCCCCTGGGACGCGGTCTCCAACATGGCGGGCAGAGGGGACCGAGAGACTCGGAAGACCAAAACGCCCCTTCGCGGGGGCCCGGTCCAGTCAAACATCATGGACCGGTACACCCATTCGAAGGGGTCCCCTGGAACCGCCTTGCCTGGCCCGAGTGCAGTTGACCACACTGTGGAGGCGTTGACGGAGCCGTCCTTGCAGGACATCATGGGCGCCATTTCTGGCATGAAGGAAACAATAGGCCAACAGTATGAAGCTTTGGCCCACAAACTCGACACCGTGGCCATTGATGTGAACTTGATTCGGGCCGACCTGTCTAAAACCAATGAGAAGGTGAAGTCATTGGATCTCAAGTCATCCAGCCTCACGACCGACGTCTCGGAGATACAGACGGAGATTGGCAATCTCCGAAGGGTGAACGATTTCATGACCCGGCGCTTGGAGGACTTTGAAAACAGAGCACGTCGTTGTAACGTGCGTGTGGTTGGCGTTCCGGAAAATCCGGACCCGCATTCTGTCGATCTCCTGGTCGAGGACCTGATACAGAACTACCTCTCTCCGTCTGGGTTGAGTAAATTCTTCGCAGTGGAACGTGCCCATCGTGTTCCGGGAAGCCAGGGCAAGCCGGGCGCCCCGCCGAGGCCTATTGTGGCGAAACTCTTTCACTATAGAGACCGGGACGCTATCCTGCAGGCATCGCGAGTGAAGGGCCCGGTGGCCTTTGAGAATGCCACAGTGAATTTCTACCTGGACTTTTCTCAATTGGTGCAGAAACAGCGTATGGGCTTCCGTGGAGTCAAGAAGCGTCTCCGGGACTTGGGACTACGCTACGCTATGCTTTTTCCAACCAGGCTGCGAGTTGAATACAATGAACGGACCCTTTTCTTTGATCGGCATGATTCCGTGAATGACTGGCTGGACTCTCTGCCGGACCGACCTCCTGAGACTGAGCCCGCCGAACACCTGGGTGGTGCCGAGGGTGGTATAGGGAGCTGAACTTATTGTCTATGCCCCGGTCTCCGTGCCACGTAACTTCTTCAGGGATTTTATGCCTAAGTGCCTCTATTTTCTGTGTGTTTTCCTCCTTCTTTATCTTGATCGGGGTGGCGGGTGGGACAGGGCCTTTCCTCCTCCGGGGTCTTTTTGTAGAATGGGGGTTCTTGGGCGACAGGCACACTGCATGTTGGGTGGCTTTTTAGCTTCTTGCAGGGGTGCAGGGTGGGGGGTGTTTTCTTGGTCGTTGGGGGGTGGGTAGATGGGAAGTTTGATGTTTGTGTTTTGTTTTTTCAAGGCGATTCTATCTTGCTAATGATGTTCTCGATGTCTTGCTCATTGGGGGAGGGTTTCGGCATCACTATGTGGGATGGGGGTAGCGGGTTGAGGTTTATTTCGTGGAATGTCAATGGTCTGGGGGATCGTATAAAACGGGGTGTGGTGTTGCGATGTCTACGACGTTTGTCTCCTGATATTGTCTTTCTGCAGGAGACTCATCTAGTGGGCAATACTTGTCGTGCAATGAACAGGTGGGGCTATCGCCTCGTCGCACATTCGGGGCTTACCACGGGTTCCAGGGGGGTGGGTATCCTTGTCCGGGCTTCACTCCCCCTGGCAATTGATGATGTGATTCTTGATGATCGGGGGCGCTACGCCGTCCTCGTGGGACGCTATGAGGGTCGGACCATTTCCCTGTTTACCGTTTATGTGCCCCCCGGTCTACAGACCTCTACCTTTTCCGATTTGGGCCGAGTGTTGTTGAGCCTCCCAGATAGTACGCTTTTCATTGCAGGGGATTTTAACTCTGTGTTCTCCGGTCTGCATGATCGTCACCCCCCTAGGGACACTCCTTCGGCCCAACAATGGCTGGGTGGGTTCCTGAATACTTTTGGTTTAGTGGATTATTGGAGACTTATGCACCCTACTCAGCTTCAATACACTTTCCATTCCGGGGCCCATGGGAGTCTGTCTAGACTGGATTATTTCCTGATGCCTGCGGCGCAGTCGTCTGCTGTTCGGGAGATTAGACACCTCCCCCGGGGCATCTCCGACCATTCTCCGCTTTGGCTTTGTTTTGAGGTGGGGGTAGAGGCGGCGGGCCGGGTAGCTCCCATTAACCCATGGTATCTGACCTCCCCCGAGACCCGTGGTCTCTTGATCAAGTCGTTGGACAATTATTTTTTAGACAACGAGGGGTCCGTCTCCTCTGCGGTGTCCCTATGGGAGGCCTTTAAGACAGTGATCCGCGGGCAGGCCCTTTCCCTTATTGCTGAATCCAAAAAGGCGAGAAATCGGGAGGTGGTGGAACTCGAGAGGGAAATTGTTGGGATAGAAGCTGACTTGGAATCGGCTGTAACTCCTGATAAACTCCACGCCTTGGGTCTGAAACAATTTGCGTATAGGTCTCTGGTTACGGACGCGGCTAAAATGATGTTTCGGGAGCAACAGGGTCGTTGATGTGGGGGACAAGGCGGGTAAATTGCTGGCGTGGTTGGACAAGAAGGAGAGGGCGAATCGTGTGGTGCCGGTGATTCAGACCCTGAATGGTGTGAGAGTGACTGACCCGGTGGGAATAGTGGACTGTTTTGCGGACTATTTACGTGTGGTTTATTCCCCTGTGTCTGACCGGGATGTGGATGACTCTCGCCTCTTGTTGCGTGATATAGCTCTGCCCTGTGTCTCCGATTTGGACCGAGTCTCTTTGGACTCCCCTTTTTCCACGGACGAGATAGCGACTGCCATTCGCTCACTCCGTTCGGGCAAGGCTCTGGGCCCGAATGGATTGCCGATTGAGTTGTACAAGCTAAGTCCTGACAGAGTAGCGCCCTATCTTCGTACCATGTTTTTGGAGTCCCGGGAGCGGGGTATTCTCCCATATGATCAGCGTCTGGCTACGATCGTTGTTATTCCTAAGGAAGGTAAACCCCGGGACCTTTGTTCGTCTTATAGGCCCATCTCCCTGTTGAATGTTGAGCCCAAGGTTCTGGCTAAGCTCCTGGCTACCCGCCTCCTGACGGTTATTAGCAGTTTGATTCATCCAGACCAATCCGGATTTATCCCGCATCGTAACACGGCTCTTAATCTGCGTCGTCTCCACGGTGCCATTGCGAGGGCGGGGCTTCTGAAGGAGCCGGCCATTTTGGCTTCGCTGGATGCCTCGATGGCCTTTGATACGATAGAGTGGCCCTATCTTTGGGCGACTCTTGAGAAGTTTGGTTTCGGTCCTGGGTTTATTGGTTGGGTGAAGTTGTTATACGCCGAACCCTTGGCGCAGGTTGTGGTTAACGGTCGGGTTTCTGTTCCCTTTGGCCTTGGTAGGGGGACCAGACAGGGGTGCCCCTTGTCTCCTCTACTTTTTGCTCTTGCTTTGGAGCCGTTAGCTGCGTGGCTTCGATGGGAACCTTCACTCAAAGGGATCCGTTGGTCACCGGATTTTGAGGATCGCGTCTCGCTTTACGCGGATGACATTCTTCTTTATCTTACTTCCCCGCGCAAATCTTTAAATGTCCTATTTGACGTTCTCACTTCGTTTGGCGCTAACTCTGGTCTGGTTATTAATTGGGCTAAGTCCTGTGTGTATGTTCTTTCAGGTGTGCTGCCCCCGTTGCCAGATAGATTTCCTATCCAGGTTGTCCAGTCCGGCTTCAAATATTTGGGGATCTTTATTACGCTGGACTCCTCACTCCGGTTTGAATGTAATCTCCTCCCCCCGCTTCTTAGACTGAGACTGGATGTGGCCCGCTGGCGTAAGTTACCCCTGTCTCCTCTGGGCAGGGCTGCCCTTTTCAAAATGATGTCTTTGCCACGATTCCTATACGCACTTCAGAATTCCTATGACGACGTTCCCGCTACCTATTTCCGAGAGATTGAGAGTCTCCAAAGGCAATTGATTTGGGACGGGCGTCCACGTATCGCCCTTGCGAAACTTACCATCCCTTGGTATGACGGGGGCATGGCGCTCCCTGATATCAAAAGATATTACTGGGCTACCCAACTGTCTGCCATTAACCACGCAATGTATTCCCCGGGTCGGGATCCGGCCTTTGAAATGGATAGACTCCAGCTACCGGGAGGGGACTTTAATAGAGCGCTTTATTCCAAGTCGGCTGGGCGCCATCTTACGGGCCCGTCCAGGATTGCAGTCAGTGTGTGGCGCGCCGCGAATGTGAGTCTGGGATGGGAGAATCGGCTGACACTGGCGACTCCGCTTTATGCTTCTGAGCGTTTGGGATGTCTCTGGTCTACTAAGGGCTTTGACCACTGGGATATGATTGGAATAAGTAGAGTGGGAGATGTCTGTGTGAACGGTAGAGTGAAGTCCTTCGAGGCCCTTCGGGCCGAATATGACTTGAGTGATAGGGAATTTTTTCGGTATCTGCAGGTTCGCCATGCCCTGGCCTCTGTTCTGACTCCTGGTGTGGCCCTCCCCGAGTCCTCCCCCCTCGAGGATCGCATTCTGGATGGCCACCTTCCCGATAGCACTATCTCCCTGATTTACAAGAAGCTGATTAATAATCGCGCCGACTTACTTGTCCGACTTAGGGAGGTTTGGGTCGGCGACGGGCTGGAATTAGATGACGAGGATTGGCAGTCGGCACTCTCTTCTCCGAAAGAGGTCGCCATCCCTGCCCGTCTCCGTTTGGTTCAGCTTAAGATCCTCCACCGGGTGTATGTTACGGGTCCGCGTCTGGTTGTGATGGGTTTTTCCCCGGACGGTCTATGCAAACGCGGATGTGGGATGAGTGCTACATTTCTGCATATTATTTGGGAGTGCCCGGGGGTGGCGGCCTACTGGACTGATGTGCTTGCGGTGATGACTGTTGTGACTGGGATTGCCCTACTGCCTGAGGTCCGACGATGCCTGTTGAATGTGTGGGAACCCACCGACTATTCTGTGGCCCAGACCAGATGGGCGACCTTGGGATACATGGTTGCAAAGCGGGACATTGCGCAACTCTGGGGCGCATCTAGACCTCCTGATGTCTCGGCATGGGAGGACAACATGGACTGGTCCATGTTCCGCAAGAAGACAGTCTATGTAGCTAGGGGCAGACCCAAGGCGTGGACGAAGATTTGGGGTCAGTGGAATATTTGTACTCCTCCCCTGGTTGACGCACCCGATGTTACCCTGTCTCCCTAGGCTGGTGTTCCCGAAATTTTATGCTGTTCTATGATTTGCCTATCCTCCCCGCTGTCCCCCCTCCCACCATGCCGAGTCCCATCGATTGTGATCTCGTTTCTCTGATTAGTGAGTTTCCCCTCCGCCTTCTGGGCTGACTTTGATTAGTATGCATTCGCCTTTTTGTAGTTCGTTGGTTTTTGTATGTATATAACAGAAAATGGTTATGTCCTGTTCTATCTTTCGAGTAACATTTGGTATCTGCTTTATGCCTGACCACGGGATTGATCGTATGTTTTTTACATTGTGCCTTGATTTTAGCGGCCGGCCCGTGTGGTTGTAGGCCCATCCTTGTTACCCTTATTTGATTACTCAATAAAAGTTTTTAACCAAAAAAAAAAAAAAAAAAAAAAATATGGCCGTTAGTTTTCTGTCCTCACTGCTACATGCAGTAATCATTCTGGGGTAGTCTTCATGGGTTTGTGAGATCCTTTCCTGGTCGAGTTCTAACTCACCCTCTGGAAAAAGGCTATCTCTAGATCTCATTTTGGATTTCTCCACTGCCATGTTTAAAATAGTGTCAGAATATCCTCTGGCTCGCAAACGTGCTAACAGTTCTGATAAGCAACGCTCATAGTCAGAGGGGGAACTGCAAATTCTTTTGAGCCGAAGGATCTCACCGTAAGGAATTCCCATGAAGGTATGTTTGGGGTGCATGCTGGTGGCATGAAGGGTCATGTTCCCTGCGGTGGATTTCCTATGCAATGTGGTATTAAGTTTGCAGTTAGCTACATACACCTCTACATCTAAGAACTGTATTTTATGTTGATCAATGTGAGCTGTAAAATTCAAATTCATGGAATTGTTGTTCATGCCTTCTATAAACAGCAATTCCTCATCCTTAGATCCCTTCCACACCATGAATATGTCGTCTATATACCTAAGATAACATACAACATGGTTACTTATCTCGGTGGAGTGTAATACAGTGAGGACCTGCTCCTCCCACCAGCCTACGTGCAAGCACGCATAGCTGGGGGAGAAACAGGCCCCCATCGCCACACCCCTAAGTTGTTTGTAGAGGTCTTTGCCAAAGGTGAAGAAATTATTGTACAGACACCATCTGATGAGGCCCACAATTACTTTGTTGTGCTCATAAAATGCTATGGGTTTTTGGTCCAAGTAATATTGGATAGCATTGAGACCCTGAGTGTGGTCAATACTGGTATACAGCCCTTCAACATCCAATGAAATTAACCACATACTATCGTCCCATTCAATATTGGCAATTTTGAGCAAAAAGTCACTGGTGTCTCGTACATAGCTCGAGAGGTTTTTTACAATGTCCTGAAGAAAAAAGTCAATGTACTGGCCAACTCTCTCACCCACACTGTTGATGGGACTGACAATAGGCCTGCCTGGCACAGGAACCACCCCTTTATGCACTTTAGGAATCAGGTAAAGTGAGGGCATAATAGGAAATTCCGTGTGCATAAACTTGTATTCTTCAGAAGAAATAAGTCCCTCTCTTTTCCATTGGGCCAACATTTGTTGCAGTTCAATTTTTGCATTAGAATATTCCTTATTGTTAGAGATTTTGTAGCAAAGGGGGTCATTAAGTTGACGTTTGGCTTCCTTTATATAATCATTTTTTGGCCAAATAACCAGATTGCCCCCTTTATCCGATTTCTTCACTACTATCTCGTGATTTTCCCCAAGTTTTTTAATTAGTTTCACGTATTCTCTTTTCATATGTGTGACTCTTTTGTTCGTCTTGGAATTAGTTTGTTTGTACAGTTTATACACATATATATATATATTTATATATATGTATATATATATACATATATATATGAATATATTCATTTTAAATTTCAGAAAAACATCTAAAAAAAGAAATTCATTGACCACATCAAGGAGCATTCAGACATCCATCAACATACACCCTCCACACGTTCAGGAAAGACCTCAAGACCTGGCCCTTTGACTGACCCGGATCTGCTCCCTTCCCCTAGCGCCTTGAGACCCTCATGGGTGATTAGTGCGCTCTATAAACCACTGATTGATTGCTCAACAACAAATCACAGTACGTTTTCTTCTTAAAAATATGAATAAAAAAGGAACAAAATTTATCTTCCAACACAACTGGATTCTTACATCAGGACAGGTAGTGCGCAGTAAGTAGGAGTAACATAAAATAAACCGAAGCCAAAGTAATCAGCTCAGGACAATCACCAAACAGTGACTTAGGAAACACATTAAAAATCAAACTACAATGGATAGTTTCCAAAGAGGAAGTAATAGCTAGTGACTAGGGTACAATTTTCAAAAACAAGTCCGCAACGTACTAAACAGTGACTTAGGAACAAATTTAATATACCACCAGCACTGTGTACTTTACTGAAAGCAGGTGCTGGACAGTGACTAGAGTGCAATTTAATCTTCCACCTCACCCAGGAAAATAACCAAAAGGCACCCACTCATTGTACAATTTCCTTTTTTTCAGAATTTTCACCAACAATAGTTTGGGATATCAAAAATCAAGGAGCCTGCATGAATCCATACAAAAGAACTACAACTGTACACAGTAAGTTCCTGTAAAATAGTAAAGCTTGCAGACACAGGGTTCAAAGTAATATTCCCAAACCACCTGCTACCTACAAAAAGGCATACAGAACAGTGAGTTTGAACCCATTTTTAAATTTCAAATACAGCAGATACTTACCTCAATGCTGGAACAGGACAGTGACTTGTGAGCAATTTTATATTCTAACACCACCGGGTACTTACCTTTAAACAGGTACTGGACAGTGATTAGGGTCTAATTTTATAATCCAAATCCACAAAGCAATTTACCTCTGAGCAGGTGCTGAACAGAGACTAGAGTCCACTATTATATAACAACAGCATTGGGTAGTTACATCGGAGCAGGTGCTGGACAGAGTCTAGGATCCATTTTTATATTCTAGTTACTCAGGGTACTTACCTCTGAGCAGGTGCTGGAAGTGAGTAATGTTCAATTTTATATTCCAACTCCAGTGGGTACAAGTCCTGGAAAAGTAATAACTGATTTTGAATTAGCCATGATGAGCACTGTTACAAAATTATACCCTGAAACCCAAATCCAAGGATGTTTCTTTCACTTTTTGCAAAAATTGGCACCTTTCCAAAAAGATTTGAAGGATACATGGATTGGAGACAGGTCAGGTCGCAGGAGGAAACCCAAGTACCCTATTGAATGGTGTAACTGCTATTCAACCTGCTTAGAGGGTGGTGCCAAAACTAACTGTTATTTAGGGATGACACAACAATTCCTTCAATAAATCTGTAGTCAAACATCATCCTAATCTTTATAATTTTCTGGAAATTTTGAAAAAAGGACAAAGTGGCAATTCACAAGCCCCTTGCGCCACTTTTGCGACACTTTTTCCATGTTAAAAGTGACGTAAAAGTGGCGCAAGGGGCTTGTAAATCTGCCCCAAAGTTTCCTGGAAATGAGAATGGCACAATCACTGTCAGGTAGTCTGAATTCACGTATTTAAAAAAAAGTAAAGAAATATCTGAGAGACTATTAGAATAAACTTCAACAATTTTAATCAATGGTGGCTTCTGACTACCTTATCAGTATTGCGTACATATTACATTTCTAATAAATACTAACATATTTTGCAAATTACTTGTCAGTTTTACCTCTATCAACAATTCAATTGGAATTTTTAAATGATTTAAAAAAAAAAAAAGGAAAGTTGGGGTTCCTAACTCATGATAGCTTTATTTTTTCAACTCAAGGCGACAGCTATACATTCCAGGTGTCACCATGAGTCACAAAATATTTTGACCACATTCTTTTCACAACTCTTCTTTTCTTTATTTTTAAAACTCCCCCAAAAAACAAAAGAATTAACATTACAAAAATAGGACATTAAAAAAAAGGCAACTACATTAACCTTAATCCACAACATGAATTATGATTCCTTTTAAAAAAAATCCTGTCACCAATTACTGTCCCCCTTGTATTTAAAACGTTTTTTTTCAAATGGCAACTTCATTAGCCAAAAACCATCCAGAGAATGCTTTTTGAAAAAAATGTGAAGAGTTTTCGCATATTCTTTTTACAAAAACAAAACCAAAAGGCAGCTATATTAGCCTTAATCTGACTGAAATCCATATTTCAGCTCCAAACAAAACAATTCTTCTTTTGTAACTATTTTCAATACAAAATATATTCAAAAGTCTCTTTTAAGAAATCCATTGAATTGTTCTCCCAAATCCGAAAAAAGCCACAGCCTAAAGCAAGCACATCACTGTAATCCGGAATTGCATCTCTAAATGCCTTCTTTAACAATTGAAACTTTATTTAAATAAGTCATACCCTCGATGCTAGTTTCCCCTAAAAAAAACAACATGCCACGAATTCCTCAAAATCAACAGAAAAAGTACATAAAAGAAAGAAAAATACTGAAACACTACCAATTTTTTAAAACATTTAAATCCAGTAAACTATCCACAGGGTGGAAATGTAAACACAAACATTCACTGTGATGATACTCGGGTTAACTCAACGTAACATGTAGAGTTAACACGATTCAAACACCTACGCCTCCCTTACATCTATCTTTACAATAGGAGTAGCCACCATATCTCATAGATATATTTTTTTAAACATACCCGTCTGCGACACATCCGTCATCTCATCTTGAACACGAAGCTCTACTGAATACAGAAGAGCACGTTCTTCCGCGACATCACCAGAAACAACAAAAATAGAAAAAGGACATTCGTTCCCATTGAAATAATGGAATAAAGTGAGAACATTTTTATTTCTAATGCAAAAAAACATGTAAATGCAATACATTTACAAAGTATTTTTTAAATAGATTTTGCAATTAATGTAATGAATAATAATTTTTTATATTTTTGAAAAAATTATTTTTACATGTTTTTAATAAATGAAAATACTAAACTATACTTTGCCTCTGTTTTTTGTTTGCTTCTTAAATAATATAACAATATGCTTTTTAAAAAATATTCAACCAATGGTAAGTATTGTTTTCCAATTTTCATTATCTATCTAATTAAATGAATATATTTTGTATTTTTTACTAAACTAAATAGTTTAATTTAAAAAATAAAAAATAAATGTAATACCCAAGCATAAAAATATATACTTGAGTATTAAATTACTTACCTACCCATAACCCCTATACTTCCTACATCCCGTCCCTAGAGGTAAGTATTTATGTGAAAAAAACATTTCTATAATCTCTTTAAATGTATAATTAAATGAATGCAAAAAATATAATTTATCACTGAATAAAAAAATGTAACGTAATACACAGGCATAAAAATTGATACCTGGGTATTTATTTTTTACTAAACTAAATAGTTTAATTTTAAAAATAAAAAATAAATGTAATACCCAAGCATAACAATTTATACTTGAGTATTAAATTACTTACCTACCCATAACCCCTATACTTCCTACATCCTGTCCCTAGAGGTAAGTATTTATGTGAAAAAAAATTCTATATTCTCTTTAAATGTATCATTAAATGGATACAAAAAATATAATTTATCACTGAATAAAAAATGTAACGTAATACACAGGCATAAAAATGGATACCTGGGTATTAAATTACTTCCATACCCATTTCCACCATATTCCCTACATCCCGTCCATAGAGGTACGTTTTTAGGTTAAAACATACATTTCTAAATTCACTTTAAATGTATCATTAAATGAAAACATAATATATAATTAATCACTTAATTAATAATGTAATACACAGGCATTAAAATTTATACCCGGGTATTGAATTACTTTCCCATCCATTTCCTCCATATTCTCTACATCCTGTCCCTAGAGGCAAGTATTTATTTTATAAAAATAATTTCTAAAATTACTTTAAATGTATACAAAATATATAACTAATCATTGAATAAAAAATACACAGTTAATTTAACTTAACAAAAAAATTGTAGGTCGTTGGGGCCTGATTAACAAAAGTAATCTGAGACAATATCCTAACTTTACGACTTTCGGTATTCACAAACGGCATTTAGGAGTAGTAAAGTTAGGAATCCTAACTTTAGTACTCCTAAATGCTCAAAAGTCTTCCTAACTTTACTACTCCTAAATGCCCTTTTTGAATACCAAAAGTCACAAAGTTAGGATTTTGTCTCAGATTACTTTTGTGAATCAGGCCCTTGGTCGTTATCAATGAAGTACTGGTGAAGGAACTCGAGATTCAGGTTCAGGTCCAGGTCATTGTTTAGGAGTCGTGGTTCTAGTCACTCATTGTAAAAAATTTGTTGTTAAGGCCGTTTCCCATTACGAGGTCCATTACTAAAACTGACGATGGTATTTTAGTGGCTGTCTGCGACGAGGGAGGATACACTTCCACAGGGTTTCCCTTCACATTATACTTATCAGATGACTACTGACAAAGTACCCTTTGTAACTATTCCTACAGTTGTTGATCGCTTGATTCCCAACGAGGGCTGCAGACTTTCGCATATTGTGGCCGCCCATGAAGGCATGGCTTATGCTCATGCAGGAGTGTTGGCTACAGATTCTCTTTTACAGCAACGTTATTGGTGGCGCGGTTTACACCAACAAACTCACAAATATGTACCTTCATGTGACATTTGTCAACAAATTAAGCGTTCTACTGTGTCCCGCCCACCACCTACTCATTTCTAATCCTCCATTTGGGTGCATTTATCTTGATCACTGCGGTTCCTTAACAGCCTGTCTCACCTTCCATTCAGACCACGGTCCGGCTTTGGCCTCAAAGGCATACTGTGATTCAATAAAGTCCACGGGGGTGCAGGTGCAATTCTGTTGTAGAGTGGATGAACCGTGACTTAAAGCAATCTTTAACAGCAGGGGGTATTAGGTATGGGCCGTGGGTGGTTAACTCATCTATATGGGGTTCAATGTGCTCTAAATAATCTCCCTCGAAGATCTCTGGGTGGGCGGATCCCATATGAAATGCTCTTTGGCATTAAGATGTTTGTGGCAGACCTTGCTGGTCTAGATGTTGTGGCGGCTGTCGCAACATTTGCTGTAGATAACCACTGTGCTATGCTACAGGAAGTACAAATGACACACAATGCTCTGGCGAAGACTCATTTGCCCTCACCTAAAGATGAGGCTGCACTGATTCCTGTTACTGGCTGGTTACCAAAAGTTGGTGATCTGGTCTGGGAGAAAGTGGCAAACAAGAAAGAATTTGGTCCCTCATACCATGCTCAGGTCCTGGTTCTTGGCCTTAAGGGCACCTGAACTGTTATCTTACCTCCACTACCTGGTTCTAAAGACAACAGTTTTATTTCAATTGAGCATATACCTTATGGCCGATACTCAATAGTATGCCTACAAATGTCCCATGTCAGGATGTTTCATTACAGCTTTTGAACTCTGTTAGTACTGATTCTCTCAGGCTTCCAGAAGGAGAGAGCAAATCTTTAGTAAATCAAGTGTCAGTTTTACCTTCAATATATTCTGCCCTGGATCTTACTTATGCATCACCGCCTGTTGACTCCCCAGTGGCAGATACAGATACGACTGCAAATCGAGAACAAACCCCATTGTTTCAACTGAGTCCAGTGGTTAGTATATCGATCAAGATAATTTTTCTTCTGACACATCTTCTTTGTCTTTGGGTAACTCACCCCCACCTGCATGGATTTGTGTTTTCAGCGTATGGTTAAAGCAAACTTATCTGGTACCACCTTGGACTTACATCTGGATCATGTTTTCAATGGTGTTCCTCTTCATATGAATTGGATTTGTGACTGTTTTTCCTGTTGATTAATGGCCACTACCTGCCTGAACGCTCTGCAGTGGAACTAGTGGGTGGAGTATTGGCCCCCCATTCTTCCTCCCATAAAATAAAAGGGGATCAAGCCCTTGTGAACATTTCAGCAGTCCAAATTGCTGATGGCATTATTTGGGATAAAATGCCATTCGATGTAATGGTCCAACTGAGACCCTACAGATACCATACGTATTCCGTGTTTCTGTGGGTGATGTTGTTGTTCCTGGAGTGCATTCAGATGATACTTTGAATTTATATATGAATTCTGCTAATTACGCTGATTTATTTTGTTATCAACATTACGGGGCATCACTTTATTCATAAAATGAGCATTCAGTGTCCACATTTTACTTATAAACAATGGGAGCATTGCCCTACTCTGTCCAAGGTGAGTTCTAAAATAAAAAAACACAAGTATACATATTTTACTGGTTATAACCTTTTGGATCCAGCTTCGAATTTTTTTAAATTGGCTTTCCCGACCTCAAACAAGTACATGCTTACTCAGACTAAGTTAGTTTATTCCACATACTTTATTACTGATTTGGCCCTGAAGGGTTATGTTTATTGGAAGGAGAATGTTGAGCTAAAATGCCTGGCAATGACCTAGAGCACATCACCTGGAAGGGGGTGCAGCTCATGTCACACTTGGAGATGTTAGGGTTGCCTGAGTGGGTGTGCCTGACCACACAGTCCATGGCTGCCCAAGTGGGCTGTCAGGAGCACCAGGATCCTGGAAGAATAGCCCAGGTATCTGATAAAAAGAGGATGGGAACGCGGGATGTGACACCCGCTCCTGAAACTCTCACAGTGCCACAGGAGTGTGAGTCTGAGGGTGGCACACCCGATCCTATGGGGTAGGAAATTGCCATCCTGGGAAACCTACCTGAGCTGACCAACTAGAAGCAGGAAGGGGGTTCCACCATATAGGAGTTCTGCAAAGCACAGAAGAAGTGCTCTACACTAGAGGGTCTGTGGCGGCAGGCCAGGGCCCAGGCATCTGGTGACACCTTCAGTGATCACCTGATTCACTGGGATGATAGTCTCCTGCATAGTGACCTAAGGTTCCTGATCTTGGTGCATCCCATGTGTTGGTGATCCCCAATGCTACAGGTCCTTCCTACTGGAGCTGGCTCATGATGCTCCCCTGGCAGGGTATTTAGGGCAGGACAAGACCTTTGAAAGGCTTCTCACCCACATTTATTGGCCCCAGATGAGGATGGCCTTAGATACTTTCTGTAGGTCATGCCCTAACTGTCACGCCACTGGCCAAGTCAGCAGGGACGTGCAATAAATAAATCAATCAATCAATCAGAGTACTTGTAAAGTGCGTTACTCACCCGTGAGGGTCTCAAGGCGCTGAGGGGAGGGGGTGCCGCTACTGCTCGAAGAGCCAGGTCTTGAGGAGTCTTCTGAAGGCAAGTAGGTCTTGGGTCTGCCGTAGGTGGGTAGGGAGGATGTTCCAGGTCTTGGCGGCAAGGTAGGAGAAGGATATGCCGCCGGAGGTCGTTCGTTGGATGCGGGGGACAGCAGCGAGGGCGAGGCTGGCGGAGCGGAGCTGGCAGATGGGGGTGTAGAAGGTGAGTCTGCTGTTCAGGTAGGCTGGTCCGGCGTTGAGGAGTGCTTTGTGTGCATGGGTGAGGAGCTTGCAAGGCTCCACTACAGCCATTCTCTGTCATTTGCACTCCCTTTGACTTGGGCCTCTGAACTCCAAGACAGCCCCTGGCAACAAGTTTATTCTGGTCTTGGTGGACCATGTCACCAGGTACTAGGAAGCCATACAGTTAAGGTCAGTGACTGCACCTGCCATGACCAGGGCACTGATGGGGATGTTTACCCATGTGGGGTTCCCCAAGGAGGAGGTATCTGACTGTGAAACCAGACACTTCTTCGTTGTCTTTGGGTAACTTCACCCCACACCACCTCCAAACTAATGAGCTTGTTGATAGGTTCAACAAAACCCTAAAAGGCATGATCATGAGCCCTTGGGCGGAAGTGCGATGTCCTCCTGCCATGCATTTCATTTGCTTATTGGGAAAGACTGCAGAAGAGTCTTGACTTCAGCCTGTTTGAAGTTCTGTACCGGTGCGCTTTGAAGGGACCTCTCAGTTGGGTAATAGAGGGCTGGGAGCAAGCTCCCAGGAAGGCTCCCCAGTATGTGGTCAGCTACATGCTGGCACTCCGCACCCAGATGAGGCGCTTCTTGAAAAAGGCTCAATGGAATCTAGAAGCCTGCCAGGAGGTCATGAAATGGTGGTATGACAAAATGGCTACTCTGGTTCAGTTTCAGCCTGGCAAAAAAGTATGAGTGAAACTGCAAGACCATTGTTCTGGGCCCTATAAGGTGAAGGAGCGCAAGAGTGAGGTCAGTTTCCTGGTGGACCTCAAGACTCACAGGAACCCTTTAAGGGTTTTTCACATCAGTCACCTGAAACCCCACTTCGAGAAGTCAGATGTAACCATGCGCCTGGTCATAGATGATGGGGTTGAGGAACATAGTGAATCTCTCCCTGGCCTCCTTTCTTCCATGGAGCAGGATAGTACAGTGGAGAATGTCAGCCTTTTTTCCTACCCTGACAGTAGAACAACAATGAGACTGCCACCAGTTGTTGGGGCAGTTTGCGTCACTCTTTTCCTTTACCCCAAGACCTACTACATAGTGTACTAATGATATTGATACTGGGGACTGCATGCCTGTTAAGAATAGAATTTATAGGGAGGAGGGGCTTCGCGCGATTCCAAGATGGACGCGTGAGCTAAGAGCTCCCGGGACCCCTTCCACCTCCGGCGACTATCCTGTCATCTATCCTGATTCTGACGACGGATATTTTTCATTGACGCCCTGCTGATGCCAGCGCTCTTTTCGTGACTTGTTTTGGCCGTCGCACGCTGGACTTACTGCGACCTGAACTTTGAGGCCTACCACGTATGCCAACCGGGGGCTCGAGTCCCCGAGGTACCCAGGTGGCACTCGAACAACAACGGCTGGTGGGCCACGCCCTCTGCCCTTGGTGTGCTTTCGGTTTCGTTTCTGCTCCTTGTGCCGGCCCACTTCCCGATTGGAGTTCTTACTTTGCAACTGCTGGCCTGGTCTTGTGCTGTGCCCTTATTCACTCGCAACTCGGCGCCTGCCGCGACGGAGGCTGTTTTGTCCGAGTCTCGCAATTCCAGTTGGAGTTTCTCCCCGGTCATGACGGGCAGGACAGTGGTCGAGAGACGCGGCGCGAGAGGTTCTTCCCGAGGGGGGGCCACCCACTCTCAGACCATTGATCGCTTTACTCGACCCAAGGGCTCCCCGGGCGGATCGAGTGGTGCCCTGGAGGAAGCTGGGGACGGTGCTCCTGATGACGAGGAGCCTACTCTGAAAGACGTGATGGGCGCCATTGCGGGTATTCAATCCAACATGGGCCAGCAGTATGAAACCCTGGCCGCTAAAATAGACACAGTGGCGGTTGATGTTTCCCTTATCAGAGCGGACCTTGGGAAAACTAACGAGCGTGTCAAATCTCTTGATCTTAAGACCGCTAGTCTGACCACGGATGTCTCGGACCTCCAGACCACGGTCCGTAATCTCCGGACCACTTGTGACCTATTTGCCAATCGGTTGGAGGATTTTGAGGGCCGGGCCAGGCACAACAACGTCCGCATCGTTGGTGTCCCGGAGACTTCTGCCGATATGCCTGTTGATATCCTGGTGCTGGACCTTGTGTTGAAGCATCTGGCGGCGAAGGGCCTAAGTAAATTTTTTGCGGTCGAAAGGGCCCATCGTGTTCCGGGAGGCAAGCCGAAGCTGGGTGCCGCTCCACGGCCTATTATAGCTAGACTATTTAACTTTCGCGATAGAGACGCTATCCTGCAGGCATCGCGAACCACTGGGCCCATTAAATTTGAGAACGCTTCCATAAGTTTCTATCCAGACTTCACGCAAGCTGTCCAGAAACAGAGGATGGGCTTTACGGGCGTGAAGAGGCGCCTCAGGGACCTGGGACTGAAGTATGCCATGCTTTTCCCGGCCCGCCTGAGGATCGAACATGCTGAGCGTGCCTTTTTCTTCGACCGCCCTGAGGTGGTGAGTGACTGGTTGGACACTTTACCGGAGCGTACCGATGGCCCGGAGGACTCGAAAGGGGCCGAGGGAGGAGTGGAGGACCAGGAGCAGTGAGTCTACGTTGGCGAGCCGGATTACATCGCAGGGGCTGCCGGACTGTGTTTTGAGTATTATGTGACCGCCCGGGGGTGTGGGGGGGGTCTGAGGGGTCTTCCTCCTCTGGGGATTTCTTTCTCTCTTTCTGTAGGTTAGTTTAATGGGGCGACAGGCACACTGCAAGTTGGGGTGGCTTTTGGGTCTATCGCAGGGGTGCAGGGTGGGGGGTTCGACACTGTTGGGTTCCTTGGGGGTGGGGGGGGGGCTTTTTTCTTCTTGTTTGTTTCGAGGCTGTGCTCTGTTTATTACTTGCTTTCACATGACTGTTTCGAGGTGGGAGTGCGGTCGGTTTGCTTTAGGGATGGGGGTTGGGGGCTTAGGGTTTTGAGCTGGAATGTTAATGGTCTTGGGGACAGGATAAAACGTGGGATTGTGCTGCAATACTTGAAGAGGTGCTCCCCGGATGTGGTCCTGCTTCAGGAGACCCATTTGGTGGGCAACACGTGCCACGCTTTGCACAGGAGAGGCTATCGTCTGGTGGCGCACTCCGGCTTCACCTCGGGATCGAGGGGGGCTGGTATCCTGGTCAGGAATTCCCTTCCCTTGGTGGTGGATACCACACTGTTAGATGATAGGGGCCGCTATGCTGGCGTTACCGGGAGGTGGGAGGGGAAATTGATCTCCATACTGTCTATCTATGTTCCGCCTGGGCTGCAGTCTACCACGTTCGCTGACTTGGGCAAGGTCATTCTGGGCCTGCCCGAGGGCTTGCTTGTGCTGGGTGGCGATTTCAATTCAGTGGCAAATGGTGAGAGTGATCGTAGCCCCCCCCCGGCTCCTCCCTGCATCGCAGTTGTGGTTGGGGAAATTCCTTGATGCCTTTGGGTTGGCCGATTGTTGGAGGCAGCTGCACCCTGGCCAACTTCAGTATACCTTTCATTCGGGGGCTCACGGAAGTCTCTCGAGACTTGATTATATTGTCGTGCCTATGGTGCAGTTGGCCTCGGTGCGTGAAATCAGGCACTTGGCTAGGGGGATCTCGGACCATTCCCCGATATGGTTTCACTTAGACGTTTGTTTGGGGACGGGGGGCCGTATCGCCCGATCACTTCCAGAACCCTAGACTCAGATCCGAGGTGGTCAAATGTGTGGACTATTACTTTGCAGAAAATGAGGGTTCTGTCTCCTCCCCGGTTTCATTGTGGGAGGCCTACAAGACGGTGATACGAGGTCAGACCTTGTCCCTTGTGGCCGATGAGAAACGGCGCAACCAAGAGGAGGTGGTGCGTTTGGAATCGGAGATTGCGGTGCTTGAGGGGCGGTTGGAGGCTGGAGTGACGCCTGAGATTCTGCATGTTTTGGCTCTTAAGCAAACTGAATACAGGGCTCTTGTAACTGCCGCTGCTGAGGCGATGCATCGTATGCAGCAAGGGCGACTTTATGATGTGGGTGATAAGGCCGGGAAATTGCTTGCGTGGCTGGACAGGAGAGACAGATTGAATCGTGTGGTGCCTGTGATTGAGAGAGATGATGGAGTGCGTGTCGTGGACCCGGTTGAGATAGTTGAGGTGTTTGCTCAGCATTTTCGGGTCGTATATGCCCCGGTTTCGGGCCTCCCGGAGGAGGACTCGTGCTTGTTACTTCGTGACCTTGTGTTGCCCAGTCTCTCGGAGTCGGACGAGGTGTTGATGGAGGCTGATTTTTCCGCCGATGAGGTTGCGCTTGCCATTCGCTCCCTTCGTTCGGGGAAGGCTTCGGGCCCTAATGGTATACCGGTTGAGCTGTATAAATTGTGTCCAGACAAAATGGCGCCGTATTTGCTGCGTATGTTTGCGGCCTCGCGAGATCTTGGTTCTCTTCCCAGGGACCAGAGGCTGGCTTCCATTGTGGTCATTCATAAAGATGGTAAGCCCCGCGAGCGTTGCTCATCGTATCGTCCAATCTCCCTTCTGAACGCTGAACCGAAGATATTGGCAAAAATACTGGCAAATCGACTGGTCACGGTGATCAGCGGACTGGTTCACCCAGATCAGTCCGGTTTTATCCCCCAGCGCAATACTGCTCTCAATCTTCGCCGTCTACATGGCGTCGTCGCGAGGGCGGGATCTCTTCGTGAGCCGGCCATCTTGGTTTCTCTTGATGCTTCGATGGCCTTTGACACGGTTGAGTGGCCGTATTTGTGGGCCGCCCTCGCCAAGTTCGGTTTTGGCCCTAAATTCATCACTTGGGTTAAACTCCTGTATGAACAGCCGCTTGCGCAGGTGGTGGTTAATGGCAGAGCCTCGGCGCCCTTCGCTCTCGGCCGTGGCACGAGGCAGGGTTGTCCTTTGTCGCCGTTGTTGTTTGCGCTTGCGCTTGAACCGCTGGCCGCCTGGCTTCGGTGGGAACCCCCTCTGAAAGGTATACGCTGGTCTCCGGATTTTGAAGACCGAGTCTCTCTCTATGCTGATGACATCCTGTTATATTTGACGTCCCCCCGCAAATCGCTGCGAGTTCTTATTGACGTATTGCGCTCTTTTGGCCGCAACTCTGGGTTGGTTATCAATTGGTCTAAATCCTGTATCTTTCCGCTCACTAGTGACCCTCTTTCTCTGCCCCGAATATGTCCGATCCCGGTCTGTACTGATGGTTTTAAATATTTGGGGATTTATATTTCACTTGACCCTGTGCTGCGTTATGATCGGAACTTGCTGCCTCCGCTCGCTCGGCTCCGGTCGGACGTTGCGGCGTGGTGCAATCTGCCTCTCTCCCCCCTGGGACGTGCGGCGCTGTTTAAAATGATGTCCCTCCCCCGGTTCCTGTATGCCGTACAAAACACGCTAGACTTGGTTCCGGCTCACTATTTTCGTGAAATAGAGTGCCTCCAGAGGAAGCTGGTGTGGGCTGGTAGGCCCCGTATTGCATTGGCTAAACTCACGCTACCCTGGTATGACGGGGGCATTGCATTACCCGACATACGACGATATTATTGGGCGTCCCAGTTGAGTGCTGTGAATCATGCTATGTATGGTCCTGTCCCGAACCCGGCTTTTGAAATGGACCGATGGCTCTTACCTGGGGGGGGATTACTACAGGGCATTTTACTCTAGGAGTGCTAGGAGGTGCTTGACGGGTCCCACGGCAGTGGCGGTGCGGGTTTGGAGCAGCGCGACCGCGGCTACCGGGTGGTCGGATAGGCTTACCAGGGCGACCCCTTTATTTGCTGCGGAGAGGCTGGGTGAACTATGGACGTCGAAGGGGTTCGATAGATGGGACCTCATCGGGATTAGTAAATTGGGCGATCTTTGGGTTAAGGATAGAGTGAAGACCTTTGCGGAACTACAGTGTGGAAAAGTAAATTTTGCCATGTTCTGTGTCCCTACGTGTTCCCCATCTTATGTTATATGTGCATGATTAATATGCATATGTATTCCCTTATGATCGATTAAAGACGCAATTTTAGTTGCCAGTTTTCAGTTCTCGTTAAAGCTACGAGTATTAGGCCTATGTAAAGTTATGTTGCCACGTTTTACAGTGTGCACGTTAATTCATTGAAAAGTCTCCGTTTCTAGGCCTCAAAAGGGCCCGGACACCAGATTCAGCTCCTGTCTCCTGAACCCTCGCTGAGGAGCGATACAGCCCCCACCTGTATCCCTGACCCTTCACTTACTTCCTGCCTCACAGTGCCCGGCTCGGCCTGGCTCTGCCAAGAGTATGTTATGATTCTAGTTATCAGTCCAGCCCTCCTTCTCTGCATTCCTAAAGCTACTGAATCGCATCAATAGTTTCAGTCATCGTCTAGCCTTTACGTCTCCATGTAAGAGAAATACTGTATTAATGGTCATTTAATATTCCTCAGCACGCACTACATGTAGAATAATGCATGCACCAGTCTCAGTCTTAGAGTCTGTTAGCCTTTACCCTGATAACTTTTGGATTCTATCAACATGTTCTCTAAACATCAGATACTAGATAGTGTTTAGGTACATGTCGCTCCGACTCTCCAGACTTTAGTCTCTTCTTCTAGCGCAGAAGTCATAGCCCCCAGTTCCTCCTAGTAACACGTCATTGCCAGCTTGCGCGCACCACTAGGTCAGAGGTCCCGGCTCCTTAGGTAGCCCCCTCCATGTTTCCGCCCCATTTATGACATATTCTGTTACGTTTACATCACATGTCTATGTATACGCCTCTTGTTCCACCCACTTTATGCCTTATCTTTCGCGACTGCTATGAACTCCACCCACTGCTACGCCTACTATACTGAATGTAATGCAATTGTTTAACTATAAATATTGTGCACTGTTATTAAAAGTTACCCCTTATGCTCCCAGATCCTGCCCCCCGGCAGCTGCCATCCCATTCTCATGCAGGTTGTCCTGTTCCTGTCCTTTATGCCTGATTAAAACCTGCAAACTCCAGCTACCTCGAATCTTGACTCTTATTTATTGAGCTATCTGTTATTGTATATCTAGTCAAAAATAGAACAGGTATTTAATTATTTATTTACCACATAATGGCGCCCGAATAGGGACTTGCCCTTTCCCCACGCGCCGGTGAAGCCACGCAAGCCCCCTGATCCTCTGCAGCCGTGACGGAACCATACCGTGCACGTGCAGATATTTCTGCTTCAAGTATCCCTCAGGCCCACGGAGGAGACGGAGGTTGCGGTCCAGCATCCAGACGAGGCGGTGGAGGAACGCGACGAGTCCCGACCAGAGCCCAAGCCGAGAGTCCAAGGTCCGAGGTATCCGGAGGCCCACCCGTAACTGAAGTCCGAAGTTCGTAGTCCGTCGTCGTAGCAGTCCAGACCAGTCCGAGGCCTTCCGTTCTTGCTGCCCGGTGAGTACCGTTGCTGGGGTAGTATCTAGACAGGGTCAATTGCATTGTCTCTGGTCCGTGGGTTTGGGTACACAGATCCAACACGAAGTGTCCACTTAGGTGGATGCGGGTCGTGACGTGTCTCTTTATGAGACCGGTATGTTTCGTACTGTTTCAGCAGTGCATCTAGTAATTCTAGTAAAGTTCTAGTCTCGAGAAATTCATGTGTTTCTGTTTTCAAGTATTCCAGGTAATGTTTCTGTCCGAACTGTTATTTTAAATGTCATTTCAATGTGTTTTCAATGTCGTGGTATGAGTGATCAGTCTCAAGTCATTATTGTGTTCATTGTGTATTGTACTGTGTCCAGATCCCAGTTTACGTCATGCCTCTGTTCTCAAAATTACGTCAGTTAAGAACTAGAAAAGGTCTGCTCGAGGAAGCAGTTCCTGTCCCGCCTAGGGACAGTCCAGGTCATTTTATGTATCAGAAGCATGGCATAAGTGCCATATTGTATCTAGATTTATGGGTGGAGTACACCAAACAGTTAGAAGAAAAGTATAGATGGCCCGTATCGGGTACATGGGATGCCGAGTGCATCATGCGAGTAGAAGAAGCATTATGGAAAAAGAAAGCCAGACAGTCACAGAAAGATGCCATCGAGTTATGGCGCAAAGAATCTCACAAAAGAACCGAAAAAGAAATCAGAAAGTCAGAATTAAGTAGAGAATCCTTAGAAAGAGCCCAAGAAAGGGAATTGATCGAAATAGGTGAACGAGTTAAAACCGAACAGTCAGACAGACAGAGGAATGCCCTTATTAAGGGTATGTATCCTCTTCTTGCCGAGGGCTTGCCAAAAGCAACCCCAGAGGCATCTAGTAATTTTCCGCCACCATTAGTTCCGACCAAGCTACGTCACAAACCGACCGCAGCTGATATTTTTCTCTCGTCCTATTTGGACGACACAGTCCCAGAATATGCCAATCCTGTTCCGCCAGCTCCTGCAAATAATGTAAATCTGGCTCCTCCAGTCACCGGGGCACCTGTTACAGCACCTGTTACGGTACCCCCGGTCCAGCCTACGTTACAAGTACCTGCTACATTGATCACTCTGCCAGCACGAAGAGTATCAGTCGACGATTCCAGTTTAGGGGCCGCGGGAGGAGGTCCTCCGGGAACCCCGCCGCCACACAAACGTGTAACCTCAGTCGAGTTACATGAACGTGCGTTACAGCGTACGCCCAAATATCAGTCCGTTGCAGATATCAGACGAGCTCTCACCGAATGCCGTTATGATCCAGTCCCAGGCGATGATAGTATGGTTATATATTCATTGCGTGTAAGACGGGTGACCGAGTATTTGGACACCCTACCAAATATGAAAGAAGATCTAGACAGAATATATCGTTTCATTCGTACAGGAACAGACCCAGAAAGTATTGGCGAAATCATGTCTTTAAGGAAATCTGAGATCCAGTTTATGCTATTAAAGTTTCTGATCAATTGTTTAATAAGGGAACAAGATTCCCCGACTAAAGATCCGAACGAAATGAAAATTCTGACAAGGTGGAGTGATAATATAGCCGAGGGTAAACACAAGACACTCAGCAGTATAGAGAGTATGTACAAGAAAATTCGTAAGGAAATAATAAGGTTACACGAGAAACGCAAAACAGCACAAGTAAGCGAGAAAGAAGACGACTCTCCTACCGAAGAGGTAGACGACGAGAATACTTCCAGAATAGCGTATGTAGGTAGAACTAGACTTTCCGACCGACATTCACGTCTAGACTACAAGAAAACTGTTCCTCTTCCAGCACCAGAACAAGGTTCTCTTGAGCAAGTATTTCAAGCTACCGATCACATTCTGAAATCACGAATCGGTTATAGCGAACTTAGTACCATGCATGAACAAGAACTAGCCCGATCAGCAGTCCGATGGGCTACTGATTCTACCACTTTTCCAGACGAAATAGTGGCACAAATGTTTCTGAAACTGCCCCCAGCCGAGCAGCGACTGGTGGGTATGTACATGATCCAACACCTCATTACACTGTATGAGGGTCAGCATTCCGATCCAGGTCCGTTACATGATGTTCTGAACGAGTTACTCCAGTATAGATGGAAAGGTCTAGGTACCGATTTAATTAGTACCATTCTAGAACAGCGCCACAAATATAGAACGTTTCTGAACCCGCATTTTGTTCACGTCTCACCCCCAGAAAGTAAACCCTTTTACATAGACAGACAGCATCCGTTACGAGAAGTACACCCAGTTAGGACAGCGGGTGGTGAAATGCAACGAGTATTTGTTTACACCCCGATTACAAAGATGGAACTCTTAGAGATGAAAAAGTTAATTCCCTGTCACGATAAAGATCCAGCAGGGTTCCACCGTGAATTAAAAGACATGCTCCCTATGGGAGAATACACGTATCCAGATATAATTAAAATGTTAAAAGTCCTGTTGCCTGCAAGCATATATGAAAAACTCAAAGAAAAAGAATGGGAGGTGGGAGAGAAAAAGATAGATTGGGCAGTTCTAGAAGCTGAAGAAAATACACGTGTACCAGGTACCGGTCAAGGAGATAAATGTAAAGAATGACCTGAACTGTTAATACAAGTTTTGCCAAGATTACTAGCCACGAAAAAGGAAGACTGGGATGCAATCTCAGCCTGTAAACAGAAACCAGACGAAGATACTAGTGATTTTTATTCTAGATTCGAGAAATGTTTTAGTATTAACAGTGGTTTGAAGACGAGTAGTGAGTCATACCCTCATCTTTTTGTTACTAAACTAGTCGAGAATTCAAGTCCACAAGTTAAAAATAGAGTTTTGAAAGTCGAGAGTACCTGGCAAGCTAATACTCCGTCCCAAATGCTCCAGATGCTCCAGTATCACCAGAATAGAATCAGGGAAGAGCAAGAACACGAAAGGAAACGTATGAAAGACACGAAAATGAAAGTATTAGTTGCACAATCTGTTCCACAGGACAGTCAGAAGAGGGGTCCAAATCAAGCCAGTCATCCTGCAGTTCCTGTTAAAGGGACCTGCAATTATTGTAAACAGCCAGGTCATTTTATAAACGAGTGTGCAGTTCTGAAACACAACATAGCCACTGGTAAGACTAAAGAAAGACCACGTCCGCCTAGACAAGAACAAGTTTCACAGACTTCCCAGTTACCACAGAATACACCACAGACAGTTACAGCACCGCAGCCTATAGCTGCAGCACAGCATGTTACACAGCAGATGTACCAGTATGCACAGTCCGAGTATCCAGAGTACCAGCCGTATTCATGAAACAGCCTAGAGAGGGAGGTAGGCTTGCCTCTCATCGAGATTCCTGTAGATCAAGAGGGTCCCTATGTTCACAGTCAAGTATTAGGGAAAGACAGAAAGTTTCTGATTGATACAGGGGCAAGTAGGACTACTATTAGTCATGACGAGGTTCCAGGGGCTCCGCTCTCAGGCTCTAGAAATATTTCCCTTGGATTTTCAGGAAAGCCTATTGTAAACGAGATATCAAAGCCAGTTACTCTAGAAGTTGGTCCATTGTCCCGAACTACTGATCTATTGCTTACGAAGTCATGTCCAGAAAATTTGTTAGGTATTAAGACATTGAAAGAATTAGGTGCAGTTATTTGCTGCTCCCCAGAAGGAATACGTTTGTTTTTGCGTGACTTCAAGGGTCACTATGTTTTACGAGATTTTGATCCAAGATTGTCTAATGTTCCGCAGCATCTATGGGCGCAAGGTCCAACTGATGTTGGTTTTATGCAAATCACACCACATCGTGTGACTCTTAAGCCAGGTATAGTCCTACCACGAATCAGACAGTACAGATTGCCACCTGAGGCTGTAGCAGCCTTATCCAAAATTATTGACGAGCTCATTGTTCAAGGAGTAGTTGTAGAAACTGACTCCAATGTATGTAATTCTCCTATCATTCCAGTCATGAAACGTACTGATCCAAATGCACCTCCAGTATATCGATTAGTGATTGACCTTCGAGAACTTAATAAATGTATCATTCCCCAGTACCCAGTTGTTCCAGATATTTCTTCCCTATTGACAGCCATTGATTCTGAAGCTACGTTTTTCACTGTCATAGACCTCAAGAACGCATTTTTCAGTGTCCCCATTCATCCAGACAGCCAGTTCCTTTTCGGATTTTGTTTAAATGGAAGGAGCTATAAATTCACACGAGCTCCTCAAGGTTTCACAGAAAGTCCTAGTATTTACAGTCAAGCACTTAAGAGACAACTAGACAATATTCACATGCCAACTGACACTGCCCTGCTCCAGTATGTCGATGATCTACTGATCACAGCCCGTTCTGAACGTGATTGTGAGCGAGCGTCACTTACAGTTCTGTATTTCCTAGCCGAGATGGGGCACAAGGTGTCCCCTTCGAAGCTTCAATTCTGTGTCCAGCAAGTGATCTATTTAGGCCACTTACTGTCCAAGAGGGGTAGGCAGTTGACACCTGACCGTATCCAGTTAATAGCGAGTCTTCCACAGCCCAAGACCCAGAAGGAGGTACGAGCTTTTATCGGCCTCACTTCTTACTGCAGACAATGGATTCCTCAGTATGCATTTCTAGCCAAGCCACTGATACAGTTAACGACACAGGAGGCAGCCGTATCGACTGTCCTCCCTTGGACATCTGAACATACACTTAGTTTTAATGAATTAAAGAAAGCCTTATGCCAAGCTCCTGTTCTAGCAACACCGAACTACAGTAAGCCTTTTACACTTTTTGTCACAGAACGTGATGGTACAGCATTATCTGTTCTCACACAAGATCAAGCAGGACAATACAAGCCTTGTGCTTATTTTTCGAGCACATTAGATCCTGTAGCCCAGGCTCTGCCTGCGTGCCTCAAGTCAGTTGCAGCCACAGCACTAGCTATCAGACAAAGTGATTCCATAGTATTAGGACACTCCTTGACAGTACAAGTTCCACACTCCGTGGAAGTTCTTTTAAACCGAACACAGACTCAGCACTTGACAATTGCACGTTTAACAGGTTATGAATTGACACTGTTCCAGCCACACATAGAAATCAGACGCTGCAACGTTCTAAATCCTGCTACACTGTTACCGTCAGTTACTTCAAATCCTACCACACATGACTGTGTGGAAGTTGTTAACACCATGACAAAGCCAAGACAAGACCTGACAGATATTCCGCTACCTGATCCCGACCTGACACTTTATGTGGATGGTTCATGTATGAGAACAAGTACAGGAGAACTAGTAGCCGCGTATGCAGTGACTACTGACACTGAAGTTATAGAGACACACCGTATCGACACTCTGTCCGCTCAAGCAGCAGAGCTAGCCGCTCTGACCCAAGCCTGCATACGTGCCAAGAACCTGAAAGTAAACATATATACAGATTCACGTTACGCATTCGGAGTCGTACACGACTTTGGAGTGCTCTGGCAGGAAAGAGGTTTTATGACTTCTCATGGGACCAAGATTCAGCATGGTCTCCTCATTCAAGCTCTGTTAGAAGCAATACATTTACCGACAGCTATCGCTATCATGAAGTGCAAAGCACATACGAAAGTCACAGACATTATTTCTCAAGGAAATGATCTAGCAGATCGAACAGCCAAGCTTACAGCACAGACACCAGACATACCAGTTAACAAGACACCGACATCCACTCTAGAACAGACTACTTGTATGACAGTTAAGGACCCCACTCAGGATGTCATAGACATACAGTTACACGCTACCCCCGAAGAAATCAAGAAATGGTCCGAACAAGGAGGGGTCCAGACAGATCAGGGATGGTTGACGAAGGGAAAAGCCACATGGTTTCTCCCCGACTCAATGGTTCAAGTCATTATTAACACCGCACATAGTCCTGCACATTTAGGAGAAAAAGCCATGTTAGACAGTATCCAGAACATTTGGTCCAACAAGCATTTACGAGCTGCAGCCAAGCAGAAAGTCCGTACTTGTATGATATGTTGCCAGTTCAATCCAGGTAAAAGTGTCCCGGTGGAACAAGGGGGATTCCAGCCTCCTGACCACCCTTTTGAGGTCCTCCAGATGGATTATATTCAGATGGAGCGATGTCGAGGTTTCAAGTATGTCCTTGTAGTTGTATGCGCTTTGTCCAGGTGGACAGAAGCATATCCAGTCCCAGATTACACAGCCGCGACCACTGCCAAGCAGCTGGTTCGTGAATTTTTCCCCCGTTATGGACTCCCTAGGGTCGTGTATTCAGACAACGGCCAGCCATTCTCATCTGAGTTAATGAAGCATGTGTCCCTTCTGTTAGGGTACCAGTGGAAGTTTCATTGTGTACGCCATCCTGAAGCAGCAGGTCTCGTAGAGAGACATAACCAGACACTAAAAATCCGCATCGCCAAAGTTTGTCAAGAGAAAGGGGTGGACTGGCTAGTAGCTCTGCCAGTCGCTCTATTTTATATGCGCATGGTCGCACATTCCAGATCAGGTCTGTCCCCTTATGAGGTCGTATTCGGCCGCCCCCCGAACATGTGGGGTACACCTAGACCCCGAAGTATTACCGATGTTTCCAGTAATATGCTGACAGATTACCTAGCTTCCTTGATGTCTGCCCTACACTCTTGTCGTTCACAGGTTGCCGCCGCATTTCCAGACAATACCGAAGTCAAGCCACACGAGGTCCTTCCCGGCACCCTGGTCTTAATCAGGAACTTTGATCGTTCAAGTCCGCTGGAGCCCCGCTGGAAGCAACCTCAACTTGTCCTTCTGACCACCCGCACGGCCGTGAAGTTGGAAGGCAGAAAGGGCTGGGTGCATCTGTCTCATGTCAAGAAATTTCATGGACTAAGAACTAAAACGTTTATTGACACTTCTACAGACACTTCCGAGTCTAAACATTGCCCTATTCTCAAGGACTGTCCCGCTATTGACTTTGACTCAAAGCCTCCCCTGTTAGAGAAAACTCCGCAGCAGGAGTATAAACAGAAGCTTCGGTCTAGTAAAATAAGTCAGCCAGTTTAATTGTCTAAGTCCCCCTCGGGTGAAACGGTTAGACAGGTATCTGACATGTATGAGATAGACCCCCATAGTGAGAGAGTTAGTCAAAACTCTATCAGATGTATCGTTATTTTATGTTTTCTATTGTTTCTAAGTTTGATGGTTACCTGCACAAGTTATGCATTTCATTTATGTTTTTCAATTTCTCATGTAAATAAGTTTTCTAATGCTACAGTAGAACACACATTTAGTGATCTGCCTCCTCACGAGTTATCCTATCGTCTTGCTATGAGAAATAACACATTCATCAGAATGTTACACTATTCACACCAGACCAGCAATGCCACTAATTGTTGGGTGTGTGGTCGACTCCCCCCTTTCCAGACACCGAAGGGAGTTCTGCCACTCTTTCCTTATCCGTTTTCACATAATGGTTCGTGTGGAGCGTGGTCCACGTTAACGTCATCCTCAACTGATATGTCCCTTCTGAATAGTACATGTTTTCCAGACAAGCAAGGTCTCACCCATAGAACCGGGTTAGACCTAGAAAATGAAGTTTATAATTTAGGTAATTATTCTTCGAATTTTATGGTCCTGAATGTTCAGTCTGATACTACTCCAGATTTACCTGCTATTTCAGTACTGCCAGTCAAAGGCGAATTATGTGTCCGAAAAAATGGTTCCGCACATGTAGGACATAGTGATTGTACTACTATTGTCAAGTATAGTGACAGTGGGAAATCTATTTTCAAAGCTTCACGTCATTCTTATTTTGTTTGTGGTCAGACCGCATATGTTCGTCTGCCCCTCGATTGGGATGGAACCTGTTACATTGCCTTCCTACTGCCACCAGTTTTCCTAGCCCCATCCGATTATCATAGAAACACACATCTAGTACACATTAGACATAGAAGGGAGATCGAGTCCCCGATTGTCGATCAAACTGAAACTGCTCTAGAACAGTATACAGACTTCAATAGAGGTTTCTTCTTCTTTATAGGACCTATCCAGAATAGTAAGTTAATCCGTAGGTTAACCAGAACCCTTGAAGCAGTAGTGAATGAGACTACTTCTGCTCTAGGTAACTTAACCGAAGAGCAATCTGCTATGAGATTTGTCGTGCTCCAAAATCGTCTCGTTCTTGACGTCATACTGGCCGATAGAGGAGGAGCATGTAGAGTCATCGGATCTAGTTGCTGCATTTTCATTCCTAATAACGCGCCGTCTGTTTATTCAGCTATAACCAGACTTCATAAAATTGCCCATCAGTTACACCAGAATCCAGGCACCTGGACATGGTCCGGTTGGCTCTGGAGTATAATCTCTGCCTGGGGATGGAAAGTATTGTCATTCCTAGGTATAGCAGTAATGATCATTTTCAGTTGCTGCCTCTGTTTACAATGTGGCCCTGCGATTTGCGGCATTTGTGCTACATCCTGTATTCCAAGTCCTAGTCCTAAGTCCCGTTCCAAGACAATTCGAGACGAGCAAATGATACTGTATGAAATGATAGATGGTATCATGAATATTGATGTTTCCTGATGGAAACGTAGTGACAAGGAGGGAATGTGGAAAAGTAAATTTTGCCATGTTCTGTGTCCCTACGTGTTCCCCATCTTATGTTATATGTGCATGATTAATATGCATATGTATTCCCTTATGATCGATTAAAGACGCAATTTTAGTTGTGTCCATCTCTAGTATGCCAGTTTTCAGTTCTCGTTAAAGCTACGAGTATTAGGCCTATGTAAAGTTATGTTTCCACGTTTTACAGTGTGCACGTTAATTCATTGAAAAGTCTCCGTTTCTAGGCCTCAAAAGGGCCCGGACACCAGATTCAGCTCCTGTCTCCTGAACCCTCGCTGAGGAGCGATACAGCCCCCACCTGTATCCCTGACCCTTCACTTACTTCCTGCCTCACAGTGCCCGGCTCGGCCTGGCTCTGCCTGCCAGTCTGCCAAGAGTATGTTATGATTCTAGTTATCAGTCCAGCCCTCCTTCTCTGCATTGCTAAAGCTACTGAATCGCATCAATAGTTTCAGTCATCGTCTAGCCTTTACGTCTCCATGTAAGAGAAATACTGTATTAATGGTCATTTAATATTCCTCAGCATGCACTACATGTAGAATAATGCATGCACCAGTCTTAGAGTCTGTTAGCCTTTACCCTGATAACTTTTGGATTCTATCAACATGTTCTCTAAACATCAGATACTAGATAGTGTTTAGGTACATGTCGCTCCGACTCTCCAGACTTTAGTCTCTTCTTCTAGCGCAGAAGTCATAGCCCCCAGTTCCTCCTAGTAACACGTCATTGCCAGCTTGCGCGCACCACTAGGTCAGAGGTCCCGGCTCCTTAGGTAGCCCCCTCCATGTTTCCGCCCCATTTATGACATATTCTGTTACGTTTACATCACATGTCTATGTATACGCCTCTTGTTCCACCCACTTTATGCCTTATCTTTCGCGACTGCTATGAACTCCACCCACTGCTACGCCTACTATACTGAATGTAATGCAATTGTTTAACTATAAATACTGTGCACTGTTATTAAAAGTTACCCCTTATGCTCCCAGATCCTGCCCCCCGGCAGCTGCCATCCCATTCTCATGCAGGTTGTCCTGTTCCTGTCCTTTATGCCTGATTAAAACCTGCAAACTCCAGCTACCTCGAATCTTGACTCTTATTTATTGAGCTATCTGTTATTGTATATCTAGTCAAAAATAGAACAGGTATTTAATTATTTATTTACCACAACAGCAAGAGTACGGTCTGCATGACTCTGAATTTTTTCGATATCTTCAGGTTCGCCATGCGGTTGGGTCGGTTTTTCCGACCGGTTCTGATGTTCCGGAGAGTTCCCCTCTGGAGGATAGGGTGCTGGACGGTCATGTTCCAGACAGCACTATTTCTCTTATTTACAAAAAGCTTATTAATGTTCGGTCGGACTTGCTTGTCCATTTGCGTGGCACCTGGACTGCCGATGGGCTGGAGCTAGATGATGAGGATTGGCAGGCTGCGGTGTCCTCTCCTAAAGAGGTCGCGATTCCGGCGCGCCTGGGACTTGTTCAGCTGAAAGTCTTGCACCGAGTCTATGTCACTGGTCCCCGACTGATGCATATGGGTTTTTCTGATGATGGACTGTGTCGGCGGGGTTGCGGTATGCTTGCTACTTTCCTCCACATTGTATGGGAGTGCCCGGTGGTTGAGTCCTTCTGGAGGGGAGTGCATGAAGTGATGAATGAAGTCACGAATGTCCGGCTGCTACCTGAACCTAAGCGCTGTCTATTGAATGTGTGGGAACCGACCGACTGTAATGTTGCTCAGACTCAGTGGGTGACTCTGGGCAACATGATCGCGAAGAGGGACATTGCGCAGTTATGGGGGTCTCAGAGGGCACCCTTGGTCTCCGGGTGGGAAGATAACATGGACTGGTGCATGTTCAGAGAGAAAATTGTCTACATTTCCCGTGGCAGGCCCCGAAAGTGGGGTAGGATATGGAACCTGTGGAATGCATTCCGTGGGGACATTTGTGAACCCCCCCTCGTGGATCCCCCTGATATTCCTTGCTCCCCTTGACTGTACACTTCGGCTCTCACATGTACAGCTTTATCGATATTTCCGCTTGCTCTGGGCTCCCGTTCCGTCCCTCCCTCCCTGAACCATCTCCTGTCTATTATATTGTTTCCTGACCGCTTCTTCCTGCCACATATGTAACGACCATACTGATCGGAGTGCAGCCTTGTTTCTTTTGTTGTTTGAATGTTATAAAATGAAACCGCTCGTATCCTGTCGTTTGGAACTTAACGATTTTCTTACCATGGCTGCCGGACCCCTGGTTGTCGGCTGATGAGCTGTGTATTATGCTATACCTTGTGATGTTTTCTTGGCCGGCCCGAGGGGTTGTAGGCGAGAATCTGTATCTTCATACTTTGCTAAATAAAGGTTTTAAAAAAAAAAATAAAAATAAAAAGAATAGAATTTATAGGCTGTCTGATAAGGTGAGAGTCAGCATTAAGGAGGATGTATCCAAGATGCTGGGGTTAGGGTTTATTGAGCCCACAAACAGCCCTTGGTCCAGCCCAGTAGTGTCGGCCCCCAAAACTGCTCCTCCAGGTGCCACTTCAGAACTTAGGTTCTGTGTGGATTACCGGGAGCTCCATGCAGTCACCAAGACTGACCAACACCCCATCCTCAGAGCTGATGGGCTCATAGACCGGTTGAGAGCTGCCAAGTTCATCTGCACATTTGACTTAAAGTCGGAGTACTTGCAGATTTCCCTTACAAAGGGGACCAAAGAGAAGTCTGTGTTCTCTACCCCTGACGGGAAATTCCAGTTCCTGTTCCAGGTGATGCCCTTTGGGTTGAAAAATGCTCTAATCCAGAGGTTGGTCAACCTGGTCTTAGTGTGGTTGGAGAACTTAAGTGCCACCTATCTTGACAACATCGCAGTCTTCATTTCTAGCTGGGAGGACCACCTCTGCCATCTCAGAGAACTGTTTCAGGCTCTCCAGAGGGCAGGCCTGACTATCAAGGCCATTAAGCGCCAGGAAGGCTTCTAATTTTTTCTCTTTATATCTCTCCCTACCTCACCTATTCCTAGCAAGCCAAAGGTCATTATCGAGAGAGAGACAAAGAAGGAAGGATGGATAAGTCGGGTAAAGAAAGCTAAGGAAAAAAGTAATCAAATTTCATTGGATGGTATGGCAAAAATCCTCAGTGTATAGCAGCAAGAATGCCAGTTGGAAGGAGGATTTATATGTGATTATGAATGCCCAGCAATTCATGCTACAAGTGTTATATGCATGTTTTTATTTTAATATTATGCACTAATCCACTAAGCTTCCACTGATTCACTATTAGTGTGTCTTTCATACAATAGGAAGAACTGCCAGGATTAGAGGAAAAGATCTCACTTATGAAGCCAGATTCTTATGCAGAAACAATCCTTTAAGTTTAGGAGAGCTCAGGATTAGTTGATGGACAGATTAGATTGAAAGACAATTCTGGATTGTGGACGGGGCTTCTGGCTATATAACCTCAGTGTAGACACGGGGACAGTGCCTGACAACACCCCCCAGTTGTTTCAGCTCCTTCGCTACAATGCAGTTCTTCACTCTGTATTCCGTACCCTTACCTTTGCTTTGTTCCCTCTGTATCTTTGCTCTTCCATACTCTTTGCCCTCCCACCCTGTGATGCTTCTCGTTTACTTTCTGAATCTTTAAATTTTTGCTACACTCTTTGTGTGTTCACTGCTCTGCTACAGGTGCTACTGCCCACCATCCTGGAAGTCTCCCTATTGGGGTGTTACATTTTTCATCAACTAGACTGCATACTTGCTTGCTCCTCTGGGGAGCCGCCTTCCTCCATCTCAGTATTCACAGGGCTTCTCCTCGGCTCTTTGGCTCTATGCCTGATTCTAGGTAGAACTTGGGCTAGTCACTGTCTTTCCTCACTAAGACAGCATTAACTCTTATGATACCACTGTAGTTGTTGATGTTACAGATTGCAAGTTTTGTACAGTGCATTTTTGTGTTTCTTTGCATGTTTTGTACTGTGTATTTTTGTGTTTCTTTGATTTAAGATAATCAAGCAGTGGTCCAAAGATTAACTTAATTGTTAACTTAATTGTTGTGGGCTCCATTCAGAACCAGCATCCCTGGTGAAATGTTCCTTTCCCCACTATTCCCAGGTTTCTAACCTACATAATATTATTGAGTACCTAGGTTGGAACAGTTGGAGGTTTGGGACAGGGGCGTAACATAGGCCCCCGCAGCCCCCGCGGTGCGGGGGGGGGGCGGAGTTGCAGGGGGCCCCCTCAGCACAGTACTGAGGCCTGAGAGCTCTCGGTTAAATCCGGAGTGGCTTCACGTGCTCGTACCCGGATCCGAAGGAAACTGAGAAGCAGAGGTCAACAATATGTTAATAGGGCACTGAGTAAAATGCAGTGTGTGAATGTCTTTGAATTGAATTCAATTTCCCCGTTATCTTCCCACGTGTCACCAGCTCCCACTGTCTTGCTTCATCCCTTAGCACTTGGTGACCCTGAGTCAAGCATTAAATGCAATCATGAAACATTAACAATTTGAGCACAGTTGAGCAAGTAAAAAAGTCATGCTTTGTGCAATAAAATGATTGTGTAAAGTAATATCACTACAGCGAGGAAAGATAAAAAATGGACTACTGCAATCTACACAACAAGATAAGCCATACTTCGAGTTTACACACACACTCAAAAATGAAGTTGGAACTGCGGTCCACAGATTATTATGTTGGTCTCACCCTCCAGCAGCACCCATCCCACTCAGGAAAACAAAAAGTGCAGGCGAGCAGCCCTTCTGAAAGCCGATTCCTTTCACAACCCATCACTTGCTGGAATGGCACAAGAAAGGACACCAATATAGGTGCGGTGAAAGAATGTACTTACTACCAGACCTCTTCCATGCTGGAATACGCCTGTCCTATTCTGCTTAAAACACTCCATTTCAATCTCAATGTAATTTTTACTGCTGGTCACTGTAGGGAGCAGATCTCTTCTATATTGCCTTCAACTGTAGCTGCATGTTAATGATCTTTTCTCGAGCTCATTGATACATAGGGAATGAAGGAAAGTAAAGCAAGTTATGCCTTCTGCTCTGAATGCTTCCTATGCGTGAATCGTGAATCTATGTGTTTTTTACATCAATGAATCTCATTAGAACTGTTTTTGTGGCAAACGCTACATTAAAATAATTTAATGCATCTTTAACACAACTTGAACATAGCATTGAAAAAATGATGAAATATAAACCCACTGGTTGAAAAATATCTAATCGAGAAAATGTTTAAATTAGCTCCAGTCAATATCACCAGATTTTAGAACTAAAACTGATTTCATAATTGAACTTTTTTAAAGTTCTTTTTTATTTGTAAATTTTCCATGTGGAGGGAATAATCTGCATGCCCTCTTTCACCAGAGCTCTCTGTGTATTACATTCTGCAAGGCTCTCCCCTCTAGTTCTAAGTGAAAAAACAGGAGAGATGTGAATCAGGCACAGGTGCAGATTACAAACTCCAAACAGTATGTGTGATAAGTCTTTCAGGTCTTACCGGCTCACTGGAGTTTCTCAGTTTGTTGTGTTAAGGGCGTGCTGGACCATCCCAGCACCTCGGGCAGGTCTGCGAGCTCCAAAGAGTGGCAGCACACCGGGAGGCAATACTCAGGCCTTCTCTGCCTTGAGCAGTCCCGGTTTAGCTTGGTCCCAACTAGAGTGATGGCAAGCGTCTGGGGTATTGCCGATTGGCCCACATCACTAATGGGTGACCTCGAACTTTCACCGCAGTAGGGCCTTCTGACAGTCAGGGGTTACTGCCGTCACATGGGTTGATCAGAAATTTGGCAGTACACAACTTCTGCAGTTTCAAACCAACTTGGCAAATAACTTGGCAGGTTGTGTTGTCTCAGAGTTGTGGTTCACGCTTGGATCTGTCTGGAGAGTCTTTGAGGCCCTTGGATGCGTGGTTCCTCCAGGAGCACTCTCCAGCAGGCTGTTTTTCTGGATGCCCATAGCTATTGGGAGATGCATGCACCTCCTCCTTTCTAGACAGTCTCCCCACCTGCAAGGTAAGCAGGCTCCGTTCCTCTCTGAGCTGGCAGGAAGGCTTACAGGTATTTCAGGACGAGTGCACAGCTACTCCAGCAAGAGATCCTGACAAGATGATGTCCCCTCATCTCTGGGAGAGTAGCTGTCAGGCAAACACCAGCACTAGTTGCACAGCACCTGTCTGCATACTCTGAAAATCATTCCCTTCCTTGGCCATAGAGAACTTTGAACTGGAACAAGTGAGTCCCCACATTTTTTTTATAAACAACTAGCAGTCATGGGTCGTAAATCTACTGCTGACTATAGAAGCAGTTAGGATGGTTTTCCTTTCAACTGTCCTTTCCAGGCTGTTCTCCATATGCAGCCTTTGTGTAGAGTGAGGCCTCTTACAGCAGGGTACTCTCCAACGTGGATCACCAACAATTGACGCACAAAGAGGTGTGAGGTTTCTGCACCTGGCTTTCATCATCAGTCCATATCAAGAAGAAATCAGGGAACGACTAATGGACAGGCCTTTCTTAAAGGTTTCTCTCCTTCACAATAGAGTCTGCAGTTGCACGCCTCACCACTATCATTCACCAAATGGAAGTATTCAGAAAGACTACTTCTTGCTAACCAAAAGGCCTAATAGAACACCAAAAGGAGCCCTGTCCACTTCCCGCGACCTTCAATATCTAGGGCTCCGCTCTCTACCTACAGTATGGTGAGCAATACACATTCACTGTCTAGGAACAGAGTCCTCTCTTTCATTTTGTGAAGGGCCTCGCCAAGGACACCCAAAACGGATCAAACTGGCCTTCATTACTCTGGCTCACTGACACACCATGTGGGATATTAGTGCAAAGGACTGGGTGTATAAAAGCAAAGCTTTACACAAGTAGATGAGGCCTCCACTCAGTGACTCAGATAAAAAAGTCTGGTCACATATTTAACTATCAAACCAATAACCATGCTATGCTGTCTCCACTGCTCTACTTTCGACACCATTGTAGTGGCGTAACACAGGCCCCTGCAGCCCCTGTGGTGCAGGGGGGCACCGGAGCAGCAGGGGACCCCCTCATCACAGTACTCTGGCCTGAGAGCTCCAGATTAAATCTGGAACGGGGGCCCCCTCCATGTACCTTGCAGGGGGCCCCCTCAACTTTCGTTACGCTACTGGTTTGGGAGACTCCTCTAGGTGATTACAGCTTAGCTTGCTATACAGCGACGACTTGCAGAGTGGCTGGCTGATCTGAAAAGCTACATTGATGAAGTAAGTAACTAAATTGCGGTCTGTGTTTTCTGTATTTCATATTTTCTGATATGTTTTACACTTGACTTTTTTTGTTACTTATACATTAAAAAAGCTTTTGTCTGTTTTCTATGCTGTTTCTAAAAATGTAATTCATAATTCAGCATTGATCAGCATAATGAGAACTTGAGTTAGCTGTAAATGTAAGGTTATTCCAAACAGGAAAACTCAAAACGTGTAGAAGGGCCCAAAAATCCTTAATACTGCACTGAAGGAAACAATTTGCAAAGCACTTCTTCATGGAAGTAGGAAAGCGGGTACTGACCTAAATAGATACCTTTATGGTACAATTTTGCCATCATAAAGTACATCCAGGTATTCTGCTGGGACAACTCGATGAAAAGGCTATACTTTTGTTATTGAACACGAAAGTGGAGTAAATGAAGCCAGAATTGGTACATCAGGCCCTGTTCGAGTGGCCAGAAGGCAAGCAGGGGCTACTGGGCCACAACCGTAATAGGGGGGTTGTTTGCTTTGCCTCAGGTGTCTTGTGGTCCGCACTACTATGGCTCTGAAAACTGGGCTAAGTACTCCCTTTCTGAGCTTGATTTTCAGGATAGCGAGGGTGAGCAGTCAATGGATTCTCAGGGATATAGTGTGGAGGTTAGGGGCTCAGAAATCAAACCGTCCAACAACAGGCACAATAATTTACTAACCAGCCCAGTACTTGTCTTAATAAAACGAGAAGTACTTTAATAGCACAGCATAACAAAACACTACCCGCATCAATGTGGGTTAGCTAAAGGATTCCACAATCACATCTACGGGGCTCCACCCAAGAATGAGATTCCACACAGCATCCACAGTGGCCTAACACAGCTCCTATGGTGCCCAATATCTACCTTGTCTAAGCACAGACAAAAGGACATAGGCAAGAATCAGACACAGGTGTGTTCTCACTATCAGGCTTTCGCTAGTCTAATTCTACATTTCTAGCAAAGAGGAAAATACAACCTATTACTAGTTTAAGAGATGGTACACACATCTATACCTGTTTGAACAATCAGGTTCTGTGTTCAAGGAAATAAAAAGACCTGTTATTGTCATCTCAGAAGGCTGGCTGCACTGATAAATCAGGGTACAAAGGCTAAATTCCTCCATTGTGGTAGCCTTAAACAGGAATTGAAGATATGATGTACAACTTGTACCAGTGTCGTTTGGCGTAAAGTTTTCTATCTGCCCTTCACTTTCTGTGGTCGACTTTTATGACATAATCTCATTGTTGTCAATATCTTTCTGTGGAAACAACTGACAGAAAGTGGGCTGATACCTTTTTAATATATTTAATTCTTCTATATAGTGTGCTTTTGAATATCAACAAAAGCAAGCCATGTAGTTGGCAACCTACTAGAAACTCTCTGAAATCAATAGCAAACTAATGTAAAAAGGAAGCAGTCAGCATTTTGATAAAAACATTGCAAATGTATTCACTTTAGATTTTATTATGATACATGGGATTCTGTAATCCCTGTATAAATGTCAGTCTCTAATTTCTTTATAATCGGTGACTTGTGACGCACTCAGTCGCCGATTATTAAGAGAAAATGTCAGAACTCGACTATTATAATTTTTACAGTTGCGCTCTGACATCACAATGTCTGATTCCAGAGTCAAGGTGAAAGGCAGGCCAGGTCATGGAGCACAACTGAAGCAGATGTTTAAAAGAAAATGAACATTGTTTTTTAGGTCGAAGCCTGGCGTTCACTGCGCAAGCAGTGTCGCGCAGGCGAGAAATTTTGATCTCCAGTATGGGGCTTTAACCCGCCTCTCTCTTCCATTGGCTAGCTCCATAAATGGAGGCTAGCCATTGGAAGAGAGATGTGGCAATCATTCTCGCAGCAGATTCGTTGGCGTTTTTTTTAAGCTCTGCCCCCTTTGCCTCGTCATGAAAAGATGGGTGTTTCCTTTTTTTTTTTTGTTCATGATGTTTGCGGCTGCCATTTTTTTCATGGAGCTGGGGCGGGCGGGTCGTAATTCCAGTCACTGTACAAACGAACCGCACCGAGTGACTTCCCGCTCTGTGGCTGCACCCAGCTGCTTTCGGCCCTTTAAACTCCTGAAAGCTTCTTAATACCGCTGTGGGCAGGCCCTGCACGGCCGCTCCCCTCCCCTCGCCTCCCGATTGGTGACACCGCCCGGGCGAGTGGCGCAGCCCGCACCGGCCCGAGCCCTGCTCTGTAACTGGAGATAGACGGACGGAGCGCTGCTGCCGCCTCTCCCCGGCTCCTGGACACCGTAGCGGGGCTCCTCTTATCTTTGCCCCCTGGCTGGGAGCAGATTTTACGTTTATGCAGAGGTTGGCCACGCTGGATTCTCGGCACTCGGACTACAAGGTTTGCATAACCCGCTCTACTCCAACAGACAGCGCCTACTCTCTTGCCAGCTTCGGGATGCAGAAATCGGGAACTTTCCAAAATAAGCGAAATAGAATACAGTTATGTTGATAGTGGATAGTATTACTTTTTTTTAGAGAATAAAGAAGTTCTCCGGCACAATAGCGCCCATTGTTTACATACCATGTACAAATCGGCATTTAGTTTGTTTTTGAGCTCGCGGTGCTCTCAGGATCACGCAATGTGTAGAAGTGGGGGAGCCGAGATTGTAGCTTTTCCATTACTTGTTTTTCTAATGGCACCTGTGGGGCAGTTTCTGTGGGTGCCATCGCGGTTATTTTGGTCAGCCAGGGGGCATCTGGTTGTGTTATGCTTCTGTGAACCTAGATAAGAAGATGCATCGGACTGGCCACAGAGGTGCGAGCCCTTGCAGAGCTGGGACTGCCTCCTCAGGGGCCACACCAGCGGCCGCCTCACCCTCCTCTGCTACGGGCATCTCTGGCGGGCCACGGTCCTCTCTTTACTGGTAGAGTGTGGCAGTCGGCTTATGAGGATGTGGAACAGGAACTAAGAATGCAATATTCCATGCTGCTTCAATCGGAGGTCTCACGTTTTCCAGTACAATGCTAAAATAGCTCATTTTTATTTTAGCATTCTTGGATTTGTAGTCCTGTTTCCCCTACAATTAAAATCAAGACTACGAGTCCCAGAATGCACAGCAAAATCCGGGATTTGCTCATCTAGTCATGCAAGAACTCAAGAAACTTGAGATCTCAATTTGTGTAAATAACCTACAAAGACGTTTATATAAGAACCATTTTGGACAATTTTACTCCCTACGATTATACTCGCAACAAAAACAGGAAGTCCATAGTTTGTCAGATATGTGAGGGGGGAGGTGGGGTGTGCGAGAAGGGGCTCAGATTCAGGAGAGGAAAGAGAGCGCCGCACGGTGCCTTTACTGGCACCTCTGCCATCCGCGGGCGCCCCTTGAATCCATCACACGGTGGTGTTAAAAGGCGTCACACGCGAGCTGCACGTTTTCTATGGTGCAGGGTCCGAAGAGGTTCCGCATGCAAGCTCCAGTCACGTGACATTGGGTGGTATTGCTAGCCCTAGGTGTTGTATTCGAGGGTGGTGTGTTGAGCGAGTGAGGTTTGCAGATTTGGTTAACTTAACAGGCTCTTTGCTGGATTGTTTAGTGCCCGATACCGGCACCTAAAATACTTGCCTATAGCATCTTGTGACCCCCCTTCACCTGAATGTGTGTTGTTACTTCTCCCTATGCCAGTGTTTGTGACTCAACGACGATGGAGTCAGCCTGAAATCAGACGTGTGCTGCCCTCACTGTTCCGATCTTACCTTCCTATCTTGGAGGGGCGGGTTAGATGCTCAGGCTGCACCTCTTTTCCGACTGCAGACCTCCTAAGAATCTTGCAAAATACTGACTGCTGACAAAATGCAGTGGCTAGCCTTTTATTCAATGTGTTAAAAAATTGCACCCGATAGACATGTTTCGAAGACCACGGCTAGAGTCAGGGCACTTGCAGGTTATGTATTTTTATGAAAGCAAGAGCTCTGATTGTTCAATTTTCCCAATTTGTTTTTAAAAGCTGCTGTTATTTCCTGTTTCGCATAATACCTCTGCTGTCCTTGGGCAATTTTGCTTTTTACCTGCATTGCTGTCGCACGCAAGTCACGTCTGGAGAATGGAATGTAAACAAACCAACCCATTAGTATGTAAAAATGGATCTCTTTAGATGCAGTGTGTGTGTGTGTGTCATGCATGTGATCCGCATTGAACTCATTTTATGTTTCCTATCCCAGCTTATTGAGTGATACTCGCTTACTGCCTGCCGGGCCAAACCGCACTTGTGATCTTAGACACGGTGGAAGCATGAAGGGCCTGGATCCGGCGTGCAGCTACTAAGTGCGTGTGTAGTGATGAATTCAAAGGTCTGCGTGTGGTGTTGTTCGTGGTAAATTGTTGCAGTTCATTTAAGCGATGATGAGATGGGAACGCAGTGTTTGCCAGAGAGATGCAAAGCAGCAGCCGAAGCAAGGCAGCTGTATTCTAATTCAACCTCAGCCATTCAGGCGTTATGAGGCGCGCCGTAATATGCATTTTTGTACCACCTCACCCCAAGCCTGGTTTTGCATTACAGCCCCCTCCACCTCACGCCTTGTCACATCAGTGTCCCACCCCACACTCCCCCGGCATGGTTTTGCATCAGTCCCCCCACACCCAACCCCGCCTGGTTTTTGCATTAGTGTCCTGCCCCACCCCACGCCTGGTTTTGCATCAGTGCCTCTGCCTCCCCTCCATCACGGCTGGTTTTGCATCAGAGATTTGTGTCTACTTTTCTTTCCTGAAACGACACTCATTTATGAGAGACAGAGTCCAACCCTATAGTATTGTTTTAATGCTGACAGGTGCATGTGCGTGTTTAAGTTATTTTACTTTAACTCACACGTTAAAATGTATTCTGATTCAAAATATAACTGCAGAATGTTTCCTTCACGACATTATCCTTTGCAATGGGGCCTCTGTGTGATATCTGTACAACAACAAAAAAGTCACCAAAAGGCAGTCTAAGGGTCACCAATCTGAAAGGTACATAGGCTGAAAATGTGCAGAAAGGAAATATCCAAACCCAAAAATAAAATAAATATACCCAGACGTAACGGAAAGGAAAGATGTGACTTTCACCTAGATGTGATGAAAAGTCAGCTTGAAAGAACTGGGAAATACTCAGGGTTGTACAAGCAGGCATGCCCTTCCTCATTTGAAAGAACGAATGTCTACTGTCAGCCCCTCAGAGCAAGATTTGTGTGAGTCGACCAAATATGAAGCACATTTCAATAATCTTAATGGAAGCAAGTGTTAGAGCTGGCAGCAGTCATCTTTTGGCAGGAGAGTATGTGGGAGATGTTTCAATTATATGGTTTGCTCGGGAGAGGAAGTGTGTCTGGAATGGTCATATACTAAAAGGGTCTTTGGGCTGAACTGAGCCAAATATATCCCAAAACACAGGTACGTGACTGTGTGCGTACACGACCATAGCATCACAATCTTTGTGTGCTCGAAGTTTTTAGCAGTTCCTTTTCTTGGCTGCGAGGGGAAGTGGATAACAAAGGGTTATGTGAATGTGTTTGTGATTCAGTAAGAAAAGAGAGTAATACAATTATATTAAGCACTGGCAATGCCAGAAGGCCTGGCTTTGGCCAGCTGGTGCAATGGTTAGTTTTGTAAAACAATTATTATAAGCCTGTGTGTGTGACACTGTGACACACTGTATGTGTGAGACACTGTGCGTGTGAGACACTGTGTGTGTGAGATACTCTCTACTCAATCTCTACTACTCTCTACTACTCACTCTCTAATCACTCTACTACTCTCTACTACTCACTCTACTACTTTCTACTACTCACTCTCGACTACTGAGTCTACTGCTCACTCTCTACTACCTCTCTACTACTCACTCTACTACTCACTCTCTACTGCTCTACTACTCTACTCTCTCTCTACTACTCTCTACTACTCACTCTCTACTACTCTCTACTACTCATTCTACTACTCTCTACTGCTCACTCTCTACTACTCTCTACCTTTCTACTCATTCTCTACTACTCTCTACTACTCTACTCTCTACTACTCTCTGCTACTCACTCTCTACTACTCTCTCCTCCTCACTCTGGCTGTGTGTGTGTGTGGCTTTGTGTGTGGCTGTGTGTGTGGCTGTGTGTGTGGCTGTGTGTGTGGCTCTGTGTGTGTGGCTCTGTGTGTGTGGCTCTGTGTGTGTGTGTGTGGCTCTCTGTATGTGTGTGTCTCTCTGTGTGTGTGTGTGTGTGTCTCTGTGTGTGTGTGGCTGTGTGTGTGGCTCTCTGTATGTGTGTGTGTGGCTGTGTGTGTGTGGCCCTCTAGTGTGTGTGTGGCTCTGTGTGTGTGTGGCTGTGTGGGTGTGGCTCTCTGTATGTGTGTGTGTGGCTCTGTGTGTGTGTGTGTGAGGCTCTCTGTATGTGTGTGTGTGGCTGTGTGTGGGAGAGACAGCAGTGTGAAAGAGACAACAGTGTGAGTGTTCTAGGGAGAGCATGGTGTGTGGGAGAGCATGGTATGTGAGAGACAGCAGTGTGTGAGAGACAGCAGTGTGAGAAACCTTTTATTTGTTTTGGTTTTTGAAACATAAATAAAAGGCATTGTTGTTTGCAATATCAATAGCTCCAACTCGCTTAAATACGCGACCTATGCAATAGGTCTCGCATTTGCGAGAGATTAAGCTATTGGCATTGTAAATGACAATGCCATTTATTTATCTGTTTTCAAAGCCAACACATAAATCAAAGTGTTGTCATTTACAATGCCAATAGCTCTAACTTTTGCAAAGGCGAGACCGTTGCATTGTAAACGCTTGTCTTTCTTCTGCTCTGTTTTTAGCTTACACTGACAAGCAGAGAGAACATGTTTATTTTTTTTGCACTCCTTAGATAAAGAAAAGCTAGAATCTTTCTGCATGTTTCTACACATTTGAGCTAGTGCACCTTTTTAAATAAAACTGACTTGTATTATACAGTTTTTAATATATGTTTGCAACTAAAAAACTAGCTGGTTGTTGATGTGGTTAATTTTGCACTAGAGGTTTTATTTTATTCTTCATTTGAAACAGCTATGCACCCAGTTTTTAAGTGGTACGTAAGAAAGGTGATGGTGTGACCATGTATTATACGAGATAAAGTACTCCCTGTCCTAAATGCAAAGGATATTGCAAGTAACCTCGGAGTTCCATAACCTTATAAAGGAACTCAACCTTAAGCCTCGTTCCTCTGTGACTTGCAATATCTTTATTATGTACATCAGGGGGTACTTTATCCCTTATATTACACTGTTAAACATGATAATATAAACCAAATGTCTGTCACATGAATCATGTGTGTTCAGCATTTTGATTAACTGCTTAGCGCAAATCCCTCAAGCAGGGAAATGCCCAAGATAAAAAAACACAATATTCACTACAGATGGAAAACACCTGGTTGAAGTTATATGTTCAATAGAATAGCAAGACCTGCTGTTCTTGTCTCATGAGGCCGGCTACATTGATAACTTAGCGAACAAGGGCTAAGTGCCTCTCATCCCAGCAGCCTCCAATATGAACCAGAGATCTGAATCTGTATGGCCTGTCTCAATGTCGCATGGCGTGAAGTATCCTCCCTGCCCTTCACCTTTTGTGTTTGACTTTTATAACATAATCTCATTCTGTTAAAAACTCTTAACAAAAACAATTAACAGAAAGTGGCCTGATGCCCTTTCAATTATTTTTGTTCTAAGAGATTGCAGTCTTTTACACAACAAGCATTGGAAATGCAATAGGTCTTGCATTAGGAAAGTTTGAGCTATTGGTATTGTAAATGACACTTTTTTTATTTATGTGTTGGTTTTGAAAGTAGCAAAATTAATAGCTTTGTCAGTTACAATGTCAATAGTTTTAACTTTTGCAAATGTGACACCTATAGCATTTGTAATGCAATGTGTGTTGTATTTACGTGACTTAGATGTCTTGATATTACAAATAACAATGGCTTTTAATTTTGTAAATAATTAATACTTAAATAAAAGTTATTGTAATTTATAATGGCAATAGCTTAAACGTTTGTAAATAACTTTTGTGAAGATTATGTTCAGTGTATTTTATTGTGACGAAAATCCAAGAACATTGCATTTGCACCTACACACACACAGAGCCACACACACACACACACACACACATATAGATGTGGTAGTGGTGGATCTGGGGGATATGGTGGTGGTGGATGTGGTGGGGGATGTGGTGGTGGATGTGGTGGATGTGGTGGTGGATGTGGTGGTGGATGTGGAGGTGGATGTGGAGGTGGATGTGGAGGTGGATATGGAGGTGGATGTGGAGGTGATGGTGGATGTGGTGGTGGATGTGGTGGTGATGGTGGATGTGGTGGTGATGGTGGATGTGGTGTTGGATGCGGTGGATGTGGTGGTGGTGGATGCGGTGGATGTGGTGATGGTGGATGCGATGGTGGTGGTGGATGCGGTGGTGGTGGTAGTGGTGGATGGTGTGGTGGTTGTAGTGGATGTGGTGGTGGATGTAGTGGTGTTGGGTGTGGTGATGGTGGTGGATGCGGTGGTGGTGGATGCGGTGGTGGTGGATGTGGTGGTGGATGTGGTGGTGGATGTCATGGTGGATGTGGAGGTGATGGTGGATGTGATGGTGGATGTGGTGGTGGATGTGATGGTGGATGTGGTGGTGATGGTGGATGTGGTGGTGGATGCTGTGAATGCGTTGGTAGTGGATGTGGTGGTGGTGGATGCGGTGGTGGTGGTGGATGCAGTGGTGGTGGTGGATGCGGTGGTGGTGGTGGTGGTGGATGGGGTGGTGGTTGTGGTGGACGTCATGGTGGATGTGGAGGGGATGGTGGATGTGGAGGGGATGGTGGATGTGGTGGTGGATGTGGTGGTGGTGGTGGATGTGATGGTGGATGTGGTGGTGATGGTGGTTGTGGTGGTGATGGTGGATGTGGTGGTGGTGGATTTGGTGGATGTGGTGGTGGATGTGGCGGTGGATGTCATGGTGGATGCGTAACTACAATTACAGCAGGAACCACAACATGCCGATCTGAGGACTGTTCAGCAACACCCATTCAAGGATACAAGCTGTGGAATCAAGACTGGGGAGCCTTGGGGTTTGTTAACCCAACAAAGTTTGTGCTCTAAAATTAACCATTAGGGCATCAAATGCTGCAGCTCATGGGATGCAAACTGCACATATAAATGAAGGACACACATTATGTGAGCCCTGGGTGCACATAGGTATCAAAGCATTTGGTAGAACTATTCATAAATTAAGAATCGAATAACCAATATTAAAAATATACCTTTTCAAATTAGACCGTAGCAGTTCATATTTAACCTCCACATAATGTATTGTAACTTGAGGATTTGAACGGGAAGTCTGTAAAAGCCTATAAAAAAATAGCGTCAAAAACACCTTTCCGTGATGAGGTGGGTTAAGCGCAATCAGACAACGCTCAATCTTCATTCTGGTTCCACCTGTCGCCCCTTTGAAGGGATTGCCCGAGCACATCACAAAGTACTTGGACAGGAAGGCGCCAGATGGGCAGAAAAACAAAGCACCACGAGACGGGGTGAGCGCAGGTAAGAGGATGCACGTAAACAGGCCTCGCAGTCAGGCGTGGAGAGGCGCGCGACCCGCAGTGCATGTGTGCTTCTGTTATTGTGTACAGAGAGTGGTGCACGCCCCTGAAGCGGCCGTGGATTTAAAACTGGAACTTCCCGTCCAGCAGGTTTCACGGTGGCTCGGTGTCGGTCACGTGAAACTCGCCTCACTTAACTGAAAAAAATGGCAGCTAATTGTTGTACGTTATCTTGTGTTGGTGCACGATTCAGGTATCTCTGCCTGGCCCTGCAGGCTTCTTTCAATTGTGATTTCGATGAGACACGTTCTGCTGGAGGTAAATCTTTCGCGTCGTCAATGCTGAGGGAGGGAGGCGAGGGAGGGAGGAGAAATACGAGCCGGCCTGCCGGCCGTGAGACGTGTGAAGCAGGGGGCGGGGGGAGCGGGTACCTTTGAAGTGAAGCTAAGCTTCACTTCAAAGGCGGCCGCCGGCCATTGGACTTTAAGATTACCCTTTGATTGAGTTCCAAATGGTGGGTGCGCCATTGTGACCTTAGCCAAAGCCGAGTGGGGCTAGAGTATTTTCAGTGTTGTTTCTCCATAATGTATGCAGTGGGGTGCATGTCCTTTGTTCCTTAAGCTAACCTATAGAGTTGTGACACTTTGTTTGTTTGAAGTCTTGGTAGATCACGTGATCTATGGGGTATGACTACTTTCTGCGCAAGTGGGTGTAGCAGGTTTGTGTTGCTAATTATTTCGCTGAGAATGTTTTACTCAATTCTGATTTTGGCTCCTAAATTGGTGATGCGACACGGCAGTCAGGGGAGGGGGCCGAGCGACGGAGGGAAGGCAGAGAAGGGGGGGGAGGAGAAATGCGACACGGCGGGCAGGGGAGGGGGCGGAGCGGGGAGAGGGTGTGAAAGCAGCAGGGGCCTGGAGTGCGGCTGAGGGAACAGACGGCGATTTGGTGATGTGCACGCGCATTTTAGGTCAATGCGCTTGCGCATTGACCTAAAAGCCACGGGCACAGCACCAAATCGCCACAGTTAGTTAAACTTTGTTTAAAGCCCTATAGTCTCGCTTCTCTCAATGCGCATGCGCATTGATAGGTCACGAGACCTAAAAAACGAGACACATAATTGTCAACCACCTACAAACTCCTTGAAACCAATAACAAGCTAATGTAAAATGAAGCAGTCACGGTTTTAGATAAAATACTGCAAATACATTAATGCGAGCTTGATTAGCACATTGCAGAGCATATTTATTTGAACTAAATGTGTGACATATGAGCCATATACCCCTAACTGACACCAAGGTGCTCCTGGAGTACCATATATGTGACCTTCCTTTCACAATAGGTCACATGAGATGACTCAAACTAAATGCAATGGAAATAGAGGCAAGAAATTCTTATTCATTGCGGAATTTAATTTTCAATGGAAATATGAATGGATGCAAAATAATTATTCCATGAGGTAGATGACATTTGCCAGTAAAACCACATGTATGACGCTACTGCATATAGAAGGCTTAATTCATGATGGTGGAAGCAATGTGAACACCATTCAGTCAAGAAAACAACTGTATGAAGGAAGGCACTGAATCACGATTTATTGCACAACAAAATACAGAGGCAAGAGGATCGCAGATGGCATGGCATATTTACATACAGGATGGCTCAGTAGAGGACTACTTCTACAAGGTGGATGCGCACACAGTGCCTCCTCTGATTGCAACACTGAGAAATGGTGTAACGAACATATAAGAACAAAAAGGAAACTGTATTCAATTGACAGTTCTGTTTTCCCACTGAAAATTGATTTGGTACGAAGGGTTATAACATGATTTTCAACAAAATGGATACTGTTATGAGTTAAATTAACATAGTTGCTAGATGTAAACAAAAAATGTAATTGGCAAAGTGAAACAACTCACATAAGATAAAAACATCAATATTGAAGGAAAAGCAAAGTGGTTAAAAGAAACTCAAGACACATTTGGAAGGTATTTAGATATAAAGACAGAAGACATCTGGACTTGATTTAAGGCTAATTGTGAATATATGTCATTGGGGAAATTAACATTTTACGTAGGGATGAAGAAAAATAGACTCCAAATGTTTATTTTCGGTCTTATGCTTAACAAATATTTACATAAATAATAGAACTATGGGACTAATTCAATACAAGAGGGGATGGATGCAACCACAAGCAACCAGTGTTGTATGTCATGGATACATGTTTCCAGCTGTTATAATAGTTATTTAGGAAACTCTCAAAGCAATATCAGAATCACGATTGGCACTTGCCAGTGGAACAGCAGGTGGAAGAAACCCCCTGCTTTGATTGAGCTCTTTGGTATTCTGTAGGGTAGGACATCCTATGAGAAGTCTACAAAACGTATTTGAGAGAAAACTAAAGGTCTTTTTTATAGAAGAATCATAATAAGAAAAAGTAAATATACACATCATAGGATTCCTTGTATAATGTGCGTAAATGTGAAGATTAAAGACCTTTATAGCATTCACAACCAGACCCCATCACTCAAGGAGTGGACTACTCATAGAGATTGATGCATGCTCAAGACTTCCAGGCCCCCTCCTACGGCTATACATTCACTCTGGCACATTACCTGAAGGCACATTACCTGAAGGAGTACTATGTGCAGCAGTATGTACTGTTGACTGTGCATTAGCATGCCATTTATTTTGTTTCTTCTCCACTCCCTTCAGATAAGTAGATGCTTGGATGTTTTCACAGCAAACTCCCACATACTTCAGTATTTATGACACTGTGGGCATCATTATGATTACGCCTGTATTAAGGAAGCTAATACACCCAGTAAATACCAATACCACTGGGTTAGCATCATCTCTTCATTTTGAGATTCACACCTCGTAATGGGGGATAACCCCAAAATATTACGTTTTCTACATTCCAAGCTGCAAAACTCAAAAGATGGTAACGCTCCCTGCACAAATGTTGTAGGTTTCACCTAGAAAACTTGTTGTTTGGAAAGGGAGTAATGAAACTGCACATGTTATAATCCCTTCGGTCACAAACTCACAAATTCCAGCCCGATTAAAATGAGGGCCTAAGCATAGGTTTTGAGTGCTAATATCTTTTTAGTTTGTGAATGTCTACAAAGTTACGACTTAGTGGGTGTTCACCACCTTTGTAATGTCTGCCCATCTGTAGGGCATCCTTCTAACACTACCCACAAACCTACACGTTGTATTTACCAGTACAAATGTTCATAGATCATAAATCTGGGAAGTTGAAGTGGAACATAGGTGTTGAAAACACATTTTGCATTGAGCGCCAACATACATTTTTAAGTAATGCTACACTAGTCAGGTGGTCTCTATAAACACTTTCTCAGAAACTTATTTGCTAAAACACTGACATTGTTTTAGACACACCACCCTCTCCTGTTCGATGCTAACTTTGGAGAAATGCAAGAACTGCTGAAAGTAGGTGTCAATGAGCCAATGTTGCAATATCAATGGAGATACTGGAAAACAGTCCTGTAAGAGACAAAGTATCTAACATCATGGTCAGTGGTACATATATTCTTCTGGAGCTGTGCTCACACCGAGTATTCGTGCGTTTCCAATGCCTGCCTCTCCACGCCCCATTCTTTGCAATGGACAGCGACCTAGAAAAGAATACTTTCCATCAAGTTGTTTTTGCTTTCTATAATGTCTTTGAGCCATTTTTCTCTGAATCGAGTTTTTCCGGGTCTGTGAAAGAACAATAATGATACAGTTAAGTGAGAAAACATATGGATTTTAAATAAAGTCTGTAACTTCAACGAGCTATTGTTATCATGAATCAAATAAGGAGATTAATATTTATGATCATAAGAAGATAAACTTGGATTAAATGAAATGGTTGGTGGAGTAACAGCTGGAATCAGAGGCATGATGTATTTCTACAGTATCATGTGTTTTTTTCTGTAGGGAAAGTGAAACATTGAATTGTTTTAGGGGCTACCTCAAAGGTCCTGTCACTGGATCGTAGGGAAGGCATTACTGACCTGGGACCGGTAGATGCATGGAATGGGTTATATCAGGTGGAACGTGACTATAGCTTCTTTTCGCACATTTCTCAATTCTTTCCAAGAATTGACAATACATTGGTATCAATCAGATTGGCAGGTTGGGTTAAGAAGGCTTAGATGGGGTCCTAAGTAATTTCTGAGCATGCCCCGTGGTGACTATGTTAGATCTCAGGGCTACCACGCCTAGGGGTAGACGAAGACTCAGCAAATCATCCTGTAGGCTGTATCTAAGAGGGCATAGATTAGGATAGCAATTAAAAGATATTTGGCTCTCAAAAGAATAAACTTGACAGTTTTTAGGCACACACTCACACTCCAAGCTCCAGTCAGCTTTCTCTGAGACTTCAACTGGCTACAATTACCTGCAACATACCCTCTTTTCACAATTTCTTTCTGATTCTTAGTTAATCAATAAACACCTTAGATCAGCGCATCGCACAGGGAAACCAAATGACCTTATACTAATAACCCACACACGTAATTACTTTAAACCCACGAACACTCTCTCCACATCTGATCCTGACATTATACACGTTGGTTACCTTTCTCCCAGAACAACTCCTCCAGCTAATAGAACAATGCACCACCTGAGCTATTCAATAACACTCCAGCAAGTTTGTAAAAGACACTATACAATATGCAAGTTTTATTCCACTCCCACAGATTCCAACTCATTCAACATCTATGTGCTTGAAACCAAAATGAAGGCATAATTCACAAAGGAACGGGGCAAGAACAAATCCATCATAAACCTGGAAGTGTGCAAACAAGCACTCAACAATGCCAAATCTGTATCCTTTTATCCTTTTTAAAACCCCATCCTCACCATCGACCTACATACACAATCAGGAGTTTTCTCTTTGCACTCAGCTAACTTGTGAGCAGTCCTGCCCTATCAGCTGATGACTTTGCCAAATACTTGATCATTAAAAGCCCCCCTATTGGAGACATCCGAGCCACACCACGCTATGCTCTATCTCTACCCTCCTACACCCCACTATACCTCAACTCTACTAACACAACACACAAATCTTTGCCACCTTTCCTACTTTCATTCCAACTCCTTTCGTCTTCTTTTGGACTCTCTCACTGCTATCAGCCTCTAGGTGGTTCTACAATCACTCAGCTAAACTTCTAAAAAATCGAGGTCCTTTACAGTACAGCCTCATCAGCACCCGCCTCCTTGAATGTCCTAATATTACTTTATCCCTGATAATCTGACATGTAGTTCATCTTTCAGAAACCTTGTGGTTCTCTTCAGTCACAACATGGAAATGTAATCCTATATACAGAACAAAGTAACCACAGCGAGAAACCCGGAAGACGCGGAACACGGAGGAGCAGGGAGGCCGACTTACATGATACCGGTTTTATCAAAAACCAAGGAATACAGCGCTAAATGAAAAAAGCTGTTTGACCAAAAAGACAAAAAATGCGTGATACAACCGTCTAAATTCACTCTGAGAGATCCGGTGGCTCCTCCGGGGTTCTTTACTGTGCACCTTTACTGATATCAGCCATTGAGCAAAAGTGAAGGCACTGACGACCCCTATTGAATTTGGAAGTCTCTCTCAATGTACAAAAGAGAACACCAACAGATTATTTAAGAAACTGTCAAAGTGTCCTGAAGAAGGTGTAAATATCTGAAACTCACACCGAAACGCAGCGTCGACCCTTTGTACTTTGACCTTTTTATGGTTTTTATTGTTTTATTCTAGAGTGTAACCCCTAGTGGGAGGTATTTTAATAAATTTTGTTACCACTTTCATTTTTGCTGGTGTGCTTACCTGTTTTACCTGTTTATAAATAGATGTCTATCTTGAATCAAAATATATCATTTTCACTTGGGATGTTGTTTGCTATATACATTTTTCCACATGTTCAAGAGTGGCTATTAGTTTTAAAACCTGAATGTAAGGAGTTTCTGTGCAGACATTGGTATTTTCCAGTCTAGGACTCTGGACTTAAATAGAGTCTTTTACCAAAAACACAGGCCCACTGCTTTTAAATGTAGTACAATCCCCCAACCTGTGTGCAAGTAAACCAGGGGAACCTTCCGCTTAATTTTTGATGACCACAGCGAGAAAGACATCCAGCTCTGCCCTTGCATCCCTTTCAACCCAACAAAAACACTCATTAACTCAATAGTAATCCGCAAGCTTCACTACTGTAATAGTTTACTCGTGGGCCTACCCAAATAACCCTTTGCATCACTCTACCTGTCATAAACTTTTCCACAGAACTTTGTTCAGTCTATTTAGCCATACTTACACATCATCAAAGCCCCACCAGATTGGCTGGCTCTATCTCTAAAACAGAACTTTATATGGACACATTTTCAGCCAATGAATTCCATGCTTCTAACTACCTCTCCAACATTCTGTCTTGCTACACACCTAACAGAACCCATTTACTAGAACCTTCCAGTCACTCACAAAGCACCCTGTTTCCACTGCCTCTGTCGGCTTGACTCTCTACTAACAATTCTCTCCCAGAGTTCCATACGACAAAGAAAGGTCATCTTCTTGCAACTCAAAGTCTGCAAGTGACTGCTCACCCCACCATAATGAAAATATGTATATCTCACTCCTGTATGCCTAAGTAATTGTTGAAATGCAAGAAGCTTTATTTGTTTGTCTTCACCAATATTATCCAAATAGTGTCGAAATGTATCTTTACCTAACTGCCATGTGTATTTTATTTCAGCCGCCTCTCTCCTTTAGCTCTATGTACCATCAACGTTGGGTGGGAATAAATTGTTTTTGATTGAAATACTATCGCAGCTAAATAAAAATACAAACAAGCTCAAAAGCACTCTGGAGAATATGATGACAAAAGTGTGGGATGGGATGAAGGCGGGTCGCAGGGTAAGGCTCTTCTCCATGGTGTTGACAGCTGAGAGGGGAAGGCCACTGGTCCAAAGGGGTTTGGAGGAGAATAGAAAGGAATGTAGGGCCTCAGACGTATGTGTATTGTTCAGGGAAATGAAGGGAATGAAAGGACAAGTTAGTATTTTAATTATCAACAGGTCTTTAAAAGGGAATATGTCCATGGGCCTACTCACTAGGAAGCTGAAAGCTAGGAAGAATAGGTTCAGTATCAAAAATAGGAGGGGTGGGGGTCATCTCCTGTTCAAATATTGGATGGATCCTATCTGCACAATAAACATGATTATGTGTTTGGAGTCAGGGGTGCTCAACAGCGGGTATTTCCCAGCACATTCTTAATTCATGTATAGTAACATGGAAAACTAATGCATTATGTGTACTGCACAACCTGTCTCCAAGCCATCATTTGTACCTCAGAGATTATCTTGTACCCCTGTCCTCTTCCCCTGGCCCAACTTGGGTTGTTATTCAACCTCATCTTCTCCAGTTAACTTCCTGCAATAGGGAACCCATTATCCATCTGCTAAGTTCACCACTTTTCCACTGCAACCACTCCAGTCTTCAGTGAAGATGGTGTGCGATTCTTATGTTATGCATTATAAATGAGTGGACCACTTAGGGCATCATTATGATTACGCCTGTATTTGGGAAAGTAATACCCCACCCAGTAAATAGCAATACCATCTGGTGGAGCATCATCTCGTCATTATGAGCTTCACACCTTGTAACAGGGGACAATCCCCTTTTTTATTTATCACGTACATAAATTGGCTAGAGGAGGTGCTCATTGATATTGGTTCCGATGTCCTAAAGGTTGGTTAAAGGGTTATTCCAGTACTTTTATACGCCAACGATGCCGTTTTAATTGCTTGAACAGCTAGAAGCCTCCAATGACTTTTAGATACATTTATCGATTTTATGAATAGCTTGGACTTATCCACACATTTTAAGAAATCACATTTTATGGTGGGAGGCCCTAAGAACACACAATCTTGTAAAGGCTCAGCACAGGGTCAGGATGGAAAACATTTCTTATCTGGGTCTGTAACTCAATTCGGGTCTCAGCTGGAAACCTTTACTCACATGAAATGGAGGGATTTTACAAAGAGCCAACCCGGGGCCATACGATTATGGTAGAAGCATTGGGCAGGAGCCCCCACACACTTCTATTAGCTGTATACAAGGCTGAATGCATCCTGATGGCCACCTTTTGCTGTGAAATCTGGGGGTATGCTAATATTGACCGTGTCCAGGTGATAGAAAATACGTTTTTGAGAAACTTACTGGCCATTGGACAAGGAACTCCCACTGAAATTATTCATGAAGAATTAGGCATGTCGTTTATTGCAGTTCGTCTGCTTTTACTGTGGTGTTCTGAATGACATAAGGAGGATTTACATTTTAATAGGGTCATGCTCCAGGACTGTTTGCTTTTAGATAATGGAGACCAAATCCCATGGCTACAATAAGTTAAAAAATCGTTTTATGAATTAGCGTGACCAGGTCTATTTACCAACCCCAGGGACATAGTGAAAAGTGATGTTTCTTTGGGCTTTCTCCCAAAGGGTGGCTTCTGAATGGGAGAATTCTGTTTTAACAAAGAAGGCCATTGCATGTATGTCCTGGTTAAATCGGTCACTGGGATAGAGCCCTGCCTCCCTTTGAACACGCAGAATAGGCAATGTTGCTTTCTGAAATGTTCTAGGCTGTACATTTTTCAACAGCTTTTGTTTCTGAAGGGTGTCTGGCATAAACAATCTAATCAGCCTGTTTGCGACTGTGATAACATCTCGATTTGAAAAACTTTGCATGTATTACTTGTTTGCCATACATTTTCTAATCTTTGACATACGTATATCAGGGCTTTTCGGATTTCTGAACACTTCAGACAAATTAGACCTGCATACCTCTTCTTACAGTTGCTAGCAAACCCAGAATTGTGCTTTTTTATATTACGCTGGTGTTGTCTGTAAGCTATTAATTACTGGAATTTGAGGAACCAATTCTCCTACGAAAATGATGGTAATTTTAGTATTTTTCCTATTTTTAATTATCTGTTATTATGTACTGATATAAGCTTTTTTCAAAATTTCTATTTGATGCATTTTTAACTGATGTACGCCTATTTTGATATACTGCTGCTGTTTGATGAGATGTACACCTTTACGATTTTATAAACAATAAAATAAAGTTTAATGATGATGATGGTGAGTGGACCACTTGTGTTGTCATGCTTCATACATCGTCCTCTCTATGCATGTCGCATACCTATTCATGGAGGCTTCAAGTCTGATTGGTTATCAAAGTCCAACACAGGAGCCTCCCAGGCCACAATCCTGCAAATGCTACTCTGAGTTCTGCTAACAACAAAGCTAGATATGCAAAAAAGCACATTTGATTTGGGGTTTTCACCAGTTCTAGCAAGTTGTCTTCAAGTGATTTTGGCACTTCAGAGGCATTTGTAGTCATATACTTGATATAAACCCGTCCCAAAATGATTAGATCAGCGCACCTCCTGACCATATGTATAAAGTCTGCCTTCGCTGTATGACAATGAGCATCTATGCTCGAGTGTAAGCCAATTTTTTTACTCCATCTAAATGGACCCCTTTTTTCTTTGATGGAGGCAATTAAATTGAATGAATTCGAATGGGCACATTTCTTGACTTACGATACATACAACTGACTGTGTCCAATTACTCGTATTCAATTCTGTCCCCACTATGACAGACCACGTGTACCTCAAGCCAAATGGGGCATTCTAGAGTCTTCCAGCATGATCTCATATACTACTGAAAATTACCTTCTTTTCGAACCCAAGGACAATGATGCTACTAATGACGTATCAGTATCCGTGCCTGGTTGAGTTGGTCTCGATCATCTACAGTAGACCACATTTTCAGTAAGGCTTTTTCTGTTTTATGCCAGGGGCACATGGCATGTCTGAAAGTTGACTAGATTCAGAGACAATGTACGTCTTCAAAGATTGAGTGGAGATCTGATGGACAGGTGGAGGTTCCACTTTGAAAACAGATTGTAGGTAGCCGGAATTGACCGTTTTTTTCTAATCACGGCTGAAGTGTTTGGTCATTATTAAACACTATTTGTGATTATGATGTCATTGGACGCAAATAAACTGTCTGAGCTTTTGTAAATATCCTTCGAAGCAGTACCGGGAATCAGTAAGTGAGAAGATAAGCTAGAGTTGTTAAAAACCCTACCATTAAATTCCCCCCTAGACCCAGCATATGCCCCCTCTCTCCTTCCTTCTTATTTAGTGCATCCACTTCCACTGTGCCCTCTCATTCTGCCCACTACTGGGCAGACTGTGCTTACTCTGCCAGTTTTGATCAAATCCCAAAAGATATTTCTGACTGTCCAAGACTTTTCTCACACCCTGGTCTCAGCTGCACCCAGCCTGGTCCCCGTCCAGCCACAGTATTACAGCATTAGTATTATGGAAAACTATTGTATTTGACTTGCAAAGGAAGTTATGTTTTTGGGGTTACATCTTGGATCGTAGTAGTAACAAAATCTTAACTTGAAAAAGTGGGCTCAAAAGTACCTGTGTTCCAGTCTATTTGATTCCAGGAAGAAGAAAACCTCGACTGGGAATGTCTAAGAAAAGATCAAAATGAAAGAGTTTAAATTTGAGACAATTAAAGTAACATTACATTGTGTTGAAATGGAGGGGAACTCCTGAACATTTTTCTTTTAAAAAAAATTCATTTTGGGGCACATGCATCAAAGGTAGGAATTGCGAGTGCTTAATAGCGAATATGAAGGAATCGCTATTAAGGAGTCGCAATTACCTGTGCATGTAGGTTTCGCAAAAAAACCAACTGATTCCTACATATTTCTTAATAGCGAATCGCACATCGCGATTTGCTATTAAGGAATGGCTTCCCCTTCAGTCCTATGAACCTAGAGGTCCATAGGAATGAATGGGATTGCATTCGCAATTTGCGAGTACCACATAGGTACTCGCAAATTGCGCATGCAATTTCAAGGGTGCAATGGGGCCAAAGGACCACCCTGATGCAACCCAAAAAAGGTAAGCATGCACACCACAATGCACTTTGAAAAATGCATTTGTTTGCATTTTTCAAAGGTTTGAAACCAATATTTTGCTTGAAGCATGTGGCCCTTTATGTACAAATTGCACCAATAAATTCAAACAGTTTCTTTTGATTTCGTTTTTTTTACGTTGTATTTTTATGAACGAATACAGTTTAGTATTATCAAGGGTGTATTGTTGGTACCTTTATTTCATTTTCTAAATTAACCATCCGCACCTCTGACTCCCACCCACCCCTTAAAAGCACTAACCAGGACCACCTTCAGTGGTCCACCTCAATTCTGGCCAGAGGTTACAGGTGCGGTGGTGGATTCAGGTGTTGGGTGTTGGCATTTCCAGAGGCCTCAGAGTCTTTTTTTTGAAGTTTCTGCATGATGTAGGGGACAGTTCTGCTGTTCTTCTGGAGGTCTTGGTCTTTGTCAAAGGCAAGATGTCCTCCTAGGTTTCTGTTATATATGTTATGTTATATACTCTCTTTTTAAAAACCCCTCCCAACCTGCCCTGCTGACTCCGCCCACCCTGGTCATCAGCCTATTTAGGCTCCGCCCCTTTTTCGCCACTGTACTCGAGCAGTCCTGTGGCAGAGGACTTGCTCGCGGGTGGCATTTGACTTTTGATTTTAAAAATACCTTTGTCTTTCCATCGCTGACTACAAGCAGCCCAGCCCAGCCTCGCCGTCCTGCTGATTACGAGCGCTGGACGCTACTCTCTTTTTAAAAACCCCTCCCAACCTGCCCTGCTGACTCCGCCCACCCTGGTCATCAGCCTATTTAGGCTCCGCCCCTTTTTCGCCACTGTACTCGAGCAGTCCTGTGGCAGAGGACTTGCTCGCGGGTGGCATTTGACTTTTGATTTTAAAAATACCTTTGTCTTTCCATCGCTGACTACAAGCAGCCCAGCCCAGCCTCGCCGTCCTGCTGATTACGAGCGCTGGACGCTACTCTCTTTTTAAAAACCCCTCCCAACCTGCCCTGCTGACTCCGCCCACCCTGGTCATCAGCCTATTTAGGCTCCGCCCCTTTTTCGCCACTGTACTCGAGCAGTCCTGTGGCAGAGGACTTGCTCGCGGGTGGCATTTGACTTTTGATTTTAAAAATACCTTTGTCTTTCCATCGCTGACTACAAGCAGCCCAGCCCAGCCTCGCCGTCCTGCTGATTACGAGCGCTGGACGCTACTCTCTTTTTAAAAACCCCTCCCAACCTGCCCTGCTGACTCCGCCCACCCTGGTCATCAGCCTATGTAAACATCTCCCCATGCGTCAGCGCAGCGGACGAGCGCAGCGGGCGCGTCGGTGGCGCGCCGGAGTCGCGCCAGAGTTAAGCCCGTCTGCGCCCGTCCGCGGCCGACTGCGGCCTAGGGCTACTACCCCTGGTCGAAAGATCTACTGGACTAGGGAACAACTACTTGGTTTCCGCCCCCACACTGCCTCCTCCTGTATGCACGGGATGATGAGCAGCGACAGGGTATGCCCTCATTGCAGCTTTCGCATGACTACTATGCCGCGGGACACTACGGAGCAGGCACTGTCCTGCGGCCTCCTGAATGTCAGGTCGTTACGTAAACACAGGCTCGATGTGTTCGAGCTGATTACGGAAAAAAAACTTGATTTACTGTTTCTAACTGAAACGTGGTTAGATCAGTTTTCCGACTCTGACATTATTGAAGCTACACCGGAGAATTACTCCTGGGTCAGGCAAGATAGGCCTGAGGGGGTGGGAGGGGGGATTGCGATTATCTTTAAGGACACTTTGGGTTGCTGCTTAGAACGCACGCCGATCATGGAGAGTGAGGCGGGTCTCTTCTCGATTAAAATTAATGGGGCCATGACGCTTAATGGATGTCTGGTATATCGGCCCCCAGGGGCCTGCACTAAGTTTAGGGAGAGCCTGTTAGAAAGCCTCATGGAGGCGACCCTGCGCAGGGATAAATTTCTCCTTTTAGGAGATCTCAACCTGCACCTCAACTGCCCTGAGGCTATCGGGGTTGAGGATTTTGGTCGGGACATGCTTGCCCTGCAACTGGACCTGAAACTTAAGTCGCCTACGCATCGACTGGGACACCTCCTGGACCCGGTCTATGCTAATTGGGAAGGTGTGGAAGTGTCAGGTGTTGAACCCTTTCCCTGGACCGACCACTTCCTGGTGGCATTCTCCATACAGAGTAGAAACTCCAACAAAACCAGCCAGGTACCCGCTAACTATCTTAGGAGGAAGTGGGCCAAATTCTCGGTGGCAGCTTTTAACCAAGCCCTAACTAGGGACGGTTTGCCAGGGGGTGAGGACATAGAAACAGCTGTCCTCAATCTGAATCAGCGCATTACGGCAGCGCTTGACCAGACAGCCCCACTCTGCCGCCCTACTACTACAGGCGCCCGGAAAGATCGCTCAGCTCCTTGGTTCAGTGCTGAGTTGAGACTGACAAAGGCAGACTGTAGGCGGGCAGAAAAAGTCTGGAGGGTGTCTTATGACAACCAGGCCAGGGATCTATTTCTGGAAAAAAGGCGCATTCACCACAGGCTGATAAAAAAGTCTAAGGCAGCCTATTTTGCGGAACAAATTCAGGGGGCGGAAAACTCTGCCAAGGAACTTTTTGGCATCTATAAATCCTTGACGTCGGTGCAGGCATCTACAGAGCCGGAGAGCTGCTCTACGGAGTCTTGTGACCGAATTGCAAACTACTTCTCCGCTAAAGTAGAGAAGATTTATTCAACTTTCCCTATTCGGCCTATAGGGCTGGACCTAGAGGAAGCAATAGGGCACACAGAGACGGCAGGGCATATTACACGCTTTTGCACCCCTCCTCCTGAGGAATTATTAGTGGTGTGCCGCTCTGTAAAAACAGGTTCCCCGTGGGACCCGGTGTCGCCTAAACGCTTGGCAGACAGTCTGGTAGTCCTGGAGCCTTATATAAGGCATATCCTCGGTGTATCTTTCGGGTCAGGGAAGCTGCCGGTCGGATGGAAACAGGCGGTGGTGCTCCCGCTCAGGAAGAAACCACATTTAGGCTTCGAGGTATTAGAAAATCTGAGGCCCATCTCCCTCCTGCCTTTTCTGTCAAAAGTGGCGGAAAAGGTGGTTAATATCCAAATTATGAAGCACGTAGAGGAAAGGGGACTGCTCCATGCGACGCAGTTTGGTTTCAGGCCACGTCATTCCACTGAGTCCGCCCTCCTCATGGCAACGGAACATCTGAGAGAGGGCGTGGATGCAGGCCAAACTATGGCTCTGATCTTGTTGGACCTCAGCGCGGCGTTCGACACTGTAGCACACAACATCTTGCTACAGTGTCTGAACAGAGGTGGCATCTCTGGCACCGCGCTGAGATGGATCCAAGACTTCCTCAATGAGAGAAGTTTTCAAGTCAGGCAGGGAGACTGCTATTCTAGGGGGGTGCCTTTGGGCCAAGGCGTGCCGCAGGGCTCGTCCTTGAGCCCTACCCTTTTTAATTTGTACGTCGCGCCTGTTGCATCGATCGTGGAGAGTCATGGCCTCCAACTAGTCTCTTATGCCGACGACACGCAGCTGGTAATCTCCCTGTCGCAGGCGCCCTGTCTTGCTGCCGATGGCTTCCGTTCGTGTATGAAAGATCTTGCCGAATGGATGGCCAACAATTGCTTGAAGCTGAACGGCAGCAAGACAGAGGTGCTGGTGGTAGGGAGAGCCCAGTCTGCCTGGTCGCCGGCATGGTGGCCCTCCTGCCTTGGCCCCACCCCTACCCCGTGCCTAGAGGCGCGCAATTTGGGGGTATGGTTTGACGTAGGGCTCACCTTTGGCCCCCAGATTAATCGGGTGGTGGGAGTCTGCTTCGGGATTCTGAAGAAGCTGAGAAAGGTCCTGGACTTACTCCCGCTGGAAGCACGTCAAACCCTGGTTCATGCCCTGGTAACAGCTCGGGCGGACTATGGGAACCTGCTGTACCTGGGAGCGCCAGAAAAAAGCATGGCCCGGCTGCAAGTGCTGCAGAATGCGGCTGCACGGCTGATACTCAGACTGCCAAAAAGGGCGCACTCTAAGGCGGCCCTCCAGCAGCTACACTGGCTCCCTGTAAGGAGAAGAGTGGAGTATAAAGCCCTATGTACCTGTCACCGTATTTTGAATGGCAGGGCACCCGTCCCCCTGACGAATTTGATCGAAGCCTACATACCAACACGGGCACTTAGATCAACAGGGGGTGGCTTACTGAGGACCCCAAGAATCAAGAAGGCCCGCATGGGAGGCAGGTCTTTCAGATATTTGGCGGCAACTTACTGGAACAAACTGCCAACGGACCTGCGTCTGGAACTAGATGAGGCCAGATTCCGGGCAAAATTAAAAACCTATCTTTATAGCAAATAAGGGCCCGTGATGTCTTTGCTCCCTGTCATCTGTCTACTCCCACTCTCAGCGCGTGGACACGCCGGTGTGCGTAAGCGCAGCGCTCAATAAATGTCCCAATAATAATAATAATAATAATATATGTTCTTTTATAGCGCACGACTCACCCTGGGCATCTCGGCGCTGCCTAGAAAAAAACCTAATAGCTGAAAGTCAGGTCAGCAGCGACTTTTAAAACAAGAAGGCTTTTAGTTGTTTTCTTAAGGTGCTATAAATCGGAGTGTCCCTCAAGGTCTTGGGCAGTCTATTCCAGTAACTTGGAGCAAGATACGAGAAAGCTTTATCCCTGTGCGGCTCAAGCATATACAAGGGACCTGTAGAAGTCCTAATGTACCAGATCTCAGATTTCTACATGGTACGTGTTTTACCAGTTTCTTTTGCAGATAATAAGGGCCTCTACCATTTAGAGCATTAAAAGTAAGGCAGCAGATTTTGAAAAAGGATCTCTTCCTTACTGGCAACCAATGCAGTTCTCTTAGTAAGGGGTCAGAGGGGGAGCCAGCTGGCTGGTTTAAAATCATTCTGGCCGCAGTGTTCTGGATCACCTGCAATTTATTTAGCAGGGTTTCACCCACTTCAGCTAGCAGGGCATTGCCATAATCTAAGCGGCTAATCACCATTGCTTGTACCAAGGTTCTGCAGTGATTAGTAGGCATGTATGGGAGAATTTTACTTAGTAGTCGTAGACTATAATAGCAAGAGCTCGTCATAGCTGCTATATGATCCTTTATTCTTAAAAATTGGTCCAGTTTTAGGCCAAGATTTTTGACACCTTGTTTGGGAACAGGGGCTACACCCAACTGGGAGGGCCACCATTCATTTGACCAGACAGCTGAGGCTTTCCCCTGTAGCATAACGTCAGTTTTTCCAGGATTCAACTGGAGACAGTTATCAGTCATCCAGTTGGAGATTGCCAATATACCCATGGAGTACCTTTGTCGGCTTCTGGATTAGGGTCGATGGTGAACATAAGCTGAGTGTCATCAGCATAGGAAATAATTTCGAAGCCCAGCTGTTCTACTACCTTTGCCAGAGGAGAAATATATATATTAAAGAGGGTTGGGCTCAGACAGGAGCCCTGAGGTACACCCTTATCCAGACGCATTTTTCCCGATTGATAAGGACCTAGGATGACGGTTTGAGTTCTATCGGACATAAAGCGCTGCAGCCATTTCAGGGCTACTGCTTGTATGCCACAGGAGGATAGCCTCTTCGCATTGCATGCGAGATGGTATCGAATGCCGCGGAGAGGTCTAGGACAATCAGTACAGCTAATCCACCTGCGTCTATTGTCAGCCGAAGGGAATCAGTCAGAATGGCTGTCTCCGTACTGAAACCCGGGCAAAAGCCCGATTGTGAGGGGTCCAGGATTTTATTGGTGTCCAGATATAGGCTTAGTTGCCTGTTATTATGCTGTCCAACAATTTAGCCAGTAGTGGTAGCAGGGAAATTGGGCGATAATTGCCAAGTTCTTGAGGATCTGCTGAGGGCTTTTTCAGTATCGGGCGTACAAACAGTTCCTTTCAAATAGTTACTATGATACCTGATTGTATAGACTGATTAAACATATTTTGGATGGCTGGAGCACAGCTATTGGCTAAAAGAGCCATGATTTTAGGAGGGCAGAGGACTTTGGGTGAACCCGATTTGGCAGTGGACAGTGCATTAGACACCTCTTCCAGCGTGGTAAGTTCAAAGCAATCGAGGGTGCAATCTACCAGCTTTACTGGTCCCTCGGAATTGCCTGGAGATTCCGGATTCAGCGTGGCGGTAGATGAGCAATTGGAATAGATATTGGATATTTTTTCCTGAAAGTAGACTGCTAAGAAGATACAGAATTCTTGAGTTTCCACGGCAGATTGTTTGCAGACTTGAGGAGATACGATATCCATTACTATGTCAAAAAGCGCTTTTGAGGATTTACTAGAGTGCTCAGTTTGGTTCATAATGAATGTACGTCTAGCTGACTTTAGACTGAGATGGTAACTGGACAATGCTTGTTTGTATTTTTGTCTATTCTGGGTTTCCTTACTCACTCGCCAAAGTCTCTCTAGTTTCTTACAGATGGATTTTTCAGACCTCAGCTCCGCAGAATACCAGGGTGCTGATGTCCGCCTTTGGATAAAGCCCTTATTATTTTTAATTGGGATTACAGAATCCAGTGCTTTCACAAAGGCTGTATTAAAAGTATCCAACATTGTGGAGACTTCCATGTCCTTCTTTCGTAGTTCTGGATAGAACGCCTCATCAAAGGTTTCTGGAGAAAGATTATGCAATGGTCTGTGTGCCTCTTGTTTACGCCCTGCAGTCTGGTGTAAGTTCTTAGAACCAGGATGTTGGATGGAGAACTTAATCATAGAGTGATCCGTCCATGTAAGGGACTCTGGAGGATTACAGATCAAATTGTGTATGTTGGAAAAATTTAGATCCAACGTGTGACCAGCCAAGTGTTTTGGGCCTTTAACTCTCTGGGTTAGTCTAATTTGCTCTAGGCTGGAAAAAAGCTTATTACCTCATGGTTTGTGTGTATTTCACCATGGAAATTAAAAACTCCCAACAAAATAAATGTATTAGATGCGAGTGAATGGATGGCTATATAATCTATTAGCTTGTCAGTGAAGTTAGGTCTTGGACCTGGAGGCCAATATACTAGTGCTCCATTCCAGCTATCAGTAAGGGATGAGGTAAGCTTAAAATTTCCCATTTCTAAACTGTCATTCTTTAAAGTGGAGATCCAATTCACAGTAAGATGGTGTTTGAAAGCTATGGCTATACCTCCTCCTGTTTTTCCTTCCCTGTCCAAGTGTAAGAATTGGTAGTTCTCTGGAATGGCCAAATTAATAAGGGGATAGTTGGAAGAATGCAGCCAAGTTTCCGTGAAGAAAACTTATTTCAGGGGAATGGGAGGTGATCAAATCCCATTTTTGAAAGGGTGTTTTGCTAAGGAACGAACATTACATAATATACTATTTAGGCCAGCTGCTTTCTGGAGTCAAAAGCTACAGGACGAGTTGACCTCGACGAAGGATGCAGACAGGCCATCAGAGTTGGTACCAAGTCAACTGCTTCTTCTCTCCTCTTCCGTGGCTCTTCAGTGTCCTCTCTCTTCTTAGGTCGTCAGGATCCGCTTCCCTGGTGCCAGGGGCTCCCTAAATACTGAATTTAGGGGAATTAGGTAAGTGCAGGGTTGTAATGGACCCTTGGGGTCACTACCCACCCTATGACCGCATCCTGACCCAGAATACCTCAGGATGCCATTAAAAAGATGGCTAATTCAGAGAAATTGGTTCCACATCACAGTAGCCCATCTTAGGAATGGTACTAGCCCGGAGATGGCAAACCTACCTGAGTAGCTAATTTTCCCACCTGTCCAGGTGCCAAGGGGGCCCTGGACAAAGGGGTCGGCTTACTCTCCTGTTAGGGGAAGCCAGGTTCACAAATTTCAAAGGCAGCAACCCTTTGAGGCTTGCAGCCCAAAGAAGGCTAATCAGCAGGTCATCCTGTGGGTGGGGGTGCTATACACTCTTCCCGGACAGGCTTCTGTTCTGGGTCTCCTGAGAGCAGAGGCTCTCACCCCAGGAGGTCAGAACAGTGTCCCAGGGGGCAGGCTGGCAGAAACAAGTCAGCAAGCACACCAGAGGTTGGTAGGTTTTCAGGAGGCACCTCTAAGGTGCCCTCTGGGTGCATGTATTGGTAAATCCATCACTGGAATAAGTGTGGGTTTATCAATACGAGATGTTTGATACCAAACATTCCTATTTCCATGAAGCCATCATGTTGCTGGGGTACTCGTTTCCACCAGTGTCCAGCAAATGTTTTTAAATGGCTTCCCTCTCCACTTGCACTGTCAGTGATAGGACTGACCAGAACAGGGGCATATTTGCTCATTCAGGTATGCTCTGACATGTAATATTCATCAGCCTGCATTAGGGCTGTCAGGCGGCTGTAGGGGTGACTTACAAATATCATGTGCAGTGTTAGGGGACATGTCACACAGGGATGTATGACATGTTGTATTTTCACTTTTGTCTGCACCAAGTTATGTAGCCTGTAATGGCAGTCTTTTTTTTTTTTTTTTTTTAAACCTTTATTTTGTAAAATGAAGACAGGTACAGACCTACAACCATCAAGGCCGGTCAGTCATACAAAATAGCAAGAACAAATCTATACACAGCTCATCAGCCGGCAACCCGAGGGCCCGGCAGCGTAAAAGCATGATGCGATTCGGAGCATATGGCAGATGAGGATAAATAAAAGGTTTTATATTTTACTATATACAAACAACAAGAAAAAAACACAAGAAAAAGAATCGAGGCAAAATTATCAGTATAAGGACTGCTACGTGCGGTAGGGGGGAGACAAACGAGAAGCAAGCATCAAAAAATCATGGAGGTGGGGAGCGGGGACCAAGAGTGAGCAGTACTTCACAAAGAACAGATAATCAAAGTACTGGAACGTACAGTCAAGGAGATCTTTGAGTGTCAGGGGGCTCTGCAAGGGGAGGGTCACAAATCTCTTCATGGTACGAGTTCCACTGACCCCAAATCCTTCCCCACTTCTTGGGCCTACCTCGGGAGATGTATACAATTTTTTCTCTAAACATGCACCAGTCCATGTTCTCCTCCCAGGTCGAGACCAATGGTGCCCTATGAGATCCCCAGAGTTGAGCGATATCTCTCTTTGCAATCATGTTGCCCAGCGTGACCCATTGAGTCTGAGCAACGGTACAGTCATTCGGTTCCCAAATATTCAGCAAACAGCGTCTGGCCTCGGGGAGTAGCCCGACACCCGTCACCTCTCCCATCACCGCATGCACTCGATTCCAGAAAACCACTACCACCGGGCATTCCCATATAATGTGGAGGAAGGTAGCAAGCAAACCACATCCACGCCGACATAACCCATCCACAGAATAACCCATATGTATCAATCGTGGACCCGTGACATAGATACAATGTAGAATTTTCAGCTGCACCAGTCGGAGACGTGCCGGAATAGCGACTTCTTTTGGGGAGGATATCGCAGCCTGCCAGTCTTCATCGTCTAATTCCAGACCGTCACCAGTCCATGCCTCTCGTAGCTGTATAAGAAGGTCCGAACGGGCATTAATACATTTTTTATATATGAGGGAGATAGTACTGTCAGGGACATGTCCATCCAGCACTCTATCTTCCAGGGGAGAAGACTCAGGGATCGAAGTACCAGCAGGGAAGACCGAATCAAGTGCATGGCAGACCTGAAGATATCGAAAATATTCCCTATCACTCAGCTTATATTCCCGTTTTAGCTCGTCAAAAGTCTTGACTCTATTAGTGGCCCAAAGGTCACCCACTTTGCTGATAACGATAAGGTCCCATCTATCGAATCCCTTCGAGGACCACAGACCACCCAATCTCTCAGCTGCATATAGGGGAGTCGCCCTAGTGAGTTTATCAGTCCAGCCCGTGGCCGATGTTGCACTATCCCATACACGTATTGCCACCGCAGTGGGGCCCGTCAGACTCCTCCTGTCGGTCCTGGAGTAAAGCGCTCTATTATAATTATAATCGCCCCCCGGTAGTTGCCACCTATCCATATCATAAGCTGGATTAGGAACAGGACCATACATGGCGTGGTTAATAGCACTCAACTGAGACGCCCAATAATAGCGTTTGACATCCGGCAAAGCTATACCACCGTCATACCAGGGCAAAGTCAATTTCGCCAACGCTATGCGCGGCCGCCCGCCCCAAACCAATTTCTTCTGGAGGCCCTCGATTTCACGGAAATAGCCAGCTGGAACCAGATCGACCGTGTTCTGGATGGCGTATAGGAATCGGGGAAGAGACATCATTTTAAACAAGGCCGCTCTCCCCAAGGGGGACAGAGGCAATCCACACCACGCCGCTACATCCGACCGAAGTCGGGCAAGCGGAGGCAGTAGATTCCGCTCAAATCGTGCCTTGGGGTCCACAGAAATGTAGATCCCCAAGTACTTCAAACCAACACTGGAGACAGGTATAGGGCAGAAACGGGGCAAAGAAGGTTGTCCACCTGTAAGTGGGTAAATGCAGGATTTAGCCCAGTTGATAACCAAACCAGAGTTCTTCCCGAAAGAGCTCAGGACGTCAAACAGGACACCTAATGACTTACGGGGAGAAGTAAGGTACAACAGTATATCATCGGCATAAAGCGACACCCGATCCTCGAAGGTAGGGGACCACCGTATGCCCCTGAGCGAGGGCTCCCAGCGGAGCCACGCGGCAAGGGGTTCAAGAGCAAGCGCAAAAAGGAGCGGCGACAGAGGGCAGCCCCGTCTCGTGCCACGCCCGAGGACAAAAGGATCCGAGGCCCTTCCGTTAACCACCACCTGTGCCAGCGGTTGCTCATATAAAAGTCTAACCCACCCAATAAACTTAGGACCAAAGACAAACTTGGCAAGGGCAGCCCACAAATAAGGCCATTCCACCGCGTCGAAGGCCATCGAGGCGTTAAGGGAGATCAAAATGGCCGGTTCCGCAAGAGACCCCGCCCTCGCCAAGACACCGTGAAGGCGTCGAAGATTGAGTGCGGTATTACGGTGAGGGATAAACCCGGACTGATCAGGGTGTACTAAATCGCCAATCACCGTAACCATTTGGCTCGCCAAGATCTTAGCAAGAACCTTAGGCTCCACATTCAAAAGCACGATCGGCCGATATGACGAACAGTATTCCCGAGGCTTTCCATCTTTGTGGATGACCACAATGGACGCCAGTCTCTGATCTCGGGAAAGAAGCCCGAGATCTCGTGACGCCAAGAACGCCCGACGAAGGTATGGCGCCATTTTGTCGGGGCACAACTTATACAGCTCGACTGGCAAACCGTTCGGGCCCGAAGCCCTACCCGAGCGAAGTGCACGGATAGCGAGCGCTACTTCATCGGTAGAGAAATCCGCCTCCATAAGCTCCCTGTCCGAGTCCGACAGACTAGGCAACGTTATATCGCGGAGCAACAGGTGCGAGTCCTCCTCAAGTCTGTCCGAGACCTGCGCGTAAACCTTCTGAAAGTGCTGGGCAAAGACCTCTACTATCTCAACCGGGTCCACCACTCGCACACCATCCACTCGCTCAATAACAGGCACCACCCGATTCAATCTATCCCTTCTGTCAAGCCAAGCAATCAATTTCCCCGCCTTGTCACCCACATCATACAGGCGCCCCTGCTGCTCACGATTCATCGCCTTAGCCGCATTAGTCACCAGAGCTCTATATTCAGACTGTTTAAGCGCCAAGGAGTGCAAGCTATCAGGCGTAGTTCCAGACTCCATCCGCTCCTCCAACTCAGAGATATCGTTTTCCAGACGTATCACTTCCATAGTTCTGCGCCCCCTCTCACTAGCAATCAAAGAGAGAGTCTGACCCCGGATCACAGTTTTATATGCCTCCCATAAAGAAACAGGGGAGGATATTGACCCTTCATTCTCAGCAAAGTAGTAATCCATACACTTAACCACTTCCGTACCAATGTTGGGGTTACGAAGATGCCACGGATTAATAGGAGCGACCCGACCCCCGGACTCCAGCCGCACGTCAATAGTGAGCCATAGTGGGGAGTGGTCAGAGATCCCCCTTGCCAAATGCTTAATTTCCCTCACGGAGACCATCTGTGTCGCTGGTATAAGGATGTAATCGAGTCTCGAGAGACTACCATGAGCCCCTGAATAAAAGGTGTACTGGAGCTGTCCAGGATGGAGTTGTCTCCAACAATCCGCTAATCCCAATGTGTCCAAGAAATTCCCCAGCCATAACTGCGACGTGGGGAGAGTTCTACGAGGGCTACGATCCTCCTCTCCACTGACAACCGAATTAAAAATCGCCACCCACTACCAGCAAGCCATCGGGGAGTCCCAGGACCACCCCACCCAAATCAGAAAACGTGGTGGACTGTAAACCAGGGGGAACATACACAGACAAAATGGAGATCGTCTTCCCCTCCCATCGACCCACGACAGCGGCATAGCAGCCCCTATCATCTAGCACCTTGTCATCTACTTCGAGGGGGAGGGAGTTTCTAACAGGATACCCGCCCCCCTCGATCCAGTGGTGAATCCAGAGTGGGCCACCAAGCGGTAGCCTCGCCTATTCAGTGCGTGGCACGTATTTCCTACAAGATGCGTCTCCTGTAGTAAAACGATATCCGGGGAGTGTCGCTTCAAATACTGTAAAACTATCCCCCGTTTTATCCTATCCCCGAGACCATTAACGTCCCAGCTCAGCACCCTCAGCCCCCTACCCCCCATCCCAGACAAGAACAAACAGTCCCCCGCCCCAAAACAGGCACAGAGGATAAAATAGCGACCAAATCGGAGCCTCGAAACAAGCAAACAAGAAAAGACCCCCCACCACCCCCAAAGGAACCCTCAACACACAACCCCCCACCCTGCACCCCTGCGGTAGACCAAAAAGTCACCCCAACTTGCAGTGTGCCTGTCGCCCCATTAAACTAACCTACAAGAAGAGAGAGAAAAACGTCCCCTGAGGAGTCCCGAATCCCCCCACCCCCGGGTATCTACAACGTATAAACATCGTTATCACAGAGCCACTGCAAAGCGTCCAAAAATTGGCTCGTCGGCACCGACTCATTACTCCTGTTCTTCCAAGCCGCCCTCGGCGCCCCTCGAACTCTCCGGGCTGGTGCGCTGTGTCGGCAGGTTGTCCAGCCAGTCACTGGCCACCTCGGGGCGATCAAAGAAAAATGCACGTTCATTATGTTCAATCCTCAGGCGAGCCGGAAAAAGCATGGCATATTTCAGTTCCATGTCCCTGAGATGTCTTTTCACCCCCGTAAAGCCCATACATTGCTTCTGCACCGCCTGCGTGAAGTCCGGATAGAAACTGATCGACACATTTTCAAACTTAGTGGGACCATTAGTACGGGAGGCCTGCAGGATAGCGTCCCTGTCTCGAAAATGAAAAATCCTGGCTATTATAGGCCTCGGAGCGGCACCAAGCTTGGGCTTCCCACCTGGAATTCTATGAGCACGCTCCACCGCAAAAAGATTACTAAGGCCCTTCGGTGCCAAGTGGTTCTGGATAAGGTCCTCCACCAAAAGGTCCGTAGGCACATCTGTAGAGTTCTCCGGAACACCTATGATGCGGACATTATTGCGTCTGGCCCGGCTCTCGAAATCATCCAGCCGACGGGCGAACGAGTCTCTGGCCATGCGAAGATCGTGGACCTCGGTCTGAAGATCCGAGACATCCGTAGTCAGGCTCGCTGTCTTGATGTCCAGGGACTCGACCCGTTCATTGGTTTTTCCCAGGTCCGTCCTGATGAGGTTGACCTCGATTGCCACCGTGTCCAACTTAGTAGCTAGAGTTTCATACTGCTGACCCATCGCAGTCCGGATACTGGCAATGGCGCCCATGATATCCGTTAGAGTCGGCTCTTCAGTCGCAGGAGTACCGTCACCAGCCTCCCCGAAGGCCTTGCTCGGTCCACCTGGGGATCCCTTCGGGCGAGTAAAGCGATCTATAGTCTGGGCCTGAACAGCCCCTCCTCGATTCGAGCCTCTGGTGTTGCGCCTCTCAACGTCCGTCCTGCCCGCCATGATGGGCGACGAGCTCCGACGGGACCTCTGGGATCTGGTCAAAATGATTCCCTCGATGGCAAGCTTGTTGAGTCGAGAGGTCGAGGAGCGACAGCCAGAGTAGAATTGACGACTAGACCAGGGCAGCAGTATCAATCAGCAATGAGTTGGCGTCAACAATGACCAAAATCGAAACCGAAAGTACCACAGGGGCAGCGAAAGCGTCTCTCCAGCGGTTGTTGTTCGATTGCCACCTGGGTACCTCGGGAACTCTAGCCCCCGGATGGCCTCTGCCGTAGGCCTCAGAGTACGAGGTGCAGCAAGTCCAGTTCCCGGCGGCCAAATCGAATTTTAGAAAAAGTTGTTAATATCAGCAGGGCATCAGCAAAAAATACCCATCGTCCAAATCAGGATTCGTTTCAGGATAGATGAGGGTGGCGGAAGGGGTCTCGGGAGCCCTTTGCTCACGCGTCCATCTTGGATCCGCGCGTAGCTCCTCCCTGTAATGGCAGTCTTGCATGTGCTTGGTGAAGGGTCTCTTAGGGTGGCACAATTCGTGCTGTTGCCCTTAGGGGCCCTCTTTAATATCTCAGGCCCTAGATACCAGGGGTACCATTTACTAGGCACTTACAGAGGGTGCTAAAGGTTTTGCCAATTGGGGAAACAATTGTACAGTTTTAGGAAAAGAACACTTGTACTGGGGACCTGGTTAGCGGGAACCCATTACACTTCAGTCAAAGTTGCATCAAATACCAGGCAAAAAGTGGAGGGTACTGCAATAAAATCCCAGTTTCTTACACAAGCCCCTCCCCCAGTCCACAAGCCAGGAGCCTCAGCCAAACCTGGTAGAGTCTACCTAGTCTGTCAGGCGAGGTAGAGTCAGGAAACAGGCAGGATTGTTGCAGGGCCTACTCTGCCTTACATCTGCCTGTCTAGGTCATTCCCTCTGGGGTGGTGACCTACCTCAACAGTGTTAGGACCCCATTTAAAATGTCCTTTGTCTGCTTTGTTAGTTTCCTCACCCATTATTTTTGTTTAGAGGTCAGAGGTGTCCACCTCTGCTAACCCTATCTTAGCCAGGGCAACCTCCAGCTTACCCAAAGAGATTGCCCACAACTTGAGTAATCCCACCTTGACCAACAGGGTCAGGGGGCCTAGCTTGCTATTTGACATAGGATCAGAAAACCATGCTAAGGACAGTGCAGCCGTAAAGGCTAATGCCCAGCAGGGGCCACTGACAGCTGTCAGTGCCAAGACACACACCTTTAGTTCGTCACTGACAGGTGAAGGTGCTGACTTACAGGCTTCTTTGAGTTCACGTTGCCTGTCTGTTGTTTTAGGGTGGGGGTTACTACATCCTGTAGGAAACACCCTTCTTCCACTCTCTTTTCTGTTAGCTGAGGAGCCACCATATCATGCTTAACAGCTGCCTGACTAGTCAGGGCTTCTTGTGGGTTAGGGGGGCTGCACCAGTGCCAACTTTGAAGTTCACCAACTTTGGAGTTCATTATTACTGGTTTAGAATCGCCTTGGCTCAATGGAACTTCGGCTAGAAGTCGGGCACCTTTCCTGCACTTTCTGTTTTTCGCTTCTTTTCGGGTTTCAGTTTGCTAGCTGCAGGTTCAGCCCCTCCTATCCCCTTACAATATCTTGGGTGAGGACAGGCACTGGACCAGTATCTCTTTATGGCTCAGACCAACCTCTGGGTGTTCATTTGCAAGGAAACAGTCAAGGGGGAGGTGTGTAGTGACTGCCACCCTTCTCCAACTAAGGGACCCAGCTATTTCTAGGGGTACTAAAGCCACAGGCTTAACAGTAACCACCCCTGAGATAGCTCTTACTCTCCTAGTCTCACCTGGGATTTACTGGTTTAAGAGTACCAACCTGTCATGCACAACAGTGTGACTGACACAGGTGGTGGAAGTGTTTCCTTTCTTCTGGAATCCCCAACTCACCATTGGGTCCTACTTTCCAGTTGAAAGCTAGAAGGACTTCCATTTCGAAGGAATCACCCTGAAAGGCTACACTTGCAACCTCTGGAGGTACACTAGTGGGTTTGTTTTTAGGACAGGAAGGGTCCTTGGCTGTTTACAGTTAGGGCACCAAGCCTTCTTCGGGTCCCAGGTCTTACCCTGGTACCCACTTTTGTTTTGTGAGGTTTTTGGGGGCCTACAAAGGCCTCCTGTTCTTTATCTTTAGTTTGTTTGTTTGTTTACATTTTTGTCTTGGGTGGGGGGGGGGGGGGGGGAGCTTAGCAACCCCTTTCTTTTGACCACCCCCTCCAAGAATAGATTTTTACCCAATGGTCAGCCTTCTTCACCATTTCTTAGGGAGAGACTGGCCCCAGGTCCGCCAGGTATTGATGCAACTTCTCATGAACACAATTACTTAACAAATGTTCTTTATTAATTAAATTATCAAACTTATCATACTCATGCACATTTGTACCTTTTAACCAACCACGTAGTGTTATTACAGAAAAGTCTACAAAATCAGCCCAGAACTGACTCGGCGTTTACCTTAACCTGAACCTGTATTCCTCAATGGTGAGTCCAAAACCCTCAATCAGGGTAACCTTCATGAGGTCATAAGACTCAGTATATGTCTCCTACAGTGTCAGGAGCCTATCCCTACACTTTCCTGAGAACAGCTCCCAAAGAAGAGAGCTGCAATACTTCTTGTTCAGCTGTCTCATTTTACAGCCTCTCTCAAAGGCTGTAAACCATTTTGTGATATCATTAACATCTGAATATTTTGGGACAACATTTCTTTGGGGATTTTATGGTCTAATCCTTATTTCCTATTTATTATTTTGCTGCCACCAGAGATGGGTCCTAGGCCAAGCTCAGTTGTTTCCTTTTCTATGGCCAGGAGTTTAGCCTCTAGTGCTATCCTCTTGGCCAGTTTCTGAAGATCCTCTTCTTCAGTGTCATTCTCTTCGGGGACACTGCTGGAAATACCACCTTTCTGATGTGGTAAGGGTGGAGTCAGTGTCAACATCACACACCTCTGGATCCTTATCATGTTCCCCAGTGGGGGAACTTTTACTCACCAGGGCCTTGTTGTTTTCTGCCAGCAACTGCTGCAGATGATCTTTTGTGGGTTTAGGTCACATGGCAAGTGTCCATGCCTTACAGAGTTCCTTGAGTTGGGGTACCCTACGGTGCTCATAGGAACTAAGGTTGAGAACACTGGTTCTGGGGACCTTGTTAGCAGGAACTCAGCACAATTCAGTCCAAGTTGCATTAAATACCAGGCAGAAAGTGTGTGTGTTTACTGCAACAAAATTCCAGTTTCATGCATGCACACAGTTCCTCAAGATGCAACAGAATGCTCTAGAAGTCTTTTCATGCAATACACATGGGGCTGACCATACAACCAAGTTATTTGAGGGGAGGCTTTCTGGATAGACAAATAATATACCATTTGGTCGCCAAAGGGGTTGAATGAATTACATGATTACATTCCTGTTTTTAGTGATAAAATACTTTTTTTTTTAAAACACAATGCAAACAACTGAAGCATTATAAAGGCTACTGTTTCAATTGTGATGCCATTTGAATTCCATGGAGAGGATGTGGTGGTAATCCCTGTTGTATGAGACACATTGAGACCAGCTAATAGTTAGAAACAAAGCAAACAGATGCTAGAACATTGTTTAAATGAGCAGTTCTTATTTCTGTGCTATGATATGAACATGTTACACGTTCTTACTCTTTTGCTTTGGCCAATGCAATGTTTGCTTATTCTCATTTTGATGTTGTGTTTGATCTGGAGGAATCATACTGAATTTTCTCCCGGTGAAGAGCTGCATGCATGAAATGCATTGTAAACAGTAACATGGTAGAAACTCAATGAAAATGATGACTACAGTTTTATGATCAAAACAAAATTATTTCCTCTTGTAGTAATTTCCTGCTGACAGTAAACTGTCTGATGTTCCCAGACTATGAAGAATTTTACACTCTAGTGGACATGAAGTGAACCTAGCGCAGTGTTACCTATCAGCAGGCAAGAAAATGTACAGTCAGATGGTACCTGATTCATCCAAGGCAAGAGTAGCAGAGGAGAGGCCCTCTCTGGGTACAACATAAAAGTCTGGGGGTGTGCATAGACCCTTACCCCGTGGCACACTGTACATGGTATTCACAATGGGAGGGGTGGCACTCCCCATATTTCTCCAGTGCAAAACAAGATCCCTGGGCTGACTCGACTAACCAGCCAAGCCCCAGGGTACGTCACAAGACCGAAGGGCAGCTCTTGTCTTTGTTACCTTGGACTGGTGGCTGTGAACTGCAGTCATCAAACACATTCACCTTTTCAATTCCGGTGCTGCCCACCTAAGTCTGTGCCTCCCTCAGACAGTTCTTGCACAATAATGCTGCAGGATCCAGAAAGCCAAGCCCACACTCACACACTAGCAGCAACTGAAGGCAAACAAATGTGGCAACATGAACAAACTGTAGTGCATCAATATGCGGGATGATTCAGGGTTGTAATCATTGTTCCAAATCAGACTCTGGAACTTGCATATGTTGGGAACATGAGGGAAAATACTTAATATGAGTTTCTGGGTTTGTGTGCATTTAGGACCTTTTATCATACAAATGGCTTCTAAGTGACCCTCGTTTGAGCCTGTGGAGCCTTGGAATTATGACCTCAATTTGCTTCAGAACTGTATACATTTACTAAGAAAGCAATACTCACTAGTCATCCACAAATAAAGATACATAAGTAGTTTTTATGGACCATGATAATAATCAGCTTCCTGTGCTACAGGATTGTAATTGTGCCTGACTGCCTCTAGCAGGGACAAACACCCAGCTATAGCTGGAAATATCCTCTTTGCGCTACATACACCGGCTTAATGCTACGCTCATAAAAGTCCAAAACTGGCTTTCGCACCACCGCCTTAAACTCAACCAAGAAAATATAGAAATTCTAGCTTGTCCAACCATGGCAAATTTCCACAGACCCAAGAACTGCTAAATAACCTGAATGCTCTGAACTGCAAAGTGTCTCCGGCGGACTCTGCCAAATCTCTGGAGATCTCCATGGACTCAAATTTGAACATGAACACACACATAAGGTCTACAGAGATGGGCATCTCCTATAAATTAAAACTCCTCAACAAAATTACGCCCTTTCTCCCACCAAATGACCTAAAAGCCATCACGCAAACACTGGTTCTATCCAGACTGGACTATTGGAAAGCAACCCTTACAGATGCGCCAAAAGCCTACTTAGCCCCCTTAAGAGTTACTCTAAATGCAGCGGCAAGGATGGTCACTTGAGCAAATAGATATGATCACATATATCTTTCACTGAAAAATCTAAAGTGGCTACCAATCGAAGCCCGCTGCCGCTTCAAAACTACTTGTCTCACACACAAAGCTCTACACACTGGCAAACCAGACTACCTTGCATCAAAACTCACAAAAGCAGGCCAAACAAGAAATCAAAGAAGGTACAACACACTTCTTCTTATTGTCCCTCAAAAACATAAACAAGAAGCCCTCTCTTGCTCTCTCTCTGGTAATGCACCTAAAATATGGAACACTCTCCCAGTACATGCACCCTCCTTCGTGAGCCTCACAAGACAATAAAATAATTCTTCCTAAATCAGCACCTTAACCCTCTGAGAAATAACTTCTAAAGCACACTGGAAAACTACCATGGTATATGCATATCTATCTGAATGTCTTTGAATTTATTCGACATTCGTCACTACAATGGTACTATACTGTTATCAATAGATTATGATTGGACTCTTGACATTACAATCATACTGTATGTAGTACTCTGATACCCTCCGGTCCTGCCAGCGCTATATAAAACTCTCTAATTAAATAATTAAATAAATAAATAAAGTGAAGATGAATAGAAGAATTAACCCCTTCTATGCATCGGACGGCCCCCGGATGTCCGACGTCACAGTGGGCGTGTGCGGAGGACGGCCAGGGGCCATCTGAACCCTGCCCACTCATTATTTCTCCTGCACTTTGGAATACGCACCGCTGTCAACGGGTTAAAGGCAGGCTACGGAGGTGCCAAAATGTTGATAATACATCCTACCTTGAGGAAAACAGAGTGTAGGTCAGAGGTGACAAAGGAAGACATGAGGTTCTTAGCAGCACGGAAAATCAGGTGTTTTGAAAACATTTTCAGATATTTCATACCTGGCAGGGGGAAGAAAGAGCAAACATCTGAAACATGAAGAGGAGTACAGTGAGAAAAGAGACAAAGATCATGCCCAGACTCCAATCAGAGGCAGACAGAGGAAGGTAAGCCCACAGTCACACACTGCCTCCTTTTTCTCTAGGGGGATTCTTGTGCTGTGCTCACAGTAGCTATTCAGGGAGCCAAGAGTCAACGGCTGTTTTGCTGTCTGAAGGATTTGGGCATTTTAATTGTCCTTTAACCAGTAGGAGATGGGTTTTAATAACTAGTTAGGCTATAAGCAGGTAGCCTACCAATTCTTGTAAATGGCTATTGATGTATATTTGATATTTTACAGGAGTCACTCTCCACTGAGGACTGCCTTAAAACAAGTGCCTAGCCGTTTATCGCTGATCCAGGAGCTCTCTGGACAACACAGTAATTGTGACTTGGCAAATACCTGAGCCTAGATTGTACGAGCGTTTCCTGAACAATTTGTTATTAAAGCAGTAGGAGGTGAATTCCATAAATTAGTTAAGGTAAAAGCAGGTAACCAACCTATACTTGTATACCTCAATTCATATTATCTATACTAATATAATAAAGAGAGAGCCCAAAACTTCGAGGCGGGTAATCTCAGGAACCACAGCAGCAATCACAACACCGAAAACGGCGTTGGAAAGGGCAGTTGCAGCAGAAGGACATAGGCTATGCAGACGCCCACCATATACATTTAAAAGGTAAAAGAACCGTGCCAGCAAAGTAGTCCCTTGTGGGCGTGTCTGCGTTGTGCTGTGGGCGTGTGCTGTGGGCGTGACAAACGCTGGGGGCGTGTGGTACGTTCCGCCCTTCATGCCATGTCTCATATTGTGTGCTAATCCCACCCTGCTCCCTTTAAATACCCCTGCACCCCATAATCATAACCCACCCTTACTCCTTAAAATACCCCAACACCCTTAAACACTAACCCATCTTAACCCTATAAATATACCCTGTACCCAAAAACCCAAACCTATCACTAAACCCTAAAAATACCTCTGTACCCCAAAACCCAAACCTAGCCCTGAACCCTATAAATATCCCTGTACCTCAAAACCCAAACCTACCCCTGAACCCTAAAAATACCCATGTACCTCAAAACCCAAACCTAGCCCTGAACCCTAAAAATACCACTGTACCCCCAAAACCACCCCTGAACACTAAAATACCCCTGTACCCCAATGCCAAAACCTAGCCCTGAACCCTTAAAATACCCCTGTACCCCAAAACCCAAACCTAGCCCTGAACCCTAAAAATAACCCTGTACCCCAAAACCCAAACCTACCCCATAACTCTAAAATACCCCTGTACCCCAAAACCCAAACCTAGCCCTGAACCCTAAAAATACCCCTGTACCCCAAAACCCAAACCTACCCCTGAACCCTAAAAATACCACTATACCCCAAAAGCCAAACCTAGCCCTGAAACCTAAAAATACCCCTGTACCCCAAAACCCATAACTATCCCTAAACCCTAAAACTACCCCTGTACCCCATAACCCCAAACTATATCTGAACCCTTAAAATACCCAAACACCCCAAAACATATACCTCAGTACCCCAAAACATATACCCCTATACCCATACTTACCTTATCCAAACATTAAAAAAAATGCTTTCACCATTCATGCATTTACAACGAATTTCGTTTTAAATGTATGCATGGTAAAAGCATATAAAATGTAATGCCATGCATTATAATGGCATTGCGGAGTCATGGTACTTTCGTAATGAAAGTATGCGGAGTGATGGGTGTTTACCCTCCCCCGGTAAGTACATTGGTGGCACGGCGGCCCACATCTCCAGCAACATACTCATATTTTTTCACCACCCATTTGAAAAATGCACAGGTGTCTCTCATTGATGGCCAGCACCGACATACACTTTTAGACACACCTCCCGCCACAAGTTCTAGAATTGTGAACTTTAGAGCTGGGGAGCTACGTTCGAATCTCGGCATCAGCTCAACATCCTGTGATTCCAGGCAAATCGCTTTGTCTCCCCGTGCCTACCACAAATGAATGTGTTCTTCTGTAATGTAAATTGTGCTAATTCCATGTTGTCGAGTTCGCGCTATATAATATTGCAAGGGAAAATAAAGTAGGGAAACTCGAGTTCACACACTTCTGAACGCGCACTCTTAAGTGCATCAGCATGTCACTGTGAATCGGAGCGTTTCACAGGCCTGTCACAGATAAGAAATGCTATCAAAATGAAATCCTACAAAACAATATACTACTGGCCGGCAGCAATTCATACCCAGACAACGTCGGGACGGGCTGCTAGTATATATATATATATATATATATATATATATATATATATATATATATATATATCAAAACAACAGCGTCCTGTTTCCATGTATCTGGAATCCTCCACACCACAGAAAAACGCAGACACGGACCAGTTGAGGTGCTATTTTCATTTATTCAGTGCAAATTCGCCGCATGACGTTTCGGCTCCGAGGAGCCTTGTTCACATGACAGTGTTCACAATTGTGATACGTTCTTTTAAAGTGCCAGTGATTGGTGCAAATTGAATCACATGTAGGACTGAACATAGATATAGTAAAGATACTATGGTTTCCACATCATCCATATCCTCGTGTATTTTACAATATAAATTGCTGTGTTTATATATGCTATATGATTTGAGATATACATTGAAAAAAAACATAGGTTTCAGGGGTGTTAGAGTTAGCTGGACATTTCACTCATACAAAACAATTGAAATTCCTCCGTTATAGTTAGTTGTACTAACTGTAACTCTCGAGCCTGCAATTCACTGGTGATGATGTCACATATTACATCATTAATGACATGGCCAGTGACATCACTGATGACATCACTGATGATATCACTGGTGACATCACTGATGACATCATCCAGTGAATGTAGTTTGGTTTGTTATTTAAATATGTATTATATATACACCAATCTGCATTGAAGACTCAGTGGATATATAAATATCTGGATAGAGGATTTAGTAGCAGTGTGATCGATTGTTTAATTTATAGTGTCTCACTAAATATATTGGATAGTGACTAAACTGTGTGAATATCTGTATTACTTGGTCAGTTGTTGTGTAAACTGCTGCACCAGTTGGTTACTACCTAAGTGAAAGTCTATATTAGTTATTGATTCGTTAACTGACTATTTGTATGGGAGAGTGAATGTGTGTGTGGTTCGGTGGGGGATCTGTGACCGCCCAAAGATATGTGAATAGTTAATTCAGTAGGTATATGACGTTAAGACTACATGTTATAATAGTTGTTTGAGCGAGTGAATATCTTTATGGGTGTGGTGATGAGCAAATATATTTCTCAATGAGACATGTCCAACAAAGTAGAAAAAATAATAAGCAGTGTATGTGACAGTTGTTGTATATAAATAAGTATACATAAAACACATTGATTGCATGAGTGACTGTATAGATAACTGTATACTTGTAATAGTGATTTCATAACACACCAAGTATGAGTTACTATCTATATAAATAAATAAAGTGCTATTTGTATAAGTGTGTATCTGAGTAAATGTAAATAAGATACATTGTTTGCAAAAGTGAGTAGGATGACTGCATAACTGAATAGGATGTGTGCTGGTGTGTAATGTCAATATAGGTGTATAATTATATTTGATAGTGTTCTATTGATCATTGACAACATGTATGAGTGAATCTATAGTTAATTGATTAGATGTGTGTGTAGATCTAGGAATCACTGAGTGGGTTTTTAGATACTTGTATTGCTGTGTCAATGGATTCAAATATGGTACTCTGTATTTTACAGTGAGTGATGAAAGGTTATAGTAGTGTATGATGAGGTGTATTGGTTTGTCACGTGGATGATGTCATCAGTGATGTCATTGAGATGTCATCAGTGATGTCACTGACCATGTCATGAATGATGTAATATGTGACATCATCACCAGTGGATTGGGGTGCGAGAGCTACAGTTAGTACAACTAACTATAACAGAGGAATTTCAATGGTTTTGTATGAGTGAAATGTCCAGCTAACTATAACACCCCTGAAACCTATGGTTTTTCAATGAATTTCTACGGTTTTTTAAATAATTATTCCTAACTATAACCTGCCTGAAACCTATGGTTTTTGCAGTGAATTTCAAAGTTTTTTTTAAATGATAATTCCTAATTATAATGTTCATTAAGCATATCTGTTTTTTTCTATCTTTTTTAATTATCATCCCAATCTCAACCTAGTAACAAGCATTTGCAATGCAATAGGTTATGCATTTATGCAAGTTTAAGCTATTGACATTGCAAATAACAATGCCTTTTATTTTTGTATTCGTTATTAAAACATAAATAAAAGGCATTGTTATTTACAATGCCAATAGCTTAAACTTGCATAAATGCGAGACCTATTGCATTGGACTCTGTGCCACCCTCAGGAGGGGTGGAAAGGGTCTTGTGGGTGGAGCGGAGGTGAAAGGTCACCATATGGTCAGCCTGTGACAAACGTACAGTTGTGCTCATATGCACTTTTTATCAACGTGTCCCAAATTATTTCTAAACGAAAGGGGGGCTTTTCTATTTAGAATCTGGATGTTTTTAATACCCCCACCCTCCTTCTGCACCTGACTTCAAGCAGGGAATGTAACCCCACCCTGTGTTTGTGGGGCTCCGCCTCTTCTCAGCCTGAAATTCTCTGGGCAAACTCATAAGGTGCGTATATCTTGGGTAAGCCGAGGCCACATTGGCAGACTTACATCTATATTGCTGTGAGTTGGGAATGGCAGTGCCCTGGGTTTCTTCATAACAACTGATAGGTCTGTGAGCGGATCTGTGTTGGGTGAAAGGAGTACTACACTGAGTTAATACTCTATGCGAGCCGAGAGACAGGTCAGTGTGTGGTACCCTTAGTAATGTTATTGCCACACGGTGTGGGCAGTGAAGGGACGTGCACTCACCTGCTGGGGGGTCCTGTGGCTGCTGCTCTTAGCCCACGAACTCCACACAGTTCTGGGGCCCTCCAAGGACTTCACACCCCGCCCCAGCTCCGTGGGGTCCCCAAAGCACTCTTCTTCACATGGTCCTGCACACACGGCTAGGTGACGATGCTAAGAGGACAGCTGATCTCAGGGCAGTGCCTGGAGGAGAGCGGCAGGGCGCTAGGGGTGTACTGTGGCCCTGTTGTGCGTGGAGAGGCGGTGCACAAGTCAACTTGCAGCCCTCAGTCGAGAGATCACACCCCGTGTCCCCATCACCCCTGGAGTTTCCAAGTTTAGGGTGGGGGGAGGGGAGCAGGCCGCCTGGACAATGGATACAATACCCCAAGCAGGGCAGCACCCCGGAGAAAAGAACCCCTCAGGTTAGAGGGGATGATTGGCTCAGAGCATATGAGCCAGGCCGTGGCTGAAGTGCCGTCACAACCCAGTTATCGCCCCTGGAGTTTCCAAGTTTTAGGAGTGTAAGGGGAGGGGAGCAGGCCGCCTGGACATTTGCAGCACTCCTGAAACAAGAACATGAGGGCGGAGGGGGTGATTGGCAGAGTAGGATTGGGATCAAAAATAGTGTTGGGCACCCAAGAAAAATGTGTCCCACATGCGGATTGTGCTAATCAGCAAAACACTGCTATCGTGTTTTAAGTATTATGAAGTTCTCTAAAAAAAGGCGTGATTTCTTAACTTCGCTGAGATTTAGAAAAAATGCAAATATTTCTTGGACTCTATGTACACGGAGGAGTTCACAGTTGTGAGCCACACCTGAATATACATAGGGTCACTTCTGCTCAGGCCCCCCCTCCCGCTCAATCTGCATACATTAATTACATTAATGGGTGGAACAGCCAGAGTCCGGGAGCGAGATCTCCACCCCCTTGGTAACCAGCCTTGGCCGCGGCCTGTTCAGACGAAACAAAGCCTTAGGAACGGCCCCCTAGCGACCCCATGATTGGCCCACGGTAACCATGTGATGTTTCTTTAGGGTGTTTCTGAGAGCAGCAATGGGCACGAGCAGCGGCGGCTGAGCGGGCTGTGAGGGGGAGCCGTGGGGCCGGGCACAGATGCGGCGGCAGCCAGGCCGACTCTGAGGTTCCAGCACTCCGCCTGACTTCTAGACTCTGCCGAGCCGGGTGCGCTGTGCCTCGCGGGCTGCTTACTTCCTGCTGCCCCGCTGATGATACGGGACGGCCCTACCGGTGGCAAGGCAGAATCTACTGAGCTCATCGGGGCTTCAGAATTTATTAACGGTGAGGCGTTTCTCCCCTTGGGGACTCATTCGGACATCCTGGGCTCTCTCTCCCAGCTACAGCTACTCGAGCTCTGCCACTCCTACTTCTGTTCACAGTCTCCTGGCTTCTGCTGCACATTCCCTCTCATGGGTTTCAGTCACTTTTGTCTTCAAGAATCTATGCAGCATACCTTCTTTCCAATCACCTCCTGGGGTCCAAAATGCAAGCATGAGCCGACTGTGCGCATTAAGTCGACGGCGGAGAGGGAAAGTGAAAGCAACTGCCTGAGGCTTGCAAGGGAGACAGGAGATGAACAGCGCGTGACTAAGTCACGTGGTGAACGCGCGCGACTCGATCCTGGCCTGCAGCCTGCGCGTGCCCATCTCCTGTCTCCTTGGAAGCAGAGCCGACGGCTATAGGTCTCGCTGCGACATCGCTTCACGATGTGTCGCAGGTGCGAGACCTAAAAACTGCAAATATCACCACTCTTCAATTGATTCCTTCCGCCAACAAAATTGCTACAAACCACTAAAAAAACAGGCGATAGCTCCACTTACCAGTAACAAACTAACATCAACATTTAACTGGTGTAAGGAGGTTGACTATCTACTGCGTAAATTACACCCAACTCACACCCATATTTAAAGACGAATATGTGATAGAGGTACTAATCATGCACCTCCAACTCCCAGCGCCACCGCGACCACCCTCCTTGGATCCCTCCACCCTACTACCTCAGAGGCAACGCAAAACAGGACAACGGACCTTCCCAAGATACCATATGCTCTCAAACGCACAAGAGCTGAATGTTCAGAGATGTGGCAACCAACAATGTATAAGGGAGTAAATTCGCACATCAACAATAATTTACAGAATCCCAAGTGTACCGGTGATATGCTATACACAACTCACTATAGAAACAAAAAACGTTTCCATGTGAAAATATGGTATTGATACCTGTAGTGTACTGCACAGTGGACGCAACCATATTATCTCAGACTCTGGGGAATATCTCGGCCATGTAGCTTTGTTGTCTACCTTCCCCCTTTCAAGCAGAAGCGGAGGGGGCTGGTCCAAAGTACGCAACTCCAGTGTAAGAGTATAAATACATAGGCTACGACTTGGGCGTGGTTTACTTGTGCGTAGACAAAAGACTTTGTCACACCGAAGGTCCTCACCCTGCACCGTGGTTGCCGCCATGACGACGTGCCTCCTCGATACAGGCCCATTACGAACTGAGTGCCACAGCACCGCAGACTTATGTCTGTATCGACTACTACCTTCAATCTACACTGCGACAGCAGGGTTCACAACTTGAATTCAGCTTTGGATCTACACTATGCACAGCATTGAAGTTATCCTTGATTTATGTAAGGCAGAGACAATTCTACTCTATGTCCTCAGACTTTGTTAAAATAAGTGATAAAAATTATTCGGCGATATCTGTGCTGATTACTGCCTTCGATCTACAGTGCGGTCAGTAGATTTTACAACTTGATACCAGTGGCGCATCAGCAGTACAGACAACATTGAATTCAGTCTGGATTTATTTAAGGCAGAGACAATTCTACTGTGTCCTCAGATTTTGTTAAAGTATGTGACAAAAAAGCATTCCTCGAAGTCTGTGTCAAGTACTGCCTTCGATCTACACTGCGGACAGCAGGGTTCACAACTTGAATTCAGCTTTGGATCTACACTTCGGACAGCATTGAATCAAGCCTTGCTTTATTTAAGGTAAAGACAATTGTACTCTATGTCTTCCAATTTTCTAAAAGGATGTGACAAAAAGCATTCGTCTATAACTGTGCTGACTACTGCCTTCGATCTACACTGCAGACAGCAGGGTTCACAACTTGAATTCAGCTTTGCATCTACATTACGGACAGCATTGAAGTTATCCTTGATTTAGGTAAGGCAGAGACAATTTTGCTAAATGATGCGACAAAAAACATTTCTCAATGTCTGTATTGAGTACTGCCTTCAAATGTACACTGAAATCAACAGAGTTCACCACTTGATACCAGTTCATGCAGTCCCGTAAGCAACATTCAATGTATGGAGTACATTACAGATAATGCAGTGCAGCCTAAGATCTACACTGCGGACAGCATGGTTCACAACTTGAATTTAGCTTTGCATCTACACTACGGACAGTAGGAAATTCAGCCTTGATTTATTTAAGGCAGAGACTATTGTACTGTATGTATTTATTTATTTTTTTAAATAAGTGACAATAATCATTCGGCGATATCTGTGCTGACTACTGCTTTCCATCTACAATGCAGACAGCAGGGTTCACAACTTGAATTCAGCTTTGCATGTACACTACGGACATTAGGGAATTTGACCTTGATTTATTTAATGCAGAGACAATTGTAAAGTTCTGATTTTGTTAAAATAAGTGACAACAATCATTTCTCTGCTGACTACTGCCTTCGATCTACACTGCGGACAGCAGGGTTCACAACTTCAATTCAGCTTTGAATCTATATTATAGCCGTATTGATTCAGATGTCTTATTTAAAGAAAAACAGATCATAGTTTTTGGAGATCTACTGCAACTTAGTCCCGTAAAAGGACAAAAAGTATTTATAAGAAAACTTGATTTTATTAACATTTTTGCTTCAGTTGCCACTAACTCTGTGTACCACTTATCATTGCTGGTTGCACACACGCTAAATTACCAATACTGTGCAGCTCTACTCAACGCTACGTGGTCGTGGGCTCTTGCTAATCGCTGCCTCCTGCCTACACTGCGGTCATCAGAACTCACAATTAAATATTGAGTCATTATTTGCAGAGTACAATACCAAACTAAGTATAGCACCTATTAAACCTATACAATATCCCTTTAGTATGCTTCCTTCAAAAACGTATTTTATATCAGTTATAGATTTAGTTGAATAATAAAATTCACGCTGCAACTGCAAAGGCACACTTAATGGCAATCTAACCTGCTGACAGCACAGATCACAATTTGAACCTCACTTTTTCTTCATTGGAAACCTGAATTTATTTTTGGGAGACAAAAACAGCTACATCACTGGAAGAATCATTTCATTCTGCTCATTTTGTTGCTGAAGAATTGATAACCATCGATAGTACTTTTTTTCCCCCGCTCAAAGTACATGCAGTCCAGTATGCAGCATTCAATGCTTTGAGTGCAGCCCGTTCAGACCACGCATCATCGCAGGGTGAGCACACGCTAAACACCATACGTAACACTAACTCTGTGCACCATAAATAATCGCCACGTGGCCTTATGAAGGCACAATTCTGTTGCCAAAAGTCATTCTTACCAGTGCGCTCTGCCTGAATCACGCATCATCGCAGGCTACACACAAACCGCCCCTACCTCAGTGTACCACAACTCATGAACCCTTTACGTTAGATTCTTCTGGGTATAATTTCACATATAGTGCTCCTACCTTTGTACAGCAGAAGTCGTAAACCGTTTATGATTGAATATCTGTGGATGATATCATGATTACTATTCTATTTGTTACTAACAGCAACGTAATAAAATGGAGTCGAGCACATGTGCCCGTACCCACTTCAACTATCTATCTATCTGTGTACTTATTATATTTGTAAAATGCTGCTCCTGCGCCCTACCACATTATATTGTGCTGTAAACAGCGTATGCAACCGTCTTACCTCTGCCAATAACAAAAACTTTGATTATATAACTTTCTCTCGCTCATTCTACAAATACAAACGTACAAAGTGGATCACTACAATACTGCAAAGAAACTGTATAGTCAATTTATAAATGTGTACTATTTTTTTAAATTCTTTTTAAATCATATTTATATAGCGCAAAGTCGACCTAAAACTATATCAACGATTTACATGACCACCGTATTTACAGTACATTTTCAGGCACGCGTTGATTACGTCATTACTCTACAATAGCAGGCTGTGGACGCGACTCCGAGCCTCAAACAATGATTTCCAGCACCAAGTTCAACAGTATACCTGAATGACCACATACGTATATATATTATCGGTCCTTCATGGGCCAAAATCTGCAACCTAAACCTTTCTGAGCCCTGTATTACTACAGCTACATCACTCCACTGAATGTACAACAAACATTCATATTCGCAGAAATGCGTCATATCCACCATCTTTCATGTGTGCATCTATGGATGAATATAGGATCAGTGATACCCAGTACCTTCCATGTTAGCCATATTGCGGGACTTTACAGACATAATGACACATTTGCTTCTAAGACCCGGGTGACGGCAGCACTACAACACGGACACCCAAATCAGTAGATTTTTCATATAGCTCACGATGGAACCACGCCCATAGCTCTGGAGTCATCGTTCACAGCCTCGCGCAGCACTGTCATACGTCAGTCCATCCCACTCTGCTTACGCTTCCAGGAAAACACAACAATGGTACGTACATGGCCCAGATTTCCATTCTAGTGATTTCTTACTTCCAGGTCTAGTTGTCAGAACGGCGTACACACACTCCCTCGTGGCTGGTATACACCCACACCACACCCATCCAGCACATACGTCACTACATACGTGACCCTACCAATAAAAAAGATGGGGCGCACGTGCTCTACGCCATTTTAGAATTAATCCCATCGCAAGCGCTTTAATGGCCCGTCCTAGTGGTTCGGATGCCTCATGTAGGCCCGAACCACTGAGCAGGGGGGCCCACTACCACGTTCGAGGCCTCTTTGGTCTCTGAGTTAGTGGCACCACAAGTACTCAGCGTGTGAGCAACCTGCGATGATGATGGGAGCACAAGTCTGTCCTTAGCCATAGCGATATCAAGACTCAGCACCATATGTGAGACTTCTTGGTGGCAGAGCGGGACTGCATGATGTAGAAGGTGCCCTGTCCACGAAAAGGTGAGCAGTCAGGCCTGGGTGCACAGCGTAGGGAACAGATGGGGTGCAACAGACTGGATACAAAAAGGCGAAGCAGCGCTTTAGGCGTACGCAGTCGTATATACCGTATGGTATTGCATTTGTATTTTTTTTCCAATAGCAGGAAAGTTTTTATAAATCGGTCACATGTCCGTCGCTTGTGATGATCGAAACCACGTGTATCACTGCGTACCACTTGCTTTCACAACTGGATAAAAACATTACTAATATAGTGAGTGTACAAAAATCAAAGCCTATTAAACAAATTGGAACTGTACAAATAGTTGTTTTTTAAATGTGGGAGGGAACGTGTGTGAAAGGGCGATGTAATTCTACTCCACGTTAAGATAGTTACAATTACCAATCATAACATCTTTCTTTTACTATCTTTTAGATGTAAAGCTTCAGGGTGCATTATTTCCCGGCATGTGGTGAAAGACACACCGGTGACAGAAAGGTGAGCTGCGAACATTCTTTTCAGTCACTCTTTCACTTTCTCTCTCCTTTGATAAATAATTGATGCACAATGTTAACTTCCTTTTTATCTTACAGGTTGTGTTTCACAAATTGGCGTCCCCCCAACAACTCCAAAGCGCAACGTTCGAGGATTCTGCGATGATGAGTGGCCATCATAACAACGTCTGAGAAGGTTGACACGTGATGGACCCTCTTTGAATCACGCCAATGGCACAAGATGAGCAAAGAAGCTTGTTTCCGAAGCAACGACAAGTCACCTGTGGACGGAGAGAGTGGGTAGTGTGCAGCAGCTTGACTGCGTAGGAATGTACAATTACCTCCGGGCAGTGAGGATAGGTTGTAACAGTCTGAGGGGCAGATTTACAAGCCCCTTGCCCCACTTTTGCGTCACTTTTAACATGGGAAAAGTGACGCGGGAAAAGGCGCAAGGAGCTTGTAAATCTGCCCCTGAATGCGCAAGAAAAGGCACTCACCTCCGGACTCTGGGAGTCAATGGGCTGCAACAGTCTGGGTACGCAGTAATGAGAACTCACCGCTATGCAGTGGGAGTGCATGGGGTATAGCACTTTGGGAGAAAAAGAGCGCACAGACACCTCCTTGCAGTGGAAGTTGATGCAATACCTGAGTGTGAAAAGACATAAAGCCGAAATATACTTGTGCAGTTGTATGTACTCTGCTATTACTAACTCTAAACTATCTTTCAGATCACTAAACTTGAGGGTGCACTATGAACCGGCACGTGCTTGGACACACAACGGAGGCGAAAAGGTGAGCTACGAAGATTTTCTCCAGTATTAACACTACCTCTCCTGCTCCATCTATTACTTTTTCTCTCTCACACTTTTAATATCGTTTTTTCTCTCTCACTCTCTCTCACATTGTTTCTCTTTCTCTTTTAAAGTTATGGACGCTGCCGTCCACTCTGCCGATAAAAAAAACCAAGGCTGAATTTATTACAGTATGCAGTATAGAACCAAAGCAGAGTTCAAGTTGTGAACTCTGTTCGCCACAGTGTTTACACAAGGTAAGCAGAGCGGCCTAGATACACAATGCCTCCGATTAAATGCGTTTGAAAGAAACAATATTGTCCTGCATAATGATGTAATCTCGCACCTAATTCTGTCTCATCTCTGAATCATTTTAAAGACCTGTGGGTCCATACTGTAAATCTGACGCAGTAGGCACTTCTGTACAGACACCTCTTCAACGCGGGCCTAAAAGAGAGGTAGAATGTATCAGGCACACTGCAAATTAACAAATATTGCCAAGTGTTACCTTAATTTGTTATCTTTGACCTCATCAGTCACATCGATCTAATTTTAAACATTTATTTTCATTTTTGTTTTGCAGGTTACCTACCCTCCTTCTATTGGAGTCCATTTCACATTGTGTTTATTATATTGTTATGTTAAAGTTATGTTTCTAGTTATTTATTATATTGTTATCTTAAAGTTAAGTGTCTAGTTATTTATTGTTGTTTTAATAAAAGTTAATTTAAAAAAGTATATACGTCTTCTTTTTCTGACATTTCACTATTATTTAGTGTGATAATCATATGCTTAGAAAACATTAAACAATTAAAAATAGAAATTATGTTTATAACTAGAAGTATAATACGGAGGCTAACTCTTTACCAGCTCTTTACCAGAGTCTGTAGCTGCGATTAACAGTTCCTATGGAAAATTAAAAAAACTCCAGCACAGTAACTGTTTGGATTAGCAACATTGTGTGGTGAACTTGTAAACTGTGTGCTCACTTAAGTGTTCCATGAACTATTACTATGGTAACAGGCAATAAGCAGTTTGGGGGTAGGGTTGAAAGGTACTGGCTTTACAGAAACCTTTATAATTACCCAGGATCCTCTACATGACAGAGAGGAAAGCAAACTAAGACAGAACACTGTGTAGCAGATTTACAAGCCCATGGCGCCACTTTCGCGTCACTTTTCCCATGTTAACAGTGATGCAATAGTGACGCAAGGAACTTGTAAATCTGCCCCTATGTACATTACGAGGAAAAGAAGTACACAACTCTTTGAATTCTTTATCGATCACAATTAGACAGTGTTGCTTCACGATTCACAATGCACTTCACTAAATACTTTGTGCCTATTTAAATGGGAGACAGAATTGTCGACATTACAAAACTTAGGGCCATATTTACAAGGACAGTGTTAAAATTGTCGCCGCTTTAACGGCAGCAAACTACAACTAAAAAGGCGATAATGGACTTCAAAAATCCTTTGTTATCTTACCGGAAGATTTTTTCAACATTGCTGTTATAGCAAACTTGGGGGCATATTATCAAGACTACTTACAACAAGGAGCTTAGGGGATAAAGAACAGGTTGTCCCCCTCTCACTATATCATGCACAACTCGGGACCTGTTCCTACAGTGAATGTAGCCCTCCTAATCCAGACCAGCTACTATTATTGTGTAGGTGGGGCAGCGGCTATCAATGCGCCGTCTTGCTTTTTAAAGTGAGCAGACACACAGCACAGAATAAAGATAACTTGGCCAATGTGGTCTAGCTCAGTTTTATAACACTGGATTAATGTGCCATAGGGTTGGGCACATTCTTTCCTTTCTTTCTTTGGGTCCAGAACTGCGGTACACCAGGTTGGTAGTACAGGCAGGATTCGACACTCTAGCACCACACACAATTTTTCTATTCCTTTATGCACTTTCACATTTCCTTTCTTTAGAGTGGTGAATGCTAATGATGAGAACCTAGGCAGCAGGCGAGTACCATCCTGCCAGCCTCCATGGTGTAACTCCCGTGAGGCTCCACCACTCCCCCCTCCCATTTTCTCCACTTTTCCTCTTCACTTACTTAGTGCATATCTTTAAGGGAGGGGAGGGTTGAATGGAGGAGGAACTATTTTGGAAAACACCGCAACCGGTTTTTATGAATTTTTCTGCAAAATGGTGACCCAAATCCAATAAAGCAAGACCGCAAATTGATAGCCGCTGCCCCACCTACACAATAATGGTAGCTGGTCTGGAATAGGAGGGCTACATTCACTGTAGGAACAGGTCCCGAGTTGTACATGGCATATTATCAAGGACAGCGCTAACATGTTCTGGTGTAAACCTGAGATTCTATTGGAATTCTCAAAAGCCTATTATTAAGCCATTATGGCCGCGTTAACGACACTTTCCTAACACTAAAGCGACAATAATTTTAACGCGGTCCTTGTAAATATGCCCCCAATATCGCGAGAAATACAGTGATAATTTATGTTCGCAAGTGAAAAGCTTATTAATATAAGACTGTGGATTCAACATATCAATCCACCTCGCATATTAAACATGCTTAAGCCTACTTCAGAACAGATGTTAGGATCCGACATAAACCGCAATTAGCGAAAGTTTTCCAATCGGTCCTCAAATCCAGGGCTGCCTTGTAAGTACAACGCTATAGTCATACTTCCCTCTTCCTTTTTATATTCTAATAGAAACACCTACCTTGTCACTGAGAACACCTACATTGCAACTCATTGGAGATACGAGGCGAGCCCTTACCGAACCGGCTGCTAACATGCATTAATGCATCTTAGCGTCACCTAGTAAATAGGGTGTTATAATTGTCACCGCATTTTTGGCTTTTTTTTTTAATTGTGGCGAAATGGCACTTGTTAATATGCCCTCAAGCTTGCTATGACACAGCGGGAACCTCGACTCCTGCCCTGCCATAGCAAACAGCAGTGTCCCGGGGGTAGACACCCTGAGACACAGCAGGAGCTGCTCCTGGGGGGTGGTGTTCCCCAAGGCTTTCGACTGCTCGAGAATGGAGACCACGCGGCCCCCCTCTCAAAATATAAAAAGCCCCGGAGGGTGGAAATCTGAGTTATTGCCCAGAGTCGCATGGTGCTGGGCAGACCCCTGCCATCGGAGCTGGGGATCGAACAGTAATCCCCAGCGTTCAGCGTCAGTCGCCCTGGCCGCGGCGCTACACCTCTCCCCGTAATATTTTAGACCCCGGGAGTTGGCCCTCCCAGGTAGCTAATTTTTAAACAAGCACAGGAGCCCCCGCTTCGTTTTTATTTTTATTATGGTGGATCCATGCACCGATCACACATTTCTCAGTTTTTCCCCCAAACTTTTTTAAAAAATTGGACTCGAGGGGTTCTTGTGGGACTCCCTAAGCAGGTCTAGATGATCAAAATATTTCTTACATGCCCCCTTTATACGTGTTGAACACTTGTCCCACTATTTTGTAGATCGTCGCTTCTACCGAGGCACAAAATGTCTGCCAACAATTCCTGGTTTCGAATATTAACAACTACTTGACAGCCAATTAGCATTCAGCGTGTGATCGGGACAGTGTGCTTAGAGTGCGCGAACGATGCGCGGATCCACCAAGGTCATAGTTATATATGTATTTTTATTTTTAATTATAATTTTCTCAGGAACTACTGAACGGATTTACACCATTTAAGCAAAAGGCACGAGCCTGAACCAAGGACTACCCCTTTGCCAAATTTGTTGTAATTCTGTTTAGCCGTTCGGGCTGTAGTCGTGATAAACGATTCCTATGGAAAATTGCATGGGGAAAACACGTTTTGGGACCCCCTTTTTTCTCGGCCCCCGCTTCACAAACCATCCCAAGACTTTCAGGATAGGAGCAGACCGGAGCGCCCCACCAATTTTGAAAATTTTGCGAAGATTCATCAACCGGCGCCAAAGTTATTCCAAATAGAATGTTGCGGATTTCCTATGGAAAATAGGTCCTAACTATAACTACCTACTGGCGACCGGTAATAGTAAAGTCCACATTTGTAAAGCGCACAATCACCCTTAAGGGTCTCTAGGCGCTGGGGGCCGTCGGGAAGATTAAGCGAGCTATTGCCCAGAGTCACATGGTGCTGGGCTAACCTGCCGCCGGAGCCGGGGATCGAACCGTGATCCCCAGATTCCAGTGTCAGTCGCCCTGGCCGCGACGCCACACCTAATATATATATATATTATATATATGTCACATTTCTTTACCCAATGCACTACACAAGCACTTTCACTTTGCACTTAAAAAACAGCCTAGCCTTCAAAAGTGTTTGAATATACCAAGAAATGTGTGTTGTGTCATTTTTAAGTTCCTTTTGAAAAGAGATTTGTACCTTACGTATACAGCAACTAAAGCAAATGTTCATACAAGTATGTGCTCTTTGGTCCAACAGAACCAACTGTTCTTATTTGCTAAACAATAGACCAGAGCAGCCTCCTCCTTACAGAGCAGGCCGAGACAAACTAGTGGCTCGCTCCAGACCTCAGATGTAGAGCTTAGGTTGAGTCAAAGAGGAGCAGAGCTGATCCATGGACGTAAGGACTTTTATGGATGAGAAACTGTGACTAAAGCAAAGACAGAGTGACATTGCAAGAGTATTGGGAGTAATCAGCACCTGAGCCGACTATTACTACGTATGACCCAAGGGAAGAAACCACCAATTCCATAAAGGGGGACCGGATTCATACTGCAGAGAGGCGCCAGCATACTCTAGTGCCAGGACACTAAACGGCATCATATAAATGTTTGTGTGTTGTATGTAGTTCTAGTTAGCATTAAAGCACTTTTCTCACTGAAAGTCAAGCACTGGGTTGGGCAATTAATACACTGATGTGCGCTTGTTGAGTGCTGAGCCTGAGCACCCGCACACTACCTCCTTGAGAAACCAGTGACTGCTCACCATCGCAGCCACTTTGAGTGAAGTATTGAAGGACTTGTACTAGACCTAGTCTGCAGAGCCATATCCAGAGTCAAAAGACCTCAACTGTCACGGTTGAGGCCTAGTAGCCTCTTTTGCCAGGTGTCCTCCTGAATGGGTATAATAATGCTGGATATACATCATTTTTGTACTCCAAGACAATGTAAGGACTCGCATTCTCTCTTCCCTTTTCAACTGGCTCCTTTCTCTCAATCATCAGAGTTCTGTTTCATGTTTCTCCTTGACTGCTTTGACAGTCTCTTCTTGTTAACTTCCAGAAATGGCAAACAGTATTATACTGTCTCCCATTCCTCTCTGGCACCTATATTACTATTCGTTCCTGCCTTAGCCCCATCCTCTTTTTTAACTCCCTTCTCTATTCCTGATCTCTTTGCTTTCCTTCAACAAGTTAATCATGATGCATGCCAAAGCAATGCTCTTTTTAATTCCTTCCATCTGCTTTGCCTGTAGTTTTTAACATTTCTCTCTCCCCTAGTCCAAGAGAGAAATCTTCTCTTGATTCTTTGCATCTAACTCACTGAACTCTTTAACTAGCTATCTAACGACCCAGTCTTCTATCTCCACTACAGTTCTCTATGTCTCTCAGCCCAATTCAGTATGGTTTTCATTATGCTCTCTCCAGTGAAACTATGTTTCTCTGTGGGCTCACTTAAGTGTTCCAATACTTTCATATATGAGGACAAATCCGTATATTGATTTACTCACACGTGGAATTTCTCTGTGAGCAACTCTTTTGAAAATTATGGATTATTTCATTTCTTCCTTTGGTCTCTCATGTCATTTCTATGCTGAGGGTTCTCAAATGCATTCCTCTTGCCTCTTGCATAAGTACTGAGTTAATGGCACAATCTCCCATTTCTCAGTCCCTTCCCTCATGAGTCACCTCTACCTCCAGCGTCTATTTCTTTTCATTCAGCTTCTCATTCAGCTTCCCGTCCTCTTTCCACCTCTACTTGCAATAATACAACACAAAGCATTTGTAAAGCGAGCAGCTACCTCCGAGGCGGTGTCCCGGGGCTAAATTTAGGCTTAATCCTCGACCCACTACTATCTGCATATTTCCGCCATTTTATGTGTCTGCTGCTTCAAGCCACAAGACAAATGTGTCAATTCCTGACTTTCATTGCTAATAAGACTATCATCTCTACACTTGTGCACTCTTGCCTAGACTACTGCTCATCCCTCGACATGGAACATCCAAGAGCACTAAGAAGCGAACGTTATTAAGGACAATGGGAAAACCATACACAGCCAGGAAATTAAATGAAATATTTGCAAACGTGTCCAGAACGACATGCAGATTCCATTGAGTGTGCGCTGATCTCACTAGAAGGACAAATACATCTAGAAAAAAAATTACATGAGCCAACTCATCAGGAAAACTTTTGTAAGCCCTAGAAGGTGCTGAACAGCTACTCGCATTAGGTAGCAATGTTAAGCTATTATGAGTCGCTTGCAGAGGAACCAGGATAGCTTGGAAAATGAGAACGCTTATCATCTAGTACAGAGACTGATAAATGTTTCTGAGCCACAGACATCAGTATGACCGGGCAAATTATTCGGTCACTGGAACCAATGTTATCTTAAAAATGCTTAATGGAGGGCGTCGGACCCCCGCTTTTACGGTGTGGTTCCGAGAGAGGAGATTTCTTTCACACTATTTGGTCCTGCCCAAACATACAGGTCTTCTGGGGAGAGGTGCTCCGGGAACTGGGACAGGTGCTGGAGATAACTCTCCAGTCTGGCCCTAAATTGGTCCTCCTGGGCATGACAAATGAGGTAGATGTGAATCGCCCACAATTGATCTTTCTAGTACTGGCCTTGGTGGTGGCTAAGAGAGACGTGGCTAGGAAGTGGGGAGCCCCAGAGCGCCCGCAGATGGAAGAGTGGCGTAGGGGCATGGACCTGTATATGGCCGCTGAGAGAGTTACATATCAAGCAAGAGGGTGCCCCAAAAAGTTCGGAAGAGTCTGGGGGAAATGGCGCCGATACCATGGGTTGGATGGAGGTCTTTAAAATGCTTGAGGCGACTGAGACCCGGAGGGTGGGAGGGGCTTGGGTCGATGGCTATTGCCCTATCCTCCTAGGTTACGGAAGGGATACATTGCTTGTTTTGACAGTGTCGGATATCTGGGTTCGGGATTTTAGGATGCTGGGGGGATGTGGGGGGTTCCAGGATGGGATGTGCTGAGTAATGCTGACATGCTTGTTCTTTTGTTATGCACTGGAAAATCTAATAAAAATATTTTTTTTTTAAATGCTTAATAAAGCGCACGCTCACCAGCAGTTTCTTGGCCCTAATTGCACTGGCTGTAATTGCAATCTAGGCTTGATCTTTCACCAACTTGATCCACTATCTTGGAGCACGAGGACGTAATATGCACAGGCGTCCTCCTTGCTTATACATGTAAGGCAGGACTGCAGAACAATTCCACTAACCTTGTGGCCATCCCAAGTCACTCACGGCCCGTCAGTGAATCTAGATACGACATGAAGACTCCCCCCGGCTCAAGATCTACCACAAGAAGATTGCACCTCACAGATTTGTGACAAAAGGCTCTCCAAACCAGCCCATTTAGTCACAAAGAAAGGCCCCTTTAACCATTTCACAAGGCTCGCTTGATCACAGAAGTAGCCATATTTGAACAATAGGTTATGCCCTGGTCAAGCTAAGATTAAAGTCTGAATCAAATTTACATGCAGGAAGACAAAGACACACGCACACATACACATCCCATATCAACTATTTATATTTCCCCCCTTCTGTTAAATTTTTCAATTTATGGACTAAACGCTTCCCAATTTTACCACCGTCCTAGTAAAGAAAGTATAAGTAGAATCCATGATACGCTCTAATGAAGTAAATTATGCCCATCCAGTTGGAATTACTAGTATTGTGGAGACGTCAGAGGCACAAAGGAATATTATTTTTGCAGAAATTATGCAAATACACACCTTGGATTTAATCATTTACTATACTTCCCATTTACAGCTCTCTTGCATTCATCTAATCCCATCAATGAAGACTGTGCTATACCCTGCAGAAAATAAAAAGTATTCTGAACTACTCACACATGGTTTTATTTTGGAGATCTCGATGATGAAATAGACACATGCTATTGCTCGGGGAATGGGTTTTCGACAGGTTGGCAAACTCCACCTCGTTTTGTAATGGTACCTCTTGCAGAACTCCAGCTCGTCCTCTCGCAGAAAGTCGGTGCAGTGAAGCCAACTTTCATGGACCTCCCAGGTCTGCTCAACACAAAGAGAGAGTAATAACAATGACCCAAGACACGGTCCTACCTTTATTTCTTCATTGAAGACTCTCACATTTTCAAAATGTATGGTACATTGTGGGGACATCAGAAACAATACTGTGTGATACTGACTCTGTCTACTGTGGTCCAACTGTTATAGTAAATGGGTGTAACCCGAAAAGTCATTGGGACCTGGGTAGCTAGAGGTACAGAAAAGGGGGGTCCCAGGATAGTTGCAATTCATATAGTAGAAAATTAGAAAAAATATAGAAACAATAAACTAAAGTAGGAAGTACATTTGTTGTTTAATCACAAAGTACAGCGTGTGAAATCAGCGCACATAGCATGAATGGATGGATCAACATGTCATAGTGCCCAGGGTGGAAGGGGGAGGCAAGGTGAGGGTAAACGTGGTGAGCAATAGTGCGCAAATAAAATATAAACAGTGTAAGTCACAAATACGCCTTTGTAAAATATTTACAGACTGGCTAAGATTCACGCCAGGCACATGAAAAGCACATAAATGACACTGTATTAAGGCACACACATGCTTCCTAATGAGGAGAGCCAGTTTATTTATAGCTAGGGCAGGAAGCTGGTGAGGGATCCAGTTGTCGACATTTCAACCCCATACATAAGTAGGAACAAGTTGGCCCTTACAGGAGGGTCTTCATCAGGACACGTGGGGTGGGGTGAGGGTTGTTGGAGGGCAGTAGATCTAAAGTAAAAATGGATATAATAATAATTAGGAAAAAAGGGGCCCCAGCCAGGGTCAACCACAGTGGAGGAAGTAAAAGGTGGAGGTAGATGGAAGGACTCAGTACCGTAAATTGTATTAATGAGTCTCCCGGTGGTTCTAGTCAAGGGTTTCTGAATGTGGATCGTTCTGGAAAGACAGTAAATGTGCGCGCTTCAATAAATAAACATGGAAAAACGTCATGTGGGGTATAATTAAAAGCAGTAGGCTCGGTATTCACAGAGGGAGTAGTACGGTCAAAGTGTAAGCGTCGCTTCACCGGTAAATGGTGCCAAACAGCTAACCGCGGATAAGTAGCAGAAGTCAAAAGAACCGTTTACCATTAATGAGGAACCAGCCGGGTAGCCAAGGAAACAAAAATGCTTGAATTGTCAAGAAGTCTATGCGGGGGCAGTGGAAGGGGAAAATGACATACCTTCGGTTCAGCCGAGCGTAGCGTCCCGATGAATGAGGACGCCGCACCCGGGGAGCTCGCTTTACATGGAAGCTCAGACGGGCAGGGGGTGCACGTGCACGCCGGTATCACGCCAAAGGCGTGCAACGTCAATGAGGAAAGACTTCCGTTGAATCAGATACGGGGAGTGTGAGAAGTTGGCCTGATATGCAGTGCTCACTATTCTAGTGATCACTATGTATCAGTCCAGACAACCCTTATTGATGATTGGTTGTAAGTCAACCTTATAGACCAGCTATCCTAGTAGCATGGATACGAGCAGTCTAAGGCTAAGACTCTAGAGGGCGTGTTAAGCCAGCTGTTTTACCATCACATTACCCCTTGAACACCAAGTGAAAGGACACCACACAAGTTGTTATGAAAAATAAAGTATATTTATTTATAACAAGACTACCCTGGCTCTTTATGAGACAGGGAGCTAAGCACACAACAAAAACTCTTAAAAGAAACACTGAAAGTCGCACAATTTACACAGATGCCCGAGGGGCACGAAAAACCATATACTATGGAAGTGGAATGCGAAATTACTAGCAGGTAAGTAATACTTTTTTAGACTTTAGAATCGCTAGGCCTACAATACTAAACACTTAGGTTAGGAGCAGGAGGCCTGTGGACGTCGTGTGTAGAGTGGGAACTCTCACGCGTAAGGCGGGAAAAAGTCTATGGATGCTAGCAATTGCAAAGTTACTGTTCTCGGGCGAACCCGACTAGGTGGGTCAAAAACGGGAGTGGATCCGAACACTTAGGGTGTTGGACTATGCTGGAGCACCGGAGTACTCAGTTTACCTAGCCCAGGGGCTGCGGCTGCATAGGGTTGAAGTTGCGTCGGAAACCCACGTTGAAGAACCAGGAGCCTGAAGAAAGAAGTTGCTGGCAGGCGGCCAGTGAAGAAAGTTCGTGGAGATCCAAGCCTGGATCAGGGAAGAAGAAACCTGTAAGCAGAGGGGACCAAGTTCTGAATCACTAGCCAGTGATTTAGGTGGGCACCAGGATGGCACCGGACGAAGTCACCTCAGCCAGGTGAGTGGGCACTGCTGGGCTCTGCAGTCTCTCGGACCAGGAGGCGTTGTCGGCGACCAGGATGGAGGTGCGAGCTGTCCCACGAAGGTACTTGCTGTCGACGTCGCTGGACCCAGGATTGGGGCAACAAGTCTTGGCAAATGCAAGGCCCACGCGGTGGACCTAAAATGGCGTCTTGAGTGGACCAGGAGGGTCCAAGGTGCTTCTCTGAAGAAGGGAAGCAAGGGCCAGTCTGGAGCAACCAGACCAGCAGTCTTTGTCGTCGTGGAGTGTCGTAAAAGGGCCACTAGCCAACGGGCAAGTGACCGGGACAACGCGGTGAGCAGCAAAAAGCAGAAGGGCCCCACGCAGATCTCGTGGCTGCAGGGGGGCTGAACTTCGGTGCTGGAGCTGCTCAGGGTCGGGCTTCTCTCACCCCAAAGCACTCAGTCGAGGGTCACTCGGTGGTCGTGCTGGACAAGCGTTGTGCAGTTCTGAAGATGGCCGGTCCCTCGAGGTCTCGTCACACCCACGAATCTCAGCGTAACTGATGATGTAGGTAGAGGTCAGAGGTGCCAGGGAAGCCGGTTCTCGTCGTGCTGGAGCAGTCTTGATCCGAAGGAGAGACTGGCAACAAACCGCGATGCTTGGTTGGTGCCTGCTGCTGCAGGGTGACTACTCCTTAGTCACAAGGGAGAAAATCTTGAGAAGAGTCTTGAGTTCTTCTTGTAGAAGGTCGGTTCAGGATTCAAAGATTGATCTGATCTGGAAGGGGGCCTGCTCCTACCTTTATCCTGCAAAAGGGGGCTGGCACACGACTAAGTCCTGCCCTATGGGTGGGACCAGGAGGGGGGTGGTTACACCCCTCTCCTTTGGCGGGCTTTCCCCAGCTCAGGGTCTGGTGTGCCCCTGGAACTGGTTCAAGCCGGCCTATGCACAGTGAGCACCGGGGTGCCACTTGCAGTCACCTTCCTCTAAAGCCCTGCCTACCTAGAATACACAAAACCCTGTCTGGGACGGTGCTGGCACCGCCCCTGGCAGGAAACCCTTTGTCCTTGCCTCCTGCTCTGGGAGGACTCCCAGCAGCAGGAGGGCAGACTTGTGTCTCGGTGGCAGCATCCATTTTGTGGAGCTAAGGCTCTGTCGGACCTTAACCGGGGTTATAGGTTACATACATGTCGTATCCCTCTAGAAGGGTGGAATGCTAACCCCGTCGCCAGAATTGGCGAGGGGTTAGTATTCCAATTCGTATGACACCTTACTCGACATGTTTTGATAAAGCGATACCAGAGTTGGCATATAACCGCGAGGATTATAATGCACTTAAGAGTATATGGTATGCGATATCATGGAAACGGCTAAGGGATGGATCCGGAAAGCCGCAGACAGGCTCAGCTCGTGCCAGAGCACTATCTCACACGAGTTCAAGCACTCTGCCTTCAGGATTGTCAAGGCCTGCCATAGGAGTGACTGATAGGAGATCTGTGTGCCCATTTTAGGGTTAGATATAGGTATACTATATCTAAAGCAAAGGGTGATTACACCACCTTGCCTCAGCTGTCGTGCAGCCAGTTGTGTCAGATTTGGATGGCCAGCCAGGGGTGGCATAATACATGCTGCAGCCCCTGGTAGGCCCTGGGTACACCTATGCCCTGGGTACCTCAGGTACACTGTACAGGGTCTGATAAGGTGACTCAGTATCCAATTAGATATGTACCTAAGGTACATGGAATCCATTTTACAGAGAGAGCAGTAGGCCTGGGGTCCTGAATAGCAGGGCCCCAGGTCAACTAAGTCAGAAAACCAGCAAAACACCAGGCAAAAAGTTGGGGGCAACCATAGTCAGGGATCTACCTTCCTACATAACCCCCCCCAAACGAAAGGAGATAAGGCTATCCTTGACCAGGTAAGCCTATATTGCCTAAGTGGCCATATAAGGAAGTACCAGCACTGGCATGGTTACCCCCTATCTCATGGTCCACTAAGCAATCCCTCAACCTAAGGGTATCTGAGGGTCTCCACCATAGGGAATCTCTACCTGTGGTGTGTTTTGGCAAAGTAAAAGACTGGTGCTGGGATGGAGTACTGAAGTGAGACTCCACTAATGTTGGGCTCAACTTCCTCCAATCACCATCTACCATGTGTGCCTTTCTTTCCAGGACTGAGTTGCTATGAGCTCTCAGGGTCAACCTCTGGCTACCTAAAGCTGGAGGCTGGGTCCCTCTGTTTGGCTTACTGGAGGGACAGGTCAGGTCTGGGGCCCTCAGGTCCCAAGTTTGGCTGTGCCCAACAGTGTCCATCTGTGGGAGGTCCCTAACTAATTTTAAGGGGGATCCCTCAGGAGTTTGTTTTATTTTCACTTGGCTAGGACTACTAGCTTCAGTGCCCTTAATCTGCTGATTGGGGAATTCTTTTGGACAGGGGACCCTTTGGGGTCCAACACTGGCCTCCCTGACCTCTACAGCCCTGGGCTGACTGAGGCAGGGTAGAGAGGGGCAGGTTACCTGCTCCAGACTGGGTCCCACCTTGGAAGGGTCCACTGACATCAGGGGTTCTGCCAGGCTAGGCCTGACTACCTCTGTGGCAGTTTCTTCACAAGGGGTCAGATCAGTTCCCTGAGGAGGCTGATCCTTTCCTAAAGTCTGGTGGGAGGGAGATTTCTCTTCCTCCTCAATGCTCTCTGTCTGAGTGGAGTGATCCATAGTTTCAGGCTTCACAACACTATTATCTGTCTGAGTTTGAGCCGTGGCCATCACAACTCCACCAACCTTTTCAGGAGGGGACTCAGTTTGGGTATGGGCTGTGACCATCACAGCCCTGCTAACCTTTTCTGGGAAGGAAGCTGTCTGAGATTGGGCTGTGACTGGCACAGCCCTCCTGACCTGTTCAGGGAGGATATCTGGGACTGGGGCTGTGGCTATCACTGCCCCACTAACCTTACCATGGATGTTTACCATTTTGGAATGGGTTTCTTGCTCTACCTCAGCCCAGGCTGAGAGCTCTAAATCATTCCCCAGTAGGCAATCTACAGGCAAGTTTGGTGACACTGCCACTCTCTTGTGGCCAGTGACACCTCCCCAGCTGAGATTAACCACTGCCATGGGATGATCTCTCTGTACTCCATCAATATTGGTCACCTGGTATGTGGCACCAGGTAAAAGTTGCCTTGAGGGGACTAGACTCTCAGTCACCATGGTGATGCTAGCCCCTGTATCTCTATAGGCCTCAACTTTTATACCATTGATGAGGGGTTCCTGTCTGTACTTGCCCAAAGTGCTGGGACAAGTTGTGAAGTTGGCAAACCCCATGCCAGTCTCACAGACAAGAGTATCTAGGTTTGGGGACCTGGTTAGGCCAGAGTCCCCAGGAACTCCCAAAGTAAATGCACCCAAATTCTTGGGGGCACTCCCACCACCTGGGGGATTACTACTAGTAGTAACAGGAGGTTTGGGAATGTTACTTGGGGGTATGTTCTCCTTATTGTTGTTCTTTGGGCAACTGCTGTCAGTTTTCAAATGACCCACCTGTTTACAGGGATAACAATAAGGTTTCTTCTGGTTATTAGAAGGATTCTGGGACCCACCCCCCTCAGAGGATTTTTGGGGCCCTGATGTGGTTTGATCTGTAGATTTATTCCCACCCTTCTCTTGAGGCTTGGTTGATTCCTTTTTCTGGTCACCACCTTGGTTCTTGGGCCTAATCCTGGTTCTGACCCATTTGTCTGCCCTCTTACCCAATTCTTGTGGAGAGGTCAGATCAGAGTCTACCAGGTGCTGGTGTAGTAACTGGTTCTGACAATTATTTAAGACTTGCTCTCTCATAATTAGATTATACAATCCTTTGAAATCAGTAACCTTACTACCCAGTAGCCAGCCTTCCAAAGCCTTAGTGGCACAATCAACGAAGTCAGACCAGTCCTGAGACTGAGTTTTCTGGGTGTCTCTGAACAGTAACCTGTACTGCTCAGTGGTTAAGCCAAACCCATCAACCAGTGCATTTTTCAGGACCTGGTAATTGTTAGCATCCTCAACTCTAGTAGTGAGGAGCTTATCTCTACCTTTGCCATCAAAGGAGAGCCACAGTATAGCTGCCCACTGACTCTGGGGAATGCACTGCACAGTGCAGGCCCTCTCCAAAGCAGCCATCCATTTCTGGATGTCATCCCCTTGTTTAAAGGGGGGCACTATCTTTGTCAGGTGTTTAGTATCTAAACCCTTCTCTTTTTCTCTTGGGAGATTGCTGCCACCAGTGGGAACTATCCCACTCATCTGCTGCTCTCCAGCAAAGGCAAGCTTCTCTTCGGCCAGGGCAAGTTCTTCCCTTTCAATCCTCAGTTTAGCTTGTCTCATCCTTGCTTCATGCTCTCTTCTCTGAGGGGAAGTCAATCTCCTCTGGGGAGAGTTCCTTCTCCCCTGAGAAGAGGCATTAGAGTGCAGAGATCTAATGGAGTCCCTAGAAAGAGATCTATCTCTCCTAACTCCAAGGTTAGGCCCACTTCGGGTCGGTACTGGGGGTCCCCCAGATCCTAGCCCAAGTAAGTCTAAGTTGGCCCTAGTTAGCCTTCTGACTACCTCAAGAACTTTGTCTACCTCATCCCCAGAGAGTTCCTCTTGATCCTCCTCCTCAACTGCATTTGCAGTGTTAGGGAGGTCTGGATCCCCAGAGGTACCCTCTAAGGCTGGCATATTCCCATCTAGCTGAGAAATCTTTCTTGCATCATAAGTCTCTAAGAGACCTATCAGAAAGGGAATGGTGGGGTTAGACCCCTGTTTCAGTTTCCTGGAGGTACACACTTGTCTCATCTCCTGGAAACTGAGAGCTGCATATCTTGAAGTGACCTGTGGAGGGTCAATGCTCACCAGGGGAGTCTCAGTGGACTCTCCATGGTTAGACATGCTTTTCTAGTGAGGTGTAAGTGGTGCACTTACCTACACTATATGTTTACCTACTGATCCCTTGCTAGAGTTGTAGTTTAGGTTGTGCTAAGCCCTAGGAGCTACAACAGCTGGTTCAGTAGAACTCAGAGTATTCTAAGCTAAGTTATATGTACCTTAGTACCTATGTGATCTTTCACAAGATATTCTTAGGATATGTGTGGTAAAACAACAGCAAGCTCAAATCCCAACCGCTGCTCACCAATGTGAGAAGTTGGCCTGATATGCAGTGCTCACTATTCTAGTGATCACTATGTATCAGTCCAGACAACCCTTATTGATGATTGGTTGTAAGTCAACCTTATAGACCAGCTATCCTAGTAGCATGGATACGAGCAGTCTAAGGCTAAGACTCTAGAGGGCGTGTTAAGCCAGCTGTTTTACCATCACATTACCCCTTGAACACCAAGTGAAAGGACACCACACAAGTTGTTATGAAAAATAAAGTATATTTATTTATAACAAGACTACCTTGGCTCTTTATGAGACAGGGAGCTAAGCACACAACAAAAACACTTAAAGAAACACTGAAAGTCGCACAATTTACACAGATGCCCGAGGGGCACGAAAAACCATATACTATGGAAGTGGAATGCGAAATTACTAGCAGGTAAGTAATACTTTTCTAGACTTTAGAATCGCTAGGCCTACAATACTAAACACTTAGGTTAGGAGCAGGAGGCCTGTGGACGTCGTGTGCAGAGTGGGAACTCTCACGCGTAAGGCGGGAAAAAGTCTATGGATGCTAGCAATTGCAAAGTTACTGTTCTCGGGCGAACCCGACTAGGTGGGTCAAAAACGGGAGTGGATCCGAACACTTAGGGTGTTGGACTATGCTGGAGCACCGGAGTACTCAGTTTACCTAGCCCAGGGGCTGCGGCTGCATAGGGTTGAAGTTGCGTCGGAAACCCACGTTTAAGAACCAGGAGCCTGAAGAAAGAAGTTGCTGGCAGGCGGCCAGTGAAGAAAGTTCGTGGAGATCCAAGCCTGGATCAGGGAAGAAGAAACCTGTAAGCAGAGGGGACCAAGTTCTGAATCACTAGCCAGTGATTTAGGTGGGCACCAGGATGGCACCGGACGAAGTCACCTCAGCCAGGTGAGTGGGCACTGCTGGGCTCTGCAGTCTCTCGGACCAGGAGGCGTTGTCGGCGACCAGGATGGAGGTGCGAGCTGTCCCACGAAGGTACTTGCTGTCGACGTCGCTGGACCCAGGATTGGGGCAACAAGTCTTGGCAAATGCAAGGCCCACGCGGTGGACCTAAAATGGCGTCTTGAGTGGACCAGGAGGGTCCAAGGTGCTTCTCTGAAGAAGGGAAGCAAGGGCCAGTCTGGAGCAACCAGACCAGCAGTCTTTGTCATCGTGGAGCGTCGTAAATGGGCCACTAGCCAACGGGCAAGTGACCGGGACAACGCGGTGAGCAGCAAAATGCAGAAGGGCCCCACGCAGATCTCGTGGCTGCAGGGGGGCTGAACTTCGGTGCTGGAGCTGCTCAGGGTCGGGGCTTCTCTCACCCCAAAGCACTCAGTCGAGGGTCACTCGGTGGTCGTGCTGGACAAGCGTCGTGCAGTTCTGAAGATGGCCGGTCCCTCGAGGTCTCGTCACACCCACGAATCTCAGCGTAACTGATGATGTAGGTAGAGGTCAGAGGTGCCAGGGAAGCCGGTTCTCGTCGTGCTGGAGCAGTCTTGATCCGAAGGAGAGACTGGCAACAAACCGCGATGCTTGGTTGGTGCCTGCTGCTGCAGGGTGACTACTCCTTAGTCACAAGGGAGAAAATCTTGAGAAGAGTCTTGAGTTCTTCTTGTAGAAGGTCGGTTCAGGATTCAAAGATTGATCTGATCTGGAAGGGGGCCTGCTCCTACCTTTATCCTGCAAAAGGGGGCTGGCACGCGACTAAGTCCTGCCCTATGGGTGGGACCAGGAGAGGGGGTGGTTACACCCCTCTCCTTTGGCGGGCTTTCCCCAGCTCAGGGTCTGGTGTGCCCCTGGAACTGGTTCAAGCCGGCCTATGCACAGTGAGCACCGGGGTGCCACTTGCAGTCACCTTCCTCTAAAGCCCTGCCTACCTAGAATACACAAAACCCTGTCTGGGACGGTGCTGGCACCGCCCCTGGCAGGAAACCCTTTGTCCTTGCCTCCTGCTCTGGGAGGACTCCCAGCAGCAGGAGGGCAGACTTGTGTCTCGGTGGCAGCATCCATTTTGTGGAGCTAAGGCTCTGTCGGACTTTAACCGGGGTTATAGGTTACATACATGTCGTGTCCCTCTAGAAGGGTGGAATGCTAACCCCGTCGCCAGAATTGGCGAGGGGTTAGTATTCCAATTCGTATGACACCTTACTCGACATGTTTTGATAAAGCGATACCAGAGTTGGCATATAACCGCGAGGATTATAATGCACTTAAGAGTATATGGTATGCGATATCATGGAAACGGCTAAGGGATGGATCCCGAAAGCCGCAGACAGGCTCAGCTCGTGCCAGAGCACTATCTCACACGAGTCCAAGCACTCTGCCTTCAGGATTGTCAAGGCCTGCCATAGGAGTGACTGATAGGAGATCTGTGTGCCCATTTTAGGGTTAGATATAGGTATACTATATCTAAAGCAAAGGGTGATTACACCACCTTGCCCCAGCTGTCGTGCAGCCAGTTGTGTCAGATTTGGATGGCCAGCCAGGGGTGGCATAATACATGCTGCAGCCCCTGGTAGTCCCTGGGTACACCTATGCCCTGGGTACCTCAGGTACACTGTACAGGGACTGATAAGGTGACTCAGTATCCAATTAGATATGTACCTAAGGTACATGGAATCCATTTTACAGAGAGAGCAGTAGGCCTGGGGTCCTGAATAGCAGGGCTCCAGGTCAACTAAGTCAGAAAACCAGCAAAGCACCAGGCAAAAAGTTGGGGGCAACCATAGTCAGGGATCTACCTTCCTACAGGGAGGAATTCTAAAGAGTGTTCTAAAATACAACGGTCGGCAAAGCGAATATTCTAAATGTAAAAATGTGTCTGAAAGTGTGAGTGTCTGTACTGTACAAAATGCTGATGTGGGCTGAAAACGACGGGCCCAATAGCAGGTACCTGCTTCTCAGGGTGGTCAAAAATGCCGTATGGTCCGCATCAGCCTGGCAAGAATTTCACTACATATGGGTGATGCCAAATGGGGAAACATGTTGGTTTGTTGGTAACAATACAATCGTTTGGGGGAAAGGAGGCATGTACCTGCCTCGCAGGGTAGTGCACATGCCGACGGAGTAATGTATAGATGAATTGTAAACATCCTGCAATTACTACATATATCCCACAAACAGCAATCCAAGTGCCATAACGCAACTTATCTGAGACATGTAGCAGATAGTGTCATTTATGCGCTTTTCATGTGCCTGGCGCGAATCTTAGCCAGTCTGTAAATATGTTACAAAGGAGTATTTGTGACTTACACTGTTTATATTTTATTTGTGCACTATTCCTCACCACGTTTACCCTCACCATGCCTCTCCCCTTCCCTCCCACCTTGGGCACTATGACATGTTGATCTATGCATTCATGCTATGTGCGCTGATTTCACATGCGGTACTTTGTGATTAAACAACAAATGTACTTCCTACTTTAGTTTATTGTTTCTATATTTTTTCTAATTTTCTACTATACGAATTGCAACTATCCTGTGACCCCCCCTTTTCTGTACCTACTGTGGTCCAACAGCACCATGAGATGGTCTGGTGACATATTACACAAGGCCAAAGACCAATTGCATAGTAAATTTCACCAGAATCCCAAGATGGTGTGGTTGATGGATAACACAAGTTATCCGTTATGTATGTTTACGTTACATGGTTCTTCTAGTTCAGTTAGCATGGGAAACGTGTTTTCTTTGAAACAGGGAAATTGATAACCGTAAATGATCTAGTGATATTGTTTGGCTGACTTTAAATTTATGTAATTGGTGGTGGTTTAGTACAAATGTGTTTTGTTAAAAACATATTCTATTTTTAGAGGTGAAAGGTTTTTGAAGCTGCTGTATTCAACCTCAGCTAACAGTGAGCTCTGATTGCAACCGGAAAGTTTAAGTGTCGGTTACTTTTGAAACAGTCAATGAAAACATGATATATAGAGCGTGGCTAATCACCTGAAAGGGTATCTAGGCGCTGAAGAGGAGGTTGATTAAACAAAGATGTGATTAAAGGCTAATCTAACGTCAAAGAAATCCCACTGAGACTAGTCATCTCACTGGATGGAAACCATATTGCAGTATAATGCTGTCATATCTGAACAATACGGCAAATAGTTTGTGGATATGACATCAGCCCTGCAAAATATAGGTCTTGAAAACACTTAGGGGCTTATTTACAAGCCCCTTGTGCCACTGGTGCATCACTTTTTCCCCATATAAAAAGAGACTTGTGAATAAGCCCCTTGTGGTGCAATATACAAAGTGAGATTTGTAATATATAAATCATAAATATTTTGCTGATTTATTAAATGTGCTCTTATGGACCTTGTTTTAATCCATTTGTTGCCCTTAGGACGAGACTACAAATTTAATTGAATTTATAATTCAGAAAATACCTCCCTCGTTGTGTGGTCTGTTAGTTAGATTCTTTTATAACTACAAGAACTACAATGATGTCTGCACATCCTGGTTGGTTAGCAACGTAAACTTTATTGGAGACGACGGTAAATAGCTGGTCTCTTAGCTTACACTGATGTAGTCTTCAATTTGCTTAATTCCTTTATTAACTGTGAATTCTTCACAAGAGGTCCACTTAATGTTCCTGATCACATAGCTCTGTTCTGAAAAGAATACACAAATACATCTTTACAGCAGCAATTAGGACAAATATATTGAGTCTGCAACCATTCAACAAGACAACTATCACAATACCTTTTTCTCGACAAAGTGGCGGTTCTTCCAATGCCATTTTCTGCCGCAATTCCAAATTGTGTAGGTATTCTAGTGCATTTCGTATGGCAGTTTCGACTATCATGCCTGCCGTTTCATTGATTGCCATCATCATCGCATCATCTTCCTGCATTTTGTTTTAGCTGTCAAGAACAATGTATGAATATTTTAATAAAGGATGAACTTTAATTCAATTTATCAATTCTGTATACTTTACAGTTGATAGAGCTAGAACATTTATATAAAAATGTATTAACAAAAATGATAATTTGCCTGGGTATTAAAATGAACATCCACTTTAAAATGGCATGTAGTCGAAATGTGCAAATTGCACAAGGCACCCACACTCACTGGTAGACTGGTAGACTTTTGTTAGATTTTCCTTTAACGAACAGAGGCTTTAGAAATTGCTGAACTATGCACAAATATATTTGATAGATTGACCTTAATATGACTTGCTTAGATTTGGTGATAGCTGCAGAATGTTCCAAGCATTCCTTTCTTAAACTTCATATTCTAGATGTACCAAGCTTGAACTTGGTATCTACCTAGTGTTTACATAATACTGAATAAAGAATCATACATTTTAACAAAGATGCTTACTTATAAGAAATACGAAAGCCATTACTTAACTAGAATTCTGCAAGTAGATGTTTCTGTGTCTAGTGTAGATCTTTGTTACTCAGTGAAATACTGAATAAATGATAGAACTGATATTGCAATCAACTTCCCTGGGAACCAAGGTTAGATGTTTCCAGCTATACAAATGTTTAGTGATATCTGTTACATAGTAACAGATATATGTAGACTGTGGACTCTGTATGTTTTACGTGGGAAAGGAAGAATGAAGCAGCTCACCATCGAAAGATATCTTCTCGTTGGACTGGAGTGACCTGATGCGCCACATTGTTGCCTGCATATTTTCGTGCTTTTCATTTTAGTGCATGGCTCTAGTTAGATTCAGAGAGAGATACTCACTTTCCCCTTCAAACAGAGCGTTTCCTTTATTAGATCTGTGTTTTGCTGCAAGCTACTGCTGACAGCTACTACTGTTGCCTGCCAATTTGGAGGTGAAGCTTACTTTATGTTTCTATCCTGACAAGTGTAGTTACTGCTTCATCTGTTTTCCCTATTTCCCTGTTGAGGTTTATTCCTGTACAGTTTTCTACTGCAACTGATACTGATGCTTTTTGGCGATTGAGACATGGCTGAGTTTCATAAACTGGTCTGTATGAGGAATTCTACTACTTAAATTGATGTCTAAATTGATGCTCCTTTGATCTCACTCTTTTCCTGAACTCTTTATGAGTTCAATTAGCATTTGATTCCAGTAGCGGCCCACATGGCTTGTGGGTTGGTGCGGAGGATTGTCGCGCGGGGAGAGGGGGGGGGGGGTCATTTAATAATTTTTTTAAAATAATCACTCCGGCACGAACAGGAAGCAGGCAGCTAGGCTCCCTCCCCATAGCCAATCACAACAACACTGCAATGGCAGTGTAGTGATTGTTGGGGATGCCGCCCAGCCAGGGGCTTACGGCAAGGCCATGTTCTCCATTCAGGCTTCATTGCAGCCTGAGTGCGCATGACTGGTTTGGGTGGCCCAGGAGGGCTGACAAAACAGTCATTCAGCCCTCAGGAGTGGGCACACCATTCCTCCCCGCCTTGGCTGCTCGCAGAGCAGCCCTGCCTGCAACCAAACATAAAATGGTAATAAAGGAAAGTTATTACCATTTTATGTTTCTGTTTCTCACCGTGGTGAAATCAGTGAGGCGAATCTCCTCCGCCAAAGTGAAGGAACCACCCCTGTTTGATTCCATCTAGTTAGAATATGGACTAGTTCCTTAATGGAACACGCTTGCCAAATTGTAATATTGATAATTCTAACCATATTTTTCTTTGATAATTTCTGTAAACAGATTTAACTGACTTACTAATTGAATAAAAAGACAAAAAAACGAATCGTTTAGAGAGAATAAAGGTTTTGAAACCATTTTAAAACTCTCATCATTGACAGAGCTGAAACTGTTAATTATGATGTTGATTGACCTGATTTGATGTAGATTCCATTAAAAAATGGTGGCAAAGATCTATCTCCTAGAGGAAGAAGATTTAGTGTGGAGTTGGAACCCACTCTTGTAAGCTTAAGGTTGAACTGCTACTGGAGAGTAATATTTGGACTCTCTCTGTGCTATCACTGTGTTTGACTGGACATTGAATGCCATGTTATTAGGTAAACATTGTACTCAGTATGCTCCATTTGGCCTCTTTTACTCTTGTTAACACTCTAAAAGTTGGAAAAATGCATTTTAGAAGTAAACCCACACACAAGGAGATTCTTTCTAGTAAAGATGCAAAAACTAAATTTTCCAGTGAATTTGTCAAAATTACTAAATTTGTGCTTTCTGCAATTGAGCAATTAAGACATTAAGAATGTCATCTATGGAACTGGCACAATAATAATTTTATCATTCATTCAATTGTGAAATTATAGATTTTTGTCCAATTATTCAACTGATTAAATTATCCTACAAAAACTTGAATTAACACTGAAAAGTTGATTTGTATTTTCTGAACAAAACAAGTCAAATATTATTTTAAAGATGTTTGCTGTAGATTACTGATTCCAAAGTCTGTTTGCATTATTTTTCTTGAGAAGCCTGTTTTTGTCCATTCATTCTCTTATACGATTCATTTAAAACATTTGGAAATGTCATTGAGTTTCAATGTTTTCAGAAAATCTCGTCAAATTCACAAAAGCGAATTCCCACAATTTTACAGATGTATAAAATAAAACAGATGACAGCAGAGGAGAAGGAGAATGTAAGGAGGAAGGGCAGATGAGTGCCAAATTAAAGATTTCCAAACTATGATTGATTCATACTTTTACTTGAGAATAATATGAATGATTGTCCACATTTGCCAGGTAAGTAAAGGAGTTACTGAGAAAAGGGGGTGGATGTGGGAACCTATTGATATGAGGTGAAATTATGTTACTTTGTTAAGAAGTTATTAGATGGAAATTTACAAAATATATTTTCTTTCGGAACATATTTCGAGAAGTTATTCTTTTTTATTCCATAGTCTTGATAGAGGCTTATAATTGGTCAATCAGTCAGTCAAAATACTTTATTGGGTTAGTTAAAACCATAAAAGTACAGACAATAGAATCAAGGATAGACATAAAATCATCCTACACAAATAATCATTCTTAAAATCTCATTGATAGATATACATGATAAAAAAACATATGAGCTATTTTTCTAAATGTTATACAGCCTGTCTTTCCTTCTTCCTAACAGCTGCAACTAAACATTTGCAGTACTAAAACTTTCCAAGAGGACTGGTTAACATCTGGAGATAAACTAACGCTGGTCTTACTTTTTTTTTTTTTAAACTTTATTTCTGGTTTTTACACAGACAAGTAGCAATGATGATACAATGCAGATTATGGCAACAACAGCGACATACTACAAACATAGCAAATCATGCAATATACAGTCACATATGGCGATGTAAGCAAGGAGCGAAATACAATCCTATATGGATCGCACAAGTTGTACATACGACTAATCAACACATTAATGCAAAATGAAGGAGGACCTCAACGTCTCCAGTGAGGAGGACTAAGCCACACAGTTGGGTGGTAGGAATGCCGCAGCACCATGTCACAAAGCACCCATTCACATCCAGCAAAGGGCATCTAACCCACCCCCTCCGGGACTATCCCAGCCGCCGTCTGTGAGCCCTGTGTCGGCTTGTGTCGGGCCACGTAGTCTCTGTATGGGCCCCATATGCCCACAGGTCGGGAAGTGCTGGGGAGTAAAGTGTAAAATTCTTCACATTGGATATTGCAAAACGCCAAGCTTCTAAGCCAGGCTTGTCGAGTGGGGACTCTGCTGCTGCCCCACAATAGCGCAATTTCTCACTTTGCCAGCTGAAATCCCAAGGCCGCTAGCCTACGAAACTTCCGAGGGAAGTTGGACACATAACCCAGCAAGGCTATTTCAGGAACAGGAAGAAGCTGCATGGACAAAATGTCCCCCAGTGGCGTGAACAAGCGTCCAATACTGATGTATTTTAGGACATGCCCAGGTGAGGTGAGCGAAATCAGCAAAGGGAGACATGCACTTACGACAATGGTGTGGCCTAGTGTGGTCTATTCTATGGGAGCGTGCGGGAGTGTGGTACATTCTATGGAGAAACTTAAAATGGAGTAGTTTGTGTCTGCTGTTCGTGGAGACCTCCCCGGTGGCTCTACAGCACTGTTCCCATTGGTCATCAGAAATAGTCTTACCCAAATCCCTTTCCCAGGCCGCCCGCACCCTAGCATCAGACACAGGCCGAATCGCACAACACTGTTTATATAATTTGGAAATCAAATGCGCACCCGCAGGGCTCTGTATCAACAACGTCAATGGAGGGGCGGGCTCCAGGGCAGCAGGGAAGGAAGGAAAAATGGAGCGAAGAGCGGAGCGAACCCGAGGCAGGACGAAAGTGTCCATAAAGGTGCGCTCACTAAAGCAGTCCTCCTCCGAGATCGAAAAAGCATGACCATCCGGGAACAGATCGCCAAGTGTGCGAACATGAAACTTCTCTAATGTACGTTGGACCAAGGTCTCCCCAGTTATCGGGAGAAGAGAAGGATTAGGCAGAGGTAATTCAGGGGAATATAACGATTCAAATTCCAGCAGCCTACGCAGCCTGTCCCAAGCTCAACATGTGGTTGAGACCGTTTGAACATCCCGCGGGTCCCGGGGAAATCCTGTAGGAAGGATATGAAGGAGCTGACGCGGAAGAACCAAGTCTGCCTCTGGCTTTAAATATGGGACGCGTGCATCCGGGTGGAACCAGGCATACGCGTAGCCGCAATGTGCAATTAGGTAGTACAAATAAAAATCCGGAACTCCGAACCCTCGTCTATCATATGGTACAGTAAGAGTCTTCCAACATACTCTTGGCGTCTTGTCCCCCCATACCAACCGTATAAGCAACGTACGCAGTTGCAGGAAAAAATTATTCGTGAGTGGGATAGGGATATTATTAAAAAGGTAAAGAAACCGGGGTAGGACGACCATCCTAATGATAGCAATCCTGCCTGCCATGGACAATGGAAGACGTAGCCATTTCACGATCTGAGACTCAAATGAACTAATCGCTCTACCATAGTTGAGTCTAATCATTGTAGCAGTGTCAAGGTGAACATGAACTCCAAGATACCTAATCGAGTCGCTACACCATTCCAAAGGGAATTTGCAAGGCCAGGCGGTGGTGCAGGAAGTGAGAGGGAAAATAACAGATTTGTGCCAATTAATACTAAGTCCAGAAAATCTACCGAACCTAATGATTTCCAGAAGCAAGGGCTCTAAGTTGATATGGGGCATCCTAACGTAAAGGACCGTGTCATGCGCATACAAAGAGATGAAAAGAGGGCCCGTTCGAAATTGAAGGCCATGGTGTAAGTGATTCTCTTGGAACTGGCGCACCAAAGGGACCATGATTAAAATAAAAAGGAGCGGAGACAGAGGGCACCCTTGTCTCCTACCGCGGGTTAAGGGGAAAGGGTCAGAGAGAGTGCCATTAAGTCGCAGCCTGGCCGTCGGGCTGGCATACAGCAGAGCCACCGTGGAAACAGAGCATTCAGGCATACCCATACGGCGCATGACAGAGAGGAAAAAGGGCCATTCAAGGGAGTCAAATGCTTTTTCAACATCCAGAAATATGGCAGCGGCGGGCATAGAGGGGTCAATCCGATGCAACACAGTGTATAAGGTCCTCAAGTTAAGAGAGGTGGATGTGTGAGGAACGAATCCCGACTGTGCGGCGATATGATAGATTCCATCAATAAAGACAGTCGAATCGCGATAACCTTGGCCAATATTTTATAGTCTAGGTTTAATAACGACAATGGCCGATAAGAGCCACACAGTTTAGGGTCTTTCCATGGTTTGGGCAGAAGTAGAATCACAGGGAAGGATACCGACCTCAAGCGCCTCCGCATAGACTTCCGCCAACCTTGGAACCAGAATATTCTTGTATGCCTTGTAGAAGTCGGCCGAAAACCCATCAAGACCCGGCGCCGAAGAGCCTCCCAAAGCGTCAATGGCCTCTACAATACTGTCCGGAGTAATGGGGACCGACAAAAAGTCTTGCATGTAACGTTCTAAATACACTAGGGCGACCTCCGATAAGTAGTCTCCCTGACTGCGTAAGTCCCCCGTGAGTGTGGAAGTATAGAGCTTTTTGTAATAGAAAAGGAAATGATTGCAAATGTCCGGGGTAGAATGTAGTGGAGTATCGTTAGGGCCTGTTATGTCAGTGACGTAAGCAGTGTCACGCGGTGGGCGCTGAGCGTTGGCCAGCAATCTACCCGGCCGCTCGCCCTCACCATATCTCCACGCAAACTGTTGCCTACTGAGGAACAATAGTTCTCTTTCCGCGGCCTACCAGAACTCCAGGAGCAGCTCCAAACGCCTTGCCTCCCCGGCTTCAGAAGGCGCCTCCAGCATGTCACGGTCTAAAGCGGCAATGTCGTTTTCAATACGATTCAAGGAGGAGCGGAGGTCGAGTAGGACTCCAGCATGTTTGGCAATACACACACCTCTAATATAAGCCTTAAAGCCCTCCCACAGGACTGCCCAAGTGTCCAATGACCCCGTATTAATGTCAAAATAGTCCTCAATTGCCAGTCTGAGCTCCTCATTAAAAACCGCATCTGACAATGCCCGGCCAGGAAATCTCCATTGCCTCTCATAACCCCCAGGTCTGGGAATATTCAATCGCAATAGTACTGGGGAATGGTCCGAGAGCATGCGGGGGAGAGTCAGGACACAAGCCAGCCAATCCGCCACCCCCGGAGACACCAACCAATAGTTGATCCTGGTCCATGTGTTGTGGTACCCTGAATAATGAGTAAAGTCCGGCGGTGCACATGCAGCTGCAGCTCAACATCGATCAAGGAAAAGTGTACACATATGTCCCTGCGAGCTTGACGGTAACGGGGTTTAGTGTCGGGGGAATCGGAGGTGCTGTCCCTAGCAGGATCCAGTAGGAGATTAAAATCGCCCCCTAAAATTAAAAGACCGGGATCAAACTAAAGGAGCCGCACCTGCAATGCCTGAAAAAAAGCCGGAGAGTCTACATTGGGGCCATAAATCCCAAACAAAGTAACCTTCTGTTCCATCAATGAACCAGTGACGATCAGGGTACGGCCCTCAGGGTCTTGGATTGTGTTATGAAGGGCAAACTGAACCCGCTTATGTATGAGGATGGCTACCCTTCTAGCATAGCGACTGTAATTGGAAAAAAACCTATGCGAACCCCAGCTTGCAGCCAACGGAGCCATATCCGATGTGGACAAATGTGTCTCCTGTAGGAATACATTATCGACCTTATGTCATACAATATAATTGAGGACCTGCCTACGCTTTCTAGTGTTATTCAGTCCTCTGACATTCCATGTCATAAGAGAAAGCCCGGAAGGACCGGGCAAGTTACCTAGTTGAACCATTGAGAAATCATCACTGCAAACGCCTCGCCACATATGTCTGATCTAAACCACATTGCAATCATTAAATTGAGAAGTCTGCAAATACCATTCAAACGGAACCAACGTCCCCCCCCACCCAGCACCCAGCCTCTCACCAACCCCAAAGAGGCGTACCCCTGGATAGACAACTAAGCACATGTGCAATAGAGACCTTAGCAGAACTACAGGAACAAATGAAGCACAATGCAAAGCTAGAACATTAGGAAAGAACATCACGGTATTCTCCATGGGACATGGCAACGCCACGCCAATCAGGCATCAGAACACTCAACAATAGTACAAGCAGAAGGGCATGCATAATAAGAAATTAAAGAAGCTTATCAGGACACATTGAAAACACATGAAAGAATCCACCAACCCGTCCCGGACTGGGAGAAGAGCTCCACACTTGTCTGCGAGTCCCCTCGTGGTGGGGAAGTGGATCCAGGTGCACCAGACGCCCCAGCATGATTCTTCTTATATTCTCTGCAGAACTCCTGTGCCTCGGTCGGAGTTTCGAACACTCGGGACCTGCTATCTATGTCCACCTTGAGCCTCGCCGGGTACAGCATGCCATAAGGTAGACCCAGGTTTCTCAAAGTTGCCTTGACCCCCTGGAATTTGCGCCTCGCCTCCTGCACTACAATTGTAAAGTCCAGGAAAAAGGCCAGCTTATTCCCCTGCCACTGGACGTCTCCCATGTCACGAGCCGCATGAAGAGCGGTGTCTCTATCACGGAAGTTCATAAGCCTGGCGATGATTGGTCTAGGAGGCAGGCCCGGTCGAGGACGGGGGCCCAGCAATCTATGGGCGCGCTCCACTACGAAGCCTTGCGTGAAAGCTTCCCTGCCAAATAATTCCGTCAGTAGTTGTTCCACAAACGTGTCCATCCGGCTGGTAGCTGTCGTCTCCGGAACGCCAATAATACGGATGTTATTTTGGTGACTGCGGGCCTCCAAATCTTCATTCTTAATAGCAACATCTTTGAGGATCTTCTCGACTCTCTCCAGCCGCTTCAAGGAGGATGCAGCACCGTCCTCTATGTTTGACACTCTGGATTCCACCACATCCAGCCACTGATCGTGAATTAGAATTTTGGTACCCATGTCCATCAGCCTCTTGTCCATGTCGTCAAACCGGCCATCTAACGCTTTGAAACCGGCCCTCATTTCAGTAAGCACGGCCAGGGCAAGGGAGGCCGGGCCATCAGCGTCCTGTAGGCCGGAGGACTCCGCGGTTTGATCCGCAGGAGCATCAGATGCCGCTCCCAGCGTTTTATCAAATTGCAGCTTGGTCTGCTTAGGGTCTTTCTTCACCATCGTGTTCGAGTCCAGAAGGGGGACCAGCAAGGACAAGCGCAAGACAAGCGTTACTGCGCAGACTCAGCCACCAAGAGGAGAGCGCCAAACAAGTGGAAAACACCCAGACAAGCCGCCTGGTAGTGCCGACCGCAACAGGCAGAGATCATGGAATGGCAGGAGCTAGCAGCAGTGCAGTGGCATTTAAAGGAGGTAAACAATCAGCGATCACAATGCGGGGCCAACCATGAATGGCCGCGAAGAGACCAGGTGAGACATGGAGAAACGGTCGTGCAAGTACAGCTGCCGCATTTCTTCAAAGTGGGAATCTGTGGAAGGCCCAAGTCACGATGCAGCAGCAGCGTCCAGTCCCCTCAAGGTATCACAGACTTGCAGACCAACAAACCAGGAGACCAGGCCTGAACACAGCGACAGGTACCCCGCAGGGAACGAGTGTTCGGAGCAGTCCGTGGACACAGCAGGTTAGGCAGAAACTCCCCAGCTAAAGGCACAGGCTCCAGAAAACCAGCAGGACCACGAGGGAAGCAGCAGCCACAGGAGAGGATCAGCTCTCAACAGCCAGGTTGGTGGGTATCCCTAGGCGGGCACCACGCGCACTATCAGGGACCCTCATGCAGCCAGAGCCCCTAAAGAGGTCCCAGACCAGATCGAGGCAGAGCCCACACCGCAGGGAAAATAGCCCCCAGCGTAGGCCTCAACACCCCACCAGTACTGGAGCCCCTGAGGGGGGCCGAGGGGTGGAAGCCAGAACGCCCCGCTCCACCCCATGTCACCCCATCCCCTCGCCGAGACCCCAGGGCCTACTCGCAAATCCAGCCCCGGGACACCGCCAAGACCAACACTACAGTCCCCGGTCTCGGGATGCCCACTAGGCCCAAGCAACCCGCGAGTGCACCGGAGACCGGGAGACCTGCACGGAAGGGCGGCGGGAGAGAGCGATCAGCAGGGAGCCCGCCAGCCGGGCGTAAGGAACCGCAGAGGTAGCGGGAGGAGGAGAACGGGCGCAAACTCACCGCCCAGCAGCACAACTCCGTAGCAGCAACGTGGGCCGGGGCGTCATCTCAGCTGACAGGCCTCGCTCCCGCCTGCGCCTCTTCAGGCACGGTGCCGCCACCCTCCAGGCATCAAAAGGAGCTTCGCTTGTCCCCGGGAGCGGTAGGATGGTGTCCGGCAATCATTATCCGCCCCTACATCGAGCTGGATGGAAGCTCTTAAGCCCAATCGGCGGAGCTTCAGGCGGATGCGGCCATCTTGGTCGCCTCCGTGGCCACACCCCAACGCTGGTCTTACTTAAAAAAGCCTTTGTCTTTTAATAATGGTAATATAAAACGTTGGCGGAGAGAGCAGTAGTGATCACAGAACATCTTAAAATGCAGTGTGTCCTGGGTAGAGAAATTATCACAGGGACAAGGGCCCAATTAATCAACCTATTGCCACCCTTAAGGTTCAGCAAGCAAATAATGTAAGAGGTTTAATTGGAACCTCGTTAGAAGGAAGTGATGGTCGGGAATTGTAATTACAGGTAGGTATGGCACTAGTAGTGGTGATGTTGTTAATAAGATATGGACCCGTACAGTAAGTTTAAGAAGCTCTCTTGCTTATCTTTCAGCATTCATTTTTTTTTTTTTTTTTTTGCAAATATTTTTTTATTGCAGCAAAAACAGAGAAGCGTACAGTATATTCAATCCTCTCCCCTTGGTACTCAGTTGAAGTGCCGCCCCCTCATCCCAGTATCACACAGCCATTCAGCTCACACCCCGGAGGTTGAGCGGCAATATCACGGGGGGAATAGAAACTGCGCTGGAGCATTCTGTATATGTCTATAGCCACCAAGCGGGTGGGGAATGGCAGGGCTGCTTTTTGGTCCTAACGTTCCCTCCTCCCTGTCCCAAGCACAGTTAAACCAAGAGCCACTTTTCACCCACCTTGAACAAACCCCCCCCCTCCCCCGCAACACCCTCATCCCCACCTACCCCTCCACCCTCGTCCAGGACTACCCCTATCCGCCCTCCCGCCCCCGCCCAGGCCCCCCACCCCCCCAGGCATGCCAGAGTATCACCTAATCAAGTTCTCAACCCTTCCAACAAGACCAGATCCGGAACATAGCAACAGGATTTATCAGCGACCATTCGTAAGTCCTCACATTGGAACGCAAAGGTAGGGCAGCAGCAAAGCGGGCCTAAGCCGTCCCCCCGTCAGGAGGGCGCCCCGCCGGAGCCGGACTATGCACCGGGGAGTCCTCCTCTTCCATGTCCAGGAGCGTGAGACCTAGGACCATCCCCTCCCACGCCCTGGCTCTCTCCAGTGCTATGTCGTTGTCTAACCTGAGCGCAGCCCGCAGGCGAAGCTCACCCTCACATCTAGCCCATTTATGCAGCTCAGCCTTCCAGCGCTCTACTACGGGGCCCCGGGACGCCTTCCATTGGGACGTGATGGGCCGCTTCGCCAGGAGGAGCCCCAAGTCCAGAAACTTGCTAGTGACTTTGTTTTTTGATGTGTGTGGGAACCAGTGTAATATGCAATGCGCCATGGTGAGTTGCAGGTTCCTCTCCGTCACCTCCCTCAGAACCTCCACCACTTCCTCCCAAAAGGGCCCCAGCTCAGGACAGGACCAGAACATGTGCTGGAAGTCGGCGGGATCCGCCGGGCAACGCGGACAGGACGCCGGGTGGGCCGGGAAGTACTTATGCAATTTGTCAGGGGTCAGGTAGGCCCTATGCAGGACATAAAAGTGCACCAGCTGGAACCTCGCGTTGCGCGTGCCATTCCGGGCCCCCTCCAGTATGCCATTCCATGCCTCCTCGGGGATCTCAGTCGCCAAATCAGCCTCCCATTTCGCCTTCAAGGCCATCAGTGGAGCGACGGATTCCGAGACCATGCGACGAGACAGGCACGTGACAGCCTTGACCGTCCCCGTCATCATCACGATGTACTGGCAGCCCAGGGACAATGGCGGCTCCGACATGCCCGCTCCCCAGTGTTTGCGGATCGCCGCCGTTAGAGCCGCATGAAGGAGGAAGTCCCCGCCCGCCAGCTCAAAGCGGTCCTGGAGGAGGTCGAAGGGCAACATCGCCCCGTTTTCGTACAGATCACCCATGGATGACAGCCCCTGCTGATCCCATCCGTCCAGCCCGCGCCACGAGCCCCCGTGCGGAAGTGCCCCGCAGAATCTAAGAGGGATCTCAGGCGCGTACGGAACCGCAATACCGCATCTCCGGCGATATCTGTTCCAGCATTTTCGGGCCGTCGCAAACTCCTGAGTGAGGTGGAAATCCCCCACCGGAAGTCCCAGGACGATCCGGGACAACACCTGGACCGGACCCACCGGTTCTCCCGATCCGTCCGCCCCTCTCCTGGCCCGTGCTACCCACTGTGTCAGCCACTGCAGCTGCGCCGCCAAGTAGTAGAGCTCGTAGTCCGGCACTGCCAGTCCTCCGTCCGCTCGAGGGCGGAGAAGTGTGGCATGGGCCACCCTGCGCCTGCCCGCCCCCCACAGAAAGCCGGTGACCATCGATCGCAGCCGTCGAAAGTAGCTCGCCGGGATCCAGATCGGGAGGGTCCCGAAGAAGTAAAGCAGCCGCGGTAGGGTCACCATCTTGAGTAGCGCCACCCTCCCCATGAGTGATAATGGGAGCGTGCCCCAAAAGTCGAAGTTCCCTTTAGTACGCCTGATCGCCGACCCGATATTCCCCTTAAGGATATCGGCCCTGTCATGGAAGATCGAGGTGCCAAGGTATCGTAGGCTTCTCTCTTCCCAAGTCACGCCCTCCGTAGTTTGCGGGCATGCTCTCCGCGGGCGGGCCGGGAATAGGTGGGACTTCGCCCAGTTCACACGGAGGCCCGAGATATTGCTCAGCGATTGCAGGAGAGTCTTAGCACCACGCAGGGAGTCCGCCGAGTCCGCCAGGAACATCAGCAGATCATCTGCGTATAATGCGATGTGGTGTACTTGGCCATAGACGTCCAGTCCCTGATACGCCTGGCCCATCCGGGCTCGCGCTGCAAGGGGTTCGACAGCCAAGGCAAACAGCAAGGGGGAAAGAGGGCATCCCTGACGGGTGCCCCTGCCCACCCTGCACATCTCAGAGATAACCCTCCCTGTTCTGACTCTTGCCGTCGCGTTCTGGTAGAGCAGCCTCGTCCAATCTACGAAGCCTTCACCAAGGCCCAACGTTCGTAGAACATGGAAGAGATAAGGCCATTCCAGGCTGTCAAATGCCTTCTCCATATCGACAGCAAACACCACTGCCTCGTCGCCGTCATAGGTGTCAGCCTCTAGAATGTGCAGGAGTCGCCGCACCTTAAGCGCCATATTGCGGGCCGGGATGAAACCCGACTGGTCCGCATGTACCAGCATGGGCATGTGAGGGAGCAATCGCGTCGCCAAGATCTTGCTCAGAATCTTGTAGTCCAGGTTAAGCATGGACAGTGGGCGGTACGCCGATCTGTCCCACGGCTGCTTGCCCGGCTTCAGTAGGGGGACAATCAGCGCCTCCCTCGTGGTCTCGGGGAGACAGCCCAACCGCTTCGACTCGTTGTACAGCCACGTCAGCCGGGGCGCAAGGAGATCCCATGGTGAGATAGAATTCCATAGGGAATCCGTCCGTGCCCGGCGTCTTATTCCTTGCCATGCTCTTGATGGCGACACGCACCTCTCTCTCCTCGATCTTGTCCCCGAGTCGTTTCGCGTCCTCCTCTCCCAGTTCCGGCAGGTCAAGACCCTCCAGAAAGGTCTGGAACTCCTCCAACGAAGGGAGGACCCTGCTGCGGTAGAGTTCCGTGTAGTAGTCGTAGAACAACGCGTTGATCCCCTGCTGATCAAATCTCGGCGCCCCCGCGTGGTCTCTGAGCTCAAGGATGACCGAGCTCCGACGGGCCGGGTTGGCCAGCCAGGCCAGGAGAGCCCCCGATTTGTCGCGTTCCGAGTGCGCTCGCGTGAGGTAGGCCTTGTAGTCAAAGCACCGGAGGCGCTCCACCGTTGCCGCCACCGCCTCTCGCGCCCCCAGCAGAGCCTCGTGAGTGTCCGGCCGCTCAGGCCTCGCCCTCTCCAGCCCCCGCAGGGTCTCGTCCTCTTTCTCAATTTCTTTCAGTAACGTTCTCCGCACTCCCGATGACGTCGCAATGCACTGGCCTCGTAGCACAGCTTTGAATGCGTCCCATTCCGTCGCAGCCGAACCCGCCGTGCCCGCATTCACCTGGAAATACTCTTCGATGCCCGATGCAATTGTGGTCCGGAAGAGCTGATCGTCCAGTGCCTCAGGGCGGAGTTTCCAAGCCGGGATCCTCGGGTGGATTTGCGACCAGCGCAGCCGCACGAGAAGCGGGTTGTGGTCAGAGATCGAGCGCGTGAGATACTCACTGTGGCACACTTCCGCGTGCACGTCCTGTGAGCACAGGAAGGCATCAATACAGACGTGTAATTCGTCGAGAGCAGAGAAGAATGAGTAGTCCCTGTCCGCTGGGTGGTTAGCCCTCCAGGAGTCGACCAGTCCCCACTGGCGTTGCCAGGCGGAGCGCGCGAGTGCAAGTCTACCAGCTGGTGCATGCTGTAGGGGGGGTGGGATCTGTCCAGGGCAACGTTGGCTACACTGTTAAAGTCGCCGCCCAGGAGCAAGGGCTCCACTAAGAACTGGGCTAGTTTTTTGGACAGAAGTGAGAGGAAAGCAGGTTGGTCCACATTCGGAGCGTACAAGCAACCCAGGTTAAGGTCCCTCCCGTCCAGCTTGCCTCGCACCATTATGTATCTCCCCTCTGGGTCAATTACCTGTTGTGTACACTGGAAGGGTACCCCCGCCCGTATCCAGATGGCCACCCCCCTAGCATAAGCAGAGTAGCCAGTGTGAAAGACCTGCCCCCTCCAGCGCCGCTGCAGTGCCCTCCCTTCTTTATCCAGCAGATGTGTTTCCTGAAGGAAGGCGATGTGTATGCCCCGCCTGACCAGATAGGAGTGGATCTTATGACGCCTATGCATCGAGTGCATCCCCCTTACGTTCCATGTGAGACATTTGTAGCCTAAGTCGGATCCCATGGTAGAGTCCACCATACCCTAATCACCCTCTCAGCAACCCCCCCAGCACGCCTAGGCCCCACCCTCACCCCCCCCCCCAACTTGCATGAACAACCTACCCCAACTCCCACACCCCCGGACAGACAACCAACGTGAAAACCCCATCCAAACTCAAGTATCAAAAAGCGTATCACTACAAAATAGGGGGCTGGAGTGGCAGCGATGCCGGCTCCAGACAGGCCCGAAGCCCCCCGCCCCCGCCCCACCTCCCTCAGCAACAAACAGGAGAGGTCCCCCGACTCTCCCCGTCCCCAAGGTCTCAGTAAGAAGTCCCGGGGGGCATCCGCACTCCACTGCATAGCGTCCGGAAGCGGCCCCCCTCCGCCCGCGTATCCCAGTACCTTACTTATGTGGTCAGCGTCCCACGAACCATCTCAGCCAAGGATACCATCCGCAGTCTGGGGAGTCACCACCGGCAGGTCTGTCTCTGATAACTCGTGCCCACTGCTGGAGCCAGGGCTGGGAGCACTGGCCTTCGACTGCTCCGATGCGCTACTGGAGGGGCTGGCGTCTCCCTGGCTGATGGCCGCCACTGCCTGCACCGCCTTGGCTCGTTCCTGTTGCCAGCCCGATGGGGAGCCAGATCGTCGCGTCGGCAGCGTCTCCGTGGAGTGTCTCCTGGGAGGGGTCTGTGGCGCGTGGTCCGTGCCCGGCTCCCCCCTTGCATCCAGCCAGCTCCAAGCCTCCTGTGGTGTCAGGAAAAAGAGGGTGCGCTCTCCAGTGACCACCCGCAGCCGCGCCGGGAACAGCATAGCGTAGGGCAGTTGTAACGATCTCAATTTCCGCTTGACCGCCAGGAAGGAGGCCCGTTGCTTTTGCACATCTCTGGTGAAGTCCGGAAAGACCATGATCCTGCTGTTGTCGATTCTCAGGTCCGGGATGTCTCTCACCCTCCGCAGTATATGGTCTCTGTCTCTGAAGTGCAGGAGACGCAGTACAATCGGTCGCGGAGGCGCCCCCGGTTTGGGGGGACGCGCAGGGACCCTGTGTGCACGTTCAATGGCAAAGAATGTCGAAAGTCCTTCCGGGGCCACCTCAGATCGCAGCCAGCCCTCCAGGTAGGTGACCGCGTCCCGCCCCTCCGCGTTTTCGGGGACCCCCACGAGGCGGAGGTTATTGCGCCGAGAGCGCCCTTCACTGTCCTCAGCTCGGAGCTCTAGCACCCGTACCTTCTGCGCCATTTCCGCCAGCGATGTCTTTAGCTCCGCCACGTCCCCTGGCAAACTTTTCAGGGTGACCTCGGAGGTCGCCACCCGCTCCTTCAGCTTCCTGTGGTCATCCTTCAGCAGGGTCAGGTCCGACCCAATGGTGTCTATGCGCTTCTCAAGAGCCTCCCGCGACGCCACAATCGCCTGCATTATGTTCCCCAGGGAGGGGTCCCGCGGGTGGGACGGACTCCCGGCCCCCGCCCCCGGCGGGACGTCGTCAACGAGGTGCCCCGGGTCGTCCAGCTTCAGGGCCTCAAAGCCCTTCTTCCTGCTGCCACGTGTCATTCTGGCGGGCATCTAGCGTCGCGTGCCCCTGCGGCGGTCGCCGATGTTCCCGCTCTCTGCCCCTGGTCCGCCTCAAGCCCGTCGTCCACTCCGATCTCTGGGCCCGTGCCTCGTGGGGTCCAGTTCGTGACGTTGTCCAAGGGCCAGGGCTCACTTCACCAGGGTCGTGGGGCACAAGAGCCCCGGGTCCGGGCACCCAGCGAGGCTCCCGCGTCTAGAAGGCTCAGGCAGGGTGTGCGCCTATGAGCACCAGTCCCAATGCGGCACGCTGGTCTCGGGCGTCCCCGGGCAGGTAGGCGCTCCCTCCCGTCTGCAGATTCAGTGCCTCGTGGGGGTGGGTAGCCAGCCCCTCACCCCCTGCTCTCCTCGTCGTCTTCGCTCGTGCGTCACTCACCCACCTGTGGCGCAGGCTCCCCGGCAGTTCCACCACCAGGAGGGTGGGTCAGGTGTTTCACGCAAGCCCAGTGCTCCACGCGGTCCCAGCGGCTCCGCAAACAGTCGCCAAGGTGGTCACAGGGTCCCAGCCGGCGCCATTTTAGGGTCAGGCAGGGTGGTCGTCCCCCGTCCTTCGGCTCCGCTTGCGAGGGTGCCAGCCAGTACCCCTCACCTCTGCCTGCTCTCCGGGGTCTCCGCCGGCAAGCGGTCAGCCACCACAGCGTCAGGGGGCTCCTCTTCGCCTCCCGAGCTCCGTCGCCAGGCGCGTCAGGGCAGGACGGCGGCCGCCATTTTGGGCGCTCTCTTCCCCGGGTGCCGCGCTCGCCGTTCAAAGTACAGCGGGGGCAGTTACAGGGGCCCCCAGTCCTCCAGATTCTCCCTGCGTGTCCCCGATGCCCTCCCGAGCACTCCTGAGGGGTCGGAGTGTGAGCCGGGGCACAGGATATGTGGTGGTGTGAGGCGGGCACGGAGGAGCTCCGGAGTCCCGCTTCCACCTACATCGGCGCCTTAACCACCATCTTTCAGCATTCATGATCAATAAATATTGTTTTTTGGCCCAGATCAGATCTCTTTTTACTAACCTGTTTGGGGATTCAAATAGATCAGGGTGCCCCAGTTTCTCTGCTAGAGTCTTAATAAAGCAGAGCCAAGGAATACTATTCGTCCTCCCCAAGATGAGGCATTTTTTTTAGCTATTTTATGATTTAATTCAACTTCCAGATTAGTCCACATCCTTCTCCAGTGCAATAATGGAGCCAATGCCACCAGGTCAGAGACATATCCTACCCCCTGTTCCCGAATGACAATGTATGATGATGCAGATTGAGGGACAGAAAGCAGATTTCTCAAAAATGTATTCTCCAGTATTTGGGGGTCTCCTGAATCCTTGCATCCCCAAATATCCAACCCATAACAGGTGATGGAGATACACTTTGCAGTGTAAACGTTTAACATGGCTTGAATTGGTTTGGCCCCCAACTTTTTAGCAAAGTCAAGAACTGCAACTGTAGCTCTTGACATAGCATTTCTCTTTGTGGGGAACAGGTGCCCTTTTCGTCAAAAAAGATGTAGTAACCCTTGCAATTTCTTGACCCTCCCCATATTGAGTTATGCGTTTCTTGGTTCTCAGCCCATGATCATTGTGTGTGACTTAACAAGGTTGGTATTTAAGTCTAATGCAGACATTAAGTCTGCAAAAGAGTTAAGTAGACACTAGCCCTATTGCCATACTCATTAGTAACACTGCGTCATCTGCATAAAGGAGCACAGGAATTAACTGAGTACCTGCCCAAGGAATACCTTTACTGGCTGTGCATAAAACCGGACCCAAGTTAATAATATATTGAGTGAACAGAAAGGGAGCTAATATGCACCGCTGTCTAACACCCATATGTACCTTTATAGGTCATAATTATAATAATGTAAATTGCCAAATAACAGCACCTGACCTTTCCTCTCTCTATACCACCACTCTCCGAACTGAAAAGAGTACACCAGAATTAGGCATCATAAATATGTCATTACAAACCTTCACTGTGCAGGTATCAGAACAGCACAGCATGAAGCAACATATAACATGATTAGACATTGTTAGAGGTATGTTTCTGCAGAAGCATCAATAAGCAATGCTTAATTTGAGACGGTGGTTTCAATGCTGGCACCGGCACTTATTGTCAAAACCTGCAATTATTACAGTCTGCCACTTTGTGGCGCTGTTTGTCTGATTTTGAGTGAGCACAACAGCAATTGTTCACTAATTCAATAAACATTGAAAAGTATAAATCCATGCCGCCCTAGCAATTGTTATACTTTTGTGGCTCTGGAATAGTGCCACATATATTTTTCTTGTATCTTTCGATCAGATGCGTCTGACATTCCACGACTGGGTCCTAAATTCGAAATAGCAAACAGGAGTCATGTGTGTTCTATGAAAGAACCTGCATTGTAACAAAATGTAGCATTAGCCAAAGTTCTTTTGACCTGAGTACCCACTTTCTCTCTTCGAGCATTGTCTAATTCAGTATTCATTTAGTTCTCCATAATTCTCATTTAAAGCCCATTGTAGGTTGAGACATGATCACTTTATACAAAATGAGAAAGGCCTATTCCATCCACATTATTCCAGTAAAGTATTAAATATAAAATGTTTTTGGCCTACCTTTTTTTATGTATCTCAACATTTCCCGATCAGCAAGACGAGAAGAGCATAAATAAATAAACGGACACCTGTAACTGATGCATTTTTTTGTTTAAACCTGTTTTATCATTTTGAAATATGGGTCAGCACATTTATGGTACATACAGCGTTAGCACCAATTGTACAATATGTTAATAACATAACCGATCGTATCCATATTTGTAAAGCCACCCACAGTGTCATAATGCACAGTATAACAGTATAATGCTAGTATGTATACAATCATTTCTATTAGTGAACACTGACAAATACATGCTCCATGCTTCAAAGAGTTTTGATTACAGGCCTAGACAATGTTTTCTGCAAACCAACATAACGTAAACTTGTTATACGGCTATCCAAAAAACAAAAAGCAAAGTGGAGAGAAAATAAAACTTCTTGTCCCAATCAACAAATCTTGCGCATTCATCTAGGTGAGCTTTAGTTCCCATATCAATGGCTGCTACAAATGCTTTAAATGATAATGGATGGTTCGGTACAACTAGGAACAGTGTGCAGAAGGATGTCAGGTTGTCAGGTGCCACGGCCCCCTTCCCCCACTCCGCCATCCCCATCAGAATGGGTGCTGTGAGCCAAACATGAAACCCATTAAAAATATATAGCTGAGCCCACCTGTCTCACAGAAATGCCCCGAGACGTTGTTAATTAAGGTGTAGGTTCGTAAAGAAACTCTCCAAAGACCACAAAGCGTGGCCCTTTAGGGAAACACGGGTGCAAGTGGGGTTTTGCACCTGAATTGGAATTTCAAGATGTGTACACATTTCTCACTGACCCTGGCACAAATTATGCTATGCGATTTCTGGTGAAAATTGTGGGTTAAGAACCTGGATTCTGTTTTGAAGGTTGGACCTGGGGAAATGTGCGGCATAACAACGATCCTTAACACAGTTTATGTGGCAATTATGGTGAACCTCACCAGACAATCTCAAAGGTTCAACTATATGTGCAGTGGCCTTTAAGTTAGCAAGAGCAATTACATAATGGATAGAAAAGCTTGACCTTGAAAAGTCCCAACAAGGGAATACTCACATTCTGAAGGCCTGCGCTTCCCAGCTCTGACGTCTGTTCCCAATAACCCAATGAAAACGCTCAGCGCACTGCTCCTGACAAGCAAAGGAGGCGCGGGAACAGATACTGGTAAATGCAGCACCGGTCTCGCGCCAGCGCCCGCAAGGCCCGGTGAGATCACAATGCCGCCCCGCTGCAGGGGCGCCATGTTTGTGTGAGCACTGAAAGCAGCAGCCCAGGCAAAACCATGGTGTCAGTAACCAAAGGCACACTCACGACAAGCCAAGGATTTCACACTACTTTAATTCTATAAAAGGATGTAAAAAAAAAAAAGTGAGAGTGAAACATAAACGAATGAGAAAACAATTTTATAAGTGTTGCCTAAAAAAATCAGTTACACACTATATATTGAAGAGAAGATTGTGGGCATAAAGCAACAGTGTTTTCTAAATGGGTTAAACAGCTTTAGAAAATGTCTTCTCTTCAAGGGGGTCGGATCTCTTTAGACAGCCATTCAGATACCAGATGATTCCAGGTCAGGGGAACACTTAGGGGCATATTACTAGGGGATATCGCCACCAGAACATCACTTTTAGTGATGTTCTGGCGGCGATATCCCCTTCTTTTTATTTACATAGCTGCATTAAGCCTCTTAACATGGATTTACGCTGCCTTGTAAATAAGGCCCCTTTTCACACTTCACTTAGTGTGAAAGGGGTGTGCAATGGGTGTTGTGGTGGGCGTTCCATTGCAACACCCATTGCTTTTTGATGCTGCGCCATATTTACAAAGTTGGGGGAGCGTCAAAAACTAAAATCAGGGAATACCTTGTTTTAGACTGGTGATACGAGGAGAATTAATCAATTTCTCCTCGTTTTTTGCTTTTTCCATGTGCGCTGCATTCTGCAGCACACATAGACAACGCAAATCGCCTTTCAAGATTGTTTATGTGCAGGAAGGTGTCCTTTCCTGCACTTAGACAATTGCCCTTGCAGCACAGGCACCTGTGCAATATGGCGCAAGGGTGCCTGCGCTGGGACTAGGCATCTTTATTAGTGCCAGTGCTGGGTTAAACACAGGGTGCACCGTATTTTTATAAATACGGCGCATCCCAGCATGTTAAAAATGTCGGCATTACCAATTTTGGGGTAACACTGATATTCTGATGTTTTGTTGTAAATATCCCCCTTAGTTTCCTAGGCTGGACCGCCGCTAAGCAAATCTGTGAACTTTGGGACTTGGTTTATTTAGTTGTAGCAAGTGGACGAACACACCTAGGGCCAGATTTAGGAAAGCATTTTTCAGTCGCAAACTCTACTATTACGGACAATAAAAGGCCTTGCGACTGCAAAATGACATTTCTCAATGTACTAACCCCTTTTTGCAAAACAGAAAACGGGTTCAGCAACTCTTTTCTGAATCGCATATTTGGACGGGCACATGAAAGCAGGGCCCCTCCTAATTCAGACATGCAATGAAATGTATCAATAGTTTGAGACCTTATGTGGTCTAAAAATAAAAAAAAGCAAAGGTTAGCAAATTCCTCAAAGAGGGTGTTAACTCACTTGCAAAGGGAAGGCTATATGCTTCTCCTTTTGAAATTCTGCTGGGTGTCCTCTGGCAGAGCCCCCCCCCCATTTCTTCTTAAATGGATTTTGATTATTTAAGCAGTGTTGATTCCTTAAAGGAACAAAGCTGCATTAACAATGCGTTTCCTGTTTGGAAATGTGAAAGCAGTGATTGAGGCCTGCTGTTCCTTGCAAGACAATGTCTATGTATTGGTAGCCAACCTCTGCGAACCCCTGCAATTGGTGATTTTTTTCGACCAACCTATTAGTGCATAGGGTGCATATCAAAATTACATTTACACAATTTGAGCCATCTGTATCTATCTATCTATCTATCTATCTATCTATCTATCTATCTATCTATCTATCTATCTATATATATATATATATATATATATATATATATACTGATAAGATACACGGCGGCTCCAGGACGCGGAGGATCGCTGCCACCCCTAAACAAATTTAAGTGGGGGACCACACAAGGGGAAGCTCTCTCCTTGTCTTAGTGGCGCTGCAGGCAACGGATTCAGACTGCCAGGGTCCCATCCGGGCCCAATGGAGGGCCGCTAATTTTGCCCCGTACAGAATCGTGAGTGACCCAACCCACTGGAGGGATTAAGATGCACGTTCGAAACTACAAATCCCAGCATGCCCGATGTGAGAATGATAAAACAGGCACACCTGAGGCCAGCATCTACACGGAAGCACGCAGGGGAGAATGCAGCGCTGATAAACAGTGTTCACTCACGATGGCCTCTGAGGAAGGAGATAAAAAGAACTCTAAAACGCGTCAGGCCAAGGACTTTTGAAAGGGATGCGAAACTGACAGTCTGTTAAATAAATGAAGTGGATAGTTACCCTACAGCGGAGCGCGTCCTCATTCTCTGGGCAATCTTTGGTGATTTGATACGCGGCGGCTCCAGGCCGCTAAGGATCGCTGCCACCCCATAACAAATCAAGTGGGGGACCACACGAGGGGAAGCTCTCTCCTTGTCTTAGTGGTACTGCAGGCAACGGATTAAGACTGCCAGGGTCCCATCCGGGCCCAATGGAGGGCTGGTAATTTTGTCCCATACAGAATCTTGAGTGACCCAACCCACTGGAGGGATTAAAATGCGCATTCAAATCTACAAATCCCAGCATGCCCGATGTGAGAATGATAAAACAGGCACACCTGAGGCCAGCATCTACACGGAAGCACGCAGGGGAGAATGCAGCGCAAGCGCTGATAAACAATGTTCACTCACGATGGCCTCTGAGGAAGGAGATAAAAAGAACTCTGAAACGCGTCAGGCCAAGGACTTTTGAAAGGGATGCGAAACTGACAGTCTGCTAAATATATGAAGTGGATACTTACCCTACAGCGGAGCACGTCCTCATTCTCTGGGCAATCTTTGGTGATATGATACGCGGTGGCTCCAGGCCGCGGAGGATCGCTGCTACCCCTAAACAAATCAAGTGGGGGACCACACGAGGGGAAGCTCTCTCCTTCTCTTAGTGGCGCTGCAGGCAACGAATTAAGACTGCCAGGGTCCCATCCGGGCCCAATGGAGGGCCGGTAATTTTGTCCCGTACAGAATCGTGAGTGACCAAACCCACTGGAGGGATTAAGATGCGCGTTCAAAACTACAAATCCCAGCATGCCCGATGTGAGAATGATAAAACAGGCACACCTGAGGCCAGCATCTACACGGAAGCACGCAGGGGAAAATGCAGCGCTGATAAACAGTGTTCACTCACGATGGCCTCTGAGGAAGAGATAAAAAAAACTTTGAAACGCGTCAGGCCAAGGACTTTTGAAAGGGATGCGAAACTGACAGTCTGTTAAATAAATGAAGTGGCTACTTACCCTACAGCGGAGCGCGTCCTCATTCTCTGGGCAATCTTTGGTGATATGATACGCAGCGGCTCCAGGCCGCGGAGGATCGCTGCCACCCCTAAACAAATCAAGTGGGGGACCACACGAGGGGAAGCTCTCTCCTTGTCTTAGTGGCGCTGCAGGCAACGGATTAAGACTGCCAGGTCACATCCGGGCCCAATGGAGGGCCGGTAATTTTGTCCCGTACAGAATCGTGAGTGACCCAACCCACTGGAGGGATTAAGATGCGCGTTCAAAACTACAAATCCCAGCATGCCCGATGTGAGAATGATAAAACAGGCACACCTGAGGCCAGCATCTACACGGAAGCACGCAGGGGAGAATGCAGCGCTGATAAACAGTGTTCACTCACGATGGCCTCTGAGGAAGGAGAAAAAAAGAACTCTGAAACGCGTCAGGCCAAGGACTTTTGAAAGGGATGCGAAACTGACAGTCTGTTAAATAAATGAAGTGGATACTTACCCTACAGCGGAGCGCGTCCTCATTCTCTGGGCAATCTTTGATGATATATATATATATCTATATATACTTGAAGATGAAGGATCACAAGAAAACAACAGCCTTTAAAAATTTAAAAATTTAAAAACATTAAAAATACCATTCAAATGTCTGGAAGAAATAAAGAATGGGAAGTTCAAGTTTTGAAGATGGTATGGTCTTACAGAACCTCAATGTGTGAAGCTACTGGTTTTTATTTCATCTGATTTTGGTGCTTCAACTTCTGCATGTAACGAAGTAAATGTTTATAGAAACCCCAGACGTAAAAAAAGACCTCCTGTTTGTTTTATTTAATTATTTTTATAAATTATATATATATATATATATATAAAATAAAAATTAAAATTCTTTCTTGGATATATATCTATATATATATATATATATATATATATATATATATAAGCCACAAAAGTGATCCACAATATCCAACGCACACTTTCAGCGGATGCTCAGCGTAGGGGCCGGATCCAGGCTCTGTAATTGCTACTCCACACCAATAACGCGGCACTCAGAGAGATATATTTTCAGGGAATCTGTTTATTCAGAAAAGCTCGAACCAACGCGTTTCAGCCTCCACGGCTTTGCTCACGGTCAGTGAGTCCTTTCTTACTTCCACCATTGTATACACCCGCATGGCCTCAATGTGGCATTGTGGGTAATGTAGTGCTTTTTACAGAAAATAATTTACAAACTATATTCACGAAAGGCACATTGTTTCATACACAAGAAAACCTTATGTGGCATATATTGAATTGATATAATATCTTATTTTCAGGCAGAAGGACTCCATATTTTTGGGTCTCTTAGTTTCAACTGGTCACGCGTTTAGTACGCAAGTTCATTCTATGCAGCATTTTGATTCATGTATCATGGGGGCGGAAATATTTGTTAAAGAAAAGAGAGAAAATAAAGAAAAAAAGGAGGAGAGAGGGGAAAAAAGTGAGAAAAAAGGGAAGAAGAAAAAAGAGAGAAGGAGAAGGGGCCGAAAAGAGGGCAATAAAAGGGAAAAAGGGGGATTAAATAAAATAAAGAAAAAATCTCTTATTTACAAAAAACTATACCAATACTCTATCAATGTATTTATATATACAAGGGGTATATTACATCCTATGTACATCTTTCTCTGATCAGTATCAACCATTTTTCATGATTTGGTAATAGTTGTCATGATAATAATTATCATATTGCTCCTTGATAATTCCTCATGTGAAAGAGACTACAGAGATCCAGGAGGGGTGGGGGATGCAGAATAAGAAAAGAGAAAGAAAGAAAACAAGCATTTGCAATGCATTAGGTCTCGCATTAATTACGTTTGAGCTATTGGCATTGCTAAATATTGCAACACCAATTGCAACAAAAGTCTATAAATTGTAGGCCAAAAAGATGTTTATTTTTGTAGCAATGGTGGCATGCTGCGCTTTAGATGGATAGGTTTAAAAGTAAAGTGTGCCATACTGCGATTGCTACAATAGTTAATTGTGGATGCGTTAACAATTGATGTGTGCACTGATGGCTGGTGGTGTGTGTGCGTGTAGAAATTGTGCACTGATGGCTGGGGGTGGGTGTGCCTGGTGAAAACGTGCACTGATGGCTGGTGGTGTGTGTGTGTGTGCCTGGTGAAAGCGTGCACTGACGGCTGGTGGTGTGTGTGTGTGCCTGGTGAAAGTGTGCTCTGACGGCTGGTGGTGTGTGTGCGCGCCTGGTGAAAGCATGCACTGTGACGGCTGGTGGTGTGTGTGCCTGGTGGAAGCGGGCAGTGACGGCTGGTGGTGTTTGTGCCCGGTGAAAGCGTGCACTGACGGCTGGTGGTGTGTGTGTGCCTGGTGGAAGCGTGCACTGACGACTGATGGTGTCTATGTCTGGTGAAAGTGTGCACTGAAGGTGTGGTTGTGTGTGTGGTTGTGTGTGTGTGTGGTGTTGTGTGTGTGTGTGGTTGCTTGTGTTTGTGGTTGCTTGTGTGTGCATGTGTGTGTGGTTGTGTGTTTGGTATTGTGTGTGTGACAGTAATACTTAAAGCATATCAAAATAAAGGAACACAAACATCGAGTTTGTGGAAAGAGAAAGCACGTTGTAAGTCAAACGGACAGCAGCAAAGCATTGAAACCTCTTCAATTCAGATGGGTTGGTTCACGGTTTTGCCCTAAAATAGCTGGGATTTTAGTTTAATTGCATGCACGTTTTAGAGAAGTGAACGTGGAGGCTTGCCCCGTGACGAAACAGCTGTGGCATCAGCAGCTGCCTTTCGACCAGGTTTGTTTGCGATATACAGTACTGCTGCAATAGCAATACAACGCAAGCAGTGTGGCAGACACGGGCGGGGATAGTTTATGAAAAACCCAGCTATGCGGCGGAGGCTGTAAATAGGCACGTTCATCGTGAGTGGAGGGGGGGTGGGTAAGGCTTGCTGTCCATTTGGCTCTGCTGAAGCTACTCTGTGCCTGGGGCGGTGACAGTTCCGGGTTAGCTTGGGTTCGGGTCAGGAGGCCCAGCGATGCGATAAAGGGAACAGCCATCTGTACTCAACTCTTCAAAGATGTGCTAGATTTGATTAAGAGTCCACCAGGGCAAGGGGAGACCGAGAAGAGAGAGATAGTGAGGCTGGGAGTCGATTTGTTGGGAGGCAGAGTCCAGGGCACAACTCATGCCTTAAAACAAGGCTCTCTCGGTATGCCGCTGGCTTCTAAAGTGTTAATTGCAGTCTTAATTTCTCCCCTATTGAGTAACCTTCCTTCCGTCCTCCTTACCTCTTTATCCTTAGAAGGAGTAAGGTGAAAAGCATTGATCACTGAAGCGTGTGTGCGCCTAAGTTCTACCCAATAGTGTATTTTTTTAGTATCTCCCCAAGGTTACCCTATGTATTTAAACTATGTGTTTGTCGAATATTTGCGTGGAGTGGGGCAGATTTGTAACGTGTTTATTCATCAACATCCCCTTCTCATTTAACAGCATATGGGAAACATCACTGTATAACTTCTGCCTTTGTTTGTGTTCCACCTTACAACCAATCACAGAACCCAGTTCAGACATTCGGGGAACGTGCGCTCTTATCTTCTCACTACAGAAACAACCGTGTTAGATCAAGTATGCAACTACAAGGGAAAATTCACCCTAGTTTCATGGACAGAGGTCACAAAAGTATATTTCGCAAATGTGCCTGAAAAGCACGGAATATATGAGAGATAGACAGAAGGAAAGGGAGAAGGGTGAGGGAGAGAGAAAGAGAAGGAAGGGGGAGGGAGAGTGAGGTAGGGAGGGGAGGCAAGAGGGCGAGAGAGAGAGAGAGAGAGAAGGAAGGGGAGACAGAGAGAGGGAGTATGGGGAGGGAAGAAGGAGGGAGGGAGGGAGGGAGAGAGAGAGAGAGAAAAGGAAGGGCCAAGAGATGGACAGAGGGAACGGGAGAGGGAGCAAGAGAGACAGAAGGAAGGGTCGAGAGAGGGAGGAGAGAGGGGAGGTGAGAAGGAGGGGGTTGTCATTGATAACCTTCTCACCTTTAAACCCCAAGTCAATGCGATGAGTTCCTCAGTACATTACATTCTGAGAATTATCAGAAAGGTTCTACCCTACCTTCCTGAGGGCAGTAGAAAGTCGGTGGTGACAGCCCTCGTTCTATCTCGCATCGACTATTGTAATAGCCTTTTTCTTGAGGCACAACAGGGAGTGCTTAACAAGCTTCAAGTTTTACAAAATGCGGCCGCCCGCTTGATTGGGGGCTTGCCCAGATTTTCCTCAGTCTCCAAGGAATTGGTTAAACTTCACTGGCTTCCGGTACGGAAGCGAATCAGGTTCAAGGCCCTCTGCATTGTCTTTAAGGCACTGCATGGCCTTGGCCCAGTGTTCCTTCAAGATCTTTTTCAGTGGTATAGACCAGGCAGACAACTGAGGTCGGCCAGTCTGGGGCTGGTCAAAACCACCCGGATCAGGAGGGCACGCTGGGGCGGAAGGAGCTTTGTCAGGGGAGCTGCGATGGCGTGGAACTCCCTTCCTCTCTCCCTCAAACTCAATACAAATCTCCTGGCATTCAGGAAGGAGCTAAAAACATGGCTATTCTCCCAATAAGTTCTTTGATTCTCGCTTCTCTGGAATTATCACTTCAGCGCCAGGACGCCGATTGGCAATAGCGCGCTTTATAAGTGTAAAAAATAAATAAATAAATAAATAAATAAGAGAGAGAGAGAGAAGGGAGGGAGGGAAGAGGAGAGAGGGAGAAAAAGAAAGAGTGAAGGAAGAGAGCAAGAGAGTGAGGGAAGGAGGGGTGGGAAGGGGAAATGGGAGTGGGAGAGGTAGCGACAGAGGGAGAGAAAGAAGAGGGGGGTCTAAAAAAATGACTCTCTCTCCATCAGAAAATACTTAGAAGGTCCCAAAAGCGAGACCTACTGGCTATACCAATGCTTGTTTTGTTTGCAGTGGGAAGAGGCCCAGAGGAAGCAGCAATGGAGGAGCTGGGTGTTGGGGATGTAAACAAATAGGGGCAAAAAGCATTTAGTTGGAAGAGTAACATAGAGAAGGGGGGGCAGGGATGTGAATGGGCAAGCAGCAGATGGCAAGGAAAGACCAAAAAAAGACATGCGCTCCTAAAGAGTGCTGAAAGCAAACGAAACAAGCTTGTGCAAGGTTATAGTATATGTGTTGTTTGTTGTAAGAAGTGTATGTGGTGGTGTGGGTGTGTGTGAGTATGTTGCAGTAGTGGTGTGAGAGCCAGTGTTCGTGCGCAGGCATCACCAGAGGTGAGGTTTTAGCGAGTGGTTGGAATCTTCTGTCAAAAATACTAAGTTTGCTGATTTTTGCAGGGATCTGCAACTCACCTTTTCATCACGGTGGCACCTCTTTGGAGCCGAGCATCCCACACCCCTTAGAATGACAGGAGGTGCGGTCTGCAGCATGAACGCAAGCATTTAGTTTAAATGCCCCAAAGCAAAAAAGATAGCCAGGCTGCTTTGGAATCCATAATAGTTGTGTGTTCCAATGGAATGCCAGCCATCTTAAATGCTGATCATTGTAAAAAGTATGGCGTGCGCACTTATCTTTGGAATCATGTTGGTCAGAAGCAGACAAAGGACTCATCATGCACTATCTTCGGAATGCTCCTGTTTCCTTTTTGAAGTGGGGTAAGTGCTTTGCACAAGCTGCACACTTCTGCCAAAGTGGGGGAAGCACTCCACACGTTTGTGCCACAAGTGAAGTGCCTAACACATGCTGAATATAAAGGGACATTAAGCGCTAGCCACAAGTTGTTTATTAAATGTAATGCAACATACAGAGCTGCCGGGAAAAAAGTGCTTCAATACCTTCAAGTTGAGTTCACCCAGAGCAAGCATCAATCGTAATGTAAACAAGCAAAGCAGTAAAGTGAGGGCTTCGGGTGGCAAATGGTGATCACTTTCGCGGCCGCTTTGATGTTCTCAGTGGCCGCGCGGCTCACTGAGAACATCAAAGCGGCCGCGAAAGGGCTCCCAAAGGCTGCAGGCTGACAAATGGTGCGCCCGCCCAGCGCACATGCACTGTACCCTGCACACTTTGGGAGCACTTTTGAAAGCCCCTTACTTCATATCTCACCAAAGCATCGCTAACGCGATGGGTTAGGCGAGACCTTAAAAAAAAATGTACCCCTAATTTTCCTAGGTGTCACTCAAAATCAGTTCATGCTGCTACTAAACTAGACATTTTTTCTTTGAAATTAAACCACAAATGTGTTAATTCTGGTCAATCTAAGTACATTTTAACCTGCGCCGTAGCTTATTTTTGTTGATAACCATTAGAAATACCTTCTGTTGGTTATTACTTTCGAAGTCTCTGCATCAAAAGTTTGCCAAAGACACCAGTCGTTTTTAGCAGTTCAAGTAAAGTGTGCAGGATTACCTGCAGTCCCTCTGTAATTGGCAGACATGCTAGTAATGGTGGGCAGGGGAAAATGTGAGCCAATCCTGTTATCTGATATTTTTTCTTGACCATGCCCTTAACGGTGAAGTTCTATGTGAGACAGAAATGTCGTTGTAATATCTCGTGGCTGCCCCCACCTTTCACTCCCCTGAACATTGTCGTTGATATCTGAGGTACAGAGTAATATTTCCACTGCACAGCATTTCCTCAAAAAGACTCCAAACTTGACCAGTTACAAAAAACAATCTCCAGCGACCCTGTTTATTTTCAACCTGGGCCCCCCTTTAAACAGGCTTAAATAAATGAAGACATTCTAAAGTGCAGCATGCCATAAATCCGAATTGTAATGCTCAGGATGGGCTCCTCTCCAGTCTCCTACAGCTGAAGTTAAGATTATTCCCTATTACTGTCAAAATCACACTGCGTCTCTGGCACCCGGCCTTCCTCTTTTACTTACCATGCTTCTTGAGCTGTCCTTAGCATTTATCCAGTATTCTCCTTTCCATATCAAACTTAGTCCATTTTCGGATCGCCTTGAGACCGTTCACCATCGTTTCTGACACTGTTGCTTTCTCAGGTGATCTAGTACTCAAAACTTATTATTATGCAGTTAACATGCCAGCTGCATACATATATTGTTAGCAGAACCTATTCTCGGACTTCAGGGGCACTTATTACATGTCCTGTCATATTTTTTACAGCAGCATGCTGGCAGACTTTTGGTGACATCGATCTTGCACTATCTGATACTAAAACAAGAAATAGAAAAGGAAAACGATACTTGTACCAACGTGCCAAACAATAACCATGTTAATAAATTCCTTCATGCCCGCAAGTTTAAATTAGTGCTTACCCGCTCTACATGGAATTAACGTGCATCCGCGATAAAGGAATTGTGCTCACGAAGTAAACGAGTATGGAGAAACCGGGAAGACGCCGGTTTGAAATGACGTGCGAGTGAAATCGCCACAAAAATAAAAGACAGACTGGACTCGAGCGGTGAGAAGTGAAATGTATAGCGGACCAGAGAGGGAGCATTTCTGAAAGGAGTTCTGCCTCCTGATTGGCTGTTTAACTAGAAACCTGCGGTGAGAGGAGCCGACGCAGGAATCGAAACTAGTGGTGCACGCGCACACCAGAGGAGCGGGGCAAGGGAGCGCGAAGACGCCGAGAGGAGGTAGGGGATGTGTGTGTAAGTGCCGGGGGTTGTCTGCGTATGTGTGCGCGTGCGTGTGTGTATGCGGGAGGGGAGGGGGTTCTGTATGTATGTATGTGTGTGTGTGTGTGTATGGGGGGGAAGGGGGGGGGGGGGGCTGTATGTGTGTTGTGAAGAGCCTGCCGGAATCGGAGCGCGTGTTCACGCGCGCGACCTGATCCCGGCAGGCTGCTGCTGCTGCGTGCTCGTGACAGTCTGTTGTCCTCTCCCTTTCAGTCATTGAAAGCCAGAATGATGACAATAGTCTCGCTCTGCGACAGCAGGCCTTTGGCCTGCAATCGCAGGGCGAGACCTAAAAAGGGGGGGGGAGGGGAGAAAAAAGAGGGGTAAAAAGAGAAGTAAACAAGGGGGAAAGAGTGAAAGTTGGGTTGCAAGTGGGTACTTTTCAGTCATTTAAGGGGCCTTAATTTCCCCCTGGGAGTTGGACAGTGGTACTTATAATGTCACTGAGATCAAGTCCCTTTTTCTAGATGCACCGCAAGTTCTTCGTCAAAGTTCATCCCTTTCGGGATTTTTGTTTTTAGTCTGATAATGTACCGGGACTCAACTGGCACAATTTCCTGGTTCGATTTCCCCCTCGTTCATCAAGTGTGTTGGTATCAATTCCGTAGTATCTCATGGCTCGCCAGTCCACATTCTGGCACAAAATCATGTGTTTGTCAGTAGCATACGCAGTATCTTTGTTCTTCACTGCCCGAATGTGCTCCAGAACCTGGCCATTTGTACTGGGCGTCCCCAGGGCACCCAGTGTGCTATGGGACCACGGGGGAGCCTGAAAGGCCCCCACTGTCCCATCCAGCTCCTCATCACCCATAGGTGCCAGCATTACTTTCACACACAGGGAGCTTCTAAATATGCAGCCCCATGCGTGTGACAGCAATCCTTTTTTTTTTTTTTTTTTTTTTCTGTAATTTTTTATTGTAGAAAAAATATATATTTACATGGAGCATAACATATACATGGGTGGAGGAAAGAAAGAAGAAGAGGAAAGAGAAAGAAGAAAAGAGAGAAAAGAGAAAGCGGAGGGGGGGACTGGTTCATTTCCAGCTTCCAGTCTTATTGGAGTAAGTCCGATTTCCAGTCACTCGAGCGCTGCTTTGACGTTTAGTCCTCCGTCCCCATGTTGCATTGATTGTCATACTCGGTCCCACACCCCGGCCGCATGCGGAAGAGACAGAGAGAGGAGAGAGAAAAAGGAGCAGTGCGGGTTCCTGGTGTGTGCACTATCCGGAGGTCTGCTGCTCGGCTGTTGCTAGAAGGTGTCTGGCCGTGCTACCTATGGTGGTTTGTGCGACGAGAGGTAATTGTCTAGGGACTCCCACATACTTGACTGCCTGTGTGTTTTGGGTGAATGTTTCGCTGTGATGGTATCCGCCCCTCGTAGGAAAGTGACCCAGTTGAGCCATGCTTTAGGCGTGGCTTTCCCTGTGTCCTTCCAGTTGTACAGAACTGTTTTGACTGCTGCTGTCAGCAGAAGATCGATGAGGTCGCGGTCTTCTTTGGTTGTTATTGAGGGAGATGTGAAACCCAATGCCAGGCTGTGGAAGTCTAGTTGCATGGTATCCCCTGTGATCTCGTTTATTAGTGTTTCTATTGTGTTCCAGAAGATTCTGACTTTGGAGCAGTGGAAGAGTAGGTGTGCGAGGTCCCCCTTTTCTTTGGTGCAATGCCAGCAGGAATCACTGTCGCGGATACCCATGGATGACAAGCGGGCGGGGGTCCAGTATGCCTTATGTATGAGCCAGAATTTAGTCTGGTTTAAAGTTGCAGTAACCTTTTTCCTGGATGTGGACCTCCATAGCTCAGCCCTTTCCTTCTCACTCAGCGCTCTACCCACTAGTGTGCCCCAGTAGGTGTTGACTTTATCGTTAAGTTTGGTGGACTTTGGGCATAGGTCCTTGTATAGGTATGCGACCTGGTGTCCTAGTTTGTTGAGGTTAGCGGCATATTGTATGAGAGATGGTGTTAGTCCGTTCAGGGTTGCCCTCCTTACTGCTACCTTAATCTTCAGGAAGTTGTACAATTCTATGCTCTCTAGGTCGTGTTCTTCCTTGAGTGTGTCAAAGGTTACGTTTGTGCCTTGTTTCAGTAGAACCCTGGCCGTTGTGATGCCATGCTTGTACCATGAGTGCATGTTCAGAGTCTTATCCCTGTATTTTATTGTGGGGTTGTGCCATATGGATTCTAGCTGGGTTTTCTTTATGCTTGTCCCCATTAGTTTGTCAATACTTAGGAGAGCTGTCTTTGTGCTGATTAGGATGGGGTTTTCTTTGATTGCTGGGTGTCGTGTAGGTGTTAGTAGGGCAATAGGTTTCATCCCTTTCAGCAGTCCTCGCTCCAGTGTTAGCCACACTGGAGTATATTCTGGGCTCTGGGTGAGCCAGTATAGTCCCTGTCTTGCTATGCACGCTTTTTGGAATGTTCTGAAGTTCGTTATATTCAGGCCGCCTAGGTCTTTAGTCAGTCTGAGCTTTTTTAGGCTTATTCTGGGCTTTTTCCCCCTCCACAGAAAGGTATTCAGCATTGTGTCTAGTTTCTTGTGGAAGTCTTCTGTATTTATCAGTGGTAGCATGTTCAGCATGTAATTCACCATTGGTGTGAGCATAATTTTAATCGTTCCCACTCTCCCCTACCACGTGGTGAATTTGGGAGACCAGCCCTCCACTCTTTCCTTTATTTTGTTTAGTGTGGCTTGTTCATTGTGTTCTAGTGTAGATCTAAGGTCTCTCTCGAAGAGGAGGCCTAGGTATTTGATGGGTTTCTGTTGCCATGTCAGGCCGGACGAACCTAGAACCGTCTTAGTGGTGTGAACGATCAGAGGCTTGCACTCGGATTTGTCCCTGTTTAATTTATATCCCGAGACCTGGGCATATTGTTCTATCGTTCCCATCAGTGCCTTGATTGATTTTTCTGGGTCCTCGGTGATTATTAGCACATCGTCTGCGTATGCCGCTAGCTTGAAAGTTTCTCCCTCTACTGGTATCCCCGCTATGTCTGTATTGGCTCTGATCATGTTTAGGAGGGGTTCTATCGCTAGCAGGAACAGGGCTGGCGAGAGTGGGCACCCTTGTCTGGTCCCCCGGCCGAGATGGAGTAGTTGTGATGTCCCTCCGTTTACTACAACTCGTGCTTTGGGGTCATTGTAGAGGGCCAGCACCATCTTCCTATAGTTGGGTCCAAACCCGAATTTCAGCATGCACTGGTCCAGGAAGGGCCAGGACACTCTGTCAAAAGCTTTCTCAGCGTCTAGGGCTATCATGACCGCTGCGTTGCTGCTCTTGGAGGAGTGATTCATTATGTGGCATAGCAGCCTTGTGCTGTCATGGGACATTCTGTTCCTCAGATATCCTACTTGTGAGCAATGTATGAGCTTGGGTAGGTGAGCATAGAGTCTGGTTGCTAGTATCTTGGCGTAGATTTTGCAGTCTACGTTAATAAGTGAGATTGATCTGAAGTTCTTTGCTTCGTTTGTGTCTTTACCTTCCTTCGGTATTACTATTATGTTGGCTTCCGCCATGGTCGGTGTCATGCGTCCTTGCAGGACACACTTCGTGAAGACCTCCTTCATTGTGGGTCTGAGAATGTGTAGGTACTGCTTGTAGAAGCCGGCCGTGAAGCCGTCTGGTCCTGGTGCCTTGTTATCTTTGAGACTCGCTGTGGCTCTCCCTATTTCGTCCTCTGTTATGTTTAGGTCATGGATGTCTCGTTCCTTGTCTGAGAGCTTTGGTGTGGATATGCGTGCTAGGAGTTCTTTGCCCCCATCCTCCCGTAGGGTTTCATCCCTTGTGTAGAGTTTCTCGTAGAAGTCTCTGAAGACCACCAGGATCTCCTTGTTTGCAGTCTGGGATTTACTATTCCTGTCTTTGATGGCCTCTATCGAATGTTGTTTCTGTTTCCCTTTGAGGTAGGATGCGAGATTTTTCCCTGCTTTGTTTGCTGTGCACAGGTTGATAGCTTTGTATTTATTTATCCAGGTGCCTGCCCTTTCACTCAGGATTTTGTTTAGTTCGTATTTGCGTTTAGTTAGGTTTGTGAGGGTGTTCCTATCTTCAAGGTTAGCTATGTGACCTTTCTCTAGGTTTTTGATTTCTTTTTCCAGATCGGCAATTTTTTTGTTCCTTTCTTTGTTTTAAAAAAAAAACTTTTTATTGAATTCAAATAACAAGAAACATAGAAATGAAACAAAAACAAGGCAATATAATACAAATTGTGTCACCTCGGTGCCGGGGGGGGGGGGGGGGGGGGGTACATGTGCAATTCAAATGACAGAAGTATACGATGAGATTAGGCGGGGGAGGAGATCAGAAACAAACAAGATATTTAAACACCTGCAGAGGAAACATCAGGTTGGGAGGATGACAGGTCAGTATTCAGTTCCAGATGGGGGGGGAGTACATATATCACCACGGTATGTGTTCCATTGAGCCCAGATTCTCCTCAATTTGCGGGGCGTGCCACGGGAAACATAAACAGTCTTTTCTCTAAACATGCACCAGTCCATGTTTTGTTGCCACACCAGAACGGTCGGTGGCCTCTCGGCGCCCCATAACTGGGCAATGTCTCTCTTGGCAATCATATTACCCAAGGTCACCCATTGAAGCTGCGCTTGGTCATAATCATTCGGCTCCCAGACATTCAACAGACACCTCCGCGCCTCAGGCCTTGATTGCACGCCCGTGACCTCACTCATAACTTTATGCACGCAAGTCCAATAGCGTAGCACAGCAGCACATTCCCAAATAATATGGAGAAAGGTACCCACCATACCACATCCACGCCTGCACAATCCATCCGCCGAGAATCCCATGCGTACCAGACGAGGACCAGTCACATATACCCTATGAAGAATTTTGAGCTGGACAAACCAGAGGCGTGCCGGGATAGCCACCTCCTTCGGGGAAGAGATCGCAGCCTGCCAGTCCTCGTTGTCGAGTTCTAGACCATCACTAGTCCATAGCTCTCGAAGGTTATCCAGCAAATCAAGTCTGGTATTAATTAACTTTTTATATATGAGCGAGATCGTGCTATCAGGTACATGCCCATCCAGTATCCGATCTTCAAGCGGGGACGCCTCCGGAATAACCGAGCCCTGGGGAAAAACGGACAGGACCGCATGTCGGATTTGCGCTTACCGAAAGGATTCTCTATCACTCAGGTCGTACTCAACTTTCAGCTCCTCAAACGTCTTGACTCTATCCTTGACCCATACATCATTAACCCTGCTGATACCGATCACGTCCCACCTATCAAAACCCTTCGATTTCCAGAGGGAGCCAAGTTTTTCCGACGCATAAAGCAGAGTTGCACGAGTCGGCCTGTCAGCCCATCCCATTGCCGCTGTAGCACGATGCCACACCTGCACCGCTGTCTTAGTGGGGCCCGTGAGAGACCTGCCGGCAGATTTCGCGTATAGAGCCCTGTTGTAATCTCCACCGGGTAGGAGCCATTTATCCATCTCAAAAGTCGGGTTCGGCAAAGGAGCGTAAGTACCGTGATTGATGGCCCCCAGCTGAGAGGCCCAATAATAGCGACGGACGTCCGGGAGCGCGATGCCCCCATCGTACCAAGAGAGCGTCAGCTTCGAAAGGGCAATACGAGAATGGCCCCCCCATATCAACTGTCTCTGTAGACTTTCAATCTCCCGAAAGTAACTGGCAGGTACAATGTCAAGTGTGTTTTGAAGCGCATAAAGAAACCGTGGGAGCGACATCATCTTAAATAGCGCCGCTCGTCCCAGAGGAGAAAGAGGGAGCCTGCCCCACGCAATCACATCAGCACGGAGGCGCTGAAGAGGGGGCAACAAATTGCGTTCATAACGAAGCGCAGGGTCCAAGGTAATAAAAATACCCAGGTACTTGAATCCCTCCAGCACCACCGAGATAGGACAGCCACGGGGCAGGAGAGGAGCCTCGCCGGATAGGACATAGACGCAAGACTTCGACCAGTTGATGACAAGACCGGAGTTTTTACGGAAAGAAGTCAAGACGTCGAAAAGGACGATTAACGACTTCCGAGGCGACGTAAGGTACAAGAGAATATCGTCTGCGTATAGGGATATACGATCTTCCAACTCCGGAGACCACCTAATGCCCTTCAGAGACGGCTCCCACCTCAGCCAGGCCGCTAGCGGCTCCAACGCAAGGGCAAACAAGAGAGGGGACAAAGGGCAGCCCTGGCGCGTACCCCTACCGAGAGCAAAGGAGGTCGAGACGCGTCCGTTCACCACCACTTGGGCCAAGGGGTCAGTGTAAAGCAATTTTACCCAGTTGATAAAATTGGGGCCGAAACCAAACTTTGAGAGAACCGCCCAAACATATGGCCACTCCAGCGTATCAAACGCCATGGTGGCATCCAAAGAGGCCAAGATGGCCGGTTCACACAGGGTCTCAGCCCGCGCAAGGACTCCGTGCAGACGCCGGAGGTTCAGTGCCGTGTTGCGGTGTGGTATAAATCCGGATTGGTCCGGGTGAACCAGATCACCTATGACAGAAACCAAACGATTGGCAAGCACTTTGGCCAGGATCTTCGGTTCGGCGTTAATCAGAGAAATGGGCCTGAAGGAGTCGCAGCGGTCACGTGGCTTACCATCCTTATGAATAACCACTACGGAGGCCAATCTTTGGTCAGGAGGAAGAGAGCCCATCTCCAGTGATTCTAAAAACATCGATCTTAGATACGGTGCTATCACATCCGGACGGAGCTTGTAAAGCTCAATGGGGAGCCCATTAGGGCCCGATGCCTTCCCCGACCGAACCGAGCGGATGGCAGTCGCGATCTCCTCAACCGCAGGCGGAGCCTCCAGGAGATCCCTTTCAGGGTTGGACAGGCATGGCAGCGAGATATCGCGCAGAAGCAAGTGGGAGTCACACTCAGGTCTATCGGACACAGGGGAGTACACTTCCCGAAAATAATCGGCGAAACATTCCACAATATCAGCAGGGTCAGTGATACTCACGCCATTCAAATCAACAATCACAGGGACAACCCGACTCGCACATTCCCTCCTGTCCAGCCAAGCAAGCAATTTCCCTGCCTTATCTCCCACATCATACAAACGTCCCTGCTGTTCCCTGCTCTTCTCTTTCGCCGCGTCAGTCACCAACGCCCTATATTCAAGTTGTTTCAGACCCAAAAGGTGCAGCCTCTCCGGGGTGACCTCGGACTCCAACTCCCCCTCAAGAACGGTGATTTCATTTTCAAAACTGACAACCTCCTCCCGCCTACATCTCTTAACATGGCCAATCAAGGAGAGGGCCTGGCTCCGAATAACAGTTTTGTATGCTTCCCACAACGAGACAGAGGAGGACACAGAACCCACATTTTCGGCAAAGTATTGGTCAATCGTTTTAATGAGTTCCGTTCTGACCTTGGGATCACGGAGATAGCATGGGTTTATCGGGGCCACCCTACCCTCCGACCCCGCATGCGCGTCTACGACCAGCCACAGTGGGGAATGATCCGAGATACCCCTAGCAAGATGTCTCACCTCCCTTATGGAGGAGGCCTGGGAGGAGGGCATCAACACATAATCCAGTCTCGAAAGACTACCATGGGCCCCAGAGTGGAAGGTATATTGCAATTGCCCAGGGTGAAGCAGGCGCCAGCAGTCGGTAAGCCCCAGAGCCTCCAGGAAGTCCCCCAACCAGGAATGAGACTTTGCGATTTCACGGGGAGGGTAACGATCACACATCCCAGACAATACAGAGTTGAAATCCCCACCCACTACAAGCAAACCCTCTGGGACTCCCAAGAGCACTCTGCCCAGGTCGGCATAGGTAGTAGTCTGGAGACCCGGCGGTATGTAGACGGAGAGCAGGGTAATAACCCTCCCCTCCCAGTGCCCCACAATGGCGGCGTATCGTCCCCTATCATCCAGGATGATATCGTCAACAGCAAGAGGGAGGGAGTTTCTAACCAGAATGCCCACCCCCCTGGAGCCAGAAGTGAAACCTGAGTGCGCAATGAGACGATAGCCACGCCTATCCATTGCATGACACATATTGCCAAGCAAGTGCGTCTCCTGGAGCAAAACCACGTCAGGGGACAAACGTCGCAGCAGCTGCAAAATTACACCCCGCTTGATCCTATCTCCCAACCCATTAACGTTCCAACACAGTAATCTTAGTCCTCTACCCCCCATCCCAGAGATCACCCTCATCCCCCCTCCACCCCAGACGCGACACTGTAAAACAGAAGAACATCGATACTATGCCTTGAGAAAAACAAAGAAACGTGAACTGCCACCCCCTAGCCCCCAAAGAAACCCCATACATCACACCCCCCACCCCGCACCCCTGCGTAAGACTCAAAAGCCCCCCCAACTTGCATTGTGCCTGTCGCCCTAACATACAACTATTCTACGAAAAGAACCCCAGAGGTGGAAGTCTCACCCAACCCCCACTCACACCCCACTCAGACAACATGTTAGCAAATAATAGTTGCGTAGCCTCAAACCACTGCTGAAAGTCAATAGGGTGGCCCGGGAGTCGATTCCGCTCCCTATTCCTGCTCCACCGGGCCGCCCTCTGCTCCGCCGGAGTGTTCAGAACGATCAGATGGAGCTCGTCCCGGGGGCAGCGTGTCCAGCCAGTCACTTGCTGCCCCAGGATGATCAAAGAAAAATGTTCGGTCATTGTAAACCACACGTAGCCGGGCCGGGAAAAGCATAGCATATTTCATATCTCTGTTCCTCAGTCTCTTTTTCACCCCCTGGAATCCAAGTCTCTGTTTCTGAACCTGCTGGGTGAAATCCGGGTAGAAACTGACTGCGGTGTTTTCATAAGCCGTAGGACCAGATAAGCGTGAGGCTTGCAGGATCGCATCCCTGTCCCGAAAGTTAAAGATCCGAGCAATGATGGGACGCGGAGTGGCTCCCAGCTTAGGCGGGCCACCCGGGATCCTGTGTGCATGTTCTACTGCAAAAAACTTGCTGATGCCCTTGGGTGCTAAATGATTCAAGACTAAGTCCTCCACCAGCAGGTCCACCGATGATGCTTCCAACATCTCCGGGACACCAACCAGACGGATGTTGTTCCGTCGTGCACGACCCTCAAAATCGTCCAAGCGTCGGGAGAGGTAGTCACGGGCGGATTGCAGGTTACCGACCTCTGCCTGTAAGTCGGAGACGTCAGTAACAAGACTAGATGTCTTTAGATCGAGGGATTTGACCTTCTCATTAGTCTTCGCAAGGTCAGCCCTGATCAGGGTAACATCAATTGCGACCGTATCCAACTTGAGGGTCAGGGCTTCATACTGTTGACCCAGTGTGGCCTTCATCCCGGCAATGGCGCCCATGACGTCTCTCAACGACAGATCTTCACCCATCGGGGCCTCGTCTCCAACGTTGGCCGGGGGTTTAGTCGAGCCGCCCGGAGAGCCCTTAGCGAGGGTATATCTGTCCATAACGTTAGACTGCACGGAGCCTCCTCGCATTGCCGGTTTGGTCTTGCGTTTTTCTCCCTCAGGCTTGGTGGCCATTTTGGGACGTGCGCCCCGGAGGGTATTCTGAGACCTAGTGAAAATGGCTACACTCGATACGCCCGAAGCAATTTGATGAATAAGACGAGGATCTACCACCAGGCAATGAGTAGTGAAAGGCCAGGTCACCAGTTGGAGATTCGTGGTTAGGTAGAGAGCAATAAACCAGGGCGATCGAGGCAAAGTCAAAGAGGTCTAAGCACGAGAAACGAAACTGAAAGTCGAAGACCGGGCAAGGGAGACTCGCATGATCCGTTGTTGTTCAATTACTATCCGGCTGGCAGAGAAACCAAGCCCGGGGCAGTACTATGGAGCAGGCCGGAAATGTTCAAAAGTCCATATCTGCGGCTCCCGGGGTCCAAATCGAAGTCCGAAAACGGAGAAACGATCAGCAGGGCCGCGCCAATAAGAACCCGTCCTCTAAGTCAGGATAGGGTACAGGATAGTCGGTGGAGGTGGCGAAGGTCCGGGAGCTCTAAGCTCACGCGACCATCTTGGGTGCGCGCTAAGCGTTCCTTTCTTTGTTAATAATCCCTTTGATGCCCATGACTGTCCCACTAATGGTGGCCTTTAAGGCATCCCATAGTAGGTCTCTGTCTATCTCGGGGGTGTCATTAATCGCCAGGTACTCTTTTATCGCTGTCTCAATCTCCGCCCTAGTTGAGGTGTCAGTAAGCAGATTGTCGTCGAAACGCCATCTGCGTGTTGGCTCCTCATTGTGTTTCCCTGATAGGGTTAGGCTTATGTGCGAGTGATCTGAGATGCTCCGGGGGCCAATTTCCGTGTGATCTATAAGATGGGTGTGTGTGTCTGATATGAGGATGTGGTCTATTCTACTGTAGGAGTTGTGTGGGTTCGAGTAGAAAGTGTACTCTCTGGCATCCGGGTTTTGGAGGCGCCACGGGTCCTTGAGGTTGAGTTTGGAGCAGAGGTTTTTCAGGATGTTGCCCTTGTGTGTCGCATGGCTCTGTCTGTGCGGGTGCTTGTCAATGGCTGGGTCTAGGACCTGGTTCATGTCTCCTGCGACCACCAGGAGCTCGCCTAGTGGAAGGGTGTGTAGTTGTGCTCCTACTCTGTCCCAGAAGGCCCTGTCGTCGGTATTGGGGCCGTAGATATTGGCCATGTGTATAGTCTCTCCGGCTCTCCTTAGGCTGGTCACTAGAATCCTGCCCTCTGTGTCTGTCTGCGTGTTCACCAGTGTTAGCTTTGACTTTTTGCTTGTGAATGTCACCACCCCGTTCTTTTTGTTCTGTGCTGCAGACCCCCATACCTCGCCTATCCAGCTAGTCTTGAGGTGCTCTATGTCGTCTGATTATAATCTTGTCTCCTGCAGTACATAGATGTCGCCTTTGAGTTTCCTCAGGTGTTCTAGTACTTTCCTTCTTTTCACCGGGCTGTTGAGACCTTTGATGTTTAGGGACACTATCTTGATATCAGTTGAGAGGTTGGTATGCTTGTTGTGTGTCATTTGTGGTGAAGTGCATTTGGCGATCTGTATGGCCTTGAGATCCGTGGGTCCCTGTAGCTTCCTCTCCCTAGTCCTTGGCTAGCTAGTGCGTAGTTGTGCTTATACCTGTGCTTGCTGCTCCTCGTTGAAGGTGTGGAAAATTGAAAGATAGAGTAGTAGAGAAGGTAAAGAAGAGTGACCCCATGTGTGTGCTCCCCGACCCCTCCTGCCCTCCCTGTGCCCCCCTCCCCTCCTTTCCCCTCCCCTCCCTCCCCCTTCCCACCCCTCCCCCCTTACTTGCTGAGTGGGAGTGCGACGACAAAGTTCCTTTGCTCCGCATCCTCCCTGAGGTAGAGTTTGTGCGTTGTCCATGGTAGAGTTCTGAATAAAAAGCGTGAGAAAAAGTACAGTCATTCTTGCTTGCTTGGTTGTTCCCGAACTGGTATGGTCTTTCTCAATATTGAGGTAGATTCTTACGGGCATGTATCCATGGCCATTTACCGGCCGGCTGCTCTCTTTTGTGACAAAAGGTGAGGACTCTGCTGTGCTGCTCATCTGGTGCTTCCTTGTCCGTGTGGCCGATTGCCGCTTGGGAGAGTTTGCTCGCCTGAGGTAGCTGTGTTGTCCTGTTGTTCCGGGTGATCTTTACTCCGATTGGGCGGCCTCATCTGGTGAGGCGCATCTCTTGGCTGCGCCTGGGGGTTTTGTATCCATCTCTTCTGTCGGTGGTTTTTGCATGTAGCGTCTCAGGTCTTCGGGGTTCTCAAATGTCATTGTTCTCAGTTTGTCTGTGATCTTGAAACGGGCCGGGCCTACGAAGCTGAAACTGATGCCTCTTTTGCGCAGTGCCTCCCTGAGAGCGAGGAAGCCCTTCCGGGTCTCGACCGTTGGTTTTGAGTAGTCCTGGGTCAGTACGATCTTGCTGCTCGCCCATGTGAGGTTTTGATTCTTCCTGGCAAATGCGAAAATGGCATCAGTGTGGGTTGTTCGCAGTGGGTTGCATATTATAGGTCTTGGACCCTTTCTCGTTGCCAGTTTCCCTGCCGGCACTCTATATGCCTTTTGCACTTCGAACCTCCTGTCAAAATTGATGCCTGTGAGCTCGGGGATCATGTCTTCGAGCATGTTTGCACATGAGCCCGCTTTATCCTCCGCTCCTTCCGGCACTCCTAGGATCCTCACGTTGCCTCTTCTGGCTCTGCCGTCCTGCTCCGCTAGCTGTCTTTGTATGGCTTTCGTGGCTTTTTGGCATTCTGCTATTACTTTGGAGTTCTCCGCAGTTATAAGGCATAAGGCCCCATTTCACGCTATGCTTAGCGTGAAAGGGGAGGGCAATTGGGTATTGCTGTGAGTGTTCCAATGCAACACCCATTGATTCTGATGCTGCCCCTATGTAAAAGGGTGGCGTAAATATGGTGTCACTCCAAAATTAACACCAGGGAAAACCTGGTCTTACCCTGCTTCATGTCTCCTTGTTTTTGCTGTTTTCATGTGTGCTGTGTTGTGTAGCACACATGAAAACAGCAAAATTCCAATAGTTGTTTATGGACAGGAAGGTCCCCCTTCCTGGACACAAACCATAATTTCTTAAAACTGACGCTTTGCAACTTCTATGTGTGCAGCATTATGCAGCACACGTAGAAGTTACAAAGCAGCACACGTAAAAGTTACAAAACAGCATTTCAAGATTGTTTATGTGCAGGACGGGGGGCCTTCCTGTACATAAACAATCTTTCCCTGCATGCAGACACCCTTGCACTATGGTCAAGAGTGCCTGCATTGGTGCCAGCCTGCTAAGTGTAGTGCCAGCACAGGGGGAAATGCAGGGTTGCATCGTATTCTTGTAAATATGGTGCAGCCTGCATTTTTGAAGTGGCGGAGTGAGGCGTTAAGCCAGGAAGGCTAGTGCCTCTCTCCACCACTTTCCTTGTAAATATGCCCCATAGGTCTATGTGTTTTTCAGAACTCCGTTCACTCCGCGAACGGAGTGGAGTTCACTGCCCAGTCCTAATATTGTTTACCTCTTCTGTACCTGTCGGTACGAGGCACAATCGCGACATCAAACTCTAATGTTGTATACCGTGTGCACTTGTTAACTTGTGCCAGTAGAAAATATCAGAAACCAATACATGGCTCAGTGAGTTGAACCTTTGATTCAAGCATCAGTGTCTAGGTAATGGGTTCGAATATGATAGGGGCAACTCAGCCTTCCATCCTTCCTAAGGGGGTAAACTGAGTGTACCTCTATGGCTGCCTGAAGAGCGTGCTACCTTTACAATTCTCTGACGTTTGTTAATGTAACACAGCTCCGCAACCAAAGGTGTCTCTGAAGGCCTCATATTTTTGGTTGTTGACATTGTTTTACTTTCTGCGGAGAACAGCCGTGACCTATCATTAAAACATGTTTGTATATGTCTACACTGTTTCTAAGCACTGTATATAACTGGCGTTATTATTACCCATACTACCAGTACTCAATTACCCAGGAAGTACATCAGCAAGTCTCCCATTATGCACCTGTCCAATCATGGCGAAAATTAGAGAGAAAACATTGAGCCCTGGGAAACGTTATGTTTAACACAGTGCAAGCACCAGTAGCCACAACACAACCCAGGAGCACATACAATGAAAGAGCGCCTTAGCCATGACAATACATCACACATGTAGCAGAGAAAATATAAAGAGCCCACTTTTGAGGTGAACACTTTCTTTTGACATCTTTGTGATCTGCAGGTCAGGAGTAGAATGCAAGGCTAACTCAACATTTTATCCTTCCTAGGTTGGTAAACTGAGAACTATGTATGCAGCGATTTAGTTACACCAGTTATTTACGGCATTACAAAGTGGCAGAATTTCGACAATGCTGCGTAAAAACAAGTTACTATTTTATATAAAGGCCTGATAGTGTCTCTGAGCTAAATCTAAAGTGTTCTTCTCTTGTATAAAGTTATGTAACTTTATAAAAGTGATATGCTTTTATGTATTTCCATTAGAAAGCATTAAGTAGACCTCTTAATTAAATCAAGTGAAATTATAGATCTCAAATATGCAGTTAGTAGTAAAAAATGTAAAATGCAAATTTTCTGACATACTATAAAATCTTCCAATCAAACTTTTGACATGCAAATAAACTGCCTATCAGACACCTATGTCCAACTACTCCCGCAATCCTGTAGAAGTGTTTTGGGCTGAGATTTTGGAATTTTACATTTATTATTAATTTAGGTACTGTTATCTAAGTGACTGTTTTAGTGCGCCCAAAGGGTTCCAAAATGTAATGATAATATTTTTGCAGTCTACATTATTTTCCTTTTCAATATGACAGTCTGTTTTTAGGACTATTGTTATAATCCATAAGTTTTAATGCACAAATCCTGGTAGCTAAAGGTGTCATATTCACAAGGTCTAAGCTGTGTTTAACATAAGTTGTTAATTATTTTAGGATTATTGTTGGGCTATGTTCTAGCCTTACACAGGTTTAGGTTGTATACATATTATTATCCTGTACTTAGTATCTTCCTCCACCCCTTCCTTTCTGCCCTTCGTGGAACCTCCCTTACCCCTGAAGGCAGCCTTAGAATGTTCAGTGTGTGAGACTGATCTTGAAGAGGGCGATGTACTGAAGTGTCCTGTGTTCCTGTTGGCACAGTGGAGGCCGTGAATAAAGAAGAAGTTTCATCAGACCTGGTCTGTTATCTTTTTAACACTGGCGGCGACTGGTCTGCGTGAGGGTGCAGAGCGGTCATCCTTCCCTCCTGTTTAAGCCAACAATTAAACCCTGTGGACTGCAGGGTTAAGGTACTTTCGATATTCAATCCACCGGATTGTCATCCCACCCTCGTCGCCAGTGTTAAAAAGATAACAGACCAGGTCTGATGAAACTTCTTCTTTATTCACGGCCTCCACTGTGCCGACAGGAACACAGGACACTTCAGTACATCGCCCTCTTCAAGATCAGTCTCACACACTGAACATTCTAAGGCTGCCTTCAGGAGTAAGGGAGGTTCCACGAAGGGAAGAAAGGAAGGGGTGGAGGAAGATACCAAGTTGATTTTAAATAAGCCTGTCAAGCTGCATGATAATAGCCTGCCTGCATTGATAATAAGCCTGCAGTTTCAAGTCTTTCACGCTGACTGGCACAGCTGTTGATTTTCATTAAGCCGGTCTAGTTACATATTTTGGCTGCATGCTGACTGGCACAGATGTTCATGTTAAATACGCCTTCCTAGTTACATATTTGGGAATGCACATCGCTGTCACGCTGACAGGCACAGCTGTTTATTCATATTTAAGCCTGTCGGAGTATATTAATTTGGGCTATTTTAAATTATTAACGCTGACAGGCACAGCTTTGCGGTACAACTAGCACTGTTACAAGACTACCAGCTCATACAGGGATTTTATATAAGTTTTTCTACTGTGACTTAACACCATCCATAGCTGGGGGGGGGGAGGCATCCAGATGTTGCAAAACAGTTTGTTTTATGCTAGCATTGTAATATTGTAGTGACATTATCCAGCTGTTATAATTCACAGAATCCTTTCCGCTGGTTTCCCGTCTTTCTTACTGGAGTGTAATTTTGCTTAATTAGAGTGTATTGCTGCATTCATTTTCTGCAAGTGTTATTTTGGTACACTTTGTGCGACATCTACTATCACCGTTATGGCTGCTTCTAATATGTCACAACCCACACCTTTTTTAAATGAGTGTGGGGAACACAATATGCCATGGAAAGAGTGGGTGAGAGTGTTTGAGTCATATCTAATTGCTATTGGTGGGGAGAAATTCAGTGCGTTTAGAAGGCAACATGTTCTCCTACACAATCTAGGTGAGCGGGGCAGAAAGATATTTGACACTTTACCTGAACCAGAGTTGGAGGAGGCTTCTAATGTTTACGAAATATCATTGATTAAGTTGGGTATCCATTTTGGGGACAAGATTAATATTGTACTGGAACGCCACAAATTTTTCTGTAGAGTCCAGGGTAAAGATAAGAGTATTGCTAGCTATGTGGCAGTGATGAGGGGTCTAAGTATTCATTGCCAATTTGGGGATCTTAATGATTCCCTCATAAGAGATCAAATGGTGAGATGCACTAGCAATAGGAGAATTCAGGAAAAACTACTCCAAAAACAACCTGATCTCGATGAAGCCATTGAAATAGCCAAGTCCATCGAGCATACAGCCAAATGCATTAAAGAAATAAGACCCAAATCTAATCAAGGGGAACACACCAATGCTGAAAGTTACTTAGTATCTGAAATAGAAGAAGCCTCAGAGGAGGGAGAGGTATTAAAGATCAAAGGGGAAAAACACTACCAAGCTGAGAAATCCAAGTCCGCTGCGACTAACAAGCTCAAGTACTTCCGTTGTGGCAGCAATAATCATCTAGCCAATAACCCTACATGCCCAGCTATTTCGGCTATGTGCAAGAAATGTAATAAAAAAGGCAATTTCTCTAGGCTTTGCCACAGTCCCAGTTCTAAGTGTGTTTCCCCTTCAAGTCCACAAGGGAAAAAAATACAGTCCATCAACAAGATTGTTTTCCAAATGAAGGAGTCAGAGGTGGTCAATCAAATAGACTATCCTCAATGTGAAGTCGGAATTGAAGGCAGGCTAGTTAAAATGTATGCAGACTCGTGTTCCCCATTAACCTTGTTGAATTTAGCTGACTTTAAGAACATTAACATATGTGATGAAAAGGATTTGTTGGGAGCGGATATCAATTCGCGTAGCTACACTAAGGGACTTATTCCTGTCAAGGGTATGTTAAACTCCAACATCACCTTTAAAGACCGTTCCACACTAGGTAAGGTTCACATTGTAGAGGAAGGCTCTAACCTTCTGGGGTGGCAACACCAAAAAGAACTGGGCATAACACTTAATCCTAACAGCCTTGAGCAAGTGCTTTCTATGGACTCACCTAGTTATAGTGACAAGTGGGTTAAGGATTTCCCGGAAGTATTTTCATCTGAATTGGGGCTCCTCAAAAACTTCCAACACAAGATTAAGCTCAAGACTAACGCTAAACCCATCACCCATAAAACTAGGCCCATGCCACATTTAATGGGTGTACCTTTAAGGGAAGAACTGAACAGACTACAAAAACTGGGGGTTATCAGGCCTGTAGATTGCAGTGCATGGGTTTCTCCGATAGTTATTGCTAAAAAGGCCGATAAAAACGGAATAAGATTATGCATAGACCTCAGGGATCTCAATGACAACATTATAGTGGAAAGATTCCCACTTCCCCGCATTCATGAAGCTTTGAGTACCATGGGGGAGGCATGTTGCTTTAATGTTCTAGACTTATCAAGCGCATACCACCAGGTGGAACTTCACCCTGAGTCAAGGGAACTGACTACCTTCACCACACCTTTAGGCTTCTTCTTGTTCCTCCGCATGCCGTTCGGGTTAGCTTCCGCGGCTGAGGTTTTTCAAAAGATTATGAAGCACATTTTGGAAGGAATCCCTCAGACTATTTGCTTCCAAGATGATGTCTTAATATATGTTGCCACTAAGGAGGAACATGATACCTATCTCAAGTTAGTACTTGAGAAGTTCAAGGAAGCAGGTCTCACTCTCAATGAAAAGAAATGTAGGATTGGAGTGGGGTATGTAGAGTACTTGGGGCATTCAATATCTAAAGAAGGTTTCCGTCCTAAGCTCAGCCTCCTGGAGGCAATAGAAAAAGCCCAAGCCCCCACAAACAAGCAGGAATTAATGTCTTTCTTGGGTCTCACTGATTACCATCTGCTACCTAATCTTTTCCCTCCTGAGGCGGAAGCCGGGAGGTCTCCTTTCTTTTCTTGGCAATTTTAAAATCGAGTGTGTTTGACTTGCGTGTTATTCACCTTTTAAAATAAATTGTGTGCAGCTTAGGATCGCGCTTGTGCTGTAAGCGTGCTGCTGCCTTGCCTCAGACTTCCCAGCGCTTGTAAGCGCTTCGCCTGCTCCCTCCTCCTTGCTTGGGGTTTCAGACCGCCCTCGGCCGAGTATTGACGCCGAGGGCTGGGATCTGATTTCGGCCGCCATCTTGGGGGTAGGACTCTCCGCCCTCGCGCTCTAGTAGCGCTATATAAAGCTCTTCTCTCTCTCCGCGCAGCGGACGCGTATTGCGGACGCGCCGGAGTCGCGCCAGAGTCCTGCCCGTCTGCGCCCGTCAGCGTCCCGGAGGCGTTTGGCGTGGCAGGTTCTCTTGGTCGACACTTCCTACTCCCTTGCAGTATTATGCTGTCATATACATCCAAGGAGCTCCACTCCCTACGCTCTGGCAATAGGTCCTGTCATTCAGTTTTTCCTGGTCGCTACAGGGGCAAACACAAATGCCCAGTTTGTAATTGGCATTTTACCCGCGTTCTCCCTCACAATACCCACACGAAGGGCTGTAGCATTAAACATCTTTGCTTACTCCTTAATACCAGGTCACTGCACAGACATACTCAGGAGATTTTTGATTTGATCTCTACGAATAACCCCACTTGTCTTATACTCACCGAGACATGGCTGAATGAGTCCTCCCATCCGGACATAGTGGCAGCCATTCCCTCTGAGTATAACATCTATAGACAAGATAGAATTAAGGGAAGGGGGGGAGGAGTCGCCCTTGTTGTGAAAAAATCTTTCACGTGCGCAGTGGTGTGCACGGAAACCATCACGGGTGCTGAATCCCTTGCCTTTACCCTGTCCTTATCACCTCAACAAACGGTGAAGGGTCTCGTAGTTTATAGACCTCCGGGCCCTGTGGGTTCCTTTTTTGAGGATCTCCAGCAGGTCCTGTCGATACTAGTTCTGAGATCGGAGCAGTGCATATTGGTGGGAGATTTTAACTTCCACATGGAAGATCAGATGGACCAGGATGCCAATAAGCTGTTCGATATCACGTCTGCTTTGGGATTGCTCCCTTACCTTTCTGGCCCGACACATGACAAAGGCCACACATTAGATCAGGTTTTCTCTACTTCCCCAATTGCGGTTACTGCACTCCTGCCGGTACTGTGGTCTGATCATCATCTTGCCCATTTCCAAATATCTAGTACTGAGAAACCATCTGCCAGGGCCTCGAGACAGCTGGGTAGTAGCTATAGGGCGTATCATCGGGTGACTCCTGACCTGTTAGCTCAGGCCCTGGTGAATCACCCTCCCTCTTATACGGGTGATCTGGAGCATGATCTGGACACCCTGCAGTCCTGGCTCTCAGTTAGATTGAACGAGCTGGCCCCTCTACAGCCGCCTAGATCTGATACTAAACGCTCTACGGCCCCCTGGTTCTCGGCAGAGTTGGCCCTCTCCCGGAGACAATGCAAAGTCGCCGAACGGGCCTGGAGAGCCCAATATGATGATGAGGCAAAACGGACCTACAAAGCCATGATGAAATCTTATCATGGTCTAATCCTGCAGAGTAAGAAGGACTACTTTGCTAAAAAAATTGAGGAAGCAGCCAACTCCTGTAAGGAGATCTTTTCGATTGTGCGAGAATTTACGACCCCGCGTTCGACCATAGGTCAGGAGATTTCGGATGAGACCTGGGCTGGCACTATTGCTAATTTTTTTACGACTAAAATTAGACAGATTCAGGACTCTTTTCTTCCGAGACCGACAGCTGCTCCTCGTATATTGCCGAATGAGATAGCCCACCAGCCGATCCCTGGTCCGGTTTTGTTGAACTTTCCGCCTCTCACGATCTCCTCATCTTTAGCTTTGATGAGGAATCTTAAATCTGGTTCGCCATGTGATCCCTGCCCGGCAAAATTTTTAGCTAGAATGGCTGATGTTGTTAATCCCCTAGTTAATCCTATTCTCAACCTTTCCTTGAGTAAGGGGATCCTGTCTCAATCCTGGAAACAGGCCATGGTGATCCCTCTCCTTAAAAAGCCCAATCTTGCCCCGGAAGCCCCGTCCAACTATCGACCAATTTCGCTCCTCCCTGCACTTACTAAAATCCTCGAGAAGCACGTCCATAGCGTGCTTTCTAACTTCCTGGAGTCGAATGAGCTGCTCCATGCGTCGCAATCGGGCTTTCGATCTAACCTAAGCACCGAGACGGCGCTCTTGGAAGTCTCAGAGATTGTGAAGGAGGTGCTGGATGATGGAGGCAGGGTGATGTTAGTCATGTTAGACTTGTCGGCGGCGTTCGACACCGTCCCCCATGAGGATCTCCTCATTAGACTACATGACATCGGTCTAGGGGGGACGGTGCTCAACTGGTTTTGTTCCTTCTTAGCCAACCGCCGTCAAACGGTCTGGGCCTCGTCTGGATCTGCCGAAATGCCGCCATTGGGAGTCGGAGTTCCTCAGGGCTCAGTTTTGAGCCCTACCCTATTTAACATCCTCATGACCCCTCTGGCGGATCTGGTGGAGTCCTACGGGGCCCGGATAGTCTCATACGCTGACGACACCCAGCTTCTTTTCACCTGCTGCAAGAGCGAAGAATTCGATGGGGAAAGTATCCGTGAGTGCCTTGGGGCTGTTTTCAATTGGTTCCATCTGAACAGCCTCAAGTGCAACTCGGATAAATCCGAGATACTTTTCTTTGGATGCCCCGTGGATCCGGACTGGCATGATTGGTGGCCTGCTGACAAGTTCCCTCCAGCCCAGTCTTCTAAATGGGCCAAGAACCTGGGAATTAAAATTGACAACGGGCTCACGCTCAAATCCCAGGTGGCAACCTTGACTGGGACCTGTTTCGGGATCCTCAGGATGCTCCGAAAGTTTTTCCCTCTGCTGTCTGAGGAGCATCGGAGAATAACAGTTCAGGCCCTCATTGGATCCAGATTGGATTATGCTAATATTCTGTATCTGGGTCTCCCAGAATACCTTTTACAGCGCATGCAGGTGACCCAGAATGTTGCAGCACGAGCGATTTTCGGTCTGCACCGTCGAGCCAGTGCCTCTAACCTGCTGCAATCCCTCCATTGGCTTCCTATACGGAAGAGGATAATGTTCAAGGCCTTGACATTAGCCCACAAAGCACTGCATGCCACGGGTGCAAAATACCTACAAAAGAGGCTGAACTTTTATCAGCCGACACGATCCTTACGATCGGAGTCTTTAGCACTTGCTGTAGTTCCTCGTATAAAGAGGGCACGTCTGGGTGGGCGATCTTTTAGATTTCTGGCCCCTCAGTTATGGAACTCTTTACCATTGGTCTTACGATCCACATCCAATCTGTTAGCTTTTAGGAAGGGTCTCAAGACTTGGTTATTCGCTGGGTAGAGTGTTGTTCCCCCCTTTCTTCTGTTGTTCTGTTTACTGTTATGTTTCTTTTTTAGTCTCTTTTCTGGGTCTGGAGCACAAAGCGCCGGGACACTCCTTTGGAGTAGCCGTTGCGCTATACAAGACCCATTAATAACATAACATATAACATAACATATATGGCAAAGTATGCAAGAAATTTTGCGGACATTGCTGGAGATCTTAGAGATCTCACTAAGAGTCATGCCCAATTTAAATGGTCAGAAATACACCAGAATGCTTTTGAGGCAATCAAGTCAGCCATTCTTAATGCCCCATACCTGTGTAATTTTGATCCCTCAAGGAAAACTATACTCACCACGGACGCCAGCAACAAGGGGCTGGGTGCTACCCTGTCTCAGGTCATCGCTGGCGGAAAGAGAATAGTGGCCTTTGCCTCTCGCACCCTGACCAGTGCGGAAAAAAACTATTCGGTGATAGAAAAGGAGGCACTAGCCTCTTTTTGGGCCGTGAGACACGTCAAATTTTACCTATGGGGCATCAAATTCACCGTACGAACTGATCACAAACCTTTGGTGTACATTTTTAATTCAAAGGGGGCAAACAGCTGCACACCTAGGATAGCCAAATGGGTTCTAGGGTTAGAAAGTTTCATCTTCAAGGTGGAGTTTGTTGCTGGAGACCATAACAAGGCAGCAGACTTCTTATCAAGAGCACCCCTGGATAAAGTGGAGCAGTTTGAGATTCATGAATTCCCAATTTTACAAGTCCATTCAAACACCATTGGTAAGGAGGAATGGACTATGATTATGGACAATGACCCAACCGTCCGCAAATTGAAGGATCTGACTATAAATGGGTGGCCTGAGAGTCGCAAAGAGGTTGACGATGAACTGAGCAAATTCTGGGAGGCTAAACATGAAATTAGTCTGAATAATGAATTGCTCTGGAGAAGGGACAAAATAATACCCCCAAAGATCTTAATAGACAAGCTTATCGATCTAGTCCATGAAGGACATATGGGGAGAAGCCTAACGAAGAATAGGCTCAGGGAACACTACTGGTTTCCTGGCATGGATTCATGGGTGGAGAGCAAGGTGAAGAACTGCCACGCTTGCGCCAACAGTGACAAATCCAAACATATCCAGAAGGTCCCAGTATCACCGGTGGCAATCCCGAGTAAACCATGGGACAAACTGGCACTGGATATTATAGGCCCAATCAACAGATCAGGAGTGAATAAACGTTTCATTTTCACCTTGACTGACTTCCATTCACACTGGGTGGTGACTAAAATGGTCAACGACATCACTACTAACTCATTAATAGAGTTCTTGAGCGAAACGTTCTCCAATGAAGGCATTCCCTCCGAATTAGTCACAGATAACGGAGTACAGCTCACATCATCAGCAATGGCAGTATTCTTTCAAAAGCTCAAGATTACCCATCTCAGAACAGCATTGTACTGCCCGCGGGCAAATGGCATGATCGAAAGAGTAAATAGAATGATCAAAGAAAACATTCAGTTAGCATGTGCCAGCAATGTTCCAGTGGAAAAATCAATCAGAGAGCTATTATGGGCCTTCCACACTACTCCTAACACAGTAACAGGAATATCTCCTTTCTGTTCCCTAAGAAGGAAGCCGAGTACCAAATTCTTTCCGTCATGGATAGGAGGTGGAGAATCTTCGAACCACTCGTTTGAGGAAGCCAGAGGGAAAATACAATCTCATCAGGCCAAATACAAAGAACAATACGACAATAGACATGGATGCAAGGCACACAAGTGGGAAGTTGGTGAAATGGTAGTGGTAAGGAGACCGAACGTTGCAGGTAATTTTGAATCCAAGTACTTTAAGCCCAAGAAGATCATAGAAGTTAAAAACAACACTGTAACATTAGAAAATGGACAGAACTGGAGCATGGACCGCTTGGCAAAATGTCATGACCCAGGAACCCCTGCACAGGGGATCTTTCGGAAGTCCACTGACCCAAGGGTACACACCAAGAGAGTTACCAATGCTCCTAACTGGCACAAGGACTATAAGATGTACTAATGTATAATGTAGACAAATTGTATCTTCTTGCATTTTGTTGGGAAGGAAGATGTGTTATAATCCATAAGTTTTAATGCACAAATCCTGGTAGCTAAAGGTGTCATATTCACAAGGTCTAAGCTGTGTTTAACATAAGTTGTTAATTATCTTAGGATTATTGTTGGGCTATGTTCTAGCCTTACACAGGTTTAGGTTGTATACATATTATTATCCTGTACTTGGTATCTTCCTCCACCCCTTCCTTTCTTCCCTTCGTGGAACCTCCCTTACCCCTGAAGGCAGCCTTAGAATGTTCAGTGTGTGAGACTGATCTTGAAGAGGGCGATGCACTGAAGTCTCCTGTGTTCCTGTTGGCACAGTGGAGGCCGTGAATAAAGAAGAAGTTTCATCAGACCTGGTCTGTTATCTTTTTAACAACTATATTTTTACATGAAGCCTTAGAGATAAATTGATCAATTTGCCACCCGTAACGTTCTAAGTTTGTGGATCCTTCCCAGAGAGAACAGACAGTAGGTTACTGTGAGTGCTTGTTCCTAAAGGCTCCAGAAGGTGGCAGTAGTCCATAATGTTCTGGAGAGGAGTGACGCAGTGGCGGCCCTCAACATTTTGAATAGGTGCAACACCGAGGCTGAGCAGCGCATAATGTTGCACATTCAAAACGTTTCAGAAGAGGCAGGCATCTGTGTATCTGTCTACAGCATAGTTACTTGGGCTGTGGTTGGGCTGTTCCTAAAACAACTACTTTTCAATACCTGGAAAACAAAAGGCTCAATAGAAACAGCACATCCCAAACTGACAGCAGCAGGGTTTTCAGGATGCTGACATAGAATATAACTTAAGTTAAGTTATAATTTCAAGTATGGCTAAAGATGTTTTAACTGTCCTAATGTAGTTCGTAATACTGTCTAATCAGTTCAGGAAATAGTGGAATTCGCTATCGGTGTTGTGTCCATGTTTAATAGCTTGTAATCTACAAATCCACTTAGCTTCTTTTTGCCTTTGGGTGAGCTCTCTGTCTCCACTTCTGCTGTTAGCTGGAACATGTTCAATTCCATGGAACCAGAAGAGTAGTCTGCCCCATGAGTTTGTTTATAATGTGGAATGTCTAATTTCAATCAAATTCTAACTTTCATTATTGTGAATCAACAAGTGATCAGATAGGTGAGATTTATTGGTGTTTGAAATACTTATTTAAACAAATCCCTGTGAGGTCATATTGGGTGAATTTATACTGGTACTATTATTATCGGATTATTATCAAAATACTATACGAGATATACTTACTTCTCTAGTAATAACAAGGTGAGGAACTATCATGGATAAGTTATAAAATAGAAACCTTATTACTTTTTTGAGAGTATTTGTCTCTCCATTCACTAAAGACTAAAAGTAGACTCTTTCTTGAATATTTGGCTTCTTCCCATTTTTCCTCTAATGCATTTCCTTCAATCAACGTTCTTTCTTTCATCATTTATTTTCCTCTAATGCATTTCCTTCTATCAATGTTCTTTCTTTCATCATTTGTTTCACGATCACATAATAATTGAATTATAAACTCTTGTAAAAAAAAGATTTGTTTGTAAAAAATGTTTTGTACTCTATTAGATAGGTTTTTCTTAGTGATCTTCAAATGTCTATTTATATTTGTAATGTGGTGATTTGTTTTGTTTATGTTTGGTGTAAAATTGTATAAATGTTGTGTTTCAATATGTGAAGTTTGTGTGAAAAATCTTAAATTGAATAATGTGGGGTCCGTTAGAGTTATTTTTTTGTCATTCTTGTTTAACGTTGTTTTGTCATTTTAAAAATGGGTCTTGTCCGTCAATTTCTATAAATGATCTTATATATGTTTATTTGTGTTATTTCACAGCCGTGATGAAGTTCCAGGAACCTCTGTGGTTTAAGGAACGAAACGCGTTGGCTGTCATTATGCAACAATATTGAATTTGAAATAAAGACGAAAAGAAAAGAAACCATCTGGACTTTTTTTCATTATGTTTTGTGCACCTCCACTTGTTAACTTTTTTTAATTAATCTGTGAGCAGAGGCACTAAAAGGTGACAGGTGCCGGAGTATTGTGCACAACCAGCCTGACACGGCAGCAGGAAAACAGTGAAGTGCAAATGAATTAGTCTGTCACCTTGTTTTCAACTTATCCTGTATGTGTGAGACAATTTTGTGATGTTACTGCTGCCTGTACCTTAACCTATACTTTATTTTATCGAAGGCTCTCACCTGTCGTTTACCTATCCTTTATGTTACGGAAGGCTGCACAGCTGCTGTCTTCATTGAACCTTTATTGTGTTCTGAAGCTCGACGTAAAACTTTCCACTATACAAAAGACAGAATAATTCACATTGCCAAGTTTTGTTTTAGTGCATGTGAATGAAAAAGTGAATCCTCACAAAATATGTGAGCAGAGTTTACTTTCTACTTTTACATGTGAAACAAGAAGTTGTTGTATGGACTAGACAACTTTGTAAAATTATAAAACATAGACATGTATGACATGGATGCTCCATGTTATGCATAATATCTTCTGCCCTTTGGACATTTTAGGCAACAGCATGTTGCATGCTGGGGTCTGCAGCCCATATTGAAACTGTTATAAAGCAAAAATACAATCCCCATAATGCAACCTGCTGTTTGCTGAGAAGCCAGGTATGGCTGATGGTATCTTATGTCATAGTGCCAAATGGTAGACTTGTGAAATGCAAAGTTATATTTAGTTTCTTACTTTCTGCCTTTGCTAATGTAGGCAATCAAGAGTTACATAGCCCAGTAGGTGAGAGGGCAGAGAAAAGAAGTCTTTCAGATGCAAATGCCAACATCTTATTGCTACTGGGCTAACATTAAAACTACTTGGAAAACCACCATGCTAAAGAAGATATTCATTTCCAGAGCAATGCGAGCATCTGCAACTAAAGTGTCTCAAGAGACACATAGAAAGGAAACACAATGTCCTGACAGCTTTGTTCCCAAGCCCATCGTCGGACTAGAGGTTGGTGTGATTTAGGTGGAGAGCTTAGAGCCCCACTGTAACGCGCCCTGCCGTTTGCAAGAGCAGCACGTGCTGCCCCGGAAGAGTGACCAGGGAGGGTGGGCAAACTGCATGTTTCGAACCTACAGTAGGGTTGCTTGATAGGCAGAAACCGCTTAAACAGGCTGTCAGCATTCATGAAACAAGCATTATTGGCAAGCTGGATGAATGAGAATGCCTCAAGTCTGATTGGCTGAAGTGTTCTGCATGTGATGGATGGGAAGTTGAGTGCAAGAAAGCCACCAAGGAACCCTTGCGTGGTGCCATTAAAGCTGGCACTCACAGGGCCCAGAGCAAGTCCAAGAGATGGGCAGGTGCACCCTGACCTTCTGTCAGGTGATCCTCCAGAACGGATAGATCCCCTACGATCCAATGGATGGGGCAGTGCAACCTAGCGAATGGCCGACAAGGGGCAGACAGTGATCAGGAACGGATGGCCACGACAAGAGTGAGTCCTGCTATAGTCCTGGGAGGGTGCTGGCTCCCATGTTTGCTCTGGCCTACAGTGCAATCTGACAGTGCCTGAAGGGCAGGTCTGACAGCTCAGTGTGTGGGCTGGTTTTTGGCTGTTTGTGGGCCTACTTACGGTCTGCTGGGCCAGTTTTTCCTGTTAATTTCCCTGATATTACTACAAACATCACCTGCAGCAATCACAAATGCAGCCTCCAACGCCCTGCAAAATAAGTACACCGTGTGTCTTGAAAACTGTCCTGTTTGCAAATGTGGGCACTTTTTAGCCATCTGAATCGCAAATGGGGAACGCAAGCCTATTTGGCTTAATTTGGTGCCCAGGCCTATTTTGTGTCCCAAGCCGACCCTATTGGACTCTGAACCACCAACATGATATCAAAATGCAGAGAAGGGATCCTAGTACAGGAACTGTGGCAAACACCTTCTCACTAATGACGTGGCCTAAAATTCAAGGGTAAGCTTTTGAAATCACCCTTTTGGTAGCATACAACTGTATTAGAGAAGGGAGGGCTGGCACAATGAAATAACTATCATATTCCAAAACAACAACAAAAATAACATAAGCACCATACAAACATACAAGTTCAATAATAACATTATCAGTATTCATAATAATATTCAAAATATTGATGGTGGTGATGATTATATTACATGGAATTCTGCAATCCGTGTTTCCACATGTACATCTCTAATTTCTTTAATTGGCGACTTGTGACACTTAGTGGCAGATTAAAAAAGAAAAGAGTCAGACCTCAACTGTAAAAAGTTATTGCAGTCGAGTGTTGACCTCACAATGCCTGCTGCCAGAGCCAGCAGCCAGGTGAAGGGCAGGTCAGGTCACGGAGGAACTGTTTAAAGTTTAAAGCAACAAAAATGAAACGCTGCTATTTTTTCTTCTGCTCTATCTTTCTAGGTACAGCAACTAGTAGGAAGAACATGATTATTTTTTTAATTCCTTCGATAATTATTGACATTTTAGAATATTTCTGCATATCTCTACATATTCTGAGTCACTGCAGCAATTTTATTTTTAGAAAAACTGAGTTGTATTGAACCGTTTTTAATATCTTTTTGCAACAAATATCTAACAGGTGTTTGATGGGTTTTATTTTGCACTATAGATTCTATTTTCAGTCTTCATGTTTGCAAACATGCTCGCTAGGTTTTAAGTGATTTGTGGGAAAGGTGATGGTGTGACCATGTATTATATGGGATAAAATACCACCTGCTGTACATAATAAGGATTTTGCAAGTCACCTCGGTTTTCCATAACCTTATAAAAGATATGATTATGGAACTCCTGGATACTTGCAATATCGTAATCATGTACAGCAGCAGGTCTTTTATCCCTCATATTATTATCTGGCAAAATTGTAAAATAGTAAGATTAACAAAACCAGAGCTGGAGGAGCTTAGCCTGAAACCATGATGGCCGCCTGATCCCTCGGCTCCGCCGACCCTTTCGCTTTTCCTCCGGAGGGCTACTGATCCTGTCTGTTATCCTGTACCCGCGCTGCTGTTTCGGACTCGGGAGATTGTCCTGACGCCAACGGTGCACTCCCCGGCGTGTTTATTGCAGCGGACGCAGAGAAACGTCCTTGTCCCGTTCTGGGCATGATGGCGACGTCCCCGTCTTTGTTCTGTGAGGGCGGCCGATCCTGAGTGCCACGACCGTGCTCACTTCCGACGGCGGCGGTCGACTGGCGGAGAGCGGCTGCTGTATTGCTCCTCACGCCGCAACGTTTCATCCCGCTTGGCTCCCTCCATGCTTGCAACACTGTTCCTGTGACCAGTGCTACAATGTGTCCTTCCCCCAGCCGGTAGCCGACTCTTGATGTCTCTTTGTCTTCCAGCAACGCTGTGGGTGCCATCTTGGACCGCGCACTCGACACTCGCATCTACCGACACGGCGCTGCATTACTGGTGTATATGGCAACTGGCGCTGCACCGCAAATGAGTGCGGTGTTATACCGGATTGCGTGACCCCTGGGCCCCCGATGTTGTTTGCTCTGCGGAGTGCTGGCTGACTATTCCCGATGGATATCTCTGACCGGTGTTGGAATCAGACCTGTTCGCGTGTGCCCCGAGTGCGGGAAGCTGCTGCATCTCCCTCTCCTGCGGCGTCTCTAACGTTAGATGATGTTATGAGCGCTGTGAATACTTTGCGGGCGGCCTTATCTACAACTGCTCGGGACCTGGGGGTCCGACTTGACGCCATTCTGTCCGCGGAGCCCCCGACTTGCCGAGTGGGTCTCAATGTGCCGGGCTCTTCGCCACACCCTGCGCTCGAATGCCGGGCTGCGCCTACCCAGATCTGCGTGGAGGCCTTGGAGCACCCAGCTGTGATATTGCCTGTCATGGTTCGATTACAACGGAGTGCGCTGTCTGTGCTGGTGTGCTGGCTGGGGGATGATTTTTGGACGCTATGCCGAGCAAATCCTGTGTGTACTACCGACATGTTTCTCTGCCCTATCCTGGCTTTATTGCTCTTGTCTTGGCTGATCGCTCTTCGAGGGTTCCTGTTTTGTTCAGCCGACGACTGTGGGACATTAAAGTGGACAGACCTTGGTGGACAGAGCTCTCTATTGTGGCTGTCGTTTTGTCTGTTTTTTCCATCCACGAGGGTTATGCTGCGATGGTACTTCGTCGTCGTGCTCGACCGAAGGGGACAAGGTTGATGCTGTTTTTTCTCCTTTTTTGCCTCCTGCTGCCTGTTTTTGATTGGATAGTGTTACCTGGACCGGGGAGTTAGTCGTTGGTTCTGCTTTGGGTTACGGGGCCGGGGGGGGCTGCTGGGGTTAAATGTGTCTATGGTTTTGTTTCCAACTGTTTAGCCCTCCTCCGATCTTCACCGATTCCCTTTTTCTTTTCTCTTTCTTATTTCTATATTTCGGGTCTCTTCGGGGCGACAGGCACGCTGCTGGGGGGGGGTGGCCGTAGCCTCTGCATGCGTGTAGGGTGGGGGGAAGGGGTTTTCCTTATTCCTTTTTGTTTCTATGGGCCTTTCTTCCTTTCTCTATTCTTATTTCTGCCTCCTTTTGGGTGGTGGGTGGGATCGATGCGGGGTGGGTGGCGACTGGCGGGTGACGTGCTGTGGGAATGTACATCCTTTTGTGTTCTTGGTATGCCGCCATTTTGAATTAATCTTACGGCTTGCTGGATCTCTGTTGGCATCGCTCGCCCGTTTCTGTTTTGGACACTTTGTATGGACTTCGATCCTCCTCAACTCCTAATTTTTACGCTATACTATAAATTTAAAAATGTAAACCTTTATTTATCCTGCTTCTCGGGCTTACCTATGTCCCTGGTGTACTTTGGAATGATTATGCTTTGTTCTCATTTGTGACCGAGTCGCCGTTTCAATTGCTGCTTTGACCTGCAAGATGTTGGGGCCGGCCGGATGGTTGTAGGCCCGTATTTGTTTGCCAATACTACGAAATAAAGGTTTTCAAAAAAAAAGAAAAAAAAAACAAAAAAAACAAAACCAGAGCTTAAGTAACAGCTAAGTGTACCTATAGTAATAGATTTGTTTAACAGCAAGACATGTAAGTAATTACTTGTGAGACAAGAAACTGTAATAGATGGACTGACCACAATATGACAGAAAACTGGCGAAGTACGAACGAAGGGTTGAGACTTAGACAAGCTGCTATGTTTGATCCGAGTTGCACATTATCTGAGTCTGTTGGATGCTGTCATATGTAGGACTTGCCAAATACCAAGGCTGAATTTGTGGAGTCCACCTCATGCCTCTTTCTTCCACCACCCAACAGTCTCTGTCACTGTATCCCAAGCGTGCAGCTTCTTGCTCATTCCGACTTTCTCCCATAGTCACTGTTTTCCTATCTTTCCCTCCCTCCTGCTTTCTCCCTTTCGTGCCTTTATCTCTCTTGCTCAAGGTCAGAGTCTGATGATGAAGAACTAAGACCAGTCCTCATAAACGAATGCCGTTGCCAACCAGCTGCAGCCACTGACACAAATCCTGCACTGATAAACTGCCTTCTCAAGTACAATAAGAGGACTGAAGAGTCAGAAAGTCAATAGACATCTGAGTAAGGTGGCCACCTTATTCCAGGGCATTAAAGACACTGCTTCCAGTCCTGAACTTTTCAGGTGTGTGAATTTAATGGAAGCAAAACAAGACTACAACACTCAAAATGCACAGGGATATCACCCGAAATTCCAGGACTTGAAATTTTGTCCATAATGACCTGGAGGAGTGTGGTCACCCTATATCTGAGACCTGTGGCTCTTTACCCTAACTGGCTCACTGGGTGCTCTTATTCAGACTTCTACATTGGCAAATAGTCTTTTGCTAGGAAATCTTCACTGCTAGAGATTTAGTTGGAAAATACTGTTCTTTTCAGTAACCTTTCTGAGATCTTTTAGAAACGTAACTTACCTAGCACAGACAGGTTATTATAAAGTGAACTATCTCTGCACCTAGGACACTAGCTCGAGGTTACTGCCTTTGTGCCAAGGTCTCCGGCAAGTCAGAAGTTATCACCTGACATGGACGCTAACTGTAGAGGCATTCAGGAAGGTGGCAAGGCCTGGCCCATGACACTGCAAATAAGATAAAAGTGGTCACAACTGTTCCACCGGAAACACTTATAGAAGAAGTCATCACTCTATAGCAGAGTCTGGTGGCTCAGTGGACTAATGCGTCCACTGCAGCGGCCTATGTTAGACCTCATGGTCACAGGTTCAAATCCCAGCAGGTCCACTCAGCCTTTCATCCATCTGAGGTCAATAAAATGAGTACCATGTAGTTGAGTAACATTAAACATCTGTTATTCAGCGCCAAGATATTGACGGGTGAACGTGCGCTGTATAACTACATATATTATATATATATTATGTTATATCAGGTGCCAACAATTTGGAGGAGGCAGTGAAAGATCCGCCGTAAAATATCTCAACAAAAAACAAGTCCAAGCACCCATCCATCCATCCCAATCTGAGCAGGCCTAGGAGTCTCACTCCTGACATAGTATTCCTCCGATCTAGCTTCAATCACACAGGCTCCCCATCACTCATAAGTTGCAGCTTAGATGTGATTAGACAAGAGATGCGGGCAATCCATTTGGATAAGGGATGTATGATTCGGACTGCAACCACAATGTGGTAGCAGCACGGCACATAACTGTCAAGTAACATTAGATCCATTACAGCCCTCCTGCACTTCTCTAAAAAACTGGGATCAAAACCTATGGAAGCTATGACCCGCATCTATAAAGCTAAATGTTTGGCAATTGCCTCTTATGGGGCTGCCATATGGGGCTATGTTTCATGCCCAGGCATTCAGATCGCAGAAAATAATTTTTTGCGAGCCTTATTATCACTACCTAAATCTTCCCCTATACACACAATTCATAACGAATTAGGCTTGGGTCACGTTACTGACCTCTTAAAAATGGCCCCAGTGATATATTGGGTTAAAACGTGGACAAACGAGGAAATCAGTTTAAATCATTGCATCCTCAAAGATTGTCTGTCTCTGGATAAAGCCAATAACATCCCGTGGCTGGCGTATGTTAGAGCGGCATGCGCGAGACTTGGGCGTCCAGAAATGTACTCTTTACCCCACAATTTAAAAAAAGAGGATGTAAAGTGGGTCAAGCTGCATCTCCAAAACCTGTTGGAGGCTGAAAGGGAAACGGTTGAATTAGGTAAACCAATGGTACGATCACTTTTTCAACTCTCCTCAACTTTAGCCATGGAACCTTACTTGAAATATGTTACTAAGCCTTACCATCGCTTTTTACTCATAAGGTTCAGGTTCAATCTAATACACCTTGTGCTTGGCTCACAATCAAAGTGGGGCTTACCAGAGAACTTACCCCTCTGTACCTGCGACTGTTTTTCCATACAGGACACCCTCCACTTAGTTATGCTTTGTGAACATTATTTGGTGGCTCGCAAAAAATTCCTGGTACCTATTCTGAAAAAATTGAACTTTGTCCAGGTACGGCCAGCATTATTATATTTACAGATGCTGAACTCGGTACAGACAACATATGGGGTAGCTTGTTTTCTGGCAGCAGCTGCCAGACAAAATAAACTAAGAATGGCTGCTATTTCTAACAACCAAATTTTGACACTTGCATAACTTTTGTTGGACACCATGTAAATTTGCTCTTACAGTCATCTATTTTTAATAATATTCGGTTCTTTGTGCTTTTTATGAAAGTGTAGTAATGTCTTTTTTATATAAGTTTAATTGAATTTTAAACTTGTTTTGTATACTATGTCTTGCTTTTATGGTTTTAAATAACCGAATAAAGTTTCTTTGACTGACTGTCAAGTAACATAACATAGCAAAACACATTATAACGTACCTGGTAAACAACAAGCAACTGGGTCTTACAAAAGGAGCAAGGAATTCCTGAAGGTCATGAATAGCACCATTACAACTGAAAGCATTACAAAACATAAGAGATCTAGACACTGAAAATAGACGATACGTCCTCATGAAGTGCCCAAACCCAGCCCATCGTGCAGATGTTCACGCCCAATTCCAACTCAAAACAAAGGAACTGGCAGAGGTAGACTAGGGGTGCGTAAAGCTTTTATGCCAGTCTTTCATAGATGCCAGTTTTTGGTCTACCCATGGTTTTCTGAGTCTTTGAACTTTTCTTATGTTTATGCTCTGACATAGTTTTCCCACAAACTCACAATATATCCTCACAAGTGTCAGCTGACACTTGAGAAAGTGAATCTACCTATATACATGCCTTAATACATGTATGTTTACATTGGGAATGCTAACATTCCTGTGTGCCTTGACATGCACTGCTACATTTTACTAATTACTTGCTATGATGTTTTTGTATCAGCTTGAATACCACTAAAATCTTAGGAGCAGATTTACAAGCCCCGTACACCACTTTTGCGTCACTGTGTGTCACTGCTGTGACGCAGCGGCAGTGTAAAGCCAGCGCCATGCTGCCAGGTATTTACAACGTGACGCATCTAGGGAGATATGTCACGTTGTAAAGCCCTGCGCCACATGAAACCTGCGTAAGGTTTCATGTGGGCGTTCTGGCGCAGGGGGGGCGTTCCGGAGCAGGCAGATATTATGGGTTCTTGGCATAGATTTATATTTTAGAGATACAAGACTAGATCCAATAATATTATCTTGCGGAGCTGTTACTATATGGACTCAAATATCGTTAAGGGACAGGATGGCCCTTTACATTAACGGGTGGAATTTCTCCCTTTCACTGGTATTATCTCAATTTAGTCGTTGTAGGCCCAGCGTAATTCCTTAGGCCATTTCAGTCAACTTTGAGCGCATTATGCCTCTATTTTTATATTCATTTGTTACCTCTTTAGGACTTTTTAAGTAACTAGGCCGACCTTGATATTAATTTATCTTCTGTAGTTGTTTGACACTCTACTGGAGCACCTGATTTGAAGATCCTTGCACCCAGACTGGGTTGGAATTATCACCAGTCGTGGGGTAAGTCGTGTTTGCGCCTCTTTTGAATTAGCGTGTCTTTTGGTTACCTCTGGACCATTAATTGGGCAGTCTCCTGATCTCTGTATTATTTGATTTCCCATTATCTACAGGGATTATTCTTTCGTGCCATTTGGATTTGGGTATGTCTTTTGTCATTCCCTATGCACAAATTTGTAACACCGCCTTGACTGGATATTATTTACCTAGTCATCAAATCTTTTATCCTTTTTTTACATCTCTTTTCTCACATACCTTTATCGTATTACGCGGGTGTGCACTGGGTGAACACAATTGTAATGTTATATATGAATTTTATGTTGGACTAACTAAATGTTTGATGAATAAACAATATTTTAAAGAAAGTTTCACCCAACCTTTAGGCTCACTCACGGTTTTCACCACTCCTCTTATGACTTTTTCTTGTGACTGGATCACGGACATGTAAATTGATATTAGGTCCAGTAGTGACTAAGAAATAGATTGTTTGGCATTAAATGTCATTTGTGTGCCAATAACATTTTTTCTTCATGCACTGCCCCTTTCTCCTTTTCACTCACTTAGACTCGTTCGTCGTCCTGTGTCTGGTGATTAATGAATGTTCTGAGCCTTCTTAGCGTCAATAATCCATGTTTTACAGTACATATATCTGTATTGGTAGTGGTACCCTACACCACCAGTAAAAGTATTATATTTTGTTGTTTTTTCCAGCCCTGAAGATTTGGGGTGCATTCCACTCCAATGAAACACGTGTCGGCTGGCGCAATAAACAATATTGCTGCATTCACCAACTTTCCCTCAGTTTTGTTGTGAAATTAAGACCAAAGAATTTATTATAATTGTGTATTTTTTGTGTGTGCACAGGTTTCTTTTCTCACTAAATTACATGTAGGTGCTTTGCACATTACATTGTTTAAGGGGTTGTACAGGTCACCCCTGTTCCTAGTAGCACCACTCCAATATAATTATCATTTAGACCACACCAATTATCCGGTGGTGCGCAAAAATCTCCCTTCAGCTAAGTACCTGGACCACTGTTCGAAAGAGAAGGGGAAGAAACTTACTTCAAACTCCCAAAAAATAAAACATAAATAACATAAAAACATAATATGGAAATTGCTACTTCTAGTTTAAGAAACTGATGATTCCTTTTACAAAAAGTTGGGATGTTATCTCCATAAAATAATCCCTCTACCGCAAACGTAAGTTTCTTCTTATTCTATTGACTGAGACCAGCTGCAGCACTTCCTTATACCCAGTCTCAGCCTCTTTTACTTTGCAAATGATTCCTACAAAATTCCACCTCCAATACTCCAGCCAAGAACACGTGTTGTCAATAGTGTTCAGAAAGCAAAACTGAGCATGGCCACAAGGTCTGATGTCTAAAGAGTCAGACGCGCCTATGCAGGGCAAGTATATGCAGACATAAAAGAAAATAACGTCTGCACTGGTGGGTCCATCAGTTCACTGTCCTCGATGAGGCCCCACAGGCAGTTTTCAAAACACCCAAAAGAATTCCATCTTTGGGTCCTCCATTGATGATGCGTCAAGACCCTCATGGAAGCCAGAAGAAGCAGGTAGCCATGTCATGCGCCTGAACCCCTCAGGCTTCTTCTGTGGTCTCCACAGATCTTGGGGTGGCATGTCAATGCATTTCACTAGCCTCCCTTACATGAATTTTCTTCTCCGGATCATGCGTCTCTGTTCCTTTCTGTCAGCTGCATGCCTCTAACAGGAGTGCACGGTTAGGAGGTCTATACCTGATAGTTCACCTCGTAAAGTATTCATAACTTCTCAGACTTTGGGTTATAATGTCTATAAGAAATTAGTTAGGAGATTGCAATTACTATTTTAAAAGATGAGACTGTACAAGCAATAACATATCATTTCAATTTTGGTTTGAATCATGTCAATGTTTTTCACTTTAACTATAGACAGGTGTTGGTCAGATGGGATAATGTTTGTCTTGAATTTGGTCTGCCTTATGGCTAAGGCTTATTAAGGTGGTTAGACATTTGATGATTTAACCATCTGTGTAAGTTCTCAGGAGGGACCCTAGAGATGGGAAGAAGAGTATGTAAAATCATTAAACTAGTGAAAATCTGAATTCCAATGAAACACCCCAGGAGGAGATTAAGAAAAGGCATCAGGAGTCTGGGCGATTGCCAGCAATCCACGAGTACATATGTAGCCTTCTGTAGGCTTGCAGAATATGAAATGGTAGAAAATGCAACTATTAAGGAAATCAACAGATTTAAGAAGAGGCCTCCTGCCCTTACTGACCCTTGAGTCTATTGGGCCACGTAGCGAGCTTGGGCACTTGACGAAGGGCAAATGAAGAACCTGTCATGGTACATTGGTGTTTGGTCAAGGTACTTCTGGTTAGAAAAAGCACAGAATCACCTCTTGAGACATAAAGCTTTGGGATTTGCCAATAGAGTCTATTAGCATGCCTCCTTTCCAGTTCCATCTCTCAAAGGGACAGGCCAGAGTGGCTGATTCCAGAGCGCAGGGCTCGCGGTTCAATCCCCGGCGCTGGCGGCAGTTCAGTTTAGCATCATATGATTCTGGACAGAGGGGTGTAACAAACACCCCGGCAGCCCCCACAGTGGGGGGGGGGGGCAGTCTTCAGTACATGAAGGGGGGCCCCCTCAGCTCATCTTTAGAGATCTTCGAGAGGTTTTCTTTAAAGCAGCTGCAGTGTGCAGCTTGCTCTGAGTTCTTCCCGTGACCCAGGGCTGAAGACAAACAAAGTAACAAGTTACATTGTTTCTCTTCAGTCAGAACCAGGCCCGGAAAAAGTATGGGGGTGGGGCCCCCAGAGAGAGCATTCCCCACAGGGCACAGCCTCTGAGAAGGGACAAGCTGAATAGGGAAGCAGAAGGTTTGCAGCTTACCCCAGGAACAGACTCTGATCAGACTCATTGGAAGGTACACAATCAGGGGCCTATCAGTGGTGCAGCCAGTGCAGTGGCACCAGGGTTCAGGAGCGAGGGGGGGCATCTTGCCTATGATGACTGCATTCATTTTACTTGTTAGCTCCTCAGATCAGTGTTTTCCCTCTTATCTGCCCTGCACCAACCTCTCTGTTTCCACTCGCTGGAGAGAAAGAAACTGGAGGGACAAGTAGAAAAACAAGCATTTGCAATGCAATAGGTTTTGCAATTGTGAGATTTTTAGCTATTGGCATTGTAAATGACAATGCATTTTATTTATTTGTTTAAAAACAACAGATAAATTAAAGGCATTGTCATTTACAATACCAATAGGTCAAAGTTGCGAAAATACGAGACCTATTGCATTGCAAATGCTTTTTCTAGTTTGTGTTGTACTTTGCACAAATATTTGTCATTTGCATGCTTGCTCACTAGCGAGCACTGCATGTACTACCCCAGGATATTTTTGTATTGACACACACAACACTGTATGCACGGCGTGCACACGTCATCCCCAGTGAACCATGTACTCACTCACTGTACACAAATAGTTTTACATTGGCACACACACCTTTCCCAGTGATCGCTGTGTATACCGAGTCTGGATAGGTTTACATTAACTCACACAGCCCTATATGCACTGCACTCAGATATGTTTACATGGCCATACCCATCTTTCCTAGAGAGCTCGGAATGTCCTGTGTCTAGACAGTTTTACATTCACATGTCTTCTCTAGAGAAATCTGTATGATCTGTGACAAGAAAATGTTACATTGACACACACAGCTTTCCTGGTGAGTGCTCTGCGTACGGTGAGCTGAATGTTTTACATTCACACACAAGGCACTGTGTGTGTTGTGCCCAGATAGATTTAATTTCACACACAAGGCACTGTATTCACACACAAGGCACTGTGTGTTGTGCCCAGATAGTTTTACTTTCACACACACAGCACTGTATTCACACACAAGGCACTGGGTGTTTTACCCAGATAGTTTTGCATTGAAACACAAGGCACTGAGTGTGCTGTGCGCATATAGATTTACATGGGCATACACGTCTTTCCTACTGAGTATAATGTGTACTGTGCCCAGATAGTACCATGTTGACAAGAAGCTGTCTCCAAGTGTTGTATGTATTGCAACAACATACTTTTTCATTGGCATACACATAGGTAAACTCTGTATGTTCTGTACCCAGATAGTTTCTCATTTGCATGCACTTGTTCTCAGATGGGAAGTGTGTACTTTTCCCAGAACCTTTCTCATTGCCATGCACATGTCTTCTAGCAGGTTATGTTATGTTATGTTATGCACTTTTATTAGGCGCACAGCTGCTCCAGCGAAGGAGCGTCCTGGCGCCGCGACAAGGTAGCAGCACAACACAACAAATAAAAACAGTAGTGGAAGTGGACTAAGGGAACAGGAAAGTTTTCACAGCTCGGCGGAAGGAGAGCAAGTCCCTAGAGGCACGAATCGCCGGGGGGAGAGAGTTCCACAACATAGCAGCGCGGACTTGAAAAGAACGTCCGCCGGCTCTGCTGCGCTTAACACGGGGGACAACCGCGAGTTCCAAATCAGCGGATCTTAAAGATCGAGCAGGGGTGTAATGAACCAGAAGCTTGGATAGGATCCTGGCCGGGGATCCCTTAAGTATTTTGTAGGCGACACAGAGGACCTTAAATTGGATCCGCTGAGCCACCGGTAGCCAATGCAACGATCGCAGGGTGCTAGAGGTAGGACAAGATCTAGGTAGTCCTACTACCGCTCTCGCAGCGGCATTCTGAATCCGCTGCAAACGACCAATTTCTGCTTGGTTTAAGCCAGCGAATAAAGAACTCGCGTAATCCAGCCTAGAGATGACAGTGGCTTGGATCACGAGTTGCCGGGTGGCGGCATCAAAAAACTTAAGCACTGGGCGAAGGCCTCGTAGGATGCCGAAGCAACAGGCCGCCGTACGTTTAGTGTGACATGCAAACGTAAGGGAGGGATCCAACCATACTCCGAGGTTTTTAAGCTCGGAGACTGGGATAGGTGTAGGACCCACCCAGGTGTAAAATGAACTGTGCCTAGATAGCTTCACAATGACATGCACACGTGCCTTCTAATTCTACTGTGCCCAAATAGTTTTTCATTGTCATGCACATCCCCAACAATGTGTTTCTTGTTAACATGTATGTCGCCTTGTGTGTGCAGTACGTCCTGTGCCCAGATTGTTTCACATTGATGTGCACTTGTCTTCTGGTATGTGAAGGACTGCCCAAATAGCTTCACATTGGCACACAAGTCTCCACTGTCTAAGTGAGCTCTGTGTTCGAAGGATTTCACCTTGGCATATCCACGTCTCCTAGTGTGTTGTATGTTCTGTGCTCAAAGAGTTCCACATTGGCATGTATAGCGTGTAGTAGTGACCTGCTTGTCATGTGTACTGCACCAGCCAGTTTCTCGTGCTCGTCTCCTTCAATGTCCTGTGCCTTCTCGATTGGCCGATGTCTATTAGCGTTGTATGCCCAACACCATGCCACTTGAATTAACCCTGTGACACTGTGCAAATGTTTTACACAACACGTGATTCCTTTTGTGTGAAGAGTGTAACCCCCTCCCCTGGCTACGTTTCTAGTTGATGAACCTTAAAAGGAGAAGAGCAGGGGAGATTCGAAAAACGCTTTCTGACCACGACGAGTCGCAGCTGAAGCCTTGCACCAGGATGGGGGTGAAGTGTACCTCTCGCTCCTTCAAGATTGTTTTATTTCTTGTGTGGTAGAGCAGAAGATCATCAGGTCAGCTACATGGTATCAGTCGCAAGTACACAACATGCAGTGTACGCTGGAAATCTTTTCTAATGAAAGTCATGGTGCCACCGCCGATGGGGGAGGAAAGGAAAGAACCGGGGCAATTGCCAATCTAATGCCCTGCTTAAACAAGCATTTGCAATGCAAAAGGTCTTGCATTTACGCAAGACCTATTGCATTGCAAATGGTAGGCATCACAGACAAAGGGAGGGAGGGCGGGCGAGAAGGCACGGACAACGTGAGGGAGGGGGGAGAACGCACAGACAATGGGAGGGTGGAGGGAAGGGAGAAGGCACGGACAACAGGGGGAAGCAAGCTAATGTGAAGGAGATAAATGGAAAGAATGAGATTAAGTGAGGCAGAGAGAGAGAGAGAAATTGAGATGAAGGGTGAGAGAACTAAGAAGAGAAGAAGTAGACTTTGAGAAAGGGAGAAAGTGAGAGAGAAGATACAGTGAGATCAAAAGGCAAGACATGTTTTGTGATCTGTTCATGAACTTGAATCTCAACTAGGCCAAGTCATAGTTTCATCTTTTTGAGGTTGGTAAATGTATACAGTAACAACTTTGAGACTTTAGAAATACAGAACAAAGAAACACGTTATTTTAAGAGGTGCCTTGAGGTGAAGAGGGTTATCAGAGAGTTCTGCAGACCAAAGGAGAGTGAAATAAGTACAATGTTTGAGAGTAACAGCGAAAATCTAAGATCACTAATCTGAGAAACATTATGTTGATGGAATATTATATTAACAATGTGAGAATTTAAATATGTTGCTGACCCATTGATGTTTTATGGTTCAGATCTTTTTATTTATTTATCCAGGAACAAATACTCTTCCAAAGGTCGATTAGGTCGAACAGTGGGACATAACAGTGGGAGAACAGAAGAAGGAGATAGATGGCGAGGAAGGGAGGATACCAGGGGGTGACTGGGCAAGGCAGGAGAGGAGGGATAAAATATAAGGGGTTGTCACAGAGGAAGCATCACCTTTCTCACCAGAATTAGCTCTTTATCAACATATTCATTGTCAGCAGGCAGGGTCTTTTAGTGTGTCATACCCACTGCGGTCAGTCTTTGTCTTGCTGACCAGGCATGCCCCCTCGTCCTGTAAGCTGCTGTATTCATAAATAAAGAGGACTAGTAAGTTACCAAAAGTCCTGTGCCAGAGATTGGATGCATGAGACCCTCATTTTTTCAAAGTGTAGCAGCTTGTTCTGCAGGGAAGCAGTAAGCTTTTCCATCCCTGTGAGGTTCCACAGATTATGCAGCCAAAGTGAGACGACAATATACCTGTGCCCATTTGGCTTTGATGACATGTTTAGCCCCACACAAAGTCAAAGCCATTATCATTGTCTTCCAGTCGTTAGAGCATTGAGGAGTCTCAGTAGGACATAGATAGAAAAACAGGGTATATCTGTTGCAAATATTTCCTTAATATCTTTCAGACGGCCTACCAGTAGTGTTTGAGTTTGGGACAGAGCCAGAGGAGATGAGTCAGTGTGTCTGGGTGGCCCAAGTTGCGTTAACAGCCATTAGGACTGTTGAGTTTCTATTTCACCTTTTGGCTAGGGTGTAGTACCAATCGTGTGTAAACTTAAGCATTGCTTCTTTTCCCGAGGCACAGAATGAGGAGGTGTGCATTTTGTGGAGGATATCAGTCCATTTCTTTTGGATGAAGTGAAAGTCCAGCTCAGCCTCCGAGCTGCGGGGCTGGAATAGGTGCACAATTCCCATGTTTTGAATTGTGTACCGAGACCCGCCTTCTCCAGTATTTCTCACAGAAAAAAGCCATTGCACTCGATGGAAAGGCTTGTCTCTGTCAACTGACAAGAGAAGTTCTGAGACTCACTCTACAGTGAACGTGTGGCTGTCTGTCAGTCTCTCTGACACCCTGGAAGAGAAAGCTGCACAGTGTGAAAGATTATGTTTGTGGCTGGCTCTCTTTGTCTTTATCGATTTAAAGAAATTTGGGGAAGACACGTTGGATTGTTTCTGCAAGACAGTAGATTGGAGAAAGAGGTTGGTCTTAGTTTTGGACTGAATATCAATAAACCAGGAGTTGGGGAAACTAGTGAGTCTTGACTAGTGGCATCACATGTTGGGAGGTAGGGTCTTGGCAGGAGATCCTGGAGTTGTTCTCTGAACAGTGGCAGGTTGGATGGGTTGTGATGCTCTACGGGAAGTCTGTTTCAAGGGCTGTTGTCAAACATTAAATGGATCATCCCTCTGCGGAGTATTTGAAAGTAAGTTATTGGGAAGACGGTGTGTGGTTGGAATACAGCTTATTTTTTGGGGTGATTTTGTCCTTGATCGATAGTGGTGCTTATCAGTACATGGCTTTGTGAGGTAGTGTTGTGGAAGTTGAAAAAGAAGCAAGAGCGAGATGTAGGCATCCAGGAAATACAACAAAGGATTGTTTAAATACATCTGTCCAAGAATGGTAACAAACAGCTGCATGTGTCAACAACCATAGCCCTGCCTGGTCTTTACAATTTATTATCATAGTGTGGACACCAATGAATTAGCAAAATTAAAAAGCAGCAGGGAGAGATTCCAAGACCAGGTTTACTAATGTCACGGCTGATGGAAAATGTTGATACACGTACACTGACCACAAGAAAAGTGTACATCCTCTTTAAGCCCATGTGTTGACCTAAATGATGCACCTCATGCATTATACTCTTTTTTACCTTTTCCTATGTGGGAATATGCCTGGGGCGTTTTGGGAGGTGTGCCAAGGTTGATGACTCTGTATAAGAGGTATTGACCTGCTGGGAGCATTTTTTTGTTTGCATAAGAGTCCACAACAATATTTCTATGTCACTGTACAGAAAACAATAAGAATGCAGAATGTGTGATAAGGGAAGTGACGGGGGTTGAATAAGGCTATTATACATGGTCCAAAACAGAAAGTGCTTGTAGTGGGTCAGAGGTAAGGATGTGTCCACCACTCCAGCAAAATCCTCTCCTCCATCTGTGGCCTTTTTGTATGTGTGTGAGTGTGTGTGCGTGTGTATGTAGATATAGAGTGAGAGAGAGAGAGATTGAAACATTTTAATCAAACATCACTGATTTGCTACAAAAGGTAGTTTGACAATTTAAAGTGTGTGGCAAGTTGCTGTGTCCTTTTTTCTGTGTTATCACCCAATACGTCGAGCAGCTGTGGTGGTGGGCACTACAGAAGCCAGGACAAATAGCACTGTGGAACTGGCACCATCTGACCTCGCTAGAGACACCAGTGAAGACTCTGGAGTAAATAAATACAACCTTTGAGGCTAGGGGTTCTCGGAGAGTATGAGGAAGAAGGGCAATAAGGTCTGTTCAGGATTGATGAAGAGCATAGTGATAGATAAGAATGCACTGGAAGGGACCCAGCGACAAAGTATTAAGGAAAGAAATCACGAGGGGCTTTAGGGACAAGGTCAGCTGGAAAGCTAATAAGGGAGAGAGGGTGGGGTATAATAGAGGAAATGAGAAACGAGAGGTAGGGAATGGAGAGGGTGAGAAAATGGATGACGGAAATACAAAGCAGAGAGCATAAAAAGAGCCAAGACAGAGAGTGAAATACTGCACAGGAGTTAGGAAAGAATAGTGGAATGATTTTGATGGGATGGGAGAGAAAAAGTTGGAGATAAAAGTGACAGAGAATAGAAACAAAAAGGCAGGGATGAGAATTAAGAAAAGATAGGATGCTCAGAAATAATGGGAAGGAAATAATAGAAAGCAAGAGGGAGGAAGGAGGTGTGAAAGGGAAGGGAGCAGTGGATGCACTTTTGGTAAACTAAACGATGAGTGAGCCCGATGTTGTATATCATGACATGAGTCTGAATCAGGAAACCCACCTAAAACTGGGCAAACTTCCCCTGCGTACTGATGGCAGGGACCCTGTAGTGGATAGACTAACACCTATGATAGACTGCTGGCAGAGTATACCCAAATATTAACTCCACTATCCACGTTTACTTGTAACGGCTGTATTGGTAACAGTGGGGTAACAATAGCCCCGCAGCCCCTGCAGTATGGCGGGTCGCTGGCCTGAGAGCCCATGTCTGTCACGGAGAATGGGGGGGGGGCCTCCATGTACTTTGCAGGGGGGCCCCCTCAAGTTTCGTTACGACACTGTTTGGACAATAGCTCACTTAATCTCTCCGATGGCCCCCAGCGCCTTGAGACCACTAGGGGTGATCTGTTTGCGTTTTACAAATAGGAATTAGTATTATGGCTAAACATATAGCCTGGAAGCAGCCCTTCATTGAGCGCTTTGATTGTAAAACAGCAGCCAGTACCAAGGTGTATTTTTGTCTCTAGCTGCCCCGATTCGCTATTTTTCCCTGGTGAAAAATATGAGATTGCACAAAGCTTTACTATATCGTGCGATATAGTTGAGTGACAGCAGTAATGGGTTAAAGGAGCCATCTGGGGAATGATGTCACAATATTTCTCACTTCCGAAGCACAAGGTGACATCAAAGGAACATTCTAGAATGTTTATTCTTTGTGATTGTTACAGATGCAGAACTGGGTAAAGAGATCTGTTCTTTTCACTTTACAGGATGGCCCCTTTAAAGCATTCCCTAAACAATGAATACATTAGTGAGTAGATTAGTGGTCCTAAGCAGATTTATACTCAGAAATCCCACTGTGCTTCCTCAAGTGCAGATTAGTAATTTGCCTCCTAGGAAACTGCTTGACTGAGAAGATATGTATCAATTAAGTATGTGAGGCTATTGTGTGTACTGATAATCATACATATAGACGACTGGTCTATGAGCCACTCTATGCCTCCCACTAGTACAGCCTGTTTGATGGGGGTTGGGTTATTTCATTCCATATCCATAATCCATATCTGATTGGTGAGGGAGCAAAAGGCAATAGAGTGTCGGTGGCATATAGAAGGGGCTTTGAACCATAAGGAGGGTGGTAAGATGGATAGCATTGGTAGGAAGTAGAAAACGGAAGACAGGAAGGCCAGAAAGACAAGAGGGTGGGAAGGGTGATGGGGAAGAAGAGATGGGTACCGGGTGTGAACTGGCCAGGGAGAGGGAGAGGGAGCTAATGGAGCAATGGTGGGATTAGGCACACCCATACCTAGGTGTCCGGAGCTCTTGGGGATGTCCTGGGGATGAGCCTTGTACCCATTATCCGATTGGAGGGTACACCCTTCAGAAAAAAACTGCCGCACGTGGAAATGCAGTCTTCCTCCAAGCCATTCCAGGATCTAAAGAATGGTGCGATGCAAGACGAAAATAAGTGTCAAAGAAAACAGGAGCAGCATTTAGTAGATTCAATAGCCAGAGTTTGAAGGAACCTGTGCAGTCTCAATGGGAAGATGATTAGGGAGTAGGAGGTAGTTACAATTTGGATATATTGATTTAGGAGCAAACTCAATTGGCTAAATGAGACACAGATGCATATTATGTTCTGGAAGGTCCTGTTCTACCTCAAATAAAGCAAACTTTTACAGTCAGGGATTGACCGTGAGTCTTTTTCAGGAATCAGTGTCCACTAGCATCTCTTCCCGTTCTATCAAATACAATCCAAATGAAACCCCACACATAGAGGAGTTAGAGCACTTTGAGAGAGTCTCCCATTCACAAACAAAACTCCACCATCTAACTGTAGGCCTTGCCTACGGCAAAATACCACTTGGACAAAAGTGAGCTGTCAATCTTGGAAAAATAACTAGAGTGTTTACCTCATGATGAGGTAGCGTTCGTGTTCCTCTCATCAGCAATGCTAATAGAGGGCGCCTGTATAAGCAAGCTTGCATGCCTTAAGAATTCGGCTGGTTAAAGTCTATGGTGATTAGAACTGTTTGGATCAATGTTATGTTATGTTATGTTATGTTACGCAAACTTCTATAGCGCACAGCTACCCCAGCAAAGGGGCGTCCCGGCGCTTCAGATAGGGAGAGGCAAATACAACACTACATAAAGCAACAGAAAGAAGCAGCAGAACGAAAACTAGTATTCAGAGGGAAATAGAAAGGTTTTAATCGCCTTCCTAAACTTAAGTACATCATTGAAAGCAGGAATATGGCAAGGGAGAGAATTCCAGAGTTTTGCGGCCAAAACACGGAAAGATCGTCCACCAACTCTACAGAGCTTAAAACGAGGGATAACAACCAAGTTTTGCCCCAATGACCTTAGGGAGCGCGACGGAATGTAAGGAATAAGAAGGTTCTCAAGGATCCGAGGGGAGGACATTTTCAAGATTTTAAAAGAAAGACATAGGGTCTTGAAGTCAATCCTTTGCCTAATCGGTGACCAATGAAGTGCACGAATTGTGGCTTTTGCGGAACAGAATCTTGGTAGACCCACCAAGGCCCTGGCAGCAGCATTCTGTGCACGTTGCAGCCGGGAAATTTCCGCTTGATTAGCCCCTAACAAAAGGGAACTAGCATAATCGAGTCGGGACAAGATGGTTGCCTGAATGACCAACTGCCTAGTGGGGGCATCAAAAAAATTTAGTACGGGCCTCAGCCCACGTAGGATCCCAAAACAAGTCGCTGCTACTCTCTTGGTGTGACCAGAAAAGGAAAGGGTTGAATCCAGCCAGACACCTAGGTTTTTGACCTCTAGAGTCGGGATTGGGGCAACACCTAACTCAGGGGGCCACCAATTATCGCCCCAAAGGCTACTCTGCTTGCCAACAATCAAAACCTCTGTCTTCTTAGCGTTGAGCTGAAGACAGTTGGCTGTCATCCAGCCAGCAACCGCTAGGAGACCATTACGGAACCTCAGTGCATCAAGGTCAGAGTTCCCACTAAGAGCAACCGCCAGCTGCGTGTCGTCCGCATAAGAAACAACGGTCATACCCCAGAGTTTGGCGACAGCAGCCAGCGGCTGCACATAGAGATTGAAAAGTGTGGGACTCAGAGCAGAGCCCTGAGGCACTCCTAGTTCCAGAGGGTAAGGCTTTGATTCAAAAGGCGTGATAGCAACCCTAAAAGAGCGATTATCCAAGAAGGATCGAAACCAATCGAACGCCAGGCCGGAGACACCTGCGTCTCCCAACCGTTGCAGCAATATCGGGTGGGAGACTGTGTCAAACGTGGCACTGAGGTCAAGTAGCACCAGTGCCGCAGTTTGACCAGAATCCACCACCGTCCGCAGGTATTCTGTCATTGAAAGCAGGGCCGTCTCAGTGCTGTGACCAGCACGAAACCCATTCTGGGATGGATCTAAAATATCCAACCTCTGCAGATGCTCCGTTAAGATGTTATTAACATGGGCTTCAGATATGCAGCTACGATTTACTTTTCCTTGATGAAAATCAACCGTTTCAATGAGCTTTGAGCAATAAATGATTAGGAGCTCACACATGTCCTGAGGAGGGTCCTGATGACACGAAAGAGAGAACCGAAACGTCAACTCTTTATGACTATTTCATGTAGTTTTTGTGAATATTTATATTTATATTGGCTTTAAATTCACTTTGTTACAGGTCTTTTGTTATATGATCAGTGTTTGTCATGCATGTCTATTCTTATTTTTTATTAACTGCATTGTCTATTTAAGGTTTGCATATGTCAGTAAATTGCAAAGCTTTTTTCCATACTAGTTTTTGTAAGCAGTAATGAAAGGTGTAACATGTTTTTTACTCCCGATTCTTGTTATTTCCTTTCCTTAACTCATATAGGTTATGAAGCGGTGTTGGATGGTATTTGTTTTGGTGAATGACTTTGCCCTGACGCTGCTAGGAGCTCGCTTCTGTTGTATGTACTTATGGGCTCCTTGTGGATTCCCTGGTATGTCCTCTGTAGGAGGTCAGCAGCAGAATATAGGAGTAACATATTGTAACTAGTCAATTGGAAGTCTCGTTAGTGATATTAGAGTTGTGTTGTATATTTATGTAGCGCTTAAACCTGCACTGATGCACCAAGCGCTGCAGAGTCGCCGTCAGAACCGGTGCATGGACTTTGGGTACCCAAGACAAAGTGATGATTTGCTGCCTTCAGTGTCCTCAAAGAAGCCATATTTCATGGTTATTGGAGGCCCTGGGGTTGTATACCTTCGTAGGTGGTGGACTCCCTAAGCAGCTGCCTAGCAAGGTCTTGTGACAGTACCAGCCATGGACTGCTTCACCATGTAGTCAACATGATGGCTCCACTCAGCGAATTCAAAACTTACAGATGAAGCATACTCTGATATGCAGATATGATTTCCTATCCAGGCTAGACAGACCACTCTTCTGAGGATGGTACACTGGGTACCAATACATCGGGTGATAAAGCCATGTTAATTATAGCACTTAGAAACCTTAGAAAGGGCAGCACTGCATTATCAATAGTCATATAAAAAAACAAGTTTTATGTCTGTTGTGTCCTTTCCCTAAAATCGTTTTCGTGCGGATACATTTTTTAAGCCTTCAGTTAAATTATTTCTTACATTTCCTTCTTTTAAATTATTTAATTGAACTTCTTGCAGAGTGTATTACTTCTTTGACTGCATGCCCACAGCAAACCAGGGAACACGAGAGAATATTGAAAATGCAAAAACATGCAAAATACCTACCTGGTTTCAATATTTTCTGGTTTTGGGTCCCTCTCTTCAGTTGTCTGTCACTTACTTTCTCTTCAGAAGTGCTAAGAAGAATGTTTGAACACACTCGTAACTAAGACGACATGCGGCTCAACCAATAAGAAGCGCTGCGGTTTGGACTCGGTGATCCGGGGAAAGCCAATGACAGAGCTGAGCAGGGCAGTGTAAGCCCCGGGAAGGCGTCTCTCCAAAGAGGGCGAGAGGTCAACGTCATATCGAGCTCTGAGAGGGAAAGGCAATTATTTCTGCCGGAGGAAACTGTTCAAAAAGCACAAATGAAAGAATTAGCAACATTAGGCTGCTGCATGTTTTGTATAATAACGCTGACTTCGCAGTGACCGATATAATGCACAGCAGTAACGCTGCTATGGCAACCTGACTGACGAGACGTGTGATCTCGGCTTGCTGTGGGCGGGTCAGTGAGCACTTCATGTAACACGTGGGGTGACTGTTCGGCGCTGTCTCCTTATAAGCTGCATGTTCACTTTTCTCATCTATTCGCTCGTTTTTACCGGGCTGTCCATTTACGAAAACATATTTGCCAAAATATGGCGATTTAGTCTTGCATGATTTCACGGCTGAGTACATTTGCAAAACAACAAAATAAAAAATATAATGTCCTCCAAAATTGCGTAAAACCTATTGCGCCCCAGTGCTTCGGCAGAATTGGACAGGTGATATAATAGATATTTACATAGCTCCCCCACCCCCCTCCGTCGTGTGTGTCAGCCCGGCTGAGCCAGCTTCCCGGGCACATTTTTTTTTAATTTATTTATTTATGCATTTTTATATAGCGCGGACTTTACCCGAAGGCGTCACAGCGCTTCACATTAGGAACAGAGATGAAACATAATGAGAAACATTACAAAAGAACAGATTGCAAAAAATACTTACTTACATAAGGTAGTAAGTAAAAGTAAAAAAGTAAAAGTCCACATTTGTAAAGCGCACAATCACCCGTAAGGGTCTCTAGGCGCTGGGGGGCCGTCGGGAAGATTAAGCGAGCTATTGCCCAGAGTCACATGGTGCTGGGCTGACCTGCCGCCGGAGCCGGGGATCGAACCGTGGTCCCCAGATTCCAGCGTCAGCCGCCCTGGCCGCGGCGCCACACCTCTTCCTGTGAGCTAACAAAATACATGAGGTAGTAAAAACTGTGAGCAATCAAAAATACATGAGGTAGTAAAGGTAATAGTGACAATCGTGAGCAAACAAAATACTCGAGTAAAAATTGTGAGCAACCAAAAATACATGAGGTAGTCAAAAGTGCACAAGAGGAAAAGTGACAAGTGTGCAGTTATAAGAGAAAACAGAGTATAATTTGAGGTATAGTACTGCAATAAGTGCTAGACACTCAGGCACATGAACAAGCGTTACGTGGGCAAGGTGGCACTTGTGCAAGTATCAAAGGTAAAAACATGTGAGAGGTAGCAGCCGTGTGTTGCAAGGGCAGAGTGGTGTGTGCATGTTACAAAAGGGCACCGAACACCAGTACATGGAAAATACTGCAAAAAGGCAGACCCTCCAATCACAGGCATACACTGGGAAGGCACTTCCATGGTCATGAAAAGTAGAAATTATCAGTAGTGGGAAGTCTTCCTCACAAATAGCAAGAGGATGTGAATTACTTTTGGAGGTGTCTCTGGAGGAGGAGAACTTTGAGGTCCCTTTTGAAGGCCTGGGAGGAGGCGGTGGTCCGGAGCTGAGGTGGAAAGGAGTTCCAGATTCTCACTGCGTTGCCTGAAAAGGATTGGGCCATTGTTCTTTCCTTCTTGAAAGTGGGAGGTTCAAGCAGTAGATTCTCCGCATTGCGTGAAAGTCTAGAGCCACCAGAGAGTTTCAGTTTATTCGCCAGGTAGCGGGGAGATGAGGAGTGCAAGGCTTTGTGGGTAATGCAGGCAGTCTTGTAGATAGCTCTAGCCTCGAAGGGAAGCCAGCGGAGGGTGGATAGCATCGGTGTGATGTGATCGCTTCTTTTGGCCCCATAAATGAAACGAGCTGCTGAATGGAAGACAGACTTAAGTGGGGACAGGTGAGATTTGGGGAGGCCAGTAAGTAGAGAATTGCAGTAGTCTAGTCTAGAGAGGACCAGCGATTGCACCAGGGTTATAAGGTCCTGCTCCGGGAAGAAGCGACGGATTCCCCAAAGAAGGCGCAGTTGGTAGCGAGCAGATTTTGCAATAGAATTGATGTGGGGAGTTAGATTGAGTTTTTTGTCAAGAATGACACCAAGGGATTTTGCACTGTCGACAATGATGGGTTTATTGTTTAGTAGATTCATCTGATCCATCCATGATTGAACCGGGGGAGGAGAGAGTGAGGAGGAGAAGAGGAGGAATTCCGTTTTGGAGGGATTCAGAATCAATTGATGAGTTGACATCCAGTTTTGAATGGAGTCAAGAGTAGATCTTAGGATGGAGAGATTATGAGAGGAGGCAACCTTGAGGTAGAGTTGAGTGTCGTCTGCATAGAGATGATAGTGAATCCCAGATTTGCTTAGGAGGTTTCCCAGTGGTTCTAAGTAGAGATTGAACAATGTTGGTGCTAGTATCGAGCCTTGGGGAACACCTTGACCCACCGCCACAGGAGAAGAGAGACTGTTCGCTATTTTGATCATTTGAGATCTGTCAGAGAGGAAGGATGCAAACCATTTAAGCACAGTGCCCTCCATGCCCATTCTCTGTTGAAGAATATTGAGGAGGGTGTTGTGATTAACAGTGTCGAAGGCTGCGGAGAGGTCAAGGAGAATTAGCAGACAGGACCCCCCTGAGTCGAGTATCCTCAGCGCATCATCAACCACTTGCAGAAGGGCTGTTTCAGTGCTGCAGTTTTGGATGAAGCCGGACTGACAATTGTCAAGAAGATCATTGTCCTTGATATGACGAGAGAGTTCGTTTGCTACACATCTTTCTGTGATCTTCGCAAGAAAGGGAAGGTTAGTGATGGGGCGGAAGTTGTTGAGGTCATTCGCATCAGCAGTGGGCTTTTTAAGCAGAGGGGTGACCTGCCCAGTTTTGAAGGAGACAGGAAGGGAGCCTTGCCAGAGGGAGAGGTTGATCAGGGTAGTCCAATAGGAAAGGGAATGGGTATAGAAGTCAAAGGCAATGGCACTGGGGATAGGGTCAAGAGAATGGTTGGAGGGCTTTGTTTCGCGTATGCACTTGAGAAGGGCATCTTCGGATATGGGGTCAAAGCTCTGCCAAATGGCTAAGGATTTGCGCTCCTCTGGAGGTGTAGGATGAGCAACCTGATCCACAAGTGCTTAAACTTTTCCATCAAAGAAAACAGCGAAATCCGCTGCTCTCTTTGAAGAATCCTCCACCTTGGAGGTTGGGGGAGAGCAGCTCGGAGTCTTGATGAGATCGAATAGTTTTTTGGGTCTATTTTTGGCGGAGTCAAGGAGGGCTTTGAAGTGCGTCGCTTTCTCAAGGAAGATGTGTTTGTGGTACTTGGATCTTGCTGTGCGAAGCATGGCTAAATTGTCATTGGAGGGCAATTGCCTCCATTGCTTCTCCAGGAATCTTAGCTGCTTCCTTTCATCATAAAGGGATTTGTTGAACCAAGGTGCTGAGGGAGTGGGCCTTATCCTTTTGCTTTTGAGTGGAGCGACGTTATTAATTTCAGCTGCAAGAACTGTGAGGCATTGGGAGGTGAGATCGTCAACAGCTATGTTCGGGTCTAGCCTTGGAAGAGATAGCAAGGCTGATTCACAGAGGGGACCGATATCAATGTTTTTGGCATCACGGAACCAGGAGATGGCCCTCTTGGGTTGGCCAAGAGTTATAGAGTGTGAAAGTTGAAGGGGGAATGGGATGAGGTGGTGGTCAGACCAGTCTACATGAATTGGGGTAGTAGTAGAAAGCATGCCTGCTTTAGAAATAACAAGGTCCAGGATTGCGCCTTTGGAGTGGGTTGACTCAGTGCAGTGTTGGATAAGATCATTTGCAGAGAGGAAGGTGGCCAGTGAGTTCGCAGAGGAGTCTTGCGGTGCGCCCCAGTGGAGATTGAAGTCACCCACGATGGTCTGATTGTCACTTTGAGAGTATTGGTCGCTGATGAAGTCTTTGAGATCTTCTATAAATGAAGAGCCACTACGAGGCGGGTGGTAAATGATATGGAATCTGAGCGGTGATCGGTGTTGCAATTGAAGTTCAAGAGAAAGGCATTCAAAGGTGTGGGGGGAGCTGATAGGAGACGCCTTAAGTTGGAGGGCGTTTCTGAAGATGACTGCAACACCTCCCCCCGTGTTTTCAGTTCTGTCATTCCTAAATATGGAGTAACCTGTGGGTATTAGGAGATCAAAAATAGCGTGAGAGGTATCTTTGAACCAGGTCTCTGTGAGGAAGAGCATGTCAAGATTGTGAAGGGTGATGGTGTCGGAGATTTCAAGTTTGTGTTTTACTGCTGATCTGCAGTTGTGAAGCATACAGCGCAGCTCTGTCAAGACTGTTTTGGTGACGGGGCACTTGGGCTCTGAAGAGTGATCGGGATATTGTACATTTGCGGGGGTGCTCGGGAGGGTTTAGGTGGACGCTTTGTTCTGACAGAGGTGATGGTCGGAATAGTGTAGACAGTGGGGTTGCTAGGGTATGCCTGTTGAAGAAGGGTGGCGTTCAAGGGCTTGTGCGAGTTAACGACATTTGCAGACGAAAGGTTGAGCTTGGCTGTGTTGGGGTGAGGGGGCGAGGTGCAACTCCGGGGAAGTTGGGAGGGAGTAGAGGTGCATGGAGGGGTGGAGATCTTAGAGCATAGAAGTGAAATGGCAGCTGTAAGCTGGGAGATGGAGGTGATCAGGGAGCCTAGCGTATTTTCCAGTGAGAAAGAGGCAGAACACGGAAGGTTGGGTGGCTCGATTGAAATGAGGGGGGGTGGAATTGGTGGTGGAAGGCAGGGAGAGGTGGGGGGACAGGAGGTGGGTCGGGGGGGTGGGGTTCACAGGTGGGGAAAGGTGGAGGTTGGGAGCGGGAGTAGGTGAATTGGGGGTTAAGGGAGAGTTGTCATTGTTGGTGTTGCCAGAGGGAGAGGAATTAAGGATACATTTAGAGGGAGAAAGGTGCGGAACACGTCGGTAGGGAAGAAGGAGGGGGGAGGCCTGTGAGGCGTCATGGGAATGTAGGACGTTTGGGAGGAAAAGAGGAGCAGTGGTTGCGGAGGTTCTGTCCGTTAGGAGAGGTAGCAGTGAGGGAACTGTCATCTGGCAGAGTGAGGGGGGTTGAGAGAGAGGGAAATTGAGGAGGGGAAGTGGTTCTGCTGGGCCCGAGGAAGGGAGATGGAAGGGGTTACTAGGAGGGGAAAGGGGGAAGTGCGGCAGAACTGGAGGAGTAGGAGGGAGGAGAGAGATGCAGTGGGAATGTGGCAAAAACGGGGTGAGTGACGAGGGGATGAAGGGTTGGAGAGGAGGGATGGAAGGAGGGCTAAGGGGAGCATAGGGAAAGTTAATTGGGGGAGAGTGTTGGAGGAGAGGTGGACTAAAGAGGGGGGTGATGGGAAGAAGTATGGGGGAGGAGAAGAAGGGGGTGATTGGAAGAAGTCAGGGGGAGGAGAAGAGATTGGAGTACCGTGATAGTGCAGATGGGGCGAGGAGCGTGTTAGCTAGTGGTAAGGCTGAAGTAATGTGGGAGGGTACATACTGTGGGGGGGGAGGAATAGGAGATGAGGTAATTTGGGGGGGGGGAGGGAAGAGGGCCGACCTGCGCTTCTCGAGAGTGCAGCCAACTGGAGTGAGGTGGGGTCGGCGGAGGAGAAAGGGAGTAATGGGTGGAGCTGGAAGGAGAGTCAAAGGGAAGCCCGGTTGCAGGGAGGGGGAGTAAGGAGGGGAAGAGGTGGTCAAAGAGTGAGAGGCAGGAGTCTTTGCCTTGGATCATGACAGTACCGTTGTTATAGAGTGAGATAGTGAGGTAGCCATTGAAGCACCCAGAGGGGGACATTTTTAGTTGTTTCCCATATGGGATAGAGGAGGAGGAGGTGACGTTAAGGGAATTGTAAAAACTGTTGGACCAAGAGGGGGTGTCGCGAGTGAAGAAGATTAAGTCGTTTTTGAGCCTCCCAAGACGACCATTGTAAAATTGATCCACAAAAAGGGAGTCTGGGAAACGTTCAATAGTGTTATGCTTCAGTCGTCTTATTGTAGCTTTAGACTGGTCGGGAGGATAAAGATTTTGTAGCAATTGGCTCCAGACTTAACTCGAGAGGTGGCCATGTTGAGAAGATGAGGCGAAGGAGGGTGGGAGAAAGATGAGAGGGGTGTTACTGGGAGAGCGGTAGTGAGGAGAAATAAGAGGGCAAAAAGGGGGCGCATACTCCGGGTTAATGTGCCGTCAGGCTGTAGGAAGGCCTAAACGATGCAGCTGGCACTACTTGCTGCGCAGCTGTAAAAGGCCTAAACGGTGCAGCTGGCACTACTTGCTGCGCAGCTGTAAAAGGCCTAAACGGTGCAGCTGGCACTATTTGCTGCGCAGCTGTAAAAGTGTAGAAATAAATACCACACAATTAAAGAGTCAAGCGGATGGCTATTTTGATGGAGGAATGCATTACTCGCAGACGATGTCCGATTGCTGCAGGAAGCACTAGCCGTGAAGATGAAACATCTGGAAGACAGGCTGTGGACACACTAAATACAGCTCGGTAATTAGGCGTGCAGGTGCGCGCTGCGCGCGGCATCGAGGTCTCCAGATTCACCATTTTCAGGTCAGGCGGCATGAGCTGGTCGTGAAACAGCCGTGCTGAGCCAATATGGGGACCGCTTGAGGCTGGGTCAGTAAGATTGAGCTAAAGCGGGCAGTTTCAGGCCGTTACAGCAGTGCAGTGCTCGGAGTCGGGCGGCGCCATTTTGGAGCACATGTGCAAGTGGTGCCAAACTTGTAGGGCTTATCTGGGAGTCCGCAGGGGCTCTCCGCTCACACTTCCTCAATTTAAGGTGCCAATAGGCGGGCCTGTAGGTGTGCCGGTGTAACATAAGGGCAAGCGGCACCGGACGCGCATTGAAATCGCGCTGAGTAAAAATTTCATGGGCTCACCACCAGTTTCAGCAGCTGCACCCGAGTTCTTCACAGGTCTTTAAAAGACAATTTACTTACTAGCGAGGCTTTGTTGTTTTTCCACCCCTTCTTAGAGCCCATGCATCTCCACTCTGCATAATGCTGGAAGAATCACCCTCCCCCGAAATTTGTATACCCCCCCCCTGCACTCCCACTTCCCCCTAGAAATGTTGCTCTAGTTGCGCCTCTGGGAGGCACCCAAACTCAGGAAACAGCATCTATCCTCATAATACTTATTGGGAGGCTGAGCCATGAACTGGCAATTGTGTTTGCCCTTTAAATGTAATATACATGTTTAGCTCCTGCTACTTTTCTAATGAACCCTCAAGTTAATGGCAAGAGAAGGTAGTCACAATAAACCCATTTATTTTGAGATTACAAAACTGTGTACTTGCAGGTAGGCAGATTGTAAAAAGTTGAAAATGCACTGACATGCCAAAGGGGCAAACCATCCAGGCAGGCAAACCAAGGTAGACCACTGTGGGAGCAGAACCCTCAACCCCAAATTTTAATGCACCCCAAAATTTTAGATTACCCAAAGTTTACCTCTGGCGGTACCACTCCATCACGCTTGATCTTGCGTTAAAAAACACCAACTTCAACATCAGGTCAAACAAATTAACAGAGTGATAAATAAGTAACTAGGAACACTCAGCATCTGAGTTCTAGATCAGGAAAAAATGTTAAAGGGTTTTAGTACAAATCACAAAAAGCAGATAGTACAGAATAATTGTGTTAGAAATGGGAGTCTCTAGTTGGCAGAGTGTTTGGATCTGTAGAATGGATGAGCTTGTGTGTGAGCTCGTGCAACCTGTGGGTTCCACTCTGGAATGGGGTGTTTCACTGGTGGCAGTGGCTGCCGGGGAGTCGCCTAGACGGGACGCAATAAATGAAGTACTCCTACCAGAAGTTGTTTCGTACTTCTTTTCATTGGCGACGAGTTGTAGTTGTCCCACCTTCGGCCTCCCCATCCTGCTGTGGACCTGTTGCCTGTTGACCGATCCTGCGTGGCTCCATTTCTGCTGTTTTGCTGTGTGGCGCTGCCGCGTCTCTACTGCCACGCTTCTGTGATATGGTCATCGTTGGAGTTCCTGCTGTGACTCGGCTGTGTCCTGATTGTGCCGACGGAGATCTTTCCAGTTTCAAGGTACTCTTTATTTGGCTGGTTTCAGATGGGCGCACGCAGTTGTAGAGAGCCTCGTGCTAACCCTCGCGCCCCTCCCTGTGCCATCGCCTTTACAGGTGATGCTCTGCGTGTGACGTGCATCCTGCCTGACGCCGCCTCAAGCAAAGTCATCACGTTGTGTGTGGCCATTTTTTATGCTACATCCTTTGTTGTATTACAAGAGACAATGGTCCAAACATCTACACAAATAATTAAGACAAATATGATTATAGACCAAGATTGAAATCTGTATTAACTGTCCAGCCGGACAGATTTAATAGTAGGTATAGTCAAATGTAGTCAAGTTGCTAGACAATTTCCAAGTGGGACACAACCTGTGTCCAACTACCACATATGTGAGGACACAATGACATACATACAAGTGAGAGACAAGGTAAGGCAGACTGCAAATTATTCAGAATTAAAACAGACAGTTAATATTGGAGTACACTTTGTGTGATTTTGCAATAAAACATTTAAATCATCAGCTTACACTTGATGATTTAAATGTTTTATTGCAAAATCACACAAAGTGTACTCCAATATTAACTGCAGCTGGCTTTAGTGAATGGGTTGCATTGGCGTCAGGCTGTTAGTGACATGCTGTGGGCTGTGAGGATCACACCTCATGTTAGTACCGGAATTGGTCCATTTACCTTACTGAGGGGAAGGATTGCTGGTTCTAAATTAAACAAAGAATGGAAGTCTAGGAGGGTGGTTGGCACGATGTCATTGTCAGTCGTAAGTGATGTCAGGCTGCAGTTCAGGCCAAGTACGACGCCAGACCTGGAATTCGTTGTTCTTCGCCTGTCAAGGTGGGGGATTGGGTGCGAGTTAAGAAACCTGGTTTTCTTCGCAAGGGGGAGTCTCGCTTCTCTCCTCCCAAAAGAGTGATAGCCGTAAAGAACCATGTAGTAGCGTTGGAGAATGGGAAAGTTTGGAATAAGTATGCTGTTTCCATTATACCTGAGTCCATGCTTGACTATGTCAACAAGCAATTTGGGTGTTCTTCTTCTATGGCTATACCCACGAGTGGTCATGGCAGGAACACTATTCACTGTGACCATGTTCCTTCTATGGGTGCATCCGCCAGATTGAATTTTGTTCCTACAAAGTTTCATGATTACAAAATGCTGTAATGTTGTTTCATTGCCATGTTATATATTTTTTCTTTTTCCATGTTTTTTTAGTTTTTCCCCCCTCATTTTATCACCTTCTGTATCTCTTGTTATTCATTATTGTGAAAGAAGGGGTTTGTGTTGGGATCTGTAGAATGGGTGAGCTCGTGTGTGAGCTTGTGCAACCGGTGGGTTCCACTCTGGAATAGGGTGTTGTACTGGTGGCAGTTGCTGCCGGGGAGTCGCCTAGACAGGATGCAATAAATTAAGTACTCCTACCTGGAGTTGTTTCATACTTCTTTTCACAGAGGTAGGTACCTTTGTCCAAATAAGGATCATTCTTTCTAGTCAGGATAAGGGGGACACACTTCTAAAACAACTCCTGCTCACCCCCTTAGTAGTTTGGCACGAGCAGTCAGGCAAAAATAAGTACTTTCAAGAATTACTTTCAAATGCAGTTCCTTAAAGCCGGTAGCTCTGTCCGGGGCTACTGCTACTGTTTGGGCATATTAGGTACCCGCAGGGTCTCCCCTACGTGTCCCAGGGGTGGTGGCTTATGTATGTATAAGGAGGATCTTTATAAAATGAGTTTTATATGCCCTGGGTTAAGTGAAATCGCACATTGCACTCCCACATTGTGATAAAGTGCATCATAAAAACAACTTTTGTGCTAGGAGCATTGTGGAGTGAGGATCTGCAATATTGTTACATATTCAGAACCCCTAAAGTCTCCCCTAGATGTTCCAGGGCTGAAGGGTCCTGTAGATATAGACAGGGCTCTTTTAAAATATGTTTTAGTAGCCCTGGTGTTGTTATAATGGCCCAAGTAATTTTTCCCATTGCAAATCCCCTGCCACATACGTTAACATGGCAAGAAGCTATAAACTAATAATTCCTGCTAGGAGAAACATAAAAATACCATTCCTAGAATGGTATTAACAAATCCAACAATATGATATTGTTGAATTTCTCCTAAAGTGTACAGACAAGAAGTTAAAAGACTTTCTTATGTGTAAGCCAAAATCCAGCCTTGCAGTGGTCTGACCTGATTGGTCACAGTTAAGTGGGTTAGCCAGGCCCTTTGATAAGGTGATAAATAGCCCCTGGGGTTAGCCAACTCTTTTGGGAGGGCAGGGTACTGCTACGTAGTAATGCCAAAGCAGGCGGATGGGTCGTAAACAATATCCTTCAATGGAAGGAGGAGAAAAATGGCAGAAGAAACCTGTTTAATTTAAACCTCTTCTCTTTGAACCCAGCAAGATGCAAGGATTATGGAAGGAATGGAGATTAGCCATCCTGGAGGTTTGTTTTAGCCAGCTCTTCTCTCCTGGCTGGAAAATCAGCCATGATGAATTTTGGTGAAATGGTGCTCTCTTGGGAGGGAATAGTGCCACACTTTGGAGGATGTGGTCATACTCTGGGGTGTTGACTTGCACCTCATTGGGCAGGAGTTCACTCTTGCTTGACCCAGAGAACATGGACTAAGTATCTGAGAGGGGCAGAGTCTATCAGATCTGCTGCTTGAAACTTAAGAGAGAAGGGTGCATGCTGAGAAGTTTGATTTGCACCAACCAGGCCCTGCACTCTGAAGACTGTGCCTCCTGCACAATCCAGAACTACAGCCCTATGGACTACCTTGCTTCAGAAGGACTAAAGAGTGGACTCCCTGCAAGCTACAGGTAAACAGAGCTCACCTGGAACATCACCACCAAGAATCCTCAGCCTGAAGTACAATCCACTTGGACAAAACCCTTACAAATCCACTATTTGTAAGGGTTTTGTCCAAGTGGATTGCGAGAACTGATGTCCCAAACTTTCAAGGACCATCTTGGAGATTCCAGACCCTTGGAGTAAATTTTGGACACTTTGGAACCCTTTGGGGGAACTTCACCAAGAAGTTCCAGAAGTTGTGAGAAGTTTGGAGCATCTTTGGAAAAAAGCTCCATAAGTGGACTGACTTGACCTGGCCAGCCAAGCCAGCGACCCTCAACCGTGAGCCGGCCTGCCTTCCAGGTTCATCCCGCTGAAAAGCTCCAGATGTCCAGCTTCCAGAATTTGACCGGGAGTAGGCTGAAACCCAAGCCGGCGAACCCTCAACAAATTCAGCCTTGTGAAGGGCATTTAGGTACCTTGCAAGAAAAAGCTTTGTAAGTCTGAACATAGGATCCGCCCACCTTTAACCGCGAGCCAGCCTGGATCCCTGGTTCGTCCCGCTGGAAAGATCTGGAGGTCGGACTTCCACAAGTTTGACTGGGAAGTCGTTGCAAGGCAAGTTGGTGAACCCTCACTGACTCCAGACTGGCTGAGAGCTTCGTGGGACCCTGGGAAGACAAGCTCCAGAAAAGTTTGTAAGTCAGAAGGTACAAACTTTGACTGAGATCTACCGTGAGGGGTAGCCACGCAGGGCTCCATCGCGGTCGGCCTGAAACTTTAACTTAGTCCCAGTCTAGCGCGACCAGATGCCCCAATAGGCGCTTTAGGTTTCTATGTGCTATATAGTGCTACATCTTTAAAAGTCTTTAAAAATTCATATCTCCGATTCCCTACATTGGGTTATTTTTTATAGTGGTGTCATTTAAAAGATAGAAATATTTACTATTTTTATAAATTGGTGTTGCATTTTTATTGCGTGTTGTGTCTTCATTATTTACTGAATTGGTGTTTTTAAATGCTTTACATACCTGTCTTTGATTAAACCTGCCTGCTCGCAGCCAAGCTACCAAGGGTTGGGCATGGGAATAATGTAATAAGATTTGCACTGAGCCCAAAATTGTGTTAGTGGCCTAATTGCCAGTGGTAGATATACATTTTCCACTACTAATAACCCACTTCCCAACAATGAGGCATATCAGTGAAGCCTGCTTGAAGTCTCATAAATGGCCCCACCAATTTTCCAGTGTGATTCATTATTGCTCTAGTATCTTTAACTAGATAATTCAGTTGACAATTCAGACATTTCAAACAAATATCTTCAGCAACGCTACTGGATGATATACTTTTGCAGTACTTTTTCAATATACTTACTAAACTGTCCCTACCGGTGTGTGATTTTCAGTGTAAGTAACTACACATGAGAAACAGCATGGAGTCAGATAAAATACATTTGCTTTCTGCATTCACATACAAATCTTGATAATTCTTTTGTATAACCCAATCACTCCTATCTCTCTTTTTTATCATCTGGAACATCTTCCTGAATATCTCAGTTCACTCAACAAAGTCTGAACAGAGCTCATAAAATCAGGCTACATTTTTTTCTGCATTCTGAATTGTATTTACTCTTGAATTTTCATCAGTCTCATTTTCTTGAATAACTGTCTCATCTTGTAATGCACACTATTTTGCCATCTTATCAGCATATTTATTGCCAAGTGTGACTAAACCTTTCCAGCCTTGTGTTCAACAACCTCTTTTGTTTTTAATATGGATTTCAATAAATCCATAATGTAATCACTAATAATATTGGTGCCCCTGTAGATGTCATGAAACCTCTTAGTAACAAGAGTTGCCCAAAATCATGCACAACCCCAAATCCATATTGGTTGTCTGTGTAAATCATCACATCCAAATTTAGTGGAAGCTACATTGAACATAGAAGCTGGTTCTAAAGTTTCAGAAACAATGCATACTGAAGAGGCATATTTCAATTCACCATATTCATCTCTCAGACAAGAACCATCATCAAATAAAGTCAGATCAGCCATTTCTATGGGTGTCTCTTTGATGTCTGGGCTTTGAGCATAATTCGGTCACCTCTATGCAGTCATGATCAGGCTCATCAAATGTATTAACAATCTCGCTGTCTTCCCTGTCTCTGTTTATAATAGGAAGCAATGTTACAGGATTCAATATTTTACATCTCCCAATAGAGATATTCTCAGTAGCAAGAAAGACTTGTTTGTAACAAGTCAATCAGTTGCTGGTCAGGTGCTGCGTTCATGTTTTGTCATCACAATTTCTACAGAGGATGGAACATGTAGAGTTAAAATCTGTCCTATCACAATTCCTTCTCTTTGCTCAATTGCAACACAAACAGCTGCAACCGATTTCAGACAATCTGGAAGATTTACAGGGACTGGATCCAACACAGCTGACCGATATGCCACTGGGTGCATGAGACCATTATGTTTCTATGTGTGGATTGAAAGTGAATATCAATTTTTCTCAGGACAGAATAAATCCTATTAGGATTCTGCCTGCAAGTCCTCTTCCAATGATCGATCTTTCAAATGAAGTGACAATCTGTATTCTTCTTTTAGTATTTTAACATTCATGTTCATCATTTCTCTCCCATCACCCCATTTCCCATTCACACTTGCATTTGATTCATTCCATTTCTTCCATGTTGTATTTGTATTCATTTGATTTATGGACCCTTTCTCATATTGTTTTGTCTGAGCAATCATCAACTTCTCCTTGAATCTTTTCTGTTTCGCATTAAAATAGTCGCTACTATGTAGTGTCACTGAGCTGACACTAGTCTGCTCATAGGATATTTCCTATGGTTATTAACTCAGCTATGCTTTTTGAACACTCACTGACTCTTTTGGCTCTTGTGAAATTCTAAAAATCTTTACCTAATGTATACTCTTTTCCGGAACTCGTTTCTTAAAATGATCAATTACAGCCTTATGTTTATCAGCTATCTCTACAGCTGGAACATTATTTGGTGGCATTCTAGCAGGTTCCTGTGCTAGCCACTGAACCACAGCTTACACTCTGCCCATAGATCACTGGGAACCACAATCTTAAAAAATGAATTTAAATCAGTCCACAACACCTGGGAAATGTTTGTCAACATATGTACTACCACATACCACTTTGCAGGTTCTTTACACAACTTTACCTCCATGACCTTCTCTCAAAAGAAACTCCAAAACTGTTCCAGCTTCTGAATCACTCACTACATTTCTCATTGTACTGTCTGCACCTTTTGATTTCTTTCTACTTATCATCCTTTTTTTTGCATCTCTCTCAATATTTCTTTAAATCGCTCAAATCTCTGTTTTTCTTAATCAAATTCATGTGAGCTCTCAAAGTTATGAATCCCATTTCTATTATTTCATCCTGTGTGAAATCCATTTTATAAGTTGGTTTTACATTTTTCATTCTGCTTATGTCAATATTTAATTAATCAGCTAGTTATTCTAATGTACCATGTGCTTTGCTCTCACATCAGGCTACTTCTATAATCAAATATCTCATTTCATCATAATTATAAGTGAGTTATCTTTTCAGATCAATGTTGCAATGTAACATTTCATCAAATTACATTTTTAGAATACTAATGTTAATTTCTTAAGGAGCTTCTTGAACCACCACTGTCTTCGACTCGCTGCGACAACTTCGATGACCAAGGCCACCGCACCGCCTCAACTCCCACCCCCAATGATGCCACCCAACAGACTCTTCTCACCTGAACCCCTCCTGGACCTATCAGCTGCCTAGGACACCGTCTCCACCTGTTCACTAGCCACAAGGCTCCACAATGCCGGTATCCAAGGAAAAGCCTTAGACTGGATACAAACTTTCCTCTCAGGCAAAACCCAGAGAATATGACTCCAGCCCTTCCTCTCAGAACCGACAGAGATCAAATGCAGAGTACTCCAAGGCTCCTCCCTCAACCCCAAACTCTTCAATGTCTACATTGCCTCCCTCGCAACCATCGTCAGAAACCACAGGCTCAACATCGTCTCCTATGCTGATGACAATCAGCACATCCTCTCCCTCACCAAGGAACCTGACATCACCAGGCACACCTTCCAAGAAGGGATGAAAGCTGTCGTGACCTGGATGAAAAACAGATGCCTGAAACTCAACTTGGAGAAAACAGAAGTCCTTATCCTCGGCTCGATCCCTTTTGCATTAGATGACACCTGGTGGCCCCCCGCCCTCGGAAACCCACCCACCCCAATGGACCAGGCATGCAAACTCAGCATCATACTCGACTCTTCACTCACCATGAATCGCCAGATCAACGCCGTATCCTCCGCATGCTTCAACACCCTACGTACACTTCGCAAGATGTTCATGTGGATCCCCTCCATAAAAACCGTCTTTCACGCACTCATCACCAGCTGACTGGACAACGGATATGCCCTCCAAGCTGGAAAACAAAAAACTCCTCCGCAAACTCCAGACAGTCCAGAACGTCGCAGCCAGACTCATCCTCAACATCCTACAGCACAACCACATGACCAAACACCTCCACGACCTCCACTGGCTTCCCATCGAAAAGAGAATAACCTTCAAGCTCCTCACACACGCCTACAAAGCCCCCCACAACACCAGACTCCAAAACTTCAATGACCTAATCTCCTTCCACGCCCCTAAGAGAAACCTCTGCTCAGCTGATCTCGCCCTAGCCACCGCCCCTCGTTTTTACTGGACCAGAGCAGGTGGAAGATTCTTCTCCTACCTCACAGCCAAGATCTGGTTCAAACTCCCCCTTCACCTCTGATGGAGCATGACACTGCACCAATTTAGGAAGGACCTCAAGACCTGGCTTTTCCAATGATCCATATGGAGCTGCACGCACCCCACCCCCAGCACCTTGAGACTCTCACAGATGAGTAGTGCGCTCTACAAAACCCTGATTGGTTGATTGATCTGTATGTGTTCCAGACTGAACCTGCACATCAGGTGGAGCATCTCTACTTGTATCAGGAAGTGGTGTCATTGTTGTCTCTGTAGGTGTACTTGGCTCAGTTCCTGTAAGGGATTGCTTAATAATGCTATCTCCCACAGTGCCTGCTCTACTCGTGGTCTGATATCATTAGTCCCTGTTGTCCTGGCTGTGAGTGGAGGAGATCTGGAATTCAAAAGTTAATCTATAATATGATTCTCCTCATCTGAATCATCTGTCTGCTTCACTATTTTTTTTAAATCTTTGTCATCATTCTCATAAAATATAGTATTGAAGGTTTTTATATATTCATATTCAATCATTTCCCCCCTCCAAATCTTTTCTTGCTGGTCTATATTGATGCCCAGCCGATGTTTAAATGAATTTTACACCTGCTTGGTCACACTCTTTCTCACTTCTTCTGTCGCCATGCGATCCCATTTAATAAGTGCCTCAAACTGTGTAGGTCTGGGCATCGGTTTCATTTCATATCATACATAGTTTGTTCTTAAGAAATCTAGATTGCTAGTGTTAAATTTGCCTTCTAATGATAATTGTAAAAGTTCACCATGAGCTGTATATTTATGCCATTATGAAATCCTGTGTATAATACCCAATCTCCATCATCATCTCGTAGGCTGGCATTCCTTCTGCCGAAAATTTCATACCCTCTCTAGCTACAACTGTAAACTTAGATTTTACAAAATGAATTCTCATTATTTTAGCACAAGACACAACCAAAATAAGTTGCAAACATCAAATAAATTAATTACCACACAATAGCAAGAAATATCCAATCACAGAGCAGCTCTATCAAAGTTCAACCTATCACAGCACAGCTTTTTCAGCAACCAACAAGTCTGAGCGCAGCTTTGTGGAGATGTTTCATCAATCCCAGTGTGACTCCCTGGATAAGCAACCAATCAATGTACGGTTTCTTCGTAAACAGGAAAACAATTGGAAAAAAACACCTTTTAACTATATAAATCAATAAACCCTAGTCTGCTTACACTGAAAGGAAACCAGTAAATCATGTAAAACAATTCAATCACAAACTGTGAAATTCGGAAATGAGAAACAAAAATTAGTAGTTGTAAACAGGAAGCGGAAAGCCTTGTAAAACCACAATACACACTAGATAGATGTCCATCAAGTGGCAGTCCACCCTAGTTGGTAAACGAACTCCCATATGCTCAAGTAAAAGCTACACCAACCCAGGTTAAACACTTAATCTGAAAAGAAAGGACTCGTTAGTTTAGATTTACTATCTATGTGCATGCGCTCCTTGCTGTACACACCACCTTATGAAGACAAGTTAGGCCAATATATCTCTAGATATTGGATTTCGACAAATCCAGTAACCAAACCAAAACCAATAGAATATTCAAATGCATTTACAAACATGAATAATACATTAGCAAAACAGTATTACATCCACCAAATGAACCCACAATAAAAATTGAATAACAAACAACTCACACAAACAACAAACATCCATTTCACAAACACATATTCCAATGCGTACTCACAAAATCAATTAACCCTATTCATGTTTACACTCCATATCATTCAGGAGTGCTCAATAAGTCAGTTCTTGGGAGCCTCCAGCATCGTAACTCCTGGGAAAGTTCCAAAAACCACACATCTTTCCCTTAAACTGGGCATTAAAAATCAGGAAAAGTTTGGAAACAACTCCAACAGTCCCCCAAAAAGATGGATGCTCTTATGCAACCATCCTCTGCAATCAAATTTGTGGGAGCAGAAACCTGGACCCCATATTTTAATGCACCTCAAGGTTTTAGATTGACCCAAAGTTTACCTCTGGCGGTTCCACTCCAGAACCCTCGATCTTGTGTTAAAGAACACCCGCCTCAACATCAGGTCAAAAATAAATTAGCAAATTTATAAGTACGGGCTTTATTTCAAATCTACAAAATCAGACAGTACATGATAATTGTCAAATTCCATGATGACATAAATGCAGAGCACATAATCAAAAAGTATTCTAAATCCCAAATCAATAGCAAAATAAGTAAGAATACTGTTGTAGGTAAGAACTACTTTTTGTAAAGGTCTATAACTAGTGAAAAACCGGAAAACTAAAAGGTGAATAGTATTATTTTGTCAGCCCAGTAAATCTGATACTCAATCACCAGATATTTAGATGTATTCTGATTTATGTTATTTATCACATATATATATATTTTTTATACACATTTTTATCCCTTTTTTTGTATTTTTATCTTGAATATATAAACATTTTACCTACCACGTTGCCTCCATCGCTCTCTGTTATATGCTCGTCCATGTGTTGGTTATGTAAATTTTAGATTTGTTTGTCAATACTATTGGAATTATCAATTTGATTATCAAACACTATGAAATGTATCCATTAAATATTTATTTATATTTTTTCTAAAATGTTTATATATTCAAGATAAAAATACAAAAAAAAGGAAAAAAATGTGTATAAAAAATATATATATGTGATAAATAACATAAATCAGAATACATCTAAATATCTGGTGATTGAGTATCAGATTTAGTGGGCTGACAAAATAATACTATTCACCTTTTAGTTTTCCGGTTTTTCACTAGTTATAGACCTTGACAAAAAGTATTTCTTCCCTATGTATAGCTAGTGTATTGATATATAGGGGTCCCCTACTTCCTAAATTAGTAGGTAAGAACTACACCACGTCCTTTGTCCAAATAGATTCATTACAAAAATGGAGATTACTGAATATTACTATGCTGGTTACCAAAACCCTGCTGGTTGCATCTTTCTTCCTCTATCCGCCCCTAACACAACCCTAATGTTCCATAGCTTTCACTCTCTAATATTCCATAGATCACGCGTTACATTCTATGTCACCAGCACTACACTCCTTCCCCCTTTTGAACAAAAAACATAACACATAGATACCATAAAAAAAAAAATACAAGACTGAAGAATAAATACTATGCAACACAACATGTGTGATTATAGTATAAATAAACAATCAAAATGTGGAACAAATATACAGAATTAATACGATATAAAGTCATTACATTTTTTAGGAACAACTGTATTCCTACCTACTGTAGTTCCATCCACCAATATTTGGAGTCTTGAACCATCAGCAGGGTGTGAAGATTCGCCCATAGATTCATTTATCACAGTCTTGTTTTCTCTCTCAGAACCAAGACTTACATCAGATTGCTCAAAAGATCCCACATACAAACAAGCATTGGCATAGCCAACAGATCTCGCCTTTGGGACCTTGTAAGTAAAAAACAAAACTGAAATGTAGGACTTCACATTTACATTTACTGCATCCTAAATACGAAGTAAATGTAAACGTGAAGTCTTATATTTCATTTTATTTTTCTTACTTACAAGGTCCCAAAGGCGAGTCCTATTGGCTATGCCAATGCTTGTTTAGTTTTGTTACTGGCCCTTCCTCTGCTCTACCACACTTCTCTGACACCAGTCGCTACTGCTCTTGGCATTTGTCAACCAGCCTCCAGTCTTTATTCACAGACAACAGAGAATTGAAGGATTCACGACATGCCTTCTCTTCATTCTCCACAGCTGCAGATTAGCGCAGACTTTCTGGAAGAGGACAGCCGACTTAAAAAATATCCACAATTCAGTGAACTTGAGGGGCTGTGTGTCGTGGCTCCACAACAATGAGCGGCTTCGAGGGGCACTGTTCAGTTTATGCAATGAAAAAGGCATCCCCAAGTCTGTTCGTGTCTGTGTGGGTTCATGTTTCTGGTCCGGACGGCACTGCAGTCGCACCAGGCATGTGACAAGAATGCTCCCTTTGTCTGTCGCCACTAATCTGCAAGTGATAGTATTTGAAGACGTGCTATTTGACAAAGTGCTTTGTTGTCGGCACACCTTCCATGCAGAGCGCCACGCTTGGTTGTTTTGCTGAGAAGTTTTCATTAGCTGGAATTGGCTGCCGAAGTAAACCAGACACTTTTATGAGTTCCCTCGCTGAGATGTAAATTAAAGTAAAACACAGAAAGAGTTACAGGAAGGGAGCATTTGACTGTGACATGTGATAGGCATAAAAACAACATAACCAGCGCGACCAGCGCTGACCACCATCTTTGTCCAATTAATGCGACCGCGAGATGCAGGCGCGATAATTGGAAACAGATGACACTGCTGCTCGCTCCCGAGCACTCTAGGCCAGGGGCCAGAGAAGGCAGGACATGCACCCGCCTTGGAACAATCGCGTGCTGTCTTTCTTAGAAAAACGAATGCAAAGGCCGAATGCGGGTGATAAAAAAAAAAGCACACCCACGAGCGTGTGTTGAGTTTAAAAGCCCTTACTAAAAGCCTCACAGAGCAGCGCATGCGCGCTGGCTCAGGCGAGACCTAAAAATCAGCATGTGACAAACTCTGTCCTTCTAGGACATGGGTACTCATAGTATGGCCCGCGGGCCCGGCAAGCCTTCCTATGCGGCCCGCGGACTTTGCAGACTTCGTACCTGTGTTATATATATTTCTGCAAACACCGCCGTTTGCTGATTTATGGGGGCTGGGCGATTCCAGGCATAGTCAGAGTGGAGATGCAGGGGCGCTAAGAAGAGGTCAAATACAACAAGGCCTCATTAACAATTAAATGGTCTTTTCAAGACCCGTGAAGTACTCGGGTGACTGGCGCCAACAGGGGGCTTTGATCTGACTGCTCGGGGGTGAGAGTCAGAATTTCGGAATTAAAGCCTGTGACAGCTGTGACTCCAGGCCCAGTGGTGGGACACAAACCCCACAAAGCAGCAAATTCTGAGAGAAAACGAGCTGGCTTTTACATTACACAGGGAGGGGGGGTGGGTGGGGGACTGTCTCTGGGCTGGTGACGTGGACGTGGGGGACGTGTAGACACAGTACAAGTGCACAGCCCGAGACACAGAGACAGATAGAGGCAGAGACAGACAGGGGCAGAGACAGATAGGGGCAGAGACAGACAGGGGCAGAGACAGATAGAGACATGGACAGGGGCAGATAGAGGCAGAGGCAGATAGAGGCAGAGACAGATAGGGGCAGAGACAGATAGGGACAGACTGACAGAGACAGATAGAGACAGAGACAGATGGGGCAGAGACAGATAGACAGGGACACAGACAGAGGTAGAGACATACAGAGGCAGTGACACACAGAGGCAGACATGGGCCGAGACAGATAGGGGCAGAGACATATAGAGACAGAGACATATAGAGACAGAGACAGAGACAGATACAGATAGAGGCAGGGGCAGATAGAGGCAGAGACAGGGACAGACTGGCAGAGGCAGAGAGAGATAGAGCCAGAGACAGATAGAGACAGAAACAGACAGAGACAGATGTACAGAGACAGACAGGGACAGAGAGACAGAGGCAGAGACAGACAGAGGCTGAGACTGACAGAGGCAGAGACAGACAGGGGCAGAGACGGACAGGGGCACATACGGAAAAAGACATATAGAGACAGAGACAGAGAGAGGCAGGGACAGATAGAGACAGGGACAGACTGAAAGAGGCAGAGACAGACAGAGGCAGAGACAGATAGAGGCAGGGGCAGACAGAGCTAGACAGAGGTAGAGACAGGGACAGACTGACCGAGGCAGAGACCGATAGAGGCAGAGACAGAGGTAGGGACAGATGTAGATAGGGACAGACAGAGGTAGAGAGCGATAGAGATAGAGACAGAGATAGAGGCAGGGACAGATAGTGGCAGGGACAGATAGAGAGAGACATAGACAGATAGAGGCAGAGACAGACATAAACAGATAGAGGCAGAGACAGACGGAGATTGAGACAGGGACAGAGAGACAGAGAGGGAGACAGAGGGAGCGGGACCGGGACAGACAGAGACAGGGACAGACAGAGACAGATAGAGGGGGACAGAGGCAGAGACAGAGAGAGATAGAGAGGAAGAGAGACAGAGAGGAGACAGCGACAGAGAGGAGGAGACAGAGACGGAGGGAGACAGAGAGGGAGACGGAGGGAGACAGAGAGGAAAATAGAGGGAGACAGAGAGGGAGACAGAGAGAGGGAGGGAGAGGGAGGGAGATGGTCCAGCGCTGCTCTCAAACAACCTTCCAAATCATCACGGATTACTCAGGGGAGCTTTCACACTCTACTCGTCGGTGGGGCCCATAGCATCGCGAGTCACTTATACGCACAAAACACACTGCTCCCAAGATCAGCGATACCTAGAGAACAAGCTGCTGGACATGCAGAGTACCCTAATTTCTATATAATGTTAAAACTCTATATATTATGTACATATGCATTTTATGGACATAACCATGGTAATTTAAATTCATTAAAACAACCTTAAGGCACCTCACTATTTTGGTCAATGGATCAGCTAGCAAAGGCTAATTGATGGATAGCAAGACCTGCTTAGTTTCCATTCAGTTAACTTTATTTTGCATTTTTAAATTCTCTTATAATGACCTTTAAAACTAAGCTCAATGTTATTCAGAACTCTATTTAAACATTTCTATTATCATTAAAACAAGAGTAAAAGTTAGCTTACATTTATTAGCAAAATTTATTAGCAAAATGGTTCAGAAATAAAAAAGATTCAAAGACATATTATCTGTCTTCTAGACGCGATGAAAAAACCAGAAATAAAACGCACAAGTTCCCAAAAAAAACAGCCTCTCTATCTTCCTCAATGTCTGCCTCCCACCAGGACTCCAATTCCATCAAAAGTTAAAGTCAGAAAAATTTCAGTCTTTTGCACCCAAACATCATTCAGTCCAATAGCATGCAGAGGTGCAAAGTTAAAGGCAAAAAGATGAGTTTTTTCTCTCTTCCAAACGGCCTCTTTTATACCCTTTTTCACTAACTATCTAACAAAAAATTAAAACTTTAGGATCCATACTTAATCCTCATTGGTCCAATTGAGGGGTGGTGAAGATCACCTCATCTCTTCATTGTCCACAATTTGCAAAGTCACTGTCATAATTCTCATACAATCCTAATTGTTCATGTTTGAAACAATTGTCCATTTTGTTTATTTATGTATGTGTTTTATAGAACGCGAACTTGACCCGTTAGGGTATCAAAGCGCTTTACAGGAAAACATAGTCATGTACAGAGTAGGTATAGCATCATCCAGTTACGGATCGAAAGAAGGAGGGCAGGGTGCAGGGTCCATAAGGGAGAAAGGGCAGAAAGGTTCTTCCATTTAGTTACTTCCTGTTAGACCTGGCATCATTGGCATGAGTCTCTCCTCCATTGTTTTCTGTTTGCCTCCTCTGTTTACGATGTTTTTGCTGGTATATTGCTTTGGGCACTGTGCCACTTCTGATCAGTGCCACAGTGCAAGTGCTCCCTATGTGAAATTGATGTATTGATTGGATTCCATGTTTGGCTTATTTGGTTTACTATCAGTCCCTAGTAGCGTGCACCAGGAGTGCCAGGGCTTGTAAATACAAATGCTGCTCGTGGGCTTGCAGCACGTGTTGTGCCACCCACAAGAGCGGCCTAGTAAAAGTATGTCTAAAGGTCTGCCATTGCTAGACCTACGTGCAGTATGACTGTCACGCGGGCTGCGCAAGTACACCTACTTGCCAGTCCCTAAACCTGCCCTTAACTTCATGTTAGTCACCCCTATGGTAGGCCCAAGGGCAGGGTGCATTGTAAGCATAAGGTAGGACAAGCCTGATGAGGTTGGCATGTCCTAATAGTGAATTACAGCCATATTTGTTTTTCACTATTGTAAGGTAACCTGCTCTCCATAAGTTAGAATGGGCTGCCAGGATTATTAATGGTATAATCCTAGCGGGCTCGGGGAGCATGGTGCAATGTCGAGTTTGGTATCCCTGAACTCAGAGTTTAATAACGCATCCGTTTGGGTGGATGGTTTTTGGACTCTGTGTTTGAAAATAGCACTTTTAGAAAGTGGCTATTTTCTTGTCTGACTGTCTACTGGTCTCTGCTGGTTTGGTGTGCGTGTGACAGGAGCTGGGTGGTCCAGAGGTCTGAATGAGTCAGTGTGGGGTGAGTGGGGCATTTGCATTGAGAGTAGGGGAAGAGTAGCTCCTGAGAGTCTGCCCTGCCTGACACAATGCTGGCTCCACCTCCTGCCAGGCGACTGATGGCTCTGTGCCTGCCAGGGACGATCCTGGCCCCACCTCCTACCGGGCGACTGATGGCCCTGCCCCTGACAGTGACAATGCTGGCTCCACTTCCCGCTGAAGACTCTGCCCTGCACAGTGAATAGGCCAGGTGCCTCGGCCTGGCAACACCCACCACAAACCCCTGCATGGACAAAGGGATCAAAGCCAAAAAGGGGTATAAGAGAAGGACCCCTGAACTAAGAATTCAGATCACTTCTGACAAGGAAACCTGAACCAAGGACAAGAAGCCTGCTGATCCAAGGACTTGCCTACCCCTTCTGCCAGTGTGCTGTTTGTTGGGGGAATCCTGCAGTTGCTTCTTTATTTTTGCCAAGGAACCAGGAGAGAGGAACTGAGCGTGTACTCTCAAGCTTTGCTAAGGAAATCTCCAAGGGCTGGAAGAGTGCCAGCCTCCTGTTGAAGTCACCGGGTTAAAGGACTTCATCATTTGCTGAAAGTGCTATTGCTGGAACCTGAAAATCCAGCACCTCTGAAGAATCCAGCAATCTCGACGCCGACGGCCGCCGCCGAATCCAGCTCGACATCGTGAGTGCAGCTCCCGTGTCCCGCACCTTCGACGCCGGACGCCGGGCCCGATCGACGCAAGTAGCGATGTCGCTACCGACGCCTCGACACCAAGCCCTCTCGACGCCGTGAGCGCTGCTCACTCTTGCAACATAATCATCGACATCGACGACGACGCCGTATCCTGCTTCACCTCGTGAGCGCTGCTCCTGCCTGACATCTGTCGACGCTGCTGCAGATCGCCCCGACTCCGAGGCCCGATCGACGCCGAAGACGCGACGCCGGACACCTCGACGCCGCTGATCATCGCGTGCTTCACTTTTCCAAGGTCCTGTGTTGTGGGGGTCTGTTGCGACTCCGGGCTCGACGTAGCGCTCCTCGCGGTCGACGCCGAACCTTTGGATTAACTTTGCCTCGACGTTGTGTGACTCCCGTGTGGGTTACATTGTTGCCAAGAACTTTGATTTAAAGAAGAAGAGTTGCTTTTGTTACTAAAGACTTTGTGCTAAGAAGAAACTACACTTGAACTATTATTTTTCCTTCCAAGAGTATTTAATTAGATCGTGGTATATTTTTGTCGTTATTTGGTCTTGTGCTAAGCCTTATATAAACATCCCTATTTTTATAATACTACTGTGTCGTGTCCATTTGTAGTGTATTCACTTTATTACTGTATGTGGTCATAAATGCTTAACGTACTGCCTCTGAGATAAGCCTGTCTGCTTTGCCAAGCTACCAAGGGGGTGAGCAGGGGTTATCTAAGTGTGTGATCCCCTTGCCCTGACTAGAAAAGGTGTGTCCCTATTTGTCAGAAGTATATACCTCTGCCAACTAGAGACAGCCGCTTCTAACATTGGTGGGTCAGCGGTGAGGATTTGAACTTTGCATTTATGACCCATGTGCAGTGATTAGTGTGCGCTACATAGTGAAAGCAGACCATAGCGCAGCCACAATCTATTTTGGTTGGATATTCTATTTTTGTTCTCCGCTTTTCTGAAGCTTGATTTTTGAACACTGCCAGTTTTGACCATGAGTGATTCCGGAGTCACTACCCCTGTTGTTGTAAAGGAATTTGATAAAAATTCGCTAAAGGATTACAAGAAAAAACAGCTGTAAACATTTTGCAAGCAGTTTAAAGTTCCTACCACAGGCCTCAAATATAAGGAAGAATTTCTCAAAGCATTGGATGCCTGGTTAGAGGCCAGAGATCCCTCTGATGTGGTGGTGGTACCGCCAGAGGAAGGGGAAGAGGCAGAGCCCGTGAATGGGCCTGAGGCCTCTCCCGGCAGCAGTGTTTCCTCCATGGGTCTTTCTCCTGAAGAATTGGAAGACATGGCAAAGGAACGAGGGCACCAGCTAGAGATGGCAAAACTTAAGTTAGGAGGGCAGTTGGAGTTAGAGAATGCAAGAAGCAGGAGAGAAGCTGAAATGGAGACCAAAAGGTTAGATTTTGAAAGAGAAAAGTTAGCTTTTGAGCGTGAGAGAATGGTGAGGGAAATGGAGCTCAAAGCTAAGAATTTAGAATTGAATCCCTCTGGTGGAAGCATCCCATCTGTGCCTGCAGAACGTAGGTTTTATTTTCCCAAAGATGTTATCAAAGATTTTCATAAGAATGAAGATATTGGCCAATGGTTTAAAGCATATGAGTTAGCATTGTTGGCCCACCGGGTCCCTGAGAAGGATTGGGCAGCGGGGTTGTGGGGTCGCTTTGTGAATGAAGAGGGCCGAGACTTACCTGTAGCCTTCATCAGTAGGAGGTTACTTCCCAGGGAACAGAGGTGGAGTGCGATAGAGCGAGAAGCATTTGCTGTGGTCTGGGCGCTGAAGAAGCTAAGACCCTACCTGTTTGGGACTCACTTCCGGGTTCAGACAGACCACAGGCCCCTCAGATGGTTGATGCAGATGAGGGGTGAGAATCCAAAGCTGTTGAGGTGGTCCATTTCCCTACAGGGGATGGACTTCACGGTGGAACACTGCCCTGGTACAGATCACGCCAATGCTGATGGTCTGTCCAGATTTTTCCGCCTTAGTGATGAGGACTCCCTATGGTAAGGGTAGTTCTCCCCATGTTTCAGCTGGAGGGGACACTGGCATCATTGGCATGAGTCTCTACTCCATTTTTTTCTGTTTGCCTCCTCTGTTTACGATGTTTTTGCTGGTATATTGCTTTGGGCACTGTGCCACTGCTGATCAGTGCCACAGTGCAAGTGCTCCCTATGTGAAATTGATGTATCGATTGGATTCCATGTTTGGCTTATTTGGTTTACTATCAGTCCCTAGTAGCGTGCACCAGGAGTGCCAGGGCTTGTAAATACAAATGCTGCTCATGGGCTTGCAGCACGTGTTGTGCCACCCACAAGAGCGGCCTAGTAAAGGTATGTCTAAAGGTCTGCCATGTCACGCGGGCTGCGCAAGTACACCTACTTGCCAGTCCCTAAACCTGCCCTTAATTTCTTGTTAGTCACCCCTATGGTAGGCCCAAGAGCAGGGTGCATTGTAAGCATAAGGTAGGACAAGCCTGATGAGGTTGGCATGTCCTAATAGTGAATTACAGCCATATTTGTTTTTCACTATTGTAAGGTAACCTGCTCTCCATAAGTTAGAATGGGCTGCCAGGATTATTAATGGTATAATCCTAGCGGGCTCGGGGAGCATGGTGCAATGTCGAGTTTGGTATCCCTGAACTCAGAGTTTAATAACGCATCCGTTTGGGTGGATGGTTTTTGGACTCTGTGTTTGAAAATAGCAGTTTTAGAAAGTGGCTATTTTCTTGTCTGACTGTCTACTGGTCTCTGCTGGTTTGGTGTGCGTGTGACAGGAGCTGGGTGGCTCCAAAGGTCTGAATGAGTCAGTGTGGGGTGAGTGGGGAATTTGCATTGAGAGTAGGGGAAGAGTAGCTCCTGATAGCCTGCCCTGCCTGACACAATGCTGGCTCCACCTCCTGCCAGGCGACTAATGGCTCTGTGCCTGCCAGGGACGATCCTGGCCCCACCTCCTACCGGGCGACTGATGGCCCTGCCCCTGCCAGTGACAATGCTGGCTCCACTTCCCGCTGGGCGGCTGAAGACTCTGCCCTGCACAGTGAATAGGCCAGGTGCCTCGGCCTGGCAACACCCACCACAAACCCAGGATGGGGGGAAATTCCCCTGCATGGACAAAGGGATCAAAGCCAAAAAGGGGTATAAGAGAAGGACCCCTGAACTAAGAATTCAGATCACTTCTGACAAGGAAACCTGAACCAAGGACAAGAAGCCTGCTGATCCAAGGACTTGCCTACCCCTTCTGCCAGTGTGCTGTTTGTTGGGGGAATCCTGCAGTTGCTTCTTTATTTTTGCCAAGGAACCAGGAGAGAGGAACTGAGTGTGTACTCTCAAGCTTTGCTAAGGAAATCTCCAAGGGCTGGAAGAGTGCCAGCCTCCTTTTGAAGTCACAGGGTTAAAGGACTTCATCATTTGCTGAAAGTGCTATTGCTGGAACCTGAAAATCCAGCACCTCTGAAGAATCCAGCAATCTCGACGCCGACGGACGCCGCCGAATCCAGCTCGACATCGTGAGTGCAGCTCCCGTGTCCCGCACCTTCGATGCCGGCCACCGGGCCCGATCGACGCAAGTAGCGAATGCGCTACCGACGCCTCGACACCGAGCCCTCTCGACGCCGTGAGCGCTGCTCACTCTTGCAACATCATCATCGACATCGACGACGACGCCGTATCCTGCTTCACCTCGTGAGCGCTGCTCCTGCCTGACATCTGTCGACGCCGCTGCAGATCGCCCCGACTCCGAGGCCCGATCGACGCCGAAGACGCGACGCCGGACACCTCAACGCCGCTGATCATCGTGTGCTTTACTTTTCCAAGGTACTGTGTTGTGGGGGTCTGTTGCGACTCCAGGCTCGACATAGCACTCCTCGCGGTCGACGCCGAACCTTTGGATTAACTTTGCCTCGACGTCGTGTGACTCCCGTGTGGGTTACATTGTTGCCAAGAACTTTGATTTAAAGAAGAAGAGTCGCTTTTGTTACTAAAGACTTTGTGCTAAGAAGAAACTACACTTGAACTATTATTTGTCCTTCCAAGAGTATTTATTGAGATCGTGGTATATTTTTGTCGTTATTTGGTCTTGTGCTAAGCCTTATATAAACATCCTTATTTTTATAATACTACTGTGTCGTGTCCATTTGTAGTGTATTCACTTTATTACTGTATGTGGTCATAAATGCTTAACGCACTGCCTCTGAGATAAGCCTGTCTGCTTTGCCAAGCTACCAAGGGGGTGAGCAGGGGTTATCTAAGTGTGTGATCCCCTTGCCCTGACTAGAAAAGGTGTGTCCCTATTTGTCAGAAGTATATACCTCTGCCAACTAGAGACAGCCGCTTCTAACACTTCCCAAAACTTTCCCATGCTTTTAGCTTGAGCATGTCAGCTGGCACCCTTCCGCACTTCCAGGCCACACTGACCTTGACATCAGCAGCTTAGACACAGGCTGCTCGTACATCTCTTGAGCATTGTCACACATGCGTAGAATTACACTTTCTTGGAGTCTCACAAAACGCCATTTGTATTTAGGCCGCATGGCCCTTAACGGGAACTATTATGAAAACAAACACAAATTTATGTTAGATTTCGAAAAAACAATCCTTCTGTTTACCTCCCCCTTTTCTAGGTTTATTCTGTTAGTTATTACCTAGCTGTAAGCCACGGAAATGCTTTCATACTTACAGATTTCTCTCGACTTTGCCACAATAGACTCTAAACAAGCATGTTTGCTTAACTTTATTTTGCTACAAAGCATTATTGCACTATGTTATTATGACAACTTCACTTGATTAATATATTACGATTTGCAACATGAACAAACTAGTATCCCACGTCTACCTTCCTGTGTGTACTCGTTTTCAGGTTGATTTAGTATCACAATTCACACAATTAGCATATGTTATGGGAAATCTGATTTCACGAGGGGTACACAACTACTTTTGTCACTTCCTCGCTCCATCAACTCCCCCCTTTGGTGATCTTATCACCAAACTATACCAAATTTTTTGATAAAATTTCGAATAAACATGTTTCAGGTTCTTTTCAATTAGTTCGTTTTAAACTTTTGTTTCTGCCATTTTCTTTCTGACCTGGTACAGTTTCTCTTTAAATTCTTCCAGTTCTATCTCTCCTTTTTCTCGTTCTCTTTCTTTACTTTCTTCAATTTTCTTTTTTATATAGAATTGTTAAAGTTTCTTCTTTTCCTACACTTACAAGCTAATCTTAGAAGTAATATCACTACTATTAATACAGTCAGTGGAATTATCACTTTCCCTATAATTGACCTACTTATATCTAAAAAACATTTCTATACAGCTGAAAAACTCTTACCAAGTTTCTCAAGAACACCATCAACCTTCAGTGGAGCAATTTCTTTATGCAATTCCGTAATATTTGTAATATGCTTCTGAATGTTTTGACTTTTATCCGGAATATAAGTGCAACAGTGTTGTACTTTCAATATTCCACAGACTCCTCCTTCTTTTGCCAATAATATATCAAGAGCAAGTCGATTTTGCATCACCATAGCTCTCATACAGCCTGATTCATGTACAGGCCGTTTTGCGTGGCCCTAATAGCGAATCATAGCGATTCGCTATTGAGGACACGCAAAACGGCATTCATGTAGGAATTGCTACTTAAATAGCGATTCCTACATGTTCTTTATTTGCGAGTAGCAATTTACTACTCGCAAATACTCCCCATTCATTCCAAGAGGCCCATAGGAATGAATGGGGAGTATCCCTCATTTGCGAGTAGCAATTTGCTACTCGCAAATGAGATAGCGATTTTAAGGGTGCCAGGGGTGTCCAAAGGACGCCCTGTAGCACCCCTAAAATGCACATTTGAACAGGTGTTGCGCGCACACATGTCCAAAGGACATGTGTGTGTGTGCAACATGCAACTTAGAAAAATGCTTTTAAAAGCATTTTTCTGAGTTTCTGCTATTTACCGACAGGTCTGACCTCTCGGTAAATAGCGGCCCCAAAAGTCCAAAATCGCTATTTTGTTTTGTGTCATGAATAGCATTTGAGGAATCTCTATTAGAGATTCCTTAAATGCCATTCCACGCAAATATGCGAATTCTTACATAGCGATTTTTGCATTTGGGATTGTGAATACCAAATGCAAAAATCGCACTCGCAAAGGGCCAGATTCTCAGAATCTGGCCCTTTGCGAGTGCAATTTACCTACATGAATCAGGCTGATAGCAACCATTTCCGTGTTCACCATTAATAATCCTCCTGCTGTATCTGTTGATAAACAATCTACTATTGTTGACAACTTTCTAATTTTGTTTGCATTAAAATATATGCCCACTGCTGGTATCAATGCTCCAAACACATCACCTATTATTTCTAAAATACTTTCCCTCCTTTTACGTGTCAATGGTTTACCTATTTCATGAATTCCATTAGTTTCTCTATCTACATGAAATATTTTAGGAAAGACCAAACCTAAATAACAAGTTCCGTACCAATGATTAGGTAATCTATAACAAGCTTTGTTACCAGAGAGATAATATATACCAGGAAAAACTGGATCATTTCGACCTTTAAATCCCCATCCCCCTTGTATAATAAATGTATCTTCACATTGACTTGTTCCCACAAAATAATTGTCATACAAAGTGTTATCTCTTCTAATAGATAATTTCTCAATTTGTGGTGTATCTATATTGATTGTCACATTCACATTATTTCCTTCTATATTTTCATCATCAAAAGTCCACATTGTTGATTTTGCTTTATTTTCAGTTGATTTTCTCTTATATTGGAATCTCCTTTCCTCTACCATATCCAAAAAGGCTTTTTCTTCACTACGCATTTTACAAGTCAAATTATGTTTGAAAGCATAATCATCAGTCAATTCTTGTGTTTCTAAAAAAATATTCCCCAAAAATTTGACTGGTTTAATTTTGTTCAGTTCTGGGACTACTTTCAAAGATGCAAAAGTATCATCAGAATTTGATTAATAATACTCTAATTTACCTGTTTCGTAAAACAAACTAGATAATACACTACAAGTAACTCCATACATCAAAGGGAGGTGATGGTAAGTCACACCCTCTGATACAGATGCAGGCAACTTCATACAAACATAACAGTCACTGGCGTCCATAGTTTTCACATATTCAGACAGTAGTTTAGAAAATGTGTTTTTTGAGAAATCACTTATAGAATTATCTTTATGCATCTCAGAATTATATACATGCTTCATATCCGTTTTTAATTCATGACTCTTCTCTTTCAAACTCTCATTTGCCTTAATATTTTCAAACTTAGGTCTAAATGGAATTACAATTGCTAATATTAATCATATTACCATTAATAATCCTGTACATATTAACCACATTGTATACCATTTTCTAAAAATAGAGCAGTTCGATCTATGTACATCATTATTAGGCTTTTTTTTCTTTTTTTTCAGTTAGTCTTTCTCACTTCAACAATGTCTCTCAATTCAGTTTTTATTTACAGTCTTAAATTTCAATCCCAAAGTCGTTCTAGGCTTTTCAATTATTTCTCTTTTTCGGTTCCCAGATTTATTTGCACAAAATGTTTCCTTTATTGTTTCTTTTACTCACTTTGGTAATTCAGGTTCTCCTGACTGCTGTTGATTTCCTCAATTGAAGGCAACTCAACATATGTCCATTTAGGTGACTTGTACTTTTGATTTGGTCTTCTTACTCTTTTTGGCCTTTGTAAAATTTCTCTTTTCCCATTCAACAACTCCTTTTGACTTGTTAGCTCATTTACTAGCTTTTCTTGATTTCTTGCTTTATTGATCAGCTTAAATTTCAATCCAGCATTTCCTTTAGGCCAATTGTCTCCTTTACGTGGTCTCTTATCTTCAGGCTCTTAGTTTCCACGTTCCAACTTCCAAGCTCTTTTCTTGAGCTTCTCCTCAATTGTGTTTCATCATCACTGTCATCAGATTCAGTTTCAATCTTATCATCACTTCCTCTTATTTTGAATCTGATAATGTCTGTTTCTCTTAGTTGAATCTGTATTCTCTTTTACCAGATCGTTTACTCTGTCAGGAACATTTCCATAGCTGGTACTTAGAAGCTCATCCTTATCGTGAGTTCTTTCCTTCTCACCAGTTTCGGTACTTACGTTCCTACTTCCAGAGTTTTCAATTTGACTCTTATAACTTGATTCACTGACAGTTTTCTCTTTGTCTTGATCAGTGTCCGAACTGGTAAGTGGCTTTACCAAATGTCAACTTTCAGGTCGATCTTCAGAATTTGGTATTTCAACAGTTCCGTTCTCTCCTTCAGATGCTGAGCTAATATCTGAAATTTTGAGATGTCGACGAACAGGTCGAGCTTCAATATCTGGATTTTGATCCTGTTCACTTTCAGAATCAGTAGTGCTTTCTGCCTCCTCTGTGTGCAGATCCTCTGGTTTAGGTACATGAATCGTATGACTGTCAATTACCCATCTCTTTTCTCCAGCACACTTGACTGCAGTGGTGCTAACCAAGATTACCTGTCTTGGCTTCTCCCACCGAGGAACTAGACAGTTTCTTCTCATGTGCACTTTTATCTGAACCCAATCTCCAGGGACTAGATCATGAGCTGGATGTTTCTCTTTTGTGATTGCATCATTTCTAACTTGATGGAACACAGAAGTCACTACATCAGACAGGTTCTTGCAGCAATCCAGTATGATATCATCATTTATAGTCAACAGTTTATCAACTGGTACAAATGCCTGTCTCATTTTTCTTCCCATCAGTATTTCATGAGGACTCAATCCTGTTTTTTTTATCAGGTGTACTCCTCAGGGTCATTAAAACAAGTGGCAAAGCATCGGGGCATTTCAGTCCAGTGGCCAAACACATTTTTCCAATTCTGTTCTTTATTGTTCCATTTACTTGTTCAACGACCCCAGAAGCCTCTGGTCTGTAAGCACAGTGTAATTTCTGAGGAATGTCGAGTGCTTCACAAATTAACTGAACAAGTTCATTCTGAAAATGTGAGCCACGATCTGATTCAATCGTAACTGGGAAACCATATCGTGGGAGGATTTCTCCCAATAAAAGTTTGGCAACAGTTAGTCCATAATTTTTTATTGTAGGGAAGGCCTCCACCCACTGTGAGAATAAGCAAATTATTACAAGCACATATTTCAACCTATTGCATGATGGCAACTCTATAAAGTCTAACTGCATTCTGTTAAAAAGACCTCCTTCCCATCCTATGGTTCCCAAACTCACAACAGTTTTCCTTCTTGGATTCAGTTGTTGATACACTAGACATCGCTGACAAAGGCTTTCAGCAATCATTCTGAATTTGGGGTTATGCCATGTCTGTCTAAACATTCTTATCATCGCGTCCCTTCCAATATGAGCTTGACCATGATACATTCAAGCCATGTTAGAGATCATGTTATCAGGCATTACTGGTCTTTCATCTTTGTAAACCCACATTTCATCCTCTTCTCTTTGTCTACATCCTGTCTTTAACCAAATGTCTTTTTCTTCCTCACTTGCCTCTTCCTGCATTTGTTTCACTTCCTGCCATGTTTCAACTATTGTGGTTAGCATTAAAGGACTTGAAACATGTTCTTTTTCCCTGTCCCGATTGATAGAAGCAACATTTTTAGCACAATATTTGGCAATGGAGTCAACAAAACGATTTCCTCCAGTGATGTAGTCATTTCAATTTTTATGAGCCGCACATTTCACGCACACACTCCTCTTCCTCTCCTAGGCACCGTCATAAGCTCTCATCTGACTCATTTCCATCTGACCTCAATCAATACTGTGGACATGCATTCACAGTGGAGAAGTGTGGCTCAAATGGTTAGAGCGGCAGACTCTGATGCAGAGGTCTGGTCCGGGACCAGGGTTCAATACCCGCCTCAGCGGGTCTTGGGCTCAATTTCCTCAGACCTGATAATTCTCGCCTCGGTGCCTATTCTAATCATGGGTCCCACTCTGCAACTCTGGGCAATAGCTTGCTTAATCTCCACAACGGCCCCAACAGCCCTGGGATGCCTGGCTTCACCTTGGGGGTGCCCAGGAGTGGACATTTCACAGGGAAAAAGCCAGGAAGGGTTCCTAAGCGGTATACGGACAGCGCCGGGACACCTCCGGTGGAGGTAGCTGTGCGCTTTACAAATGCCGGCATTTCATTCAAACGGGATGGTCTTGTTACCTGTTCTCCTCCATAGAATCCTGTTTCAGCACTGTATTTCTGCAGATTTACACTGTGTGGGTGTGGTGGTTGTGGCACCTGACTCTGCTGGTTAACTACCTGCTGCTGTGGTGATGTCTGTTGATTTACCTCATTCTGCACCTGTGGATTCAATGACATATTTTCAGGATTAACCTTTGGAGGTAACTTACACTCTTTTCTCCAATGCCCTAACTTGCCGCAGTTGTGACAAGGCCATTTTTTCTTTGCTTCATCTAAATGTAATTGTCCTTTTCCTTTCATTGAATTACCCTTGGGTTTAGCCTGACTTCCCTCATTTTCTTGGACTCCTAACTGAGCTACTTGTTGTTCAGCCACCTTTACTTGTGCCCACATGGCTTTTTTTTCAACCTTCTTTGTTTGGCTTCAATTTCATCACTACAGTATTTTGCATGTCTTAAAACCTCATCCACAGAACAAGATTGCCATCCCACCATGTGGATGTCACTTATTTCTGGTCTTAACCCAAACACAAATCGATATACAAAATGACTCATGTCTTTTTCACTCAACTCTTCATACCCACTATACTGTTTAAACACCAAAAGTAATCTTTCATAATATGAATGTACAGACTCCTTGGGTTCTTGCAATGTTCGGTCAATCTTTACCCAATCTGTTTCCTTTGGAGGAATTTTGTTTTTCAAAAAGGTTATTACTTGATCATATTTACGCATTACCTCAGGTCCTGGAGCACTTGTTTTAGAATCTCTCTTATATTCAGCTTTCGGCCAGTTCACAGTTATCCTACATTTAGACCACAAATCTGCAGGTACTACTATATCAAACAATCCATCCAGATCTTCCCATAATACTTTTGAGACTTTCACGAATCTATCAACTTGTCGATACCATTCTAATGGTTTCTCTCACAATCTGGGAAAATCATTAGTAAATGACAATATATCCTGGGTTCTTTTACTTTAACAGGGAAAGCTAAAGATGTTCAATCACTGCTCTCCTCTCTTTTCTTTGCCCACTTGTTCCTCCATTGATCTACATCTTCCCATTTCCTTAATAATACAAGTAGTTCTTTTATTTGGGTTAATCTTCCTGAAGTATTCATATTGCCTATATCCTTCTCAGTAAAATCTACTCTGTATGGTTTTTGCAACATTTTTATTTTTGCGAATTCTATTCCAGATTTACTTGCCAATTCTTCTAATCGGTAATGCAAATGTTTAGCCCTCCATGTAATGCTTTTACACATGAACATTAATTCCTCATCCTGGTAGCTTTTTAGCCTTTCTGTTCCAATCGTCCCAATTAATAATTCTTCCATATCTATTTTTAATTTGATAACATCTAAGGGTTTTGGTTCCTGATCTTTTAATTGCAAAGTTTTAACCCAATCACTTAATACTTCTGCAATTGGTCCTACTGAGGTTTTTGTCAGATCAATTCTTTCCATAGTTCTCTCGGGTGTACCAGTATCTGATTCTGCACCCATAGGAAACTTGTACAGTAGACTATGATGTTGGGTTATATCAGGCGCAGTCATACTACTAGTATCTCGAATCTCAGACAAATCTGGGTAAACCTTCTCTCTCACTTTTTGTAAGCTTGGATTCAAAGGAATTGTTAACGATGGTTCTTTTATTCTCTGATTTTCAAACACCGGAATTCCTGGACCTATTGTTACAGGTACTGTTAAAGCCTATATATTTTTTGTAAGTTCTTGTAATTTTTCAGTTAATTCATTTGTAGTTCTCATAAATTTAGAAGTACTCGGGTTTTCCTCAAGTCTCTGTTCCTTTTGTTCGGAACTACTTTTAGTTTCAAAATTTCGCCTTGGAGTACCCGAAAATCTGGCCTCCATCGATGGTGCATTTGGACTCACCACTGAACTTGGTTGATATGGTGGGGGTCTTCTATTTAATATCTCTTCCATCACCTCATCCTCAGCATCACTGATCCCATAACGCTTTCTCTCTGATTCCACATAATTCCTTTTCTCCGTACATTTTCGTCCCACCATCTCAGTAACTGTCCTTACCGGATACATCCCATCACACATATCAGCATTTCTCTACCTTCTCATTCTACTCTCATGAGTCGTTCCCCATAAACCACTCAAATTACATCTTGGTTCTCTCATTCCTTCATATCTTTCTCGTTCTAACTCATGCATTTCATCTTCCCATTCGGTCAATGCTTCAAACTGAGTCGGTCTAGGTCTGGGTTCAAGTTTATTCATTCTCTCTCTCAAGTTTCTCAAAACTGCTGCACTAAAGGAGCCTACTTCTGGAAATGCCAATACTCCATCATTTTTTGGGTATCTTGCCCAATTCTCTAGCCAAATACAAGTATGGTAAACATATTTTGTCATCATATATGATGCAGGCGTTTTAGGCGGAGGAAGCACTTTTCCCTCTCTTGTGACTATTTCCTTGACTTTCTTGAAAATATTCTTTATTTTCTTATACCATGTAGGTTTCTCCTTTTCTTCTCCATAAAAAAATTACATTCTCCCGTAGATTTCTTAAACCCAAATAATCGTTCGTTCTTCCTCAACATCTCCGTTACACCAACCTATCACAGCGCGAGTCACACTAATGCACGAATCAGATTAGAATACGTCACAACCGTTTTTAACCTATGTGTGCACAGCTCCCGCTAACGCATCAATCAGCGCTCAAAACGTTTTGGTCACGCTGACCTATCCCAGCGCGACACTTCTGACGTCAGCCCTGCTCCTGCTTCTATCGCTTCTGCTGACCCCTACTTTACAAAATTTATCGGTACACTGTATTTATACTTTATACAACTAGAATCAGTTAAGTAACCACATAGAACATCTCCATTCGTCTGTTTCCCTAAATCCAAAGTGATAGTTTACTCACACTCACAAGAACTCTGTATTTCCAGTAGACAGCGCTTACCTCTTCTCTACCACAGAATTTTACTTTTGCCGATGAAGTAGCACTTCCCTCTACTTTACCCTTCTCACAAGCTTTGGAACCAAACCTGCTACTCTCTCAGGGATACGTTTTAGTCAGAATACTCAATTGATTCCTTTGCTTAAGGCCAAGATTTTACAGATCGTCCTTCGCTATACATTCACTGCTTACACACGTAAAATGTCCCTAACTTGTAACATACGACATTACCACCTTGAAACAGACTATGTAACGTGCGACTTCTCTTGCCACACTTTTCCTCTGCCTGCAGACGAGTGAACAGCTTCCTACTTTCCAGAAGCCTCAATTTTTCGACTACACATAACGTGCTACAGACTCAACATATACTGTTAGTCATAATTTTCTGTACATTACACCTCTATATACATTAACCCTGTCAAAAATATACATTGCTTATCCAAACCAACCTATAGCAACCAGACTCCTGCTACCAAGAAAACTGATCCAGCGTTGCTCTCAAACATCCTTCCAAATCATCACGGATTATTCAGGAGCTTTCACACTCTACTCGTCAGTGGGGCCCATAGCACCGCGAGTCACTCATATGCACAAAATACACTGCTCCCAAGATCAGCGATACCTAGAGGATGAGCTGCTGGACATGCGGAGTACCCTCATTTCTATATAAAGTTTAAATTCTATACATTATGTACATATGCATTTTATGGACATCACCATGGTAATTTAAATTCCTTAAAACAACATTAAGGCACCCCGCTATTTTGGTCAATGGATCAGCTAGTAAAGGCTAATTTTGGATAACAAGACCTGCTTAGTTTCCATTCAGTTAACTTTATTTTGCATTTTTAAATTATCTTGTCATGACCTTTAAAAATAAGCTAAATTTTATTCAGAAATCTATTTAAACATTTCTATTATCATTAAAACAAGAGTAAAAGAAGAAATTCAGTTAGCTTACATTTATTAGCAAAATGGTTCAGAAATTAAAAAGATTCAAAGACCCGTCTTCTGGACGCGATGAAAAAAACAGAAATAAAACGCACAAGTTCCCAAAAAAACCAGCCTCTCTATCTTCCTCGGTCTACCTCCCATCAGGACTCCAATTCCATCATAAGTTAAAGTCAGAAAAATGTCAAAGTCTTTGCACCCAAAAATCATTCAGTCCAACAGCATGCCGAGGTGCAACGTTAAAAACAAAATGATGAGTTTTTTCTCTCTTCCAAACAGCCTCTTTTATACCCTTTTTCACTAACTATCCAACAAAAAATTGAAACTTTAGGGTCCATACTTAATCCTCATTGGTCCAATTGAGGGGTGGTGAAGATCACCTGACCTCTTCATTGTCCGCAATTTTGCACTGTCATAATTCTCATACAGTCCAAATTGTTCATGTTTGCAACAATTGTTCATTTTGTTCTTCCATGTAGTTACTTCCCAACACTTTCCCATGCTTTTAGCTTGAGCATGTCAGCTGGCACCCTTCCGCACTTCCAGGCCACGCTGACCTTGACATCAGCAGCTTAGGCATAGGCTGCTCGTACATCTGTAGAGAAGTGTGGCTCAATGGTTAGAGCGGCAGACCCTGATGCAGTAGTCAGGCCGGGACCAGGGTTCAATTCCTGCCTCGGCGGGTCTCGGCCTCAATTTCCTCGGACCTGATAATTCTCGCCTCAGTGCCTATTCTAATCATGAGTCCCACTCTGCACCTCTGGGCAATAGCTTGCTTAATCTCTACAACGGCCCCAACAACGCTGAGGATGCCTGACTTCACCTTGGGGGTGCCCAGGAGTGGGCTCCTCACAGGGAAAGGCCAGGAAGGGTTCCTCGACGGTATTCGTACAAGCGCCGAGATGCCTACGGGTAGTCATGCGCTATACAAGTGCGTAATCATCATCATCATCTCTTGAGCATTGTCACGCATGCGTAGAATTACACTCTCTTGGAGTCTCACAAAACACCATTTTTATTTATGCCGCATGGGCCTTAACGGGAACTCTTATGAAAACAAACACAAATTTATGTTAGATTTAGAAAAAACAACCCTTCTGTTTACCTCCCCCTTCCTAGGTTTACCCTGTTAGTTATTACCTAGCTTTAAGCCACGGAAATGCTTTTTCATACTTACAGAATTCTCTCAACTTTGCCACAATAGACTCTAAACAAGCATGTTTGCTTAACTCTATTTTGCTACAAATCATTATTGCACTGTGTTAGTATGACAACTTCACTTGATTAATATATTACGATTTGCAACATGAACAAATTAGTATCCCACGTGTACTTTTTTGTGTGTGCTCGTTTTCAGGTTGATTTAGTGTCACAATTCATATGATTAGCATATGTTAGACATTATGGGAAATCTGATTTCACGAGGGGTAAACAACATTTTTTGTCAATTCCTCGCTCCATCAGAGACAGAGGGAGTTAGAGGGAGGCAGAGGGAGGTAGTCAGGGGAGAGAGAGGGAGACAGACTGAGGGAGACAGACAGAGGGAGACAGAAGGAGGGAGACAGACGGAGGGAGACAGACAGAGGGAGACACACAGAGGGAGACACACAGAGGGAGACAGACAGAGGGAGACAGACTGAGGGAGACAGACGGAGAGAGAGGAAGATGGAGAGAGAGGGAGATGGAGAGAGAGAGAGGGAGACGGAGACAGAGAGAGAGGAAGACGGCGACAGAGAGAGGGAGACAGAGACAGAAAGAGAGGGAGACAGAGACAGAGAGAGACATTGAGAGGGAGGAGACAGAGGGAGGGAGACAGAGAGGGAGGGAGACAGGGAGGGAGACAGAGGGAGGGAGACAGAGAGAGAGGGAGACAGAGAGAGAGGGAGACAAAGATAGAGGGAGACGGAGAGGGAGAGACGGAGAGGGAGGGAGACAGAGAGAGAGGGTGACAGAGAGGGAGGAAGACAGAGAGAGGGAGAGAGAGGGGGACAGAGAGAGGGAGACAGAGAGAGAGGGAGACAGAGAGAGAGAGAGAGAAAGAGAGAGAGGTAGACAGAGAGAGAGGGAGACAGAGAGAGAGGGAGAGACAGAGAGGGAGGGAGACAGACAAGGGAGGGAGACAGAGAGGGTGGGAGACAGAGAGGGAGGGAGACAGAGAGGGAGGGAGACAGGGAAGGAGGGAGACAGGGAGGAGGGAGACAGGGAAGGAGGGAGACAGGGAGGGAGACAGGCAGAGGGAAACTGGCAGAGGGAGACAGATGGGGAGGGAGGCAGAGGGGGTGTGAGACAGAGAGGGAGAGAGACGGAGAGGGAGGAAGACAGAGAGAGGGATCCTTCTCCCACCTCGCAGCCAAGACTTGGAACGCTCTCCCCACCGGGCTACGACAGACCCAGGACCTGCTGGCCTTCAGAAGACTTCTCAAGACCTGGTTCTTCGATCAGTTACAGCCACCTCCCCCCCCAGCGCCTTGAGACCCTCACGGGTATGTAGCACGCTTTACAAATGCTTGATTGATCGATTGATTGAGGGAGACAGAGAGAGAGGGGAGACAGAGAGAGAGAGAGAGGGAGACCGAGAGAGAGGGAGACAGAGAGGGAGGGAGACAAAGAGGGAGGGAGACAGAGAGAGAAAGGGAGACAGACAGTGGTAGACAGTAGGAGAGGGAGGGAGGGAGTCAGAGGGAGAGAGACAGAGGGAGAGAGAAGGAGGGAGACAGACAGAGAGTGAGACAGAGAGAGACAGACAGAGTGAGTGAGTGAGTGTGAAAGTGTGGGAGTGTGAGTGTGAGTGTGTGTGAGTGTGTGTGTGTGTGTGTGATGAGTGTGAGAGTAGTGTGAGTGTGTGTGAGTGTGAGAGAGTGTGAGAGAGTGTGTGTGTGTGTGTAAGAGATGTATATGCCGGGTCTGGTGGCTCAGTAGACGAAGGCGTCCGTTGCAGAGGCCTGTGTTCAACCTCATTGTCAGTTTTGATTTTTGCTCTAGCCCCGCCCCCTCCCCCCATCCCCCACTGACCCTGCCCCCACCAGTGCGGCCCTCGGCCACAAACCACACTGTTAATTTGGCCCCCAGGAGAAAGTTTGTGAGTACCCATGTGCTAGGGGTAAATCAAACCCAAGGGCTCCACATATTGAAACTGTTCAGATTCCAAACTGCTCCACCCTCTACTCTCAAAGCGCCACAGAGTTTCTCAATGACTTTCACAACAGGCTTTGACCATGTTCCAAACAATCCTGCTCGTTGTCCTGGAGGTTTCACATGCACATATTGTCCAACTCATGGTGCTCTAGTTGATAGTTTACCTCTTTCGAGCCTAAGACTATACAACATTTCCCCTTGTATTTGCTGACCCTACTATATATGATCTTGTGTATAGATTCCCTGTTCTTACATTGGCATTTAGAAATTGAACTTTTCTTCTTAAGCCACCACAGAACTAAAAAGGATCCTGGGTTGCGACCCCTAGCAGCTCAAATGGGGAAAATCCCTGTTACAAAATTGGGAGTGATTCTATATGCAAGCAAGGTTGCTTGTAAAGCCTTCCTCCACACTATTCCTTCATTGACTGCACATTGGATAGATTCTTTAATTATTATGCAATTAAAACATTCTACTTGACCATCAGCTTCAGGAGGCCCTGCAACTATTTCTTTGTGTTGAATCCCACATCTCTGAAGATTTGCTAAAAATCATGTATTCGTGAATTGTGATCTGCTTTCAGAGATTATAATTTCCGGACTGCCTTCACAGCAAAATAGGTCTTCTAGGAAATTAATCATAGTATCAGAAGTGACAACAACAACTCTGACTTCTGGCCAGCAAGTATAGTAGTCTACAAGGATGATTTCTTTTGATTCCCTACCTGCGGTTGCATTGAAAGGCCCAGCAATGTCTATTTCCAGTTTTCTCCAAATCCTTCTGGCAACACGACAGGAACATACTCAGTGACCCAAGCTTTCACTACATTGTTGCATTTTTTTTTACAGAAACCCCACTTACGTTTCATATTGTCAGTCATTTCATCTATCTCTAGCCACCAAAAATACTCATGCATACTTATTTTTGTGGCTGACATCCCCACATGTCCTTGAGGACCTTGTTCAAATATCTTCCTACTGACATCAAAAGGTGGTACAATTTTGTATTCCCTCATTAGTATTCCCCCTTCTCAAGAAAGTTCCCCATGTACCTTGGCAAACAACGTAATTTCTCTTAACATTTTCATCTCATCAGGCCATCCATGCTCTAGGTAAAGTCTGACATCTTTGAAAACTGAATCACTTTCAGTCGTACTTACCCTCTCACCTTTTCCGCCTATGCTCCCAGACTTGAAATGTATGGACGATAGGTCTTAGATACCAAAACCTACTTCTCTGTCATCCTCATCCACCATATTATCAGGAATAGGCAAACGCGAATTAGACATACAGTCTGCTTGAGAATTTATTTTGCCATACACATGTTCTACATCATATTGGTCAAATTAGATCCTTGCTGCAAGTTTGGCCAATAGGGCAATCATAACTCTACCTCTACCCAGAGCAAGCATACTGACCAGATGTTTGTGATCAGTCTTTAATGCCAATATGGCCCCCCAAAGAAACATCAGAAATGCTCTTTAGCCCGCCTGCATGCTACTAACTCTTTCTCAATTAGTGAGCAGTATCTGTGAGAATTTTGTAACACCTTCGAATCACATGCAATCACACATTGTTTCCATCTGTAGAAAATTGCCCTTTCTGCAGGGTCACCCCCAAATGTTTTGCCTTTCTCCTCTCCTTTTTTGCTGAATTAATTTTTGCTGCCTTTAAAACTCTGAGCACTTTACCACTCCTAACCAGTGCTAAAATGTATGTGCTGTCTCCCTAAAACATGGTCACATTGGCGTATCTACAATTGGCATATTTAGTTTACTTATAATTCCTAAATAAATGCACCAATTGAGCCCAGGGTCTGTAAATTAAATGGTACTAGTGTGCCTGCAGCACTGATTGTGCCACCCACTTAAGTAGCCCTTTAAACATGTCTCAGGCCTGCTATTGCGGAGCCTATGTGTGCAGGTTAAACTGTAAGGTTAACCTGGCAGGTTAAACTGTCAGGCCAACCTGGCAAGTTAAACCTCTTGCCGAGCCCAAACTTTCTTTTGAAATATATATAAGCCACCCCTAAAGTAGGCCATGGACAGTCCAAGGGCAGGGTGCTGTGAATTTAAAAAGTAAGAGAAGTCCTGGTAGTGAAAAACTCTTACATTAGTTTTTCACTACTGTGAGGCCTACTCCTCTCATAGGACAGTATTAAGGATTCTGTATTACATTTAATTAGCTGTAATTCCTAATTGAGAGGTGGTCGATCTGACATGTTTAGTACCTATGGAATTGTAACGATAAATCCTCTTTAATGGCAAAGTCAGATTTATTGTTACAACTGTGAAAATGTCACTTTTGGAAAGTTGACATTTTCCTGCTCTTAGGCCTGTGTGCCTGCAACCTGTCTATGATTGCATGTCTGGGTTGGGCGACAGCTGGGCTTTGTGTTTTCCCCCTAGAAAGCCACACACAATAGGAGCTTAGGTGTGACTTGATGAACCATCTTGGGAGGATGTGAGGGAGGAGTGGGGAACAGCCTCACACTTACACCTGAATGGCTTGTGCCCTGTCCCCACACAAAGGGCTGCATACCCCCCTGTAATGAGTCTGGAGCCAGGGCAGAAAGGGACCTCTGTGCATTTTAAAGACCCTTCTTTGAAGTCTCTCCTACTTCAAAGGCACCAATGCGTATAAGAACCGGATCTCAGACCTACCACTTCACTTCACTTTTGGACCTGAGGATACTCTACCGGACTACTGCTCTGGAAGAACTTCCTCCATGATGTGCTGCCTGCTGTCTTCTTGACTGGAAAGGATGAACTAGACCTGGAAACCATCTTGAACCCAGGACCCAAGTGTGACTCAAAGGGCTAGTATCCTGGCCTCCTGATCTGAGCCTCAGGTATGCAACAGGCTCCCCACAGCTCCTGGACGCAGCTTCAACAAGTTCCTGAACCCCATGAGGCACCTCTCAGGTACCTGAGCCATTAGGTTGCTCTGTAGCTCTTAAAACCAAGCTTTCGGGCACTTTGAACAAGCAAACTGTCCCGTCCACCAAAACAGAAGCCCAAAGAATCACTGCGAGCTGCAGCAAGTTTGTATCTTGGGACAGCAAGTGGTGTCTGCCGGCATGGATCGCCACCAAGACGCCCTAGCCCGTCCGTCCGTGACACCCAGCCTGCTCCAGTGATGCTTTCCTTGCTCCCGGTGAACTTCTTCCCTGTGAACACGACTCTTGGCAAAATTCTTGAGAAGGTAAAACTTCAGCAGCTTATCTGAGATTGTATCTGACCCACACTCCATTGTGGTCTGCTTGAACATTTGTATTTGACCTGGTCTAGCGTTACCAGATAGCCCTGGTTGGCACTTTATGTTTTTAGGCTGTATATCTCAGTTTATTTTTTAAAAATATATAACTCTGGTTCTACTTACTGTGTTTGTGTCGGTTTGGTCTTATTTTGTTAATTAAACTAAGATTTATGTTTCTAATCTGGTGTGGGATTTTTCCACTATTTTACTCTTTGAAGTGTTGAACAAATACATTACACATTGCCTGTAAAGATAAGCCTGGTTGCTCTGTGTCATGCTACCAGAGGGTGAGCACAGGTTAATATAGGGCGTGGTTGTGCCTTACCTTGACTAGGATTGTAGTTGCTGCTTGGCTCATACTCCAGTCAGCCAGTAACCCAATTTCTTACACCACCCATTTGTTTGCTGTATCACCGCTCCCAGAACTTTATTACTTGCATCAATTGCTACTAGGCAAAATGTTCCCACTACAAATGGTTTCAAATGTGGAGCTTGAACAAAGTCATGTTTTAGTAAAACACATGCTTTCCTTTGAGGATTGCCCAATACAAATTCTTTAGCTTTTTTCGAATAATGACCTCATCAGTTCAACTTTTGAGAGATAGTTCTCCACAAACTTTGTGTAAAACTTAGCAAGACCAAAAAAAGACACCCACTGTTCTTTTGTCACTGGATCCCGAGCTTCTAAAATGGCCTTCATGTGTGAGTCTTTCGGTCAGATTTTCTGATGAGACATTGTGTGCCCTAAATATTTCACCTTGTCACTCCTGAAACAACACTACTTCAGCTTCACAAACAATCTGTCATCTTACAAAACTTGTAGAACATTCCTTAATCTCAAGCCATATTGCCATAAATTATTATCAAATACCAAGACGCCATTATGAAATGCTATAGCACCATTTTTTTCCAACATCATCTGGTGAAAAGCACCGAGAAGATTTAGAGTTACCACTGCTCCATCTAGAGTAGAAATAAGTTATGTTTTGTTATTTTAATTTGTAGCGCGCATGGCTACTCACGAGTGTCCCGGCGTGAAGCCTGCAAGAGGGGTGAGAGTGTCTGTTTAAGCGAAAAGATGTGTTTTCAAGTTTTTCTTGAATACTGCTGGGCTCTGTATGTTACGGAGGGCAAGGAGCAGCGCATTCCAGGCAACAGTGGCTGTCCTCGTCCATGAACTGCCACCTAGCCTCTGCTTTTTGAATCGGGGCACCTAAACAAGGGGAAGGGATGAAGAACGCAACTGTCTAGCTGGTACATAGAAAGAGAACCGTTTTTGTAGGTAGGATGGGCCGAGGCCATGCAGGGCTCGGTGGGCCAAAACCAGTGCTTTAAACTTTACAGTTTCACCACAGTCAGCCAATGCAAAGATCGCAGGTGATGACGCATGCGGGTCCTGGCAGAAATACCCAGAAGAAGTCTGGCTGCTGCATTTTGGACCACCTGGAGCTTTTCCAACAAGTATCCAGGAATGCCCATATAAAGAGCATTATGGATCAAACCCTGATCTTTGGACTGGGTAAGAGTGGTCTGCTTAATTCAGACACTCTGTTCATCACCACCCCCTTTTTCTGAATCGGTTTTGGCCACTATAGGTGTGGCAGGGTATACTCAGACATGAGTCCCTTGCTCACTGCTCCATCAGGATTCAAGCAAGCCGGGCCGACGACGGCTGAAATGCCAGAAACCGGTCCCCGGAAGCTTGTCTCCTTTCTGGTGAAGACTTGGCTTGGTAGTTTGGTCTGCCCTGTTCCCATGATGCACTGGGCCAGGGACAGACTAATTTGCATATAGCCATGTTCTGAGCTGGGATGGGGCAGTGAGCTAAATAACGGTGATGGATCAAGCCCTGATCTTTGGACTGGGTAAGAGTGGTCTGCTTAATTCAGACACTCTGTTCATCACCACCCCCTTTTCTGAATCATATAAAGAGCATTGGCATAGTCTACCGGGATAAAATAAGAGCACAGATGACCGTTTCTCTAGCTGCCTGGGGAAGGAGAGGAAACAACTTCCTCAGAGTCTTGAGAAGACCAAAACAGTTGCCGGCCAGCTTCTTGATCTGGTTTGCGAAAGAAAGGCTCTTGTCGAACCATGCCCCCAAGTTCTTGGCCGGCTTCCCGGCAGAGGTGGGCAGGGGAAACTCAGGAGGCCAGAGAGATTCCCGATAATTGGACGGAAATTTTCCGTATAGGAGAATCTCTGACTTCTCCTCATTACATTTTAACTGTGCAGCCGCTAACCATTTGAAAACGGATGATAGACAGTGGTGCACCGAGGAGACTGACTCAACGCTATAAACCCACATAAATAGCAGCTGGGTGTCGTTGGCATAAACCATCACCTTGGCCCCCAGATTCTCGGGCCAGATAGACTAAAGGAGTCAAATAAATGTTAAAGAGAAGGGGACTGAGGGAGGACCCCTGGGGGACTCCCCTGGTCACAAGCTGTAGAGAGGAGGAGGAAGGAGGAATCCAAATCTGCTGGGCCCGCCCCTCCAAGAAGGATCTCAGCCAGCTCCAGGCCGTACCTGACACACCGATCCTGGAAAGTCACGAGAGAAGAAGAGAATGCAGGGACCATGTTGAACGCCGCCAAGAGGTCGAGCAGAATCAATGCTGCCCTCCCCCCGGCATCCAGACACTCCAAATAGCCTCAACGACCTCCACCAGGACCGATTCAGTACTATGGGCGGCCCGGAACCCAGACTGTGCTGGCTGCAGAATACCCTCCATCTCCACAAATGCTGTGAGTTGTTTGGTGACGACCTTCTCGCAAACCTTGGCCAAGCCAGGCATAAGAGAGATAGGCCGGTAGTTCCCCTGATTAAGAGCGTCTAGTGATGGTTTGTTTAAAAATTGCAAGATCTTAGCTTGTTTCCACGCTACTGGGACACTGCCTGTCTGAAGGGACAGGTTAATTATGCTGTTCACCTCCGCTGCTGCTGCTAGCAGTCTAGCAGGGCAAGGATCCGACGGTGAGTCAGATTTTAAACTCTTGAGAATTTTGAGAGAATTGGACAAGTCCACCGGCTTAAAAACATCCAAGCGATGTTCAGCACCGACAGGTGAGGACAGACCAATAGTGCGAATCTTGTCCAAGAAACAATTTGACAAGGTGTCGCACCAGGGAAGAGGTGTGGTGCCGCGGCTAGGGCGACTGACTCCGGAATCTGGGGATCACGGTTCGAACCCCGGCACCGGCGGCAGATTAGCCCAGCAGCATGTGACTCTGGGCAATAGCTTGCTTAATCTTCCCGACGGCCCCCAGCGCCTAGAGACCCTTACGGGTGATTGTGCGTTTTACAAATGTTTATTATTATTATTATTACCAGGAGACGGAGGTGAATGACATGCTAGCTTGAGCCGAGGGAGAAGTAAAGCTCTGAACAATCGCAAAGATTTCTTTAGCGTTATTTTTAGCCGCATCAATACGGTTAGAATAGAATTGCCTTTTGGCTGAAGTTATGGCCTCATAAAAGACCATCTGTTTGATTCTGAACTTCAGCTTAGCTGCGGGGCAGTAATCACTGCGACGCCATGCTTGCTCAAGAGTCATACATTCCTGTTTGAGTGCATTAAGTTCCTGGCTGAACCAGGGTTTAGAAGGAGATTCCCCAGCCAGCTTAGGAGAGCACTGTGGGGCAAGGATGACAACTGCATTAGACACCCAGCTGGTAAGGCCCACAAGTCGGTCCTCAAGGTCACCCAAGAGGATAGGTCTAGAGGTTTCCAAGACTTGATTGAACGCACCAGGGTCAATTCTGCCAAAGGCTGGTTTGCAAAATGAACGCGACAAGGGCTCAGCATTCGTCAATTCCCATGAAAAGTATGCCAAGAAGTGGTCAGACCAGTAAACCGGGCATGGGTTACTGATCGAGAGGGAGAAATTAGAACAAATTGGGTCCAGTCTATGGCCAGCCTGGTGGGTATGGGAACTAACCTTCTGGTCCAACTGGGCCAAATGAAGAATGTCCAGAAAATTGCCCGTGTCCTTGGCCTCAACCTGGTCAAGATGAATATTGAGATCCACTAAAACAATGTAATGGGAGAATCTCAGCTCCCTGGACGCTATAGTATCCCCACAAGCCTGTATGGAAGGTCCAGCTGGACCGGGGGCCTATAGAGCAAAGAGCCTCCCAAAGTAAAATGCTCTGAAAAACGAGTGCTAAAATCCAGGGCCTCACAGCCTCCCCATAAGGTCACATCCCCCCTGCGTAACTCCCATTTATCCTTATAGAAAATGGCCCCCTCGCCTTCCCTTCCTTCTGGGTGGTCGGCTCTAACGATCTTATATCCCTCAGGTGAGGCAAGGGTAACGACGGAGTCAGATGTAGAGTCAAGCCAGGACTCTGTAATGAACAACAGGTCTAGCGGACTGTCTTCAAGGAGATCAAAAACGTCCGCGTAATGTTACCTAAGGGACCGGACATTAATCAGGGCTGGCAATATGGGGGGAGGCCCCAAAGGACGAAGGGAAGGGGCACTAACTTGGTTAGAAATTACAGGTTCTGATCCCAGCCTAAAATTACAAATCGGGCATACATTGTTGCTACCAATGGAAACATTCCAATTACCTCGAAGGGGACAGATGTTGGAGTTACAACCCCGCAAGACATCCCTTGAGTAGCATCCCCTGAGTTCATATAGGTTTAGTAAGGGATGGCAATCTATCCAAATGGCGCTGTTTAAACTGTGAAGGTCCACACACAGCTTAAACTCTCCTAAACCTTTGAGTGAAATTACTATTAGGGCGACCCATGGAGATGATTCTTTTGGCTTAATAACATCATTTGAGCACAAATCCTTCAAGAATTTGTCAACTTTCCCCTATATGACAGAGGCACATTTCTCGCTTGTTGTCTAGCATGTACCACAAATTTATTAAGTATTATCTTGTGCTCAGACACTTTGCACTTTCCCAATTCCTGTGTGAACACAAATGTGATGTTGCAGATACAGTAATGACCACTCAGTAGACTGGTAAGTAGTTTTTTTTCAAGGATTACGTTTATTCTCTAAACGCCTGATCCACAACCTTCAACTATCTCGTGGAATCCCTTGGCTAGTTACACCACATTTTACATCACTGGCCAAGAAAAAGTATGTGATACCACAAATCTTTCCTCTAGATAAAAATGACATTAAAAGAAATATACAATTATTATCTAAAATAAAAACATTTAATCTTAAACAAACAATATCACAAAATAAAACCGAAGAAAAACAATGTAGAATACTGAAATCAATCACAAATAAAATCTCCATGGTACTCCTCTTGATTTTGGATGATTTTTGAATACTCACATCTTAGTGAGTAGCAAGATCAGACAATTCCTTTTTTCTTTTCTGGGATCATCTCTACATAATACATCATGCTTTCCTTTTAGCAAAGCAACGTGGTTTAAGTTTCACATTTTCCCATCCGCTGTTTTAATAGCATTCCTAACAAGTTTAATTACCTTGAGTAGAGCTGAAAACTTTGAAAATGGCATCACTCCTGTTGGTGTACGCTCTTTAAGTCAATTACCTACTTCCAACCTTGTTTCACACACTCTTTTCCTCTCATCAAAACTCATCTTTTTTCTTTCACCTTGTTTCCGATATATTTCCTTCCAAGATTAATCAGACCGATCACTCCATCCCTTCCTCCAACTCAACCAAGAAGGAACCAACTTACAATTTGGAATTCTCCCTCTAAACAATTCAAAAGGAGATGTTCCTGTAGACTGATATGAGATCAGTCTATCATGTAACTCTTTCCTCCAACCCAGTCCTACTGCCTGCTTTGGACAGTTGTATAGCCTCTTTAATGGTTCTATGCAACCTCTCTACAGCCCCATTGGACTCAGGGTGATAAAGTGAACTTTTTTTGTGTATAATTCCAGACATTTTTAGAAACTCTTCCATTTCACATTAATAGAGTTGAACCCCATTACCAGTAAGTCCTGGTGGAGCCTCACTCTCAAACACCAAATTAAAAACCTGATGATACCCTTGGTAGTTATGTTAGTAACTGATTGTACTACAGGCCATTTGGAGTACAAATCCATTAAAACCAATACATAAGGAGTATCTGTCACCCTCTTTAGAGGTCCCACCGAATATGATGCAATATCTTGCCACCGCATAGTTGGCTGTTCACCCCCAACCATAGGTGCATCTCTTCGTTTGAGGACTTCATCACTATTAACACACTTGGAACACTCCCTGGTCACTCACTCAAACTGCAAATGTAAACCTTGCCACCAGAAATCTAATCTAATTCTATCTTTACTCTTCACAACACCAAGATGACCTAAATGTGCCAAACCAATGACTCTCTCCCAAAGATTCAAAGGAGACACCAATCTGGATCCCCTAAACAGCAAACCATAGTTTTCAAATAACTAACGTATTATTAATTTATAAGACCTCCAAGTCTCTGAGAATTTATCTTCACTTTTACCTTCAGATTTCCACTAACTCATCAAACCATCCAGACCTCTTTCTGCTCAATATCACCCACTGTAATTACACATACTTTGACCCATTCTTCATCTATATCAAGCTCTTCCTCACACACTTCTGAGTCTAGAGACATTAAACAAGACAGTCTGCTGTCTTGTTATCACAACCTAGTAAATAAATTCCAGAAGCAAAACCACCCACTTACGACTTTGCACAGAAACATTACCAAAGCTTTCGCAGGAAAGAATCTCTACCAAAGGCTTGTGATCAGATTTAACAACAAACTTTCTTCCCCAAAGAATAAACGCACATTTACCAATGGCCCATCTGACAGCCAAAGCTTCTTTCTCAATCACTGAATAGTTTAATTCAGCATCCTTCAACCAACTAGATGCAAAAGCAATCGTTTCCTCTTCACCATTCATTGTTTGCTCCAACACAGCTCCCAAACCTTTCTTACTTGTGTCAGTGATGAAAACACATTCTTGCCATGATATGAAAGCCTTTAAACTTGGAGCATTTTGTAAATATGATTTAGAAAATTAAATTCACTATCACATTCTCGGGACCAGTTAAACAAATTATTTTTCCTGGTCAATTCTCGGGTAGCATGTTTTTTCTGCCAAATTCTCCATAAATCGGCCATTGTACTTAATCATTCCCAAAATGGAAAAACCCCTTCTTTACAAGTAGGTGCTTCTACTTTTCTATGACTTCTATCAGATCTTTTTTTTGGGCAAACCCCTTGTACATTAATTTCATGATCCAAATATAAAATCTCCTGTCTCCCAAAACAACACTTCTTCAGACTTAAAGTTAACCCATTGTCCTTAAAAATATTCAAAACGTGTCCAACCCTTTCATTGTCTTCCTTCCAGTCTGACCTATAAATCAGTACATCATTCTAATAAAACAAAATTCCCTTAATACTATTCAGGAGGGCATACATTCCTCTCTGAAACACTGAAGCCATAGTCATCAAATCGAATGGCATTCTCAAAAACCTAAAGGTTGCAATAGGAGTGATGAATGCAGTATAATTCTGATATTCAGGATGTTGATGCACCAATGCGAGATCAAATGTTCTAAATAATTTTGCCCTTTCCTGAGTGGTCAACCTTTCTGTAATATTTGGCAATGGAAACTTATCCACCACCACTATCTGCACCGAAAGATGAAAATATTTACTGTAGCCCAATCAGACTAATTACTATGTTTATACGCCGATAAAATAAAATCTCTTATTAGTCTGGGCTATGGATACCTAATCAGGGGTAAAATAGATGACAGCATTAAAATTGCGGCTAAATGGTCTGACCGTTTGGGTATGAATATCACTTCCACACAAATTACAGCTTCATTATGTCATATAAATAAAATAGTCCATTCATCTAATGTAAGACTACAATCGTATAGAACCATCACGCAGTTATACTACATACCACAAAGAATTTCAAGATGGGCACAGGGTAATCAATTAAGCGATAGATCAAAATGCCCGAAATGCGACTTGAACGCAGCTGGCATAGAACACATGCTTTTCTCGTGTCCAGGGTTAACTACATTCTGGAAGGGGATAATTGATGTTCTAAATAATAAACACATTACTACCCCACCTCTTACAACACACTTGGTCCTACTTGACATACAAGAAGATAATTGTCAGCATAAAGACTTGATAGCCATATTATTTGCCTGTGCCAGGTTAGTAATAGCTAGAGCATGGATCTTAAAAGAATCTCCAAATATAATGGAATGGTTTTGTTTGGTAAATGAAATAAGAATAATGGAGCTTTCATTAGCAAGACATAGAGGTCCACAGGCAATTAAAAAGAAGGAAAAAATATGGAAAAATGTCTTCGAATTTGAAAAATGAACTATAAGCTACTATAATATTATGAGGCTAAGCTTGTTGGAAATTATATCTTCTTTTTGCTGAATTTTCTAGTTCATGTCAAATTGTTTTCTCTGATTACTCATCTGTATTTCTGATTGCTTTTATGATGATAATTCTTGTTTAGTTGTTTTTATATTTTTACTATATGTAACTATTAGTCCTTGCTTTTCTTGCAATAATAAAAAAAAAAAAGGAAACTTATCCACCACTACCTTTTTGATTGGTGTTTGAAAATAAAATACACAAACAAACTTCTCCATTTGCTTTCCTAGTCACAACAATGGGAGACAACCACTCTGTGACTTTGACATGAGTGATGACTCCTGCATTGCACAATTTATCGAGTTCCTTCCGCACTTGATCTTGAACAGCCATTGGTAATCTATGCCCTTTTGCTGAAAAAGGCTTCGCTCCTTCTTTCATGACAATGTTTTTCAAATATCCTCACTGTTCTTTGATCATTTGGGGATACAATGCATCAGAATCCAGTTGTGCACTTTTTATTTGTTTAATTTGTATCTGTGGCTGAGAATTAGGATCTAACATGACATCTAACTCTTTGTGATGTGGCCAACTTAAAATGTAGTCACCCTTCATAGCCACATAAACTTTTCCTCAATTACCCTTGATGAAAAACAATTTTTGAGTTAAAATAACCAACCATTTCTATGGGTGTGCCCCCATGCCTTCCAGGTCTAACATCAACGGGTTCTAGACTCACACTCCCTTCAAACATTCTTTCAGAAATGCGTTTTTAAATTATAGTACGCTTTTAACAAGAATCAAACATCATCAAAACTTCCTTCCCTCCAATTTTACCTCCACTCCTACCCTCAACCTGAAGATTAATTTCATCAAAAATCTCATCATGTACCTCCTGCACTTCTTTCATCTTTTTTTCCCACACTCTCACTCCTACAACACCTAGCAAAATGTCCCTTCCTCTCACACTTATTACAGTTTGAGCTATTAACAGGATAGTCTTTGTAATTGGCCATGTAAACGACCCGGCATCACCTGAAACACTGTCCTCTGAAAGTTTTCCCTTTATCATCATCCCTTTGTTTCTTCGTCTGATTCACTGTCATGACTGCCTCTTTTTTCTGCATCCTTAGACTCTCCGTGTTTCAGCTCCAAGACACACTTCATCATATGTACAACTCTTTTTGCTACTATGATAACTTTATTTAACTCACCTACATCTTTAAGCCATAACTCCTCACAAACTTTCTAAAAACTGCTGCATAATAAGAAATTGATCTCCGATTCTCTCATCAACAAGGGGACCAAATGTACATGTTGCTGCTAGCTTGCTTGACTCAGTAACGTATTTTTCCACTGTTTCATTATCAGCTTGTCTGCCCTTACCAAAATTATATCTTTCCAAATGTATTAAAACTCTGGCCAAGAAATGTAAATCAACTTCTTATGCAAATGTCATATTCACTGAAACCCCTGCTAATATCCCACTCCAGTTTTGGTAGATGTTCTAAAATCTTCTGACCCTCTGTGCCTAAACTATACAACAACAAAGCCATCTTTCTTTCAATGCTCATGTTAGGACCACAAGCTTTCAAATAATTCTCAAATACCACATCAGCCTACCCCAATGGCGGATCTCCAGGATGACAAAAAAAGGAGAAGGCATTTTATTGTGCATGTTCCCCTCCAAATTCCAAATGAACTCAAAATCCCGAAGCAGAAACAAACCAAAAAGTCCCCCTCAAAGATAAAATATACAATGTGTAAAATAACAGAAATCTCCTCTTCCTAAAGTTCCAATAACACAGTTTAATCTTTCTTGAGTTCCGGTCAACATGTTTTTCTGTATCTTTCTGATAAAAACATTCTCTTACATAACAAGTTTGTCGATCTGCATAGAGCAAAAAGGTGTGCCTGTTTTCGAGTGCTAGCAACTTTCTCCTTCCTCCACGACAGGCTCCTAAAAAATTACATTTCCAGTAAAAATTCCCCTAGTCGAAGACGTAGGTATACTAGAAACAACCGGTTTTAATATCGCGCCGCAATCCAAAATTGATGTGATGCATGGTGTGTGACGCATGAGCCGTTTTGCATTTTGCCAGGGCCGGTGTCTGTTCCAAGTCCGGCCCTGTTCACTTCATGGAGGTCCCCATCCCCAAAATGTGATGTTGCGGATATAGGAATGACCGCTCAGGAGACTGGTAAGTAGGTTTTCTTCAAAGATTGAGTTTATTCTTTAAACGCCACATCCACAACCTTAAACTGACTGCTGTGGAATCCCTTAGCCAGTTACATCACCACATTCTACATCACTGACCAAGAGAAAGCATGGGATACCAAGGGAACATTTCTCACTCGATGTCTAACAGGTACCACATATTTCTTGAGTATTATCTTGTGCTGAGGCCCTTTGTACTTTCCCAATTCTCGTGTGAACACTCCAATTAACTTTTGTTATGGTCCGGCTTGATAGTGCAGCTGTCACCAGACTATTAAGTGAGCATTACTCGAGAGAGGCTTTGGCTTTGCCCACATGTTCTGACCAGGAGTACATATTTTGAATCGGCAGAAGTTGTACGGTTCCCCAAAAAAGCTTGCCCTTAACGCAACTGTGATTATTTCGCTTATTTATCCAGCTGGGTAAGCTTGAACTTTCAGGGGCACACACATGGCATTGGAATGCTATTAAAGTGTCTTAGATGACATGGGACCAGCTGTACGCCCCGTTATGGCATGCGCAAACGGGTTTGTGACCTCATGGGCCATGTACAAAGCCTATTTAGCGAATCGCAATTTATTTGCGACTCGCTAAATATGTTTTGCGACTTGCTATTAGGAAGGGGCGTTCCCTTTCTAATAGCGACCGCAAAGCTATGTACCAATATATTACGACCACAATTGCGGCCGCGAAACACTCGCAAAATATCCCCCCTCTTCAAGAGGGTGGTAATGGAGTTGCAAATGGGAAGGGTTCCCCAGGGGACCCCTTCCCCTTTGTCACTGGCTCTGAAAAGATTTTTTAAGGGCAGGCAATGTCCCAGGGACCAATACCCTCCCTTAAAAAATGAAACTAAAACGTTTCATTTCTTTTTTTTAAATGCATCCTGTTTTCCTTTAAGGAAAACAGGAAACAGGCTGCATAAAAAAAAATGCTGTGTTTAAAAGCAGTCCAAGACATGGTGGTCTGCTGAGCCCAGCAGGCCACCATACCTGGGAGGCCTTTCCATTCCCAATGGGGTCGCAAATTGCGAGTTGCCTATTAACATTCATGAGCCTCGCATTTTGCGACCCCATTGGGAATCTCTAACAGTGTCACTGACACATCCCAATTTGCGACTCGCAAATTGCTACTCTCAATTGTGACGCAATTTGCGAGTCACAAATTGGGTGGTCGTACATCAGGCCCCCTATCATTTATATTGTTTTTAGGTCGAGCCCAGAGCAGCGCATATGCTGCTTGCTCGACTTTTAGTGTAGGGTTAAAAAAGTGCTACCTACCAGAGGCTTTTGCTGGCCTGAAGCTTGAGTGCACGTGCGCGTGCACCCGCGCAGCCGCCATCTGTCTCCTCCGTCGCGGGTCATTAAGTTACTTTCCCCTCTGCCTCCGTCCGATCACTTTAACTTTCACTTTCATGGCTTGGCTTTTTTTTTCTTTTGTTTTCAGCACTCAGCCTTCAGCTTCATTTGTGTCTTCTAGATGTGAATCATGCTCCTCTGCTCCACTGCCCCTCCCTTCTCCCCCTCCTCCCCCTCCTCTTCGTAAGTTTCATTTGTGTCTTCTATCACTGTGAATGCTCCTGCTTCCACCAGGCACACACACCACCAGCCGTCAGTGCACGCTTCCACCAGGCACACACACCACCAGCCGTCAGTGCACGCTTCCATCAGGCACACACACCACCAGCCATCAGTGCACGCTTCCACCGGGCACACACACCACCAGACATCAGTGCACACATACCACCAGCCGTCAGTGCACGTTTCCACCGGGCACACACACCACCAGATGTTAGTGCACGCTTTCACTGGGCACACACACCGCCAGCCATCAATGCACGTTTCCACTGGGCACACACACCACCAGACGTCTGTGCACACTTTCACCGGGCACACACACTGCCAGCCGTCAGTGCACGCTTTCACCGGGCACACACACCACCAACCGTCAGTGCACGCTTTCACCGGGCACACACACCGCCAGCCGTCAGTGCACGCTTCCACCAGGCACACACACCACCAGCCATCAGTGCATACTTCCACCAGGCACACACACCACCAGCCGTCAGTGCACGCTTCCACCAGGCACACACACCACCAGCCGTCAGTGCACACTTCCACCAGGCACACACACTACCAGCCGTCACACACTACCAGCCATCAGTGCACGGTTCCATCAGGCACACACACTACCAGCCGTCACACACTACCAGCCATCAGTGCACGCTTCCACCGGTCACACACCACCAGCCATTAGTGCATGCTTTCACCAGGCACACACACCCCCCCAGCCGCGGGTACACGTTTTCACCGGGCACACGCACCACCAGCCGTCAGTGCACGCTTTCACCAGGCACCCACACCACCAGCCATCAGTGCACGCTTTTACCGGGCACACACACCACCAGCCATCAGTGCACGCTTCCACCAGGCACACACACCACCAGCTGTCAGTGCACGCTTCCACCAGGCACACACACCACCAGCCGTCAGTGCATGCTTCCACCAGGCACACACACCACCAGCCGTCAGTGCACGCTTCCACCAGGCGCACACACACCGCCAGCCATCAGTGCACGCTTCCAGCAGGCACACACACCGCCAGCCGTTACTGCACGCTTCCACCAGGCACACACACCACCAGCCATCAGTGCACGCTTCCACCAGGCACACACACCACCAGCCGTCAGTGCATGCTTCCACCAGGCACACACACCACCAGCCATCAGTGCACTCTTTCACCAGGCACACACACTACCAGCTGTCACACACTACCAGCCGTCAGTGCATGCTTCCACCAGGCACACTCCACTAGCCGTCAGTGCACGCTTTCACCGGGCACGCACACCACCAGCCGTCGGTGGCCGCTTTCACCAGGCACACGCACCACCAGCCGTCAGTGCACACTTCCACCAGGCACACACACCACCAGCCAACAGTGCACACTTCCACAAGGCACACACACTACCAGCCGTCAGTGCATGCTTCCACCAGGCACACACACCATCAGCCATCAGTGCACACTTTCACCAGGCACACACACTACCAGCTGTCACACACTACCAGTCGTCAGTGCACGCTTCCACCAGGCACACACCACCAGCCATCAGTGCACCCTTTCACAAGGCACACACACCACCAGCCGTCGGTGCATGTTTTCACCGGGCACGCACACCACCAGCTGTCAGTGCACTCCTCCACCAGGCACACACACCACCAGCCGTCAGTGCACGCTTTCACCAGGCACACACACTACCAGCCATCACACACTACCAGCCGTCGGTGCATGCTTCCACCAGGCACACACCACTAGCCGTCAGTGCACGCTTTCACCAGGCACACACCACCAGCTGCCAGTGCATGCTTTGACCGGGCACACACACCACCAGACGTCGTTGCGTGCTTTCACCAGGCACACGCACCACCGTCCGTCAGTGCACGCTTAGACCAGGCACACACACCACCATCCATCAGTGCACTCTTCCACCAGGCACACACACTGCCAGCCGTCAGTGCACGCTTCCACCAGGCACACACACTGCCAGCCGTCAGTGCATGCTTCCACCAGGCACACACCATCAGCCGTCAGTGCACGCTTCCACCAGGCACAAACACCACCAGCCGTCAGTGCACACTTACACCAGGCACACAAACCACCAGCCGTCCGTGCACGCTTCCACCAGGCACACACACCACCAGCCATCAGTGCACGCTTCCACCAGGCACACACCACCAGCCGTCAGTGCATGCTTTCACCAGGTACACACACATCACCAGTTGTCGGTGCACGTTTTCACCGGGCACACACACCACCAGCCGTCAGTGCAGGCTTTCACCAGGCACCCACACCACCAGCTGTCAGTGCACGCTTCCACCAGGCACACACTCCACCAGCCATCAGTGCACGCTTCCACCAGGCACACACACCACCAGCCGTCAGTGCCCGCTTTCACCCGGCACACACACCACCGGCCGTCAGTGAACGCTTCCACCAGGCACACACACCACCATCCATCAGTGCACTCTTCCACCAGGCACACACACTGCCAGCCGTCAGTGCACACTTCCACCAGGCACACACACTGCCAGCCGTCAGTGCATGCTTCCACCAGGCACACACACCATCAGCCGTCAGTGCATGCTTCCACCAGGCACACACACCACCAGCCGTCAGTGCACACTTCCACCAGGCACACAAACCACCAGCCGTCCGTGCACGCTTCCACCAGGCACACACACCACCAGCCATCAGTGCACGCTTCCACCAGGCACACACCACCAGCCGTCAGTGCATGCTTTCACCAGGTACACACACACCACCAGCCGTCGGTGCACGCTTTCACCAGGCACACACATCACCAGCCGTCAGTCCACGCTCCCACCAGGCACACACACCACCAGCCATCAGTGCACGCTTCCATCAGGCACACAGCCCACCAGCCACCAGTGCACGCTTCCAGCAGGCACACACACCACCAGCCGTCAGTGCACACTTCCAGCAGGCACACACACCACCAGCCGTCATTGCACGCTTTCATCGGGCAAACACACCACCAGCCACCAGTGCCCGCTTTCACCAGGCACACACACCACTAGCCGTCAGTGCAGCAGGCAGGCTCTTTTCAGAGTTTCTTGGTAAATATGTGTTCGATGCCTGGGAGGGAGTGCTGAGTATGCAGGTGCAGTGCATGAACTCCTGTGTGAGTGAGTCATGCTGCCTGGGGTCACTCACTCTGCACTTGTAAATTGCACCTGCACCAGGCTTTTTCTCATTTGCAAAATTCAGCGCATGCGCACAGCTAGGTAGCCCCCACACCTCTGGGAACGACTGCTTCCTACAACCAGAATGGAAACAACATTCAAAGCAATGAAACAAGTTCATTTGATGCAAAGAACTGTTAACACAAACCATGTCCAGCTATTGTAGATCTGGCAGCTCAAACAAAACAGCAACAAAAAACAAACAAGCATTGGTATAGCCAATAGGTCTAGCTTTTTGGACACTATAAGTATTTAGTTATGCAGCAGAATATCCTTGGTGCAACAACACCAACTGTTGCATGGCTAGACACTTATAAGTTCCAAATGCGAGACCTATTTGCTATGCCAATGCTTGTTTCTCTACCAGTACCAGCAGCACAGAGGGCAGTCATTAACATATGTGGATTTTTAGGTCTGGCTTGAAAGTGCAAATGTCACCTGACCTTTTAACTAACACCAGTATTATTCTACAGTTCATTGTTTCCAAGCAAATACATATCATGCTATTTACTTGTAATGCTTCACACTACCATATGACATTCCTTTGAAGCCAGACAGATTGGCATTTGCATTGCTTGTTTAGCTTGTTTCTATTAACTCGTCTACAGATCTCTTAGATTCATCCTTGGACACTCATATGCGTTATTTCCCAATCCTCCACATTCTAAATTTATCACATATCTCTTCTTGACGTGGCCAACCTAAAATGGAACAACCGTCATCCACTAAATAAACTTTTTCTCGGGTTCTACGACATTGAAAGTTTAAATCACCCCAAAAGAAACCAATAATGTTTAACTTGTTCCTTGTGTAACTTTCAGGACATATATCAGTGAATAGCAACTTCCTTTTTTTCTAAGAACACTAAACACATCTTGACCAACAATAGCGAACCAGGCACAAGAATCCACCATAAACTCCACCATTTGCCTGCCAACTACAATTTTCTATTTGGAAAGGGCTTTACTTTCTTTCCCCGTCTGCAGCTACACTCAAAATTAAATTAGGGTAAAATTAAATTAGGGTAAAAGTAGCCCAAGTAGCCCATAACGTTTCTTCAATTTTTTAAAAATTGTTTGTCCTCATTAAAACTTGATCTCTTAGTACAGTCATAATTTATTTTTTTGAATTGACATGTTGCTGCTAGATTTCTTAAAACTGCAGCATTATCATCTATACTCTTTCCAATTTCTTGTTTTTGTTAATAAAACTTATAGTGTACCATTAGTTGCTTTATGGCATAACCAAATCAGTTTAAATTGGAGGCATTCTGTACGGCAGGTAGTAATTTAAATTGTCTCAAACCTTCTCTCCCTAGAGTATTCCTAAAAGGGCCAATTTCCTTTTATTTGCGGTTTATCTGGGGTTCACCCAAGATAGGCAGAAAGAACGAGGAATTTTAATATCTAACATAGTTTCATACGGAAACATGACAACCTAAAATAATTCTAAGTGGTCCCGAGGTCTAAGAAGAGAAACTACCTTTTGCGATTTCTTTTTTTTATTTTTATAACAGAAGCATCTTGGATTACTTCGCCCACATAGTGTTGCATCATACACAAGGTGGCGCTGTTTTATAACACTGTTTGAGAACTCTCTGTGTAGCTGTGTGGTTTTGAAATACCCAAATTGGAACGCATATGTGTTTTATTAGGCAAAAAAAGAATTGCGCTGTATGTATATGTGTGGCCTCAAAGCGTGCGTGTGGTGACGCAAAAAACAAGTCCAATTCAAGATTGAACTCACCGCCAGTACAATGTTTCAGTACTATGCGGCAACTCTCTACACTGGCGCGCAGCATCTGTCATGGTCCTTGACTAAAATCGAAGTAACCGGAATAAGGAAACGGGCCTCCCCTTTGCATGGCATGGTATCATTCTTTAAGCTTGTCGCCAGTGTTGTGGTAAGAACTACACCTTCGCCCACAAATTGAGACCACTCGCTTTCTTATAGCAGAAAAGGCCACTTTATTCAGGATATGTAATTCATAAATTTCCCAACAGATCATTAAACATGTCAATTTGGCATTTGAACCGAAACCATTTCTTTATTTATTTATTTCCTTTCATCATAAATTTAGACTTTAAACCTAAACCATCAAACCATCTCTTTCCTTGTATTGAACTCATCATAACTTCCCCAACATTTTCTTTCATTTTTTCCCCTCCATTTTTGTGTATAATTCCCCCTATCTAACTAATAACTGGAGGAGCCCGCTCTAGCCTCCTCCTCCCTGTAGATTTTACGCCTCTAGCCATCTGTAATGGGAAACGCATCCTGAAGTGGCAAAACAAAAACCCATATAAGTATATGGATATAATGCAAATACTCGCATAAATGCTCATACTACTTGATACCAATGCATATAGACACATTCAGTATAAAACACATAAAAAATTGCATTCTGTGACCAAGCAAACCTGGTATGTGTCACCTCCCCTCCCACGTTCTGTTTTTTTTTTTGGGAGGGTGGGTGGGAAAACGCTAAGAAAAAACTAAACGCCCCTCACTACACTCCCTGCGCCTAATCTCCTCAGCAACTACGCAATGCCATCTCCCTGACGCTCTCTCTAACGCGCGCTCATGGGCCCTACCATTATGCGCGAAATCCGCAGGGGGAGACGTCTCGCGCCGCTCCCCCTGCGGATCCACTGGGCTCAATCAGGAGCTCTCCCGGCCAGAGTTCAGTGCCGAGGGGGCCCCTTGGAGCAAGCCCCACGCCAAAGTGAAAGGGCAGGAATGTACCGTATTTAAGCAGGATTGTTTCTGTGCGGGACAGTGCCTCTTCCTGTACAATAAACAATCTTGCTGAAAACACAGTCACCCTTGCACCTTGATGCAAGGGTGCCTGCGTTGACGCTAGGCAGCCAAAACAGCGCCAATGCAGGGAGAAAAAAAACAGGAATGCACCGAATTGCATAATTACGGTGCATTCCTGCCCTTTCCCCACGCCAAATCCCCATAAATGCTCACCTATTGACATCACAGTCGGCGTTGATGGGATCCCAGCAGAGCTTGCGAGATCAGGCTGTAAACATCAGTGCCAAGAACAACATAGATGGGGAGAATAGAGTCGTATAGGAAAGCAGGAATACAGATGGGAAACAGAAAATGATAGACAGAGACAGCAAAAGGGGAAGTGAAAAGAAAAGACAAAAAAAGGTCTGGAGAAAGGAACTTATTCGATTTCTGGAATAAGGTCCATCCTTACAGGTTAGAGAACAAACGAAGCTCAGTTGTGGTGCCGGCAGGAGTTACTCGGGAGGCCGATTCTGGGGTGGTGGGGGCCAGTTACCTAGTACAACAAGTAGTCGCAATGCAAGAGGTCTCGCACCTACGTGAGTCTGAGCTACTGGTATTGTAAATGACAATGCCTTTTATTTATGTTTTCGTTTTTAAAACATAAATAAACGATATTGTCATATACAATGACAATAGCTTGAACGTGCGTAAATGCGAGTCCTATTACATTGCAAATGTTATAACGTTGTCCCCCCCCCCGTGCTCTGCCCTAACGAAAGTGACATGCAGTTTTAATAAAATAAATAAGTGTGTCCGGACGCGATATCATTTTAATAAATACATTAGGAAAGCGGCCAGCTTTAAGTAAATAAATATTTAAGCGCGGCGCTATAGTTAAAGCTGACACGCTATAATTTTAATAAATACATTACAAAAGCAGCCAGTGTTAAGTAAATAAATAATTAAGCGCAGCCGCTATAGTTAAAGAAGGCACACTATAATTGAAATATATACATTAGTAAAACCAAAGGGCCTGCTGAGATGTCATGGGTGGCTAGAGTTGACCACCAGCAAGACAATGGTGATGGCCTTTAGCAGCAGGGAGGGCCTATGACGCTGCATCTCGCTCCGCGATCCACCCGATGAAACCTCTAGTACCACTCACATTGGTAAACAATCTCATCTTTATGGGTGACAGAGTTTGCCCTTGTCCCCTGGTAGTGGTGAACTCTGTGGATGGCTCCTCTCATCTCACTAGACTTCTAGTGTGCAGCCGTGTGGTTTCTATGATATCAGAGGTATCTTCATCAGGCTTTACGAGTTCAGCTTTGAAGGCTCCATTTCCACATGACCTGCAAAATCAAATAACCAGGTAGGTGGTACATCCATTTAAGTGGGCATGCCTAACAGGGATGAACAGCTGCAAACAACAGAAAGCTACGACTCAAATGTGAAACTAACTGTGCTAAAACCATAGTACTCTTTCGTGCAACGTCTGAATACCGCATAACATTTTAAAAGGCTATCTAGCAGGACCATAAACATTTATGAGCTTTCCTTTTTATATTTCTATTTGTTGTTAATTCTGGTGGTGTTTTTTCAGTGTTTTGTAATGTTTTTAAAAATGGTAAAAGTCAGAGGGTATCAGTGTGTACTATTCTTTGCTCTGTAAAAATCAAGAGGCTGTTGTTTTTCAGTGCTTAAGAAGAATTTGCCTTTTCTTTCTTTCCCTCATTCATTAATTGTTCATTCTTCCTCCCTTCTTTCCTGCTCCTAATTCCCTTCTCTCTACCTTGTCCTTGAGTTTACTCTTACAAGTAACTTTCAATATTTGCCTAAACTCCTTCTGGGTCTCATTACTCAGCAGTCAAAATGCTCTTTTGAGCGTTCCAGTCTCACACCATATGCTGGATGTTCATGGAAGGGGTGTGTTTGCATCACATTAAGATTTCAATGTGGCACATAGAAGTTTAATGTTGAGCTTTTAACACACCTTCCTGCTGCTCTATACTACAGACATATCAAATCGCCTGAATGAAGATTTTCTACTTGAGGCATGAGATGGGTACGTGTTGCTTTGTTAATCCAAGCCTGTGTCACACCACCGTATTCTTTGTCCCAAAAATGAAAATGCTAACAAATGTGCTATAAGTGCCTAATCTTATTCTATTCCTGATCCACCTGGTCATAGAGGGGAAGTCTGCTAAAGACTTGATATGCTTACAGTTGAGGTAGTAAAACGGCTTGGGGGCATATGTATCAAACGATTTTTCATTCGCAAATGCTGCGATTCGCAAAAATACAGCGTTTGCGAATGAAAAACCGCTAAACGCGATGTATGAGCTGTTTTATCATCGCAAAATTAAGGAATCGCAAAATTTGCGATTCCTTAATTTTGCGTAAGCATTTAAGGAATCTCAAATTGCGATTCCTTAAATGCTATGTATGAAGCACCCAAGTTGTGCAATTTCTCCCTAAGAAATCGCAAATTAACATCAACTTCAAGTTGGTGGTAATTTGCAATTTCTTTCACAAATGCACTTTTTGGCATTTGTAAAGGTGCCATGTGGCGCACATACATGCCCTTAGGGGCATGTATGTGCGCCATATGCGCACACATGTTCATTTCAGGGGTGCATCAGGGTGTCCTTATGACACCCTAGCACCCTTGAAATTATTCTCAATTTGTGATTCTCAAATTGCGAATCGCAAATTGAGAATGACTTCACATTCATTCCTATGGGCCTCTTGGCCCATAGAAATGAATGGGAAAGTATTCCTTATTTGCGATTTCGCAATTTGCTAATCGTAATTAGGGAATACTAAGAATTGGCCAAAAAATTGCGATTTTCTTAATACATCCTGTTTTGCAATTCTCAAATAGCGATTTCTAAAAAATCGCCATTTGAGAATCGCAAATAAGGATGTTGATACATATGGCCCTTAGTGACCTGCAGGATGCCTTGGGTTATTTGTCTGTGTAGCTCACACTGTGAATTAACTTTAGATTACAATGTTGGGCCATTCCTATGGGACTTTATGTTTATTTGAAAGCTAGGGCACGTACATGTGGCCACGAGTAAAACCAGGTACTGCACCAATGTTTCTTCCGGGACCTCTCCTGCTACCGTCAGCTGTAGTTCACTCTCAGGGTCTGAGAACCCTGAGAACCTTTAAAATCGCTCCGTGATTGCAGCCACATATTTACAACGAAAGGACGGCTGCATGGTCTTGATGCCCTCAGTAATCCCTGACAATTCAGCTAGCAGTGTAATGTACTTATCAACCACCACCTTATCACTATAGGTGTTATAACTGCAATAACTCCTATGAGTTGGTCGAAGACAATCAGTATAGAAGCATTGCTGGCCCATAGGACCTGTGCATTTACCAAACATTAAGCATGCAAAGAACACTAGTCTTTTACATCATGGAGTTGGTGAGTGTGGTACAGCAAATCCACAGAGCCCCTGAAGTATGTCAGTAAGTGAAACCTCCCTGCCAGGCAAAAAAGCCAAACAAATGACAACATCCATCAAAGCTGTTGCTCGAGACCCCAAAACGTTCATACAGGGTGATAATGCAGAGGCACCGAAGAAGCACCTAATAATAGTTGGGTTATCGAAGGTACTTCATTTGCCACTTCATCTGCGCAACTTTCACAACTAAACAGGCGGCGAGGAGCAACATTGGAGCACTAGACGTGTGGTGCCTAAACAAACTAAAACCGTCTCTGTGTAATAAATCCCTTCAAGTAGAAGAAGGTCAGGGTCAAGGATCCCGAGTCATAGAGCCTAGTGTGTCATTTAGAGGTCCCAAAGACCCCAAAGATCTTAACCAGGATCCAAGCAAACAAGGAGATCTGTCTTCAAGCGATGCAGCATTTCTACGAAGATGATGGGCAAGGTGCAAACCAAAGTCAAAATACCCAACCTCCCTTTGAGTCATCAGGGTCTCATACTGCAGCAGCTACCTTAGGTGTTCAGCCTACCAGAGCAAGTGAATTAGAAATAGCAAGAGATGATTTCAGCAATTAAAACACTAACATTAAGACTTGAGTAGCCATGGTTTATGAGACATGTCAACTCATTCAAACACACAGACAGGGAAGAGACCATGCTGAGGTTAAGATTGACCGAGTTCACTCACAGAAACTGCCAGATCAAGATCAAAGAAAGCTTTATTCGAATTGTTTAGACAAATTCATAAAAGCATACAAATTCAATCGCATTTAAGAAACAAGAGTTAAAATCAGTCTGAATTCAGATCATTTTACATACAGAGTTAAAAGTAGGTAAGAAAAACTGTTAAAAAAGTTTAAAAGACAATTGATACTATTAAAAATCATTTTGTGTTAGCATACATTTTGGCAAATTTCAATTTAAATTGTATTTCTGTACCTCACGATTGCTCTAAGGAAAGAGGATACAGTACTAATAGTGCACTCATCGTCTAAGGTTCTTAGTTTGTCGTATGCCCCTCTACATGACCTTAGACCCCAGGAGACAAGGAGAGGTTTCAGCAATTTCCTCCTTGGATGGGAATAAAAAGAACAAAAGAGGATACAATGTATATTTGATTGTGTAGACACATCGTCACAGGGACAAGTTAGTTTTTCCCTGGACCAGTCATTGCACTGCGGAAAAGTTACAAGTCTAAAAAACGTTTCCAGGCGGAAATAGGTCAGAAGCATGCGATGGTATAAAGGTTGCTCAATCACAAGATAAAACTAACTGCCAGATCAATCAGAGAGATGTTGGGATTACTGCTCCAAGGATTAAAGAGCTGAAACAAAGAACAGCTGATACTGAAGATGGGGTCTCTAGGATACAAGCGGGGATGTAGCTCCTATTGATGTGCTTTTCAGACCATCACAATGTAAAAGCAAAGAACGGCAGTGCTAGGCACACCGCTGAATAAGGGAGGATGACATGATGTTGGTGCCTCTTGACTTGGACTGAGACAATGCTCATAGTTCAGCTTTGAACAGTAAACACAAGCCATATGAAGAGTCATGCTCCCAGAGAAGGAGTGGAAGTAGCTCTGAGGAATCCAATGGGCCCAGAGACTTTGTGGGTGGTCAAAAGGGCATATGAAGCAGCTTGCCATGGCTCGATAGACCATAGCTGGAGCATCCATCATAGAAAAGTGCTTACAAGTAGACTCTACGATTCTTTCGAGCTGTTCTTACAAGGGAGACCTTCCTAGACTATCTCCGTTTGGACAGGTCCTGGCTGGGATATGTTAAATGCATTTTTAAGATTGTGAAAATTGAGGGGTACTACATAAACCCAGACGCTATCACGAGTGGTATCCAAATACTGGTGAAAAAGCTGTTTTACAATTAGAAAGGCTGGCCGGCAGAGAGGTTTATCAATCTCAGACAGCTTTAAACTATTTTCCCACGAAATCCTCATTGGGGTCGGAATTGTATCTGTCACTAATCCACAATGGAGAGTATATATTTTATCTCACCAGGTTTCACTTTAAGGTAATTAATTTCCTTGCATCGTTCCCTTGTCAGGGTTCCTGGTTTCCTAATCTCCCTCATTGTCCCTGTGACCCAGTCCTAAGCAAAGCACTCTGCACTTTACGCTGCCCTGTAGTCTGTACTCTTCTCATAGGAAGCATTTCCTGGTCCCAGTTTTATGTGGAGCAAATTATGGACAACACAGTAATTCTTTTAACCTGCTGCAAAAACTGGACACCCCATAAACGTGTTTAATTTCACCAAATGTGCCATAGCTTAAAGAAAGAGATATGGGCAAGCACCAGATATATAAAGATTATTAACTATGAAGATATGCTCTTTGAATTTGTGGGGCAGTTTTATGTCTTTATGTCTGTATACTGCATTGTTACGACTATTTTAGAAATGTTTACTGTATTTCATGTCCGTGCTTTCATGCCTGAAATTTCAGTCAACGTTTATTATGATGATGAGGCTACAATTATACTGCTTTGACACCAGAGGGCACTAAAGCAGTAAATATGTTACAAAATGTAATATACAGTGTTTCGTGACCCAAACTGTGGTTCACGAAAGTCCAAGCAATATATTAAGATGGCTTCACATTTTGTATATATCTTGTCACATTTGCTGGGCATCAAAGAAAGGAGTCAAATGTCAGTTTATGCAATATGTTTATGCTGCCTCTTTTTTAACATGGGAAATTGAGTTTACAAACTCTGCTCACTTGGCAGTCAGAGAAAGAGAATTAAAGAGAATTATGTGACAGTCTTGTGGTACAGAGAGTGTGAAAGGAAGGTGAAAGGAAAGACTGGAAGATGTCATTTACTGTAACATAAAACTAAATGTAAATACCTATAAATTAGCTGTACAGATCCAACAGTTAGGAAAGCAAAAATGAAGCACATTTTTTGTAATTCTCAAGTGTGATTTTAGCAAAGATTTAATCAAATCAAAACAAATTATGGCACTTTACTTGGTGATGTACAAGAGATAATCACTGAAACACGATTTCCACACATTATCATTTGTGTGCAATATATGTTTATCAGTAATACTGTATGAAGTTGTGCTGTCTGTAAATGATAGTACACTGCCACCCGATACTTTCGTTTCATAAAATAATCGCTCGCCTTATGTTCATTAAGCCTGGACGGGGCACAAAAGTTTGTTGTTCTAAAAAGTGGGTCATGCGTCTAAAAAGTTTGGGAAGTGTGGAAAAGTAAATTTTGCCATGTTCTGTGTCCCTACGTGTTCCCCATCTTATGTTATATGTGCATGATTAATATGCATATGTATTCCTTTTGATCGATTAAAGACGCAATCACAGTTGTGTCCATCTCTAGTATGTCAGTTCCCAGTTCTCGTGAAAGCTACGAGTATTGAGCCTATGTAAAGCTACGTTGCCACGTTTCACAGTGTGCACGTTATTCCATTGTAAAGTCCCCGTTTCTAGGCCTCAAAAGGGCCTGGACACCAGATTCAGCTCCTGTCTCCTGAACCCTCGCTGAGGAGCGATACAGCCCCCACCTGTATTCCTGACCCTTCACTTACTTCCTGCCTCACAGTGCCCGGCTCGGCCTGGCTCTGCCTGCCAGTCTGCCAAGAGTATGTTATGATTCTAGTTATCAGTCCAGCCCTCCTTCTCTGCATTCCTAAGCTACTGAATCGCATCAATAGTTTCCGTCATGGTCTAGCCTTTACGTCTCCATGTAAGAGAAATACTGTATTAATGGTCATTTAATATTCCTCAACACACACTACATGTAGAATAATGCATGCACCAGTCTTAGAGTCTGTTAGCCTTTACCCTGATAACTTTTGGATTCTATCAACATGTTCTCTAAACATCAGATACTAGATAGTGTTTAGGTACATGTCGCTCTGACTCTCCAGACTTCAGTCTCTGCTCCTAGCGCAGAAGTCATAGCCCCCAGCTTCTCCTAGTAACACGTCATTGTCAGTTTGCGCGCACCAGTAGGTTAGAGGTCCCGGCTCCTTAGGTAGCCCCCTCCATGTTTCCGCCCCATTTATGACATATTCTGTTACGTTCACATCACATGTCTATGTATACGCCTCCTGTTACACCCACTTTCACCCTTATCTTTCGCGACTGCTACGCACCCCACCCACTGCTCCGCCTACTGTATGTACTGTAATGCCATTGTTTTAGTATATATACTTGTGCATTGTTATTAAAAGTTGTGCAGCGCTGCCATCCTTTTCCTGTGCAGGTTGTCCTGGTCCTGTCCTTTATGCTGTATTAAACCTGCAAACTCCTACTACCTCGAATCTTGACTCTTATTTATTGAGCTATCTGTTATTGTTATATCCAGTCAAAAATAGAGGTATTATTTATTTATTTACCACATAATGGCGCCCGAATAGGGACTTGCCCTTTCCCCACGCGCCGGTGAAGCCACGCAGGCCCCCTGATCCTCTGCAGCCGTGACGGAACCATACCGTGCACGTGCAGATATTTCTGCTTCAGGTATCCCTCAGGCCCACGGAGGAGACGGAGGTTGCGGTCCAGCATCCAGACGAGGCGGTGGAGGAACGCGGCGAGTCCCGACCAGAGCCCAAGCCGAGAGTCCAAGGTCCGAGGTATCCGGAGGCCCACCCGTAACAGAAGTCCGAAGTTCGTCCGTCCGTCGTCGTAGCAGTCCAGTCCAGTCCGAGGCCTTCCGTTCTTGCTGCCCGGTGAGTACCGTTGCTGGGGTAGTATCTAGACAGGGTCAATTGCATTGTCTCTGGTCCGTGGGTTTGGGGTACACAGACCCAACACGAAGTGTCCACTTAGGTGGATGCGGGTCCTGACGTGTCTCTTTATGAGACCGGTAAGTTTCGTACTGTTTTAGCAGTGCATCTAGTTTCTGTTCTAGTCCATTCTGTTCTCGAGAAATTCTGTATTCTGTTTCCAGTATTCCAGGTAGTATTTTGTCAGAACTGTTATTTTAAATGTCATTCATGTATTTTAATGTCGTGGTATGAAAGTGGTGTAATTATCGTGTTCATTGTGTATTGTATTGTGTCTAGACTACAGTTCAGTCATGCCGTTGTTTTCCAAGCTACGTCAGTTAAAAACTAGGAAAGGTCTGTTAGAAGAAGCAGTTCCTGTCCCGCCTAGGGACAGTCCAGGTCATTTTATGTATCAAAAGCATGGCATAAGTGCCATATTATATCTAGATTTATGGGTGGAGTACACCAAACAGTTAGAAGAAAAGTATAGATGGCCCGTATCAGGTACGTGGGATGCCGAGTGCATCATGCGAGTAGAAGAAGTATTATGGAAAAAGAAAGCCAGACAGTCACAGAAAGATGCCATCGAGTTATGGCGCAAAGAATCTCATAAAAGAACAGAAAAAGAAATCAGAAAGTCGGAATTAAGTAGAGAATCCACAGAAAGAGCCCAAGAAAGGGAATTAATCGAAATAGGTGAACGAGTTAAAACCGAACAGTCAGACAGACAGAGGAATGCCCTCATTAAGGGTATGTATCCTCTTCTTGCCGAGGGCTTGCCAAAAGCAACCCCGGAAGCATCCAGTAATTTTCCGCCACCTTTAGTTCCGACCAAGCTACGTCACAAACCGACCGCAGCTGATATTTTTATCTCGTCCTATTTGGACGACACAGTCCCAGAATATGCAAATCCTGTTCGACCAGCTCCTGTAAATCCTCCAGACACCGGGGCACCTTTTGCAGTACCTGTTACGGTACCCCCGGTCCAGCCCGTAGTACAAATCCCCGCCACATCAGTCACCTTGCCAGCACGAAGAGTATCAGTCGATGATTCCAGTATAGGGGCCGCAGGAGGAGGTCCTCCTGGTACCCCGCCGCCAAATAGACGTTTAGGACCAGTCGAGTTACATGAACGTGCGTTACAGCGTACGCCCAAATATAAGTCCGTTGCAGAAATCAGGCGAGCTCTTACTGAATGTTGTTATGATCCAGTCCCAGGCGAGGATGGTATGGTTATATATTCCATACGTATAAGACAGGTGTCCGAGTATTTGGTCACCCTACCGAATATGAAAGAAGATCTAGACCGAATGTATCGTTTCATTCGTACAGGACAAGATCCAGAAAGTATTGCTGAAGTCATGTCTCTCAGGAAATCCGAGACCCAGTTTATGCTATTAAAGTTTCTGATCAATTGTTTAATACGGGAACAAGATTCCCCGACTAAAGATCCGACCGAAATGAGAATCCTGACAAAGTGGAGTGATAATATAGCCGAGGGTAAGCACAAGACACTCAATAGTATAGAGCATATGTACAAGAAAATTCGTAAAGAAATAATAAGGTTACACGAACAACGTCAAGAAGCACAAGTAAGCGAGAAAGAAAATGACTCTTCTACTGAAGAGGTAGAGGACGAGAATCCCGCCAGAATAGCGTATGTAGGTAAATCTAGATTTCCAGACCGACATTTACGCCTAGAACACAAGAAAGTCTTTCATCATCCAGCACCGGAACAAGGCTCTCTGGAACAAGTATTTCAAGCTACCGATCACATTCTGAAATCACGAATCGGTTATAATGAATTAAGTACCATGCATGAACAAGAACTAGCCCGATCAGCAGTCCGATGGACTACTGATTCTACCACTTTTCCAGACGAAATAGTGGCACAAATGTTTCTGAAACTGCCCCCAGCCAAGCAACGACTGGTGGGTATGTATATGATCCAACACCTCATCACTCTGTATGAGGGTCAACATTCCGATCCAGGTCCGTTACATGATGTCCTGAACGAGTTACTCCAGTATAGATGGAAAGGTTTAGGCACCGATTTAATTAGTGTCATTCTAGAACAGCGCCACAAATATAGTATGTTTTTGAACCCGCATTTTGTTCATGTCTCACCTCCAAAAAGTAAACCGTTTTACATAGATAGACAGCATCCGCTACGAGAAGTACACCCAGTTAGGACAGCGGGTGGTGAAATGCAACGAGTATTTGTTTACACCCCAGTTACCAAGATGGAACTCTTAGAGATGAAGAAATTAATTCCCTGTCACGACAAAGATCCAGCAGGGTTCCACCGAGAATTAAAAGACATGCTCCGTATGGGAGAATACACGTATCCAGATATCATTAAAATGTTAAAAGTCCTGTTGCCCGCAGGGATATATGAAAAACTCAAGGAAAAAGATTGGGAGGTGGGAGAGAAAAAGATCGATTGGGCAGCTCTAGAAGCTGAAGATAAGATACGAGTACCAGGTACCGGTCTTGGAGAGAAATGTAAAGAATTACCTGAACTATTAATACAAGTTTTGCCAAGATTATTAGCGACTAAAAAGGAAGACTGGGATGCAATCTCAGCCTGTAAACAGAAACAAGACGAAGACACTAGTGATTTTTATTCTAGATTTGAGAAATGCTTTAGCATTAACAGTGGTCTCAAGACGAGTAGTGAGTCATACCCTCATCTCTTTGTTACTAAACTAGTCGAGAATTCAAGTCCACAAGTTAAGAATCGAGTTTTGAAAGTCGAAAGTACATGGCAAGCTAATACTCCGTCCCAGATGCTTCAGATGCTCCAGTATCACCAGAATAGAATCAGAGAAGAGCAAGATCACGAAAGGAAACGTATGAAAGACACGAAAATGAAAGTATTAGTTGCACAATCTGTCCCTCAAGACAGTCAGAAGAGGGGTCCGAATCAAGCCAGTCATCCTGCAGCTCCCGTTAAAGGGACATGCAATTATTGTAAACAGCAAGGTCATTTTATAAACGAGTGTGCAGTTCTGAAACACAATATAGCCACTAGAAAAACTAAAGAAAGACCACGTCCGCCTAGACAAGAACAAGTTTCACAGACTTCTCAGCCACAGAATGCACAACAGATAGTTCCAGCACCGCAGCCTATTGCTGCAACACAGCATGTTACACAGCAGATGTACCAGTATGCACAGTCCGAGTATCCAGAGTACCAGCAGTACTCATGAAACAGCCTAGAGAGGGAGGTAGGCTTGCCTCTCATCGAGATACCTGTAGATCAAGAGGGTCCCTATGTTCACAGTCAAGTATTAGGGAAAGACAGAAAGTTTCTGATTGATACAGGGGCAAGTAGGACGACCATTAGTCACGACGAGGTTCCAGGGGCTCCGCTCTCAGGCTCTAGAAATGTTTCCCTTGGATTTTCAGGAAAGCCTATTGTAAACGAGATATCAAAACCAGTTACTCTAGAAGTAGGTCCATTGTCCCGAACTACTGATCTGTTACTTACTAAATCATGTCCAGAAAATGTGTTAGGCATTAAGACACTGAAGGAATTAGGTGCAGTTATTTGCTGTTCCCCAGAGGGAATACGTTTGTTTTTACGTGACTTCAAGGGTCACTATGTTTTACGTGATTTTGATCCGAGATTATTGAATGTCCCGCAGCATCTATGGGCACAAGGTCCAACTGATGTTGGTTTTATGCGAATCACACCCCATCGTGTGACTCTCAAGCAAGGTGTAGTGTTACCACGAATCAGACAGTACAGATTGCCACCTGAGGCTGTAGCAGCCTTATCCAAAATTATTGACGAGCTCATGGCTCAAGGAGTAGTTGTAGAAACTGACTCCAATGTATGTAATTCTCCTATTATTCCAGTCATGAAACGTACTGATCCAAATGCACCCCCAGTATATCGATTAGTGATTGACCTTCGAGAACTCAATAAATGTATTATCCCCCAGTACCCAGTTGTTCCAGATATTTCATCCCTATTGACAGCTATTGATTCTGAGGCAATATTTTTTACTGTAATCGACCTCAAGAACGCATTTTTCAGTGTTCCAATTCATCCAGACAGCCAGTACCTTTTCGGTTTTTGTTTAAATGGAAGGAGCTATAAATTCACACGAGCTCCTCAAGGTTTCACAGAAAGTCCTAGTATTTACAGTCAAGCACTTAAGAGACAACTAGACAATATTCACATGCCAACTGACACTGCCCTGCTCCAGTATGTCGATGATCTACTGATCACAGCCCGTTCTGAACGTGCTTGCGAGCGAGCATCGCTCACAGTTCTGTATTTCCTAGCCGAGATGGGGCACAAGGTGTCCCCTTCAAAACTTCAATTCTGTGTCCAGCAAGTGATCTACTTAGGCCACTTACTGTCCAAGTGGGGTAGGCAGTTGACACCCGATCGTATCCAGTTAATAGCGAGTCTTCCACAGCCCAAGACACAGAAGGAGGTACGAGCTTTTATCGGCCTTACTTCTTATTGCAGACAATGGATTCCTCAGTATGCATTTCTAGCCAAGCCACTGATACAGTTAACGACACAGGAGGCAGCCGTATCGACTGTTCTCCCTTGGACATCTGAACATACACTTAGTTTTAATGAGTTAAAGAAAGCCTTATGCCAAGCTCCTGTTCTAGCTACACCGAACTACAGTAAGCCTTTTACACTTTTTGTCACAGAACGTGATGGTACAGCATTATCTGTTCTTACACAAGATCAAGCAGGACAATACAAGCCCTGTGCTTATTTTTCGAGCACATTAGATCCAGTAGCCCAGGCTCTGCCTGCGTGCCTCAAGTCAGTTGCAGCCACAGCACTAGCTATCAGACAAAGTGATTCCATAGTGTTAGGACATTCCTTGACAGTACAAGTTCCACACTCCGTGGAAGTTCTTTTAAACCGAACACAGACTCAGCACTTGACAATTGCACGTTTGACAGGTTATGAACTGACACTGTTCCAGCCACACATAGAAATCAGACGCTGCAATGTTCTAAATCTACACTGTTACCGTCAGTTACTTCAAATCCTGCCACACATGACTGTGTGGAAGTAGTTAACACCATGACTAAGCCAAGACAAGATCTGACAGATATTCCAGTACCAGATCCCGACCTGACACTTTATGTGGATGGTTCATGTATGAGAACAAGTACAGGAGATCTAGTAGCCGCGTATGCAGTGACTACTGACACTAAAGTTATTGAAACACATCGTATTGACACTCTGTCTGCTCAAGCAGCAGAGCTAGTCGCTCTGACCCAAGCCTGCATACACGCCAAGAACCTGAAAGTTAACATTTACACAGATTCACGCTACGCATTTGGAGTCGTACACGACTTTGGAGTGCTCTGGCAGGAGAGAGGTTTCATGACTTCTCATGGAACCAAGATTCAGCATGGTCTCCTTATTCAAGCTCTGTTAGATGCAATACATTTACCGACAGCTATCGCTATCATGAAGTGCAAAGCACATACGAAAGTCACAGACATTATTTCTCAAGGAAATGATCTAGCAGATCGAACAGCCAAGCTCACAGCACAGACACCAGACATACCCGTTAACAAGACACCGACATCCACTCTAGAACAGACTACTTGTATGACAGTTAAGGACCCTACTCAAGATGTCATAGATATCCAGTCACATGCTACTCCCGAAGAAATCAAGAAATGGTCCGAACAAGGAGGGGTCCAGACAGATCAGGGATGGTTGACGAAGGGAAAAGCCACATGGTTTCTCCCCGACTCTATGGTTCAAGTCATTATTAATACCGCACATAGTCCAGCACACTTAGGAGAAAAAGCCATGTTAGACAGTATCCAGAACATTTGGTTTAACAAGCATTTACGAGCTGCAGCTAAGCAGAAAGTCCGTACCTGTATGATATGTTGCCAGTTCAATCCTGGTAAGAGTGTCCCGGTGGAACAAGGTGGATTCCAGCCCCCTGACCACCCTTTTGAAGTCCTCCAGATGGATTACATTCAGATGGAGCGATGTCGAGGTTTCAAGTACGTCCTTGTAGTTGTATGCGCTTTGTCCAGGTGGACAGAAGCATATCCAGTCCCAGATTACACAGCCGCGACCACTGCCAAGCAGTTGGTTCGTGAATATTTCCCCCGTTATGGACTCCCTAGGGTCGTGTATTCTGATAACGGCCAGCCATTCTCATCTGAACTCATGAAACACGTTTCCCTTTTGTTAGGGTACCAGTGGAAGTTCCATTGTGTACGCCATCCAGAAGCAGCAGGTCTCGTAGAGAGACATAATCAAACCTTGAAAATCCGTATTGCCAAAGTGTGTCAAGAAAAAGGTGTAGACTGGCTAGTAGCCCTGCCAGTCGCCCTGTTTTATATGCGCATGGTCGCACATTCCAGATCAGGTCTGTCCCCGTACGAGGTCGTATTCGGCCGCCCCCCAAATATGTGGGGTACACCTAGACCCCGAAGTATTACAGATGTTTCCAGTAATATGCTGACAGATTACCTAGCTTCCTTGATGTCTGCCCTACACTCTTGTCGTTCACAGGTTGCCGCCGCATTTCCAGACAATACCGAGGTGAAACCGCATGAAATCGTTCCAGGAAGCTTGGTTCTTGTCCGGAATTTCGATCGTTCAAGTCCGCTGGAGCCTCGCTGGAAGGAACCGAAGTTGGTCCTTTTAACCACCCGCACTGCCGTCAAGTTGGAAGGCAGGAAGGGGTGGCTACACTTGTCGCACGTCAAGAAATTTCACGGATCCCGACTAGAAACTGTGTCCAGAAACATTTCCAAGGATTGTCAAGATTTTAAAGACTACCAAGATACTATTCTTAAGGACTGTCCCGCAAATTACATTGATACCAAGCCTCCCCTGTTAGAGAAAACTCCGCAACAGGAGTATAAGTTGAAGCTCCGGTCTAGTAAAATAAGTCAGCCAGTTTAATTGTCTAAGTCCTCCCCTAGGTGAACCGGTTAGACAGGTATCTGACATGTATGAAATAGACCCCCATAGTGAGAGAGTTAGTCAAAACTAAATCCGATGTATCGTTTTTCTAAGTTTCATATTATTTTTCAGCTTGATGGTTAGCTGCACGAGTTATGCATTTCATTTATGTTTTCCAATTTCTCATGCAAATAAGTCTTCTAATGCTACAGTAGAGCACACGTTTAGTGATCTGCCTCCTCATGAACTATCTTATCGTCTTGCTATGCGCAACAATTCATTTATCCGTATGTTACATTATTCACACCAGACCAGCAATGCCACTAATTGTTGGGTGTGTGGTCGACTCCCCCCTTTCCAGACACCAAAGGGAGTTCTGCCACTGTTTCCTTATCCCTTTTCACATAATGGTTCATGTGGAGCCTGGTCCATGTTAACGTCATCCTCAAATGATATGTCCTTTCTGAACAGTACATGTTTTCCAGACAAGCAAGGTCTTCCTCACAGAACAGGGTTAGATCTAGAAAATGAAGTTTATAATTTGGGTAATTATTCTTCGAATTTCATGGTCCTGAATGTTCAGTCTGATCCTACTCCAGACTTACCTGCTATTTCAGTATTACCAGTCAAAGGCGAATTATGTGTCAGAAATAATGGTTCCATACATGTAGGACATAGTGATTGTACTATTATTGTCAAGTATAGTGACAGTGGGAAATCTATTTTCGAAGCTTCACGTCATTCTTATTTTGTTTGTGGTCAGACCGCATATGTTCGTCTGCCCCTCGATTGGGAACCTGTTACATTGCCTTCCTACTGCCACCAGTTTTCCTCGCCCCATCTGATTATCATAGAAACACACATCTAGTACACTTTAGACATAAAAGGGAGATCGAGTCCCCAATTATCGATTATACTGAAACCGCTCTAGAACAGTATACAGATTTCAATAGCGGTTTCTTCTTCTTTATAGGACCTGTCCAGAATAGTAAGTTAATACGTAGGTTAACCAGAACCCTCGAAGCAGTAGTGAATGAGACTGCCTCTGCTCTAGGTAACTTAACCGAAGAGCAATCTGCTATGAGATTTGTCGTGCTCCAAAATCGTCTAGTTCTTGACGTCATACTGGCCGATAGAGGAGGAGCATGTAGAGTCATCGGATCTAGTTGCTGCATTTTCATTCCTAATAACGCACCGTCTGTTTATTCAGCTATAACCAGACTTCATAAAATTGCCCATCAGTTACACCAGAATCCAGGCACCTGGACATGGTCCGGTTGGTTCTGGAGTATAATTTCTGCCTGGGGATGGAAAGTATTGTCATTTCTAGGTATTGCAGTAGCGATCATATTCAGTTGCTGCCTCTGTATACAATGTGGCCCTGCGATTTGCGGCATTTGTGCTACCTCTTGTATTCCTAGTCCCAAGTCCCGTCCCCAAACCCGTTCCAAGAAAATTCGAGACGAGCACATGATACTGTATGAAATAATAGATGGTATCATGAATATTGATGTTTCCTGATGGAAACGTAGTGACAAGGAGGGAATGTGGAAAAGTAAATTTTGCCATGTTCTGTGTCCCTACGTGTTCCCCATCTTATGTTATATGTGCATGATTAATATGCATATGTATTCCTTTTGATCGATTAAAGACGCAATCACAGTTGTGTCCATCTCTAGTATGTCAGTTCCCAGTTCTCGTGAAAGCTACGAGTATTGAGCCTATGTAAAGCTACGATGCCACGTTTCACAGTGTGCACGTTATTCCATTGTAAAGTCCCCGTTTCTAGGCCTCAAAAGGGCCTGGACACCAGATTCAGCTCCTGTCTCCTGAACCCTCGCTGAGGAGCGATACAGCCCCCACCTGTATTCCTGACCCTTCACTTACTTCCTGCCTCACAGTGCCCGGCTCGGCCTGGCTCTGCCTGCCAGTCTGCCAAGAGTATGTTATGATTCTAGTTATCAGTCCAGCCCTCCTTCTCTGCATTCCTAAGCTACTGAATCGCATCAATAGTTTCCGTCATGGTCTAGCCTTTACGTCTCCATGTAAGAGAAATACTGTATTAATGGTCATTTAATATTCCTCAACACACACTACATGTAGAATAATGCATGCACCAGTCTTAGAGTCTGTTAGCCTTTACCCTGATAACTTTTGGATTCTATCAACATGTTCTCTAAACATCAGATACTAGATAGTGTTTAGGTACATGTCGCTCTGACTCTCCAGACTTCAGTCTCTGCTCCTAGCGCAGAAGTCATAGCCCCCAGCTTCTCCTAGTAACACGTCATTGTCAGTTTGCGCGCACCAGTAGGTTAGAGGTCCCGGCTCCTTAGGTAGCCCCCTCCATGTTTCCGCCCCATTTATGACATATTCTGTTACGTTCACATCACATGTCTATGTATACGCCTCCTGTTACACCCACTTTCACCCTTATCTTTCGCGACTGCTACGCACCCCACCCACTGCTCCGCCTACTGTATGTACTGTAATGCCATTGTTTTAGTATATATACTTGTGCATTGTTATTAAAAGTTGTGCAGCGCTGCCATCCTTTTCCTGTGCAGGTTGTCCTGGTCCTGTCCTTTATGCTGTATTAAACCTGCAAACTCCTACTACCTCGAATCTTGACTCTTATTTATTGAGCTATCTGTTATTGTTATATCCAGTCAAAAATAGAGGTATTATTTATTTATTTACCACAGAAGCATAGACTAGTATTTCCCAGTTTCTACTAAAAAGTAGCTTTTTATTCCCTTTAGCAGTTTTTTGTCAGCTATAACTGAAGCCCAGAAACGCTAAATATTCCTCTTAGAGATGTGGCCTGATGCAGTTCATTGCTAACGGGAAATCTACAGATTCCTGAAGGAAATGAAAAATTACTGAATTCCAAACCCATATCCATACTATCTCTATAGTGATGGAAAGTCTGCTTTGAAGTTTCCATCCTCTCCAGAAACTGCAGGATTCTCTATTACCATTCATCTCTAAATGTGCATTACCACCGGAAGTGGAGGATTCTCAGTTACTGGCCAACTATAAATGATGCCCTTAGCATGCAAAATCACAACTAAAAAAAACCAAAAACAGTCTTAAATGTTTGCTACAAAAACCGTTGCAATCTTTAGCGGTAAAGGAACAGTTCAATGATACACAAACCAGCCTTTACAATGAGGTTTTTACCTCGTTGTGCCTTTACCACGCATTTTTTAGAACACATATTTTTACCACGTTCATGTCTTTACAACGCATGCCTTCACCACGCATTTAAGGTACGTTGGGGGTGTGGGAGATCTCCCCCCACAAATACATTGTTATTATATACAAAAAACAATGTGTGGTAATGGCATGCCTTGTAAAAGCATGTTCGTGGTAAAAACATGCGTGGTATAAAATACATGGAAAAGGCATGCGATGTCTTTACCTGCGTTGTACCCTCGCACAACCAATGATACTGTAGGAAGTAGTACATTTTTGGATGAATCGCAGTTCTACCAAGAGATTACTCTTCTGCTCTTCTTACAGCAAGTTTGTAGCAACCAAGCCTGTTTTTACTGTGATGGCGCCAGCGAACTCTGCCAATAGGAAGTGACTTAGTCTTTGTAATATATTCCAGTGCCAGTTTAATTAAACATTTGGGCCATGTGCCCAAATGCCTTGTGCTTCAAACATGTGACCCTAAACCCTGCTGCTGAACTTGGCACAAAAGCCCACTGTCTTCATGTGACAGAGACTTGATCATGTGTTTTGAACCGACCCAGTGCTGAGAGTCTGCCCTGGACATGTTGTACTCGCTTCAATGGTCTTGTCTGGAAGGGATGCATAGACTTCTGTGGTGTAACTAATAGAGGAAAGAGCTAGAGCCCTCATCAGGGCATCTGAGCCCATGAATTCCTAAATAGAAGAATCCAAAGAGCTTATTTTGAAGGGAAGGTTGGTGCCCTACCCATGGATGGCGATTCACCAAAATGCCAATGATAGCAGAAGCGATGACTACAGAGTATTGACGGCCTTCTCTCTCTTCTGTAAGGGAGGGGCATGAAGTGGAAACTAATGTACCAGTGCCCCTAAAGCCAAATATACCTTCGTTCCTCCCACTTCAATCATGTCCCATGTTACCAGGAATAGCCAGGGTAGTAACCGGGGTATGAAAGGACAAGCCATGGGCAGCATGTGCTCCTGCTTGCTACCTGATTGACATTCGTGTCATTGCCAGTCTGTTTACCTGTACATTAAAGGAAAGATACTTTTTGGACATAACCTGCAGATTAAGGGACTGATTTAGAGTTTGGTAGACAGGTACATCCTGCCCGTCTTATTATGAGTGCATTATATACTGATGGACTTGTAATGGGGTAGACAGCATATACGTCACATTTGTAACAGAGTACCCACCGCCAAACTCTAAATCAGGCCATAAATGACTTGGTCACTTGCGCTGCGACTGACCCAGTTTCTTCTGCTGGGCAAATGGGTGGTTCCGTCCAGGCTGTAGCAAAGAACGGGGTCTCCTGTTTACTGCCACTGATGCCAGAGCCAGTCATCTTTAATGCAGCCATGTGCCATGCACAGACATTCTGTAATTGAGTGGTAGCATCTAAGTGTAATGGACGGTGGATGGCACGCTTCTGTGCATGGACATCACTAAGGGGTTGCCAGGCGTCACCTCTGCCCATTGCGACCCCTGGCACTGCCTTTCCAACCCTTGGCCTCAGAGGTGGCGAAATCAGTGACAGGAACACAGGGGCACCTGTCCTTATGGACGTAAGATGGGGCTCCACTTTCCTTGTTTTCTGTCAATTTGTTTTTATTAGACTAATAGTGAATAATATTGTATTATTCACTATTAGTGTGATAAAAAACAGAAGTACAATTAACTGTAATATGTCTCTCCCTGTCAGCTAATGTAAGCAAAAATGCTTTTCAATGTATGTTGTGTGTCCGCTTGTGGGTGAGAGTGTGTTTATGTGAGAGGCAGTGTATGTGTGAATGTATGTATATTTGTGTAGGGATGTGTGTGTGAGTAAAAGTAGATGTCAAATGGTGTGTGATGACGCTTCCGCTATCCCAGGCATTTTGGTGAATTAACGTCCATGCTTCTGTGATCTGGAAAGTGTCAAGATCCCTCATTGCACCATCTTTAATGGAGGTGTTATGCCCAGAGAGGACTAAGGACCTGAAACAGAGCTTGGCAGACAGAAATTCCCTCCATCTTTGTGGCAGATTTTACTATTCGACCAATGTGATAGAGGGAAATGTGCCACATCCAACACACAGGGAGGCAGATGATTCTCAGCCAAAGTGGATGAATCCACCATCACGGAAGTCAACAGGAGGAATATTCAGTTGAAAAACCGCCCACTAACCTTCTCGACTGGCAGAATTTTCACCAACAAAAGCTGGGCACAGGGACAAAAGGAATCCCATTTCCTTTCTTCCTGGCATGCAGGGGGAGGGGTGGGAAGGACTGGTTAGCATCATGCTTAGGACACTTTAAGTACCTTCACATTAAAGGCGCCCTCCCATTCAATGTCGGCATGTCACAAAAATAAGACTGTTAGACATGGTTATATACCACTCCTGGCACTTTTACATTTCTTTCTGAGGTCTACCCATGAATTGGGTCTTTCCCAGATGAGGGCCTCATAGAATCCCCACCCGGCCTGGGGGCGACCAAGGCAGTCAACTGGTTCCAGAATTCATGGGCATGGATGTCACCTGGAGCTGCCTTGAAGTGCAGGCTCTCCTCCATGTGTACTGACAGACTATGGGCTACTAATGGCATTGCCAATGCCTGGTAGAAGCCTTAGCCCTACCCCGTCAACAACATGCTGATGGCAGGTGGCGACTGTAAGGAAACTCTAGGATTCCTGAGTCTGGGTGGAGACCATGCGAGTTCGGGAGAGGTGAAGACAGGCAGAGCTGCTGGAGGAACTGTTACTCCCTCAGAAGGTAAGCACTCCCTGGACACCGGCAGGGGATTCAAAGGGGGCACCCTTGGAGATGGAAGAGTGTTGAGAAGTTGAAATAATGGAATCCATAGGAGGGCCAGGCGACCAAGCCCAATCCTCCATCATTAGCTAAGGCAGCAGTGACTTGACTTCGGGTCGCGCCAGCACCCTCACCCCGTCTATGAGTTTCCCTTGGTTGAACACATATTGTGGAGGTTGATAAGCCTTAGCCACAAAACATATAGGCGATCCATACAACGCGTATGTGCAATATTGCCAGAAAGTTGTAAGATGGGCTCTGTCCACTGTAAACATTTTCAAGGGAGGTACGACTACTACCAGTTTATTCTGCTGGGACCTTCCAAGTGAATGATGACCTACAATTCCCCAATTCAAGGAATGTGTCGCTGGGGCAGGGGGGTGGGTGGATACTATTGCCTTTGACTAAGAAAGCAGGGAAATGCCCTTCCAGATATTGTTTTTTAATTAACTCAACAGTAACACCGGACGATTTCTAATACCAATTGGAAAGTACTCTTTACTTGTGAGGCTTGTTGATGTCGTTCTGCTTTTAATTTTTTTTGGTTAAAACCTATTTGAATGCTTTTATGATGAAGGTTATTCGGTTGTTTAACTTACAGCATTGTATTGTAATAGTACATTCTGTAATATGTTCAAGGTAGTAGAACATCAAAAAGGAGCCTAAATTCAGAATAAAGTATTTTGAATAACTGTTTTCTTCCTCCTAGACCTCTGTTGTTGTTCGTCAGTCCAATAGATCTTCCCATTTGGATCAACAAAATTTTTTGTATAGTTCAAACTCCACCTTCAGTTCAAACCAGTTCTTTATATCCACCCTTGACATTTCATTCGAGCCCCCATATTTTTTCAAACTTTGTTGGACATCCTCTCCCAACCAGGGGCATCGTAAGGATTTTGGAGGCCCTTGTCCAAACATATTTTGGGGGCCCCTGTTCGGAACAATCAACACAATACTTTTATGCAAAATGTCTGTAATAGACTCTCACAGACTACCCACATTGAGAATAAATTCAAGGAAAGCGTTCTTTAAAACAATTTGTTGAAGAATTAGTCATTGTCATCAGGGCAAAACTCTCTGCAGGAGAGAGCTGGCTCTATTAGTGGGGCCCCTGAAGGGTTGGGTCCCTAGGCCAGTGTCCACTTTGCCCATGCCTTAAAAATTCTCTGTTCACCCTCTCTGTGGGCATATTTCAACCCATGACCTGTTTCCATTTTGTTGTTGTTGGACACACTCCACTGCCCCATTATTTGGTTTATGTTTCTTTTTGCCACCACTAGGCCTAGGTTAGTAAATAGTTTCTGATATTCATTTATATTTTGTTCTCCCCATATTCCTAGCAAGCCATAGTTCGGTTTCTATGATCACTCCCAAACCCTGTAAATGTTTGCTAAAACCCATTCCCAGAATGTGTTGATGATGGGGCAGCTCCAGCCAAACCTATACATGTGGACCCAAGTCTCATGTATCTGTGATATGAAGTTCGAAAGATTTGAAGTTGTAGAATGTGGAATCTTGGTCTCAGCGCTCCATCCTTGGGGCACCAACCCTCATTGCCCACTGTTCTTTCAAGGTTTTTAATTCCTTTTGGGTGGTGTGAATTAAAGTTCTGTATGTGAACGTTATTGCCTTTTATGTCATGTCTGTGTCTACTCTCTAGTGATTATTCAGTGATAGTGGTGCCCTTTTTAGGACTCGCAGACCTTGCGTTGCAGTGTGCATCGCTGTTCGCTCTGTGAGGCACATTGTATTAGGGTATGTTTTAGAAGTGGGGCAGAAGCCCGCCCCTATTTTTCATTGGCTGGTGTCATCGTCTATGGAAAACGCTGGCCTCCGATTGAAAATGGGGCTTCTTAGTCCCTCCTTGTTGCCGCACTGTCTCCTTTTGGAACGGCCCCTCAGGAATGGATCGTTTACTTGCGGCGTTACACCCACGGTCTCCATTAGACAGTAAGCACTCTTTTTTTGTTATTTGCAGCGAGGTCCTCTTTCACTTTAGGGACCACGCTTGTTTATTTAATTAATTTGCCTTTTATTTAATTAACTTACGGCCGCTGTAGTGATGTAAATGAAGATCAAGTCACGTAGGTTCTTGTAGAAAGATGTATTTATTAATTAAGTTGACATGAGGTGGTAGTTCAAGATAGTAAGAGTAATTCCAAGGTAAATCCCCACCAGGAGCTGTCACCAGTCAGCTCAATCATCATCTCCCAACTGACTCTAGCATCAGAGCATAAAATTCCAAACAGTCATCCTGTGTGGTAACATTCCATTTGATGACATAGGTAAAACAACTAGAAAGCCAACACTACATATCTTCCTCTTTTATACAACCAAAAGTTAAGATGTGAACAAAGCAATTACAAGTAACGTAAGGTACGAAGAAACGGGAGTAGAAATGGCAAACGCAATCATAATAATGGTTGACATAAGAATAAATAAATGGTGAAAGTTTAAATAGATAAGAATCAAGAGAAGTTTTGATTAGAGATGACTAAAAGAAAGAATTAAGAAACGAGAGTAAACTTAAAAGAATGAACACAAGACACATCTCCTTCCTAAAGGAATAAAGAGAAAAGATCATACGAGAGCGAATAAGAACACAAGACACATTTCCTCCCTAGGGAATAAAGAGGAAAGATAATACAAGAGTGAAAACCAACACAAACGTTAAGAGGAGCACAAAATTCAACAGCTGGCCATATTGGAGAAATTGTGAACCATAAACGAATGGGTGAAAGGTAGAAACACTTCAAGAATGAATAAAAAGAGAAATATATATATATATATATATATATATAAGGAAGATATATATATATATATATATATATATATATATGCTCAACAGGAGAAACAATCAGAAACTCCAGAAAATTAAAAGAAATGAAAAATCAGGAGCACGAATAAAGAACAACATTGCCAGTTTGAACAATCATGAATTAAACCTTAAAGGTGAAGAAAATCTGGCATAAACAATCAAACAAAAGCACTACATGTAAAATATTAAAACTTAAGTATCACTAATAGAATGACAACTAAGGGCCAGATGTAGGTAGCCAAATACCGGTCGGTAACAGCCGAATTCGGCCGTTACCGACCGGTATTTGGCTACCGAGATGTAGGAGGACAGAAACGGGGCAAATCGGTAATTTTACCGATTCTGTAAATATACTGGTCGGTAAATTTACCGACCGGTATTTTTACAGAATCGGTAAAATTGATATGTAGGTGGGACTCTTATGAGTCCCACAAGGCCTAAGAAATCGGTATTTTACCATCAAATTCAATTTGATGGTGAAATACCGATTGAGGTGTGCATGCACATGTGTGCATGCACACCTGTGCCATATGACAGGCAGACCTGCCCTTAGGGCAGGTATGCCTGCCACATGGCCCCCGTACCTTTTTTGGGGGTGCTAGAGGGTGTCAAAGTGACACCCCCTGCACCCTTGTCAAAATCGGTATTTACCGATTCGGTAAATACCGACCGGTAATGCCCCATTCATTCCTATGGGCTTCAAAGCCCATAGGAATGAATGGAGCATTACCGGTCGGTATTTACCGAATCGGTAAATACCGACTTTTAAAGATTCGGTAAATCCACATCTGGTTTTACCTACATCTCGGTACTTCTATTTTACCGATTCATAAATACCGAATCGGTAAAATTCGGTATTTATGAGTCGGTAAAATAGAATTACCTACATCTGGCCCTAAATTCCATGTGACGTACGTCTACGCACAGGAAATGTTCAGTAATAATAAAACTTTTGCGCAAAAAGGTAGAGTATAATATCAATAGAGCTCTAGAATAACCATCAGAAAACAGTACTGTTTTTAAAGAATGACGTTATAAAATATCATTTAAAACCGGTAACGTAGACAAATAATGTCCACTCATAAAGCATGCAGCCAAAAATTGTATAGTTAGCCATAATGTGTTTGCTGAAAACGGCAGTAGTGTTAACAATGGAATGCAGCTTGTTAGTTAAAATGTTAGTGTCTTCATGGAAGCGAAGTGGTGGTTACTTGACAAGTAGAATGAATCACTGCAAAATTATGAATCAAGTGCAGTCTTCACTGGACATAGGAATATGGAAATAACTTGCAGGCTTGATAATTAATAGGGTGCAAGTTTTCAAATCAATAGGTTTATTAATCAACCACAGCAGGCTTTTAATCAGTAGGCTTCTTAAATAGGTGTAGCTGTAGTTAATTTTAAATCAAAGCCTTAGAAAGTAGAGACTGGCAGGTAAAATAGGCTTATAATTAAGCAGGCTCATAAATCAGGTGCCACAGCTATTAAATCAGGTGCAGTCACTTTTCAATCAGGTGAACCAGTTTTTTAAATCAGGTGCAGCAGCTTTTAAATCAGGTGCAGCAGTAGATAACTTAAGATTTTAGAAAGCAGGGACTGGCAGATTAGTTGGAGGACGACCAAAAGAGTGGAATGGTCACTGGTGGGGATTAATAACGTGCCAGTTTGCTAAGAAGTTGCTTGAAGAAAGTGAAATTTAAAAGGTTACCTTGTCTGAAGAAAGTTCATGTTTTAGTTGCTTGTAAATATGAAGAAAAAAAAATTCCCAAACGTCGCCAATGTAGTGATGTAAATGAAGATCAGGTCACGTAGGTTCTTGTAGAAAGATGTATTTATTAATTAAGTTGACATGAGGTGGTAGTTCAAGATAGTAAGAGTAATTCCAAGGTAAATCCCCACCAAGAGCGGTCACCAGTCAGCTCAATCCTCATCTTCCAACTGACTCTAGCATCAGAGCATAACATTCCAAACAGTCATCCTGTGTGGTAACATTCCATTTGATGACATAGGTAAAACAACTAGAAAGCCAACACTACAGCTGCTTTCACTTTTGCGGCCGCGCTGATTTATTTAATTAATTTGCAGCGCGTTCTGCTCACTTTAGCGGCCGCGCATGGTTTATTTACTTGTTTTTTTTTTGCTTTCCGTGTTCTCTTTCATAATTCGGGTTGGAGAATGTATCTTGGAAGCCAACAGCCTTGTGACCTTGGTGGAATGCCCCTTAGTCAGGCATCAATAAGTGATGACAGAATACGGAAGCAGAGTTAGCTGCTCCCTGCCTGTCCTATGGGTGAAGCGGAGGTGCCCCGGGGGTACGAGCAATGCAGCTCTTGCAAACTGCACCGCTGTGGCAAAGCTGGAGCTGCCATATCTCATCTCAGAATGAGAAACCTGGCAGCGAGAAACTAGCATTGTGGTGATAAACACTTTTGGTATATATATCTCTCTGTTTGTTTATCCACCGGCAGCCTCCTAATTGGTTTAGCAAAAAAATGGGCAGACACTGTACGCGCTAAAGTGGTTTAATTTGTAGTACAGTTGTTCGACCATGCTAAAGAGCAGTTTGAGAGATGACAAGGCAAGTGTCTGAGTTTGCAGGCTACCCAGGAGCTCGGCTCTTAACAGGCACGGCACAAACACTGGGCTAACACACCCCATTGATACCGGGTTCTGATGCATGCTTTCAACAGCGCTTCCGCGTTTCTTCATACTATTTGAAAGTTAAGAAAATCTAGGGCTAGATGTAGGTATCCAAATACCGGTCGGTAACGGCCGAAAATACCGATTTTCGGCCGTTACCGACCGGTATTTGGATACTGAGATGTAGTTCATCTCAAAATACAGAAAATTAATAATACGAACGCATTGAAGGCACCACCTGCACAAAGTGTCAAAGTACAAAAAATCGTGTTTTTAAAAATTGATGATTGTATTGTGATCCAACAAAAGTACCTAAGAATCCACAAGGTGAAAAATCTCAATATTAGTCAATCAACCCTTAATCGGCAATACTGCCATAAAAGTACATCATATAAAATTTCAAATAATCAGTGCAAACCACGAATAAAATGTACAGCAAAACACAATACCCGAATAAAAGAAAAAGTAAAAAAAAATAAAATCAAAATACAGATTCGGTAAATTTACCGTATCGGTAAAATTACCCAATCTGTATTTGGAGATGTAAACAGTGCTACAGGGCTTTAAGGATTCGTTATTTACCACCAACTATTAGTTGGTGGTAAATAACCAATTCCTATGTAAATGCAAATATGTGCATTTACACCTGTGCCATGTGGCACACATACATACCCTTGGGGCATGTATGTGTGCCACATGGCACACAAGCACTAATCAGGGGTGCAACACGGTGTCAAAGTGAAACCCTGCCACCCTTGACTTTTCCGGTATTTCTAATTGACATTCATTCCTATGGGCCTCCAGGCCCATAGGAATGAATGGCAAATACCGAATCGGTAATTACCGATTCGGTAAATACAGAATCTTACCGATTCGGTATTTTTTACCGAAATATTATCTACATCCCAAATACCGATTCTGAAATACCGAATCAGTAAAATTCGGTATTTTAGAATCTGTATTTTCGGATTACCTACATCTAGCCCCTAATCCCTTTTTGGTTACTATTACATAAGATCAAATACTGATAACCGTGGAAAACAAGCTACACTGCATGACCGTGACCGTGAGCGAGGTACGGGTCAAGTGACAAAGCATAGCACCAGAACGGGATTGGTGGATTGGGGGGGAAAGCGGGGGGGGGGGGGGGGGTTGAAGTAAAAATACCTGCATTGTAGTGGGTAGTGGGCTGCCATCTTAATCTCAGCAATCATTGGCCAGCAAAGCCAGGTCTGCTGTCAGTTTTGATGACTATCACTGGCCACCCCGTAGATAAGATTCGAGGGAAATGGACCCAAAAAGAGCTCTGGTCACTCACAGTGGGTCTCCAGGGAAACAAGGGTGGGACGGGGAAGAGGGTGGAGGATGCGGGAGGTGGGTGTGTGAAGGCCGGAGCTCAGATGTGTGCCGTTCTGGGCTGGAAGTAGCACTGGGCGCCGAATCACTGAATCGCTTTGCAAATAGAAGAAAGACAAAAAAACGGTACTTTGCTTAAGCACTGAACACAAGCAGAGACCGGCAAGAGGTAGATGGTGAGACAACACAGGTTAAGTGAACTGCAAGCAGCGATGCCGAAGCACTGAATTGTTTGCAAATAAAACAAGCATTTGCAATGCAACAGGTCTCGCATTTACGCAAATTGGAGTTATTGGCATTGTAAATGATAATGCCTTTTATTTATGGTTTGGTTTTTGAAACATAAATAACACGCATTGTCATTTACACTGCCAACAGCTTAAACTCGCCTAAATGCGAGACCTATTGCATTTCAAATGCTTGTTCACATTGTGATACAGGGACTGTCTAACTTGTATGTATACACATACCAGAAAGTCCGCTAATGGAATTCTTTATGTAATTGATGGCATGCCTTATTGTGAGTGTTTTTCCACACTTCTTCCAAAGTGGAGATCCCTATTTTATCCTTTCCTTTGAATATCCCTAGTGTACTCAACTCTGATAGTATGGTGCCTCACACTAAGAGGGACAGGCATGTAAGTTTTTCCTTCCAACCAAAGTCCCTTGTGCAGAGTCTTCCACTCCAGAGCCTTAAAGCATGCAAATGAACACGCCCCACACAGAGCTATGTAACAAACATCTTTATTTCTCAACATACACATTGTGTCATAATTTTTATAAGAACACTTTAACACCTCCCAGCAACTTACGTAATTTGTGTTTAGAGTACACCCAGAAGCACAAGGGTCCTAGTGCGCATAATACCAAGACAGTACATCTTGTACTCCGCTGTCAGGATAAGTAACACCTGTGTTGCTGCTGCGGGTAGTCTGATGGTCGTCCTACCTCCATAAAGAGTATACATGTGCCCCTACCGTCCAAGGGCATGTCTATCTACACATAGTGCTGGCTCCTCTTAGTGTTTCATATGGCGAATTCTGTAATATAGAGATGTAAAGGGGAGAGCAGGCATTTCAAATAACATGGCGCTGTCCATTTGTAAGATTGGGAAATTTTTTCTATTGCACAAAACTGCAGCCAGTTTGTGTAGCAGGGTAAAGTAAACTGTGTACGGTGTGGCTTGACCGCAGGGCCTGGTCTGCGGTCATGCCCATGCTGCGTACGATCATTAGTCATGCGTGTCATGGTGGTTGGCCACAGGCCAGGCCCAGTGGCCAACATCCGCGGGAAGCCAAGCCTTTCCTCCCCACACCCTACATATAAAGCAGATCTATAATTTTTTTTTAAATGACCAATATTTTTTATCAAATGGATATTTCTCTACTCTAGGAATTGCTGCCGTGTTTGCTGCAATTGTTTAAAATTGTTTTAGCATCTTTTAAAAAACAAATCTGTGCTTGAATTTGAATATGCCTCCTCAACTCTGTGTCCTGAACCGTGCTCTACACTTCTCTCCCGGTGTCAGGCTGGTGGCAGGGAGGGGGGACTAGTCCCTGCACTCGGCCATTAATTGCTGGCCGGAGTGCGGAAGTGATCACTCTTGGAATTGCTGCTGTGTCTGCTGCATTGCCCTATTTTAAATTGTTTTTAGCATCTTTTAAAAAACTAAATCTGTGCCTGAATTTGAATTTGCCGCCTCACCTGTGTGTCCTGCACCGCGCTCTGGACTTCTCTCCCAAAGTGAAATGAAATGAAAATGAAATGAAAATGATTTTTGTAGAGCGCACATAGTTGCCCTGAGGCGTCCAAGCGCTAAGACTAAGAGTGTTAACTAAGGGGACATATAATGGGGAAAGCTCTATTTATTAAATAAGAATGTTTTTAGTTGTTTCCGAAAAGATGTCAGTTCCGGATTGGACCTTAGATGAAGAGGGAGATCGTTCCATAATTTAGCAACATTGAAGGAAAAGGAACGACCTCCAGCTCTGGTTCTTCTGACCTTGGGCACTACAGCCAAAAAAGCGTTGGCTGAGCGTAATTGTCTTCTGGGATGGTGTGGGGTGATTAGAGGGCTGTTAATTGCTGGGCCCGTCTCCCAGAAAGCCTGATGGGCAATGCAAAGGGACTTGAAGCTAATTCTTTCCTTAACGGAAAGCCAGTGCAGTTTCTTCAGGCCAGGTTTGGCAGACATCCTGCGTGGGATTTGCAGTAACGTGCGAGCAGCGCAATTTTGAATTATCTGCAATTCAGGCTGGTGGCACCGAAAATGCTTTCCCTTCCCCTGCGGGGAGCCAATCACTGTGGGAGAGGGCGAGGCTAGTCCTTGCGCTTGGCCTTTAAATGCCGGGACCGAGCCCGGGAGCTCACTGGATGTGTGCAGCGGGCGCGCCGATGGCGCCCTGACGACGAACCAAAAGCAAGCCCATCTGCACCCATCAGCGTCCGTCCCGGGCCAAGGGCCAGCCATTATGCTCAAATGCTATGCTATTCCCCATCGGATCTGAAATACTGGCACTCCAACAACCTTATACTTAAACCCTCGACTCACACCAAATTATCTTTGTCTGGAATTCTGGTTTACAGAGAGAACTTCCACAAACTTGTCTCTCGGCCTCTTTGTCTGGACAAGCTCAACTCCAATACGTTAAACAACCTTGCAAGGGAAAATGCTCTCATCGAACACAATCAAAGTTGGACCGAACTCACAGTCACTTACTTGGACACCTGATCTCTGGTCAAACATCAATTAGAGATATTTTAGCTGTTAGATTCTGACAAACCTGACCTACTCCTTCTTTCCGAAACCTGTCTATCAGTAGAGTCCACTCCGGACATACTAGCGGCCCTTCCCAGCAACTACTACATTCTTCAAACTAATAGGGACCCCGGGAAGGAGGGCGTACCATCGACTGCAAGCTTAACCATAAAACTTGACCCCCTTCAAACCCTCCTGGTTTGCGTCCTCATCCATAGACCCCCCCTACCACATGGCACTTTACCCCCAACATTTGGGTGAAAAAAATTCCCATTTAGCTATCAACTATGCCAAAGTCCTAATAATTGGCGATTTTAATTATTTGGCTAATGATGCATTGGGTGGCACTAGCTCAACTGAACTGTCTGAGCTATTCTGAGAACTGAATTGTGTCCAACATGTGACGGCTCCCACTCATATCAAAGGCCACACTCTTGACCAAGTCCGGACATCTAACCTGATAGTTACTAATCTGAGGGTATATCATTGTACTTGTTCAGATGACCATTTCATCAAAATCTCCCTTTGCAACTTGTACTTAGCAAGGCCTCAAGCTAAGGTGAGCCGCATGGTAAGAATTTGGGGCCGCTGTAAGCCTACTTTGGTCCCATCTGAACAGTCCTCCATTTACAAGCATGAAGAAAGCATCAATTCTTGGCTAGTTGTTGCCAGTGACAGTCATGTCCCCTACAGGTAAGTCAACACAGTCAGAAACCACGATGCCCATCACTGGTTCTCTGAAGACTCAGAACTAAGAAAACTTGCCCTCTGCCACACTGAGCGTGACTAGAGAAAAGACTATTCCTTAGAAAAAAGAGTCCTACACCCAACTCTACTTAAGCAGTATAAAAATGCCATTCTACAAACGAAGGCAACTTACTTTTCCAATAAAATATTGAGCTCCACCAACAGATCTAAGGACATCTTCACTATCGTTGACGAGCTATCTAACCCGGACTGTCACGGCGAAACCCGCCCCCACTCAATCACTATGTGACTCACTCAATACCTACTTTATTGATAAAATTATCACCATCAAGACTAGTATTCCTGCTTCCTCTCCCCCTAATACCCAACCACCCTCGCTCAGGAACTCTCATTCCTTGGAGCAGTTTTCCCCTATTACCAAAGAAGTCTTCTCATATCTACTGATGAAGGCTGGAGCAGACTCTGTGAGGGACTGCTGCCCCCACATATCTTAAGGGAAGTTTTCCTCTCATATCCTGACCTCCCTCCTTCCCAGCGCTACCAAATGACTCTCTCACTCAGGGGTCAGTCCCCAAGGCATTTAAAGAAGTAGAAATTGTCCCCATTCTGAATAAAGTTGGGGCAGATCCTCTAGCTCTCACAAATTACCGTCCCATTTCCTAACTTCCTTTCCTAGCCAAGAGCCTTGAAGCCCACATTCCAAATTGTCTCTGTTCTTTTATTGAACAATCCCACTTTCTTGATCCCCTACAGGCGGGCTTCCGACCATCTCACTCCACTGAGGCTGTTATCTTGATGGTTCTAGATGAGTTAAGGAATGGGGCAGATAAGGGAAAAACACAGGCTCTGGTGCTCCTCGATCTCTCTGCAGCATTCAAGAAAGTCGACCACAAACTCCTAGTTGACCGCATCAGCAACGCAGGGATACAGGGCCTGGCCCTCAAGTGGCTCACATCTTTTCTTGAGGATCGCTTGTAAGCGGTGCGCATCACTCAATTCCATTCCTCGAAAGTTGAATTAGCATACGGAGTACCACAGGGCTCCCCCCTAATGCAACACCTTTTTAACTTGTATAGGTTTCCCCTTATTCATTCCCCGGGTGAAAGGAATGTGTGCACCTTCAATTATGCTGATGATCTTCAACTGAGCTTCAATATTGACCATTCTCCTGCATCCGTCTCCAACTTTCAAACAACACATTAGTAACTGGATGAACGGCAATCACTTGAAGCTGAATCAAGATTAAAGAGAATAGATCCTAATTGAAGGGCCCTCTAACCCCTGGAACTCCAACTTCTGACCGTCAGAGTTGGGAAATCCCCCCCTTCTGTCCAGATCTATCAAAAGCCTTGGCATCACTATTGACAGCGACCTGTCGATGAAATTTCAGATTGGGACAGTGGTTTCTATACATTTCTTTCAGCGCCGGAGGATCAGGAAAATTAGCAGATTTCTTACCACAGATGCCCTGACCGAAGTGGTACTGGCCTTACTCATCTCTCACATTGACTATGCCAACTCTCTCTATTTTGGTATACCAGCATACCAAGCCAAAAGACTGCAACTGGGGCAAAATCTGGCCGCTAGATTTATGTATCAGCAGCCCAGATGGCACCATGCCACCCCAATCATGAAAAAGTTACACTGGTTACCGTTTGCTGAACACAGTGCATTCAAGTTGGGATGCATTATATTCAAAATGCTCTATGGCAAATGTCCAGTGTTTTTTTATTCTCTGGTACAGAGATAATCCCCTACCTTGAATCTTAGGCCCTCAAACCTCAACCTTTTAGTTACGCCATCTTTCAAACGTAAGAAACTAGGCGGTCTGAGATTCGCAGTCCTGGTCAAAATTCTGGAATTCTCTTCCTCATGATTCTAGATCGACAACTTTGTAGTCTCAAGTTAGGAAGCTTTTAAAGACCTGACTCTTTTGCCAGGCGTACAGATACATTTTTTCGGCAGCAGCACTCCTTGAATCTTAGCACCATGAACCCGCTTGGTGTACATGCATTCAATAAATACCTTTAACTTAACATAATATTACATAACATTTCCATAATATCCTAAAAAATATTTAATAAAGTGTTTTTGAACTATGCGTCTGTGACTCCTTTTTAACACAGGTTTTATTATTATATTTGGAGGCTGAACATTTGTAAAATTAATAGTAAGATATATATCATTATTTTTGTTTTAGAAAACATATTTATAACTCTGTATTGACTTTTAATATTTTACACCAAATAAAATGTAATGGTAAAAATAATACCCACACCAAGGCCTTATATTTTATAGGATACATCTGCAACACATAAAATACAACGAGTTCCTAAGTGGCAATGAAAACCCAGCTGAAGACCAAAAGCTCCAGCCTGGCAAAGGCTTTTTAATAAATATAGTACGCTCTCCTAGGATCATAGTTTGAATGGCCAAGGAGACTTATGTTTTTTTCTAGTGTTGCTAAGGGGCTGCAAAAGTCCTGTCAGCCCTCCCACAACATTGAAACAAAATTGGTGATGTCCCAGCCCCTTCTAAGACCATCACCAAAAAGAAAAATATGTGAATATAGCCCTCCCATGGCAATATGGGGTGCTCCTTTAAGAAGCGGTGAATAAAAAGTGAGCAGCTGTGGCAATTAATTTATTATTCACTTTTTGTGTCCTTTAATATTTTATATGACTTAGCGCGACCTTATTCTCACTATACATCAACGAGGTCACAGATTATCTTAATTGTGGTTGTTCCGATGCCCTGCAATTGTATGGCAAAAAAGTACCCGCACTTCTTTTTGCAAACAATAACTTGTTTTTGTGAAGAACCCCTTCTGGCCTTCAAAACCTCTTGTTTATGTTTCAGAAATTTTGCAGTGACAGAGGGCTGGAAATTGATATCCAAAACAGCTCATTCATGACATTCAGACCCCATAAAAACAGCTCGAGAAAACCTTGATTTGGAAATGCTCCTCTTGAATCTGACCTTTGATTATTTAGGTTTAAATATTAGTAATTCACTCTCGTGCCCCTCACAGATACTAAAAAGTAACCTGATAATTCATAATAGAGCTGCTGATATCTTAAAAATGCACAGATTCTCACAAGTCAAGACAGTCTCCCCAGCGTTAAAGGTATATAGGGCCAAAGCCCAGTCAGCTGAGTTATGGGGCATCTCTGGTGACAGAAGAGTTTAGCTTTCTTAAATCACTAATCAACCTTCCGTCTAGCTCACCTTCTTTACCAATGATCCTCGATGCCGCTCTCAAAGGCATTGACCATCTTGCTGCCCTAAAGTCTCCTTTATACTGGTTGAGACTTTGGTCCCACCAAGAACTAGATCCATATAGATCTGAACAACTTAAAGTGAAAAGCCTAGATACAAATATTAAAATCAGGTGATTTTCATATGCAAAGATTTGGTTTACTAAGTTAGTCCCTCGACATTATATACTACCCCGTCTTCTATCAAACCAATTATCAAAGGTATCTTAATCAAACCTTTTTGATTCTATGTTATGTCCCAATGGCATTGCTCCTCCTGCACTGGGCCACTCTCTGACTCATTTCTGTCTCATAAGCCACTCCCAAGATTTGAAGTCTTTTTAGATAAGTTTTTTCTTCTTCTTGCAAAATTTCTTTTTGTTAAATTCAGATTTGGCATACTACATTTAAATGATTCTACTTTTAAATGGACCACTGGGGCTCAAGCCTCTCTGTTGTGTCAAAAATGCGGCAACAAACGCGAGGACACAGAACACTTATATATTTTTTTGCCCTAGTTACATTAGACCCAGACGCAAATGGATTCGGCCATTATGCCTTAACTGGGTTTAAATCCTCCAAACTTCCCACACGGTTCTTAAAACGAACAACTCGTGTAGAGCGGGGTGTAGTGTTTGCTCTTAGAAATTAGAAAATATTTGCTTTCTGCATGGATGATTAGAAATAGATCCTTTTAATCCTTCATAAAGATGCACTTTGCACCTTATTTTCCCCCATACTGGGCTTCATGTAATATCTAAATCTTTTTATCCACCCTATTTTAATGCTTTATTTTATAAGCACTTTAGCTGTTTCGAGCTTGATTTTATATCTTTGGGTTTTATGTTAATTTGTAGTATAGCTTGCTCTTGTTCCTTATGAATGTATTTGATGCTGTTTAGACATATTTTATATAGGGCTTGTGTTCAACGCATAAACCACAGAGCTCCAAACGTTGGCCTCTCCCCTACTTTGAAATTGAATTGAGTTATTTTAGGTGTAGCTTGAGACAACATTAGTTATATAGGGCCTTATTTATGAAGGCCTGCAACACTTTTAAGCTGCATCATCTTTTGTGGCGCTGCAGCGGCATAAATAATGTGCCATGTTGCGCCATATTTACAAAGTCATGCATCTAAGCAGATGTGTCACTTTGTAAACCCCTGTGCTACATTATACCTGCCTAAGGTATAATGTATGCAGGGTGTGCGTTCCCCCGCAATAAAGGGTCGTAGAAGTGGCACAGTGAAATCTATGAGATTTCACTGCGACACTTCTAGGATTCTACTGCGTCAATATCTTTAGCCGGCCTAACAGCAGGCGTAAGACTGACGCAGACCCTTTCACAAAGGGGTTGCCACATGTCAAAGGGCACATTTGCTGGAGTTGCGTCTGTTTTAAGACACACCCCAGCAATGCGCTTCTTTTACGCCTACAGATATGTCAGAAATACTGACGTATCTGTAACTCCTAGGGACATGGAGCACCATAAATTGAATACAGCGCATCCATCCTGTCGCAAAGAGGGCACAGTGAAAACTGTTGCATCGCTGTTTTGTCGCAGCAATGCGATAGTTTTCATAAATAAGGCCCGTAATCTGTATCCTGTGTTGCTTGGCCTATTGTCCCGACTGATTGCTGACAAACTGCTTTCACTCTTGTATTATAGCTCTGTTGGAAAAACATCCTCGTCTTCACATTTATTTTGGAAAGTACTTTACCTTATATTTATTACATGATATCCATTGTGAAATGGATGTCTTGTTGTCTGTACTTTTATGGTCAATTGACCGAAATAAAGTAATAAAAAGAATACAAGTATATAAAAAACTGTGTTATACACCCAAAAACATGGCTGGAAGAACTCTATTTTCTGTTGCCCTGCTCTTTTTCCATATAATGAAAAAGGCAAACACCTATATTGTATATATATACTTTTTACAGGTTTTCCAATGAATAACATATTTGTAGAGAGAGGTGCTGAGAATTGCTGGAAAAACAAATGTCATGCTGGCCAATTATACAAATTAGGTAAAACATAAGCGCAGTGCAAAACAGCTTCACAGCGCAGTCATTGCACACCCGACAGTATCTATGAAATCCACGAAATGCACACACAAAATAGGGTCAATTCACACAAGCATTTATTAGGACACGAAGAAGTTCTCTTGGGGCCCTGTTATCAAAATTCCTCCTGTGTCACAACAGGCTTGTGCTGCCCTTTCTGTAATGCAGATCGCACCAGCGCACATGTAGTGCAGGTTGATATCAAGAAGTAGTCAGAAGTCTTCTGCTCTTGTGCAGTATTACAGACAGAGGCAGGTAGGGGCCAGAGGGCACACTGACTCTGTGCCGCAGTGTGCCCTCCATGGTCGACTCTTGAAAGAGGAGAATGGGGCACCCATGATGATGCTGATGATGATGATGATGATGATGATGATCATGATGATGATAGCAATTTATAGCACGCACAGCTACTACAAAGATATTCTGGTGCATGGACCCTTCAGACATCCCTGTGCTGACAGATGCAGTCTCTCACTGCACCTGGTTGCAGGGGGATCTCTGCACCCCTTCCACATGCATGCCGGGTGCTGTCTGTATGGAGAAAGGTGGACCGACAGCTTCAAACAGCCCTTTCACGAATGTTCTGCACACATGGCAGGTAAATATTTGCATCTGCATTGCAGGGCGCAGATTCATTGGTGTAGGGCACACAGGCCCGGCCTGCAGCCGCAGTGCAGACCGGGGCAATGAACCTCTCTGTGATATGGGTCTTGCAGTACGACTTCGCATACTCATAAATGTCTTTGAGATTTGGCCAGATGCAGTTCATTGGTAATGGGAAATCTACTGATTCCTGAAGGAAATGAAAACCCACTGAATTCCATAGCCATACTATCTCTATGGTGATGGAAATGCTGCTTTGAAGTTTCCATTCTCTCCAGAAACTGCAGGATTCTCTATTGGTCATCTCTAAATGTGCATTTCCTTCAGGAAGTGGAGGATTCTCAGTTACTGGCCAACTCTAAATGATGGCCTTAGCATGCAAAATCACAACTCAAAATGTAAAAAAAACTGTCTTAAACGTTTGCCAGAAAAACTGTTGCAAACTTTAGCTGGAAAGGAACAGTTCAATGATAAGGGAAACAGCCTTTACAACAAGGTTTTTACCACGTTGTGCCTTTACGCATTTTTTAGCCAAGCATATTTTTACCATGTTCATGCCTTTACAACGCATGCCTTCACCACTCACTTAAGGTAAGTTGGGAGGTGTGGGAGATCTCCCCCCACAAATACATTGTTTTTATATAAAAAAAACAATTTGTGGTAATGGCATGCGTTGTAAAAGCAAGTTCGTTGTAAAAACATGCATGGTAAAAAATACATGGAAAAGGCATATGATGTCTTTACCTGCGTTGTACCCTCATGCAACCAATGATACTGTAGGAAGTAGTACATTTTTGGATGAATAGCAGTTCTACCAAGAGATTACTCTTCTGCTCTACTTACAGCAAGTTTGTAGCATCCAAGCCAGTTTTTGCTGCGATGGCGCCAGTAAACTCTGCCAATAGGAAGCAACTTAGTCTTTGTAATATATTCCAGTGTCAGTTCAATTAAACATTTTGGGCAATTTGTCCAGGATGCCTGTGCGTCAAACATGTGACCCTAAGCCTGCTGCTGAACTTGGCACCAAAGCCCACTGTCTTCATGTGACAGAGACTTGATCATGGGTTTTGAACTGACCCAGTGCTGATAGTCTGCCCTAGACAAATGTGACAGACAGCCTGCCCGTCTTATTACGAGTGCATTATATACTGAAGGACTTGTAATGAGGTAGGCAGCATATACGTCACATTTGTGACAGAGTACCCACCTGCCAAACTCTAAATCAGTAATGCTGTGGGGAGCGCAAATCAACACTCCACTCCCAGTCGCACTGCATAATTGGATACTAGATCCTTAAACTTTTTCAACATTTGGCCTTATATGAAAATTGATCCTCTTTTTTAGTCCACAGTTTTTTCACAAATTGTATCTTGTATTTTTTAACCGTTTTTTAAATCCACATGTGTCGTGAGATGCATTTTATTGTGCTTCACATAATCGTGTGTGCCCATCCGAGCCTCTTCGAGAAAACGATTGCAAAATGCACAAAGTAGTTCGGAGCAGCCATTCATTATTGAGACCCAATGCATTTCGGGCATATTTCCAGCCCTTCGTCAGGGGTAACTGTAAATCCACAATTTCAAAAAATACATCAATACCATTTAATCATCTAGTTCACATAGTTACCAATATACGCATGAATCTGTGAATCTGTGTTATATAACAATACCTTCTGAAATTCATAGAAATCTATGTATCTCTACCAAAACAGATATAAAACTTCCCGTATTTAACTCCCATTCCTACATCAGACAAAATATATTTATGCTATTCATATGCGATCCCGCATTTACTCGGATGTCAGACTGAATAATACATACCCTCTCCCTGCCTTTCTCGCTCTTCTACTAAACCATTCTGGGATTTTTGTTACTCCGCCGTAACTCAAGTCCAATCCCCATAAACTTTCAAGCTCCCTCTTTCCTCCTTTCCTACTATTGCACAAAACTACCCTCCCGCATCCCCTAACATTCCTGTTATTTTCAAGCTTGTATGTATACATGTTCCCCAACAATTACAAAATTCCTTTTCCCACATACCTGCTCATTTCACATTATCTCTTTCCGCAAGGCGTGCGCCAGAAATCGCTTTGTGTTTCTCATAACGGACCCTCTAATTTAAACCCTTGTACTCATCCCCCTTAGTGCGTTAATTAATCACCTGACTCACTAATTTTCCCAGTGAACTACCCTACCCAAAATACACTTTGTCACGTCCTAAAGTTGCGACCTCCACAATTACATCAAAAAAATACAACAGAAAAAATGTATATATATCAACAGTTTCTTGCATTCATTATATGTAAAACACTACAATAACATTATATAAAGCATTATCAATCGATGCCATTGTCCACGAAATATTCACGTTACTGAAGAATTTGCTGCTCGACTTATGTGGAATCCTAGATGTAAAGAAGTCCCACAGCATTATATTATTTATGGTGCATCTAGGGCAAAGCATGGCCCGGTTCCGCACCCAATGAGTAAAGCTGATAAAAATATGGATTACATCATGATGAACACGGTGTGCATACCACCCCTTGTGAAACTCTAAATCAGGCCATAAATTATCTGTTCACTTGTGCTGCAACTGACCCAGTTTGTTCTGCTGGGTAAATGGGTGGTTCCCGTCCAGGCTGTAGCAAAGAGCAGGATCTCCTGTTTACTGTCACTGATGTCAGAGCCAGTCATCTTGAATACAGCCATGTGCCATGCACAGACATTTTATAATTGAGTGGTACTATCTAAGTGTAATAGACGGATGGAAGGCACTCTTCTGTGCATGGGTGGCACTTAGGGTTTGCCAGGTGTCGCCTCTGCCCATTGCGACCCCGGCACTGCCGTTGCACCCCTTGGCCTCAGAGGTGTCAAAATCAGTGACATGAAGACAGGGGCAGATGTCCTTACGGACATCAGATGGGCCACCACTTTCCTTGTTTTCTGTCAAAAAATGTTATCACAATATTAGTGAATAATATTGTAACAGAAGTACAATTAACTATAATATGGCGCTCCCTTTCAGCTGAGGTAAGCAAAACATGCTTTTCAATGTATGTTGTGTGGTTACTTGTGGGTGAGAGAGTGTTTATGCGGAGACAGTGTATGTGTGAATGTATGTTTATTTGTGTAAGCATGTGTGTGTGAGGGAAAGAAAATGTCAAATGGTGTGTGATGACGCTTCCGCTATCCCAGGCATTTTGGTGAATTGACGTCCATGCTTCTGTGATCTGGAAAGTGACAAGATCCATCATTGCACCATCTTTAATGGCGGTGTTATGCCGAGAGAGGTCTAAGGACCTGAAACAGAGCTTAGGAGACAGAAATTGGCTCCTCCTTTGTGGCAGATTTTACTCTTCGACCAATGTAATAGAGGAAAATTCACCACATTTAACACACACATAGGTGGATGATTCTCAGCCAAAGTGGATGAATCCACCATCAGAGAAGTCAACAGAAGGAGAAGTCAGTTGAAAAACCGGCCACTGACCTTCTCGACTTACAGAATTTTCACCAGCAAAGGTGGGCACAGGGACACAAGGAATCTGATTGCCTTTCTTCCTGACAACGAGGGGGCAGGGTGGGAAGGACTGGTAAGTATCATGCTTAGGACACTTTAAGTACCTTAACATGAAAGGCGACCTTCCATTCAATGTCGGCATGTCACAAAAATAAGACTGTTAGACATGGTTATATACCACTTTTGTCACTTTTACATTTCTTTCTGAGGTCTACCCATGAATGTCGGAAATACTGACATATCTGTAACTCCTAGGGACATGGAGCACCATAAATTAAATACATCGCATCCATCCTGTCGCAAAGAGGGCGCAGTGAAAACTGTTGCATCGCTGTTTTGTCGCAGCAATGCGATAGTTTTCATAAATGAGGCCCGTAATCTGTATCCTGGGTTACTTGGCCTATTGTCCCGACTGATTGCTGACAATATGCTTTCACTCTTGTATTATAGCTCTGTTGGTAAAACATCCTCGTCTTCACATTTATTTTGGAAAGTACTATACTTTATATTTATTACATGTTTTACGGATTGTGAAATGGATGTCTTGTTGTCTATACTTTTATGGTCAATTGACCGAAATAAAGTAATACAAAGAATACAAGTATATAAAAAGCTGTATTATACACCCAAAAACATGGCTGGAAGAACTCTATTTTCTGTTGCCCTGCTCTTTTTTCATATAATGAAAAAGGCAAACACTATATTTTATATATGTACCTTTTACAGGTCTTCCAATGAATAGCATATTTGTAGAGAGAGGTGCTCAGAATTGCTGGAAAAACAAATGTCATGCTGGCCAATTATACAAATTAGGTAAAACATAAGCGCAGTGCAAAACGGCTTCACAGCGCAGTCATTGCACACCTGACAGTATCTATGAAATCCACGAAATGCACACACAAAATGGGGTCAATTCACACGGGCATTTATTAGGACATAAAGAAGTTCTCTTGGGGCTCTATTATCAAAAATCCTCCTGTGTCATAACAGGCTTGTGCTGCCCTTTCTGTAATGCAGATCGCACCAGCGCACATGTATTGTAGGTGTGGAGGCTCCCTTACATCAAGACAGGAGCCGGTAATTTGGGTAAGTTCTTCTTTATTAACCCGGAGCGCCGGGACAGCACCGCTTCTCTGACTGCGTCGGCGCCTAACTAAAATGGCCGCCTTCCGCTTCCGCCTACGCTCCCTTCCGGTTCCGGCCTCTAAGAACTAGACCATCACCACATATCTCCCCCCTTTACGCAAACACTTAACAATAACATGGTCTTACTAGTAGTCCATCTCAAAGTCTTTGAACTTCTCCGGGATCCTTGTAACTCTTCCTGCTCTCGTCGTAGTCACTCCTGCGCGTTGTCCTTCCCCATGTCCTTCTGCAGTCCTTGCCTTATCTCCTCTACCTTTGTCACTTCCACCTTTCTCTTCCTTTGATTCTCTGACATCCTCGTCCTCTCTGTCCGTTCTACCTTCCACTTGCTGCATGCCTTCTTCTACTTGCTCTTTAATCTGTCTGCCACCTTCTTCCTCGCTTCTTTCAACATTCTCCACCTCTATGCCTGACTTTGTTCCCCAATTCAAGATTTTGCTGCACTTCGCCATCCTGTCCTGCGACCACACCTTGCCGTCACTGAGCAGTGCGGATCTGGCATACGGTTTCAGTACTTGTAGAGGCGGGGTGAACTTGCTTTCTCCCTTCCTTTTCAGTGTGGCCACTTTCACCCTTACCCAATCGCCTCTCTCCAATGTTACTCCTTGGACACTGTTACTTTTGTTGAAATGTTCAGTGTATGTCTCCTGCGCTCTTTCCAGGTTTCTTCTAACCACCGCTGGAGACCATTTGCTCTGCACAACCATCTTCCTCCACACCGCGTTGTCCTTTGTGAAGGGCTCTCTCCCCCTTAGCACCTTGAATGGGCTGTAACCTGTGCTACCTGGGGTGATTCGGTAGGCCCATAACATTTTCGGCAACTCCCTTTCCCAGTCCAATCCGTCGCTTATGGCGGCCTGGATGGTGCTCATAATCACCCTGTTAAAACGTTCGACTTGTCCATTCCCTGATGGGTGATAAATTGGCGTGTGTTTGACCTCTATGCCATTTCTCGACACAAAAGCCTCCCATTTCGCAGACGTAAATTGTGTCCCATTGTCGCAAATGATCACTTTCGGAATTCCTTCCTTGAGGAACGTGTTTCTCAAAAATGCAATCACTGCCTCTGTGTCCATAGTTTCTTTCACATCTACCTCCGGCCATTTGGAGTACTTGTCAATCAACACAACGGCGTACTTTTGTATTCCCTCTATGTTGAGAATGGGTCCCATGATGTCGACGGACACCATCTCCCAAGGTCCTTCTGGAATGGGGAACTTTCCCAATTGAGGCCTCAGCACGCACTGGGATTTGTCTGCTTTGGCACAAGACTCACATTGTCTTACGTAGCGTTCCATTTGTGAGTCAATGGCTGGCCACCAGTACATTTGCCTAGCCAAAGCCTTGGTCTTTGTAATACCCTGATGTCCTTCGTGCAGCAGTACCAATAGATGGTCTATTACTCCTCGGGGGGGCACCACTTTGTCACCTCTCAATAGGAACAGGGGGTTCTCCCCCAGTGACATCTCGTCTCTCACTTCCCAGTACCTCCGCAATGTTTCTTTGAGATGTCTCTTCTCAGGCCATCCATGGACCACGTACCCCTTAATCACTTCCAGATCTTCGTCCGATTTGTACGCCTCTTCCCACTCCTGGGCACTTATCACTCCCTCCATGTCCTGAATGGTAGCTACCACATAGCCGTCCCATTTCGGGGTCACCTGCTCGTCGGCCCCTTCTTGTGCTGCTGCTCGACTCAGGAAGTCAGCCACTTTATTTTGCGGTCCTGGTATGTGCTCCACTTCGTACACGAAGTCCAACAGTCGCAGCGTCATTTTTGCTATTCTGGGCGTGGCGTGAGCATGTCCACTTGATGTCAAAACTTTCACTAAAGGTTTGTGGTCCGTTCTCACTAGGAACTTGGCCCCCCAAAGGTACTGCCGGCATCGCTCCATCGCCCAAACTACCGCCAGCATCTCTTTCTCAATGACACTAAACTTTTCTTCGTTCGGCGCTAGGGACCTTGAAGCAAAGCTGATCGTAGACATCTCTCCCCTCTCCGACTTCTGCATCAGCACCGCTCCCAGGCCTCTGTCACTTGCATCGGTGGTGAGGACAGAGTCCGCCTCAGGATCAAACCCTTTCAATGGTATGGTTGCACTCAGCTCTCGCTTCAACTTGACAAATTCTTCCTGTTCTTCCTCGTTCAATTTGAACCCGTTTTTCTCCTTAAGTAGTTGGCGCATACAGTGGGTTTTTGTGGCAAAGTTGGGAACAAATTTGCTATAATACTCTGCCCTCCCCAGGAACGACCTGACATCTTCCTTCTTCCCTGGGGCTGGCACGTCCAAGATCGCTTGCATGTTGGCTCTCTTCGGTTCAATGCCTCGCTCACTCACTTCATGTCTGAGGTACGTCACTGATGGAACCCCGAACTTGCACTTCGACCTTTCCGCCGTCAACCCATTGGCTTGCAGTGTGTGTAGCACCTGATGTAGCTTCTCATTGTGTTCTTATTTGGATGTTCCCATGATCAGGATGTCATCCTGGAAGAATTGGACTCCTTCCATCTTCCTAAAGAGTCTATGCATAAAGTTTTGGAACACTGCTGCTGCAGATGCCAGCCCGAATGGCATTCTGACAAATTTGTAGCAACCGAAAGGTGTGATAAAGGACGTGAGGTGACTGCATGAGGGATGTAGCTTCACCTGGTGATAGGCCGATGACAAGTCCAAAGTGGAGAACCACTTGATGCCCTTCGTTTTGGCTAACATCTCGTTGATGCGGGGAAGAGGGAACTTGTCGACCATGATGTTTTTGTTCAGTTCCCTGAGATCGATGCACAGTCTCACTTTCCCATTTGGCTTCTGAGCCACCACCAAAGGCGAGAGCCACTCCGAGCTGTCAATGGCCTGTATCACCCCACTTTTTTCCAGTCTGTCCAGTTCAGCTTGGACTGCTTCCCGGCACCTGAGAGGAATGTTCCTCACTTTGTGTACCACGGGCTGTGCTCCTTCCTTTAACTTGATGAGATGTTTGTATTTGACAAGTTCGCCTATGTGGCCATTGAACACCTTGGGGTATTCCCTGCGCCACGCCTCGTTGTCGCAGTTTTGTTCCATGTCCATCAACAATATTTTCTCTATTCATCCTGGATTGAGTTGTATCCCTAACGCACCTTGGTCCTTCCAACTGAGCACCGACGGCCCCTTTTCAGCCACGTACAGCTTGCACATAGCATGACGTCCTCTGAACTCGAAAAGGAGTGGACAGTATCCTAACAAGGGTATCTTCTGCCCTGTGTATGTGACTGGTCGTAGGTCCATTGGGCGCAGTTCATCCTTTATTTTCGTCGCGAATTCTCTGTCCCACACTTGCTTTTGTATTATGGTGATGGGAGCTCCGCTGTCCGCTATCATTTCTATGAGCACCCCTCCTATCTGCATGTCTAACCTTGGTTTGTCCGACTCCGTGCACCCCACATCCAATATCTGGGCGTCGATGTAAAGGAACTCTTCCAGGTCGTCGTCTTCCGTTCGGTTTGCTTTCTCTTCCTGCTGTTCATGGTCTACATACCTGACCACGGCCCCTTTGGGCTTGCGACGGCACACCTTTTCATAGTGTCCGTAAACACTGCAGTACGCACATTTCGCCCTAAACGCCGGACACACCTTGTCATTTCCGAAGTGCGCAGTGCTTCCACACCTGTAGCAGCTTGGCCTTCCTCCTCTGCCAGTCCTTTGGGCTGTTCCTCCTGTTTGTGGACCTCTTTTATCGTCTTGGCTCCTCATTGCGTCTTTCTGCTTGGTCTTCTCCCCTTTGTAGTTCGTCATTACTCTACATACCGTCTGTGTGCCACCATTGTCCTTCCTAGCCGCCTGCGCGCAGCGTTTAGACATCTCCGCTTTCTTTACCATGGCCCAAACCTCCTTCAAGGGTGCATCGCCATTTACCCATAACTTTTCCTGAACGTGCGTGCTTGACGTGTGCATAATGATTTGATCTCGTATTAACTCATCATGGAGGGGACCAAATTTGCATGTGAGCGCGAGTTTTTGAAGCGCGGCTACATATTCATCGACTGTCTCACCTCCCTCTTGCTTCCTATGGAAGAAACTGTGCCTGTCGATGGCCACGCACACCACGGGCCTGTAGTGCGCGTCAAGGTCTGCAATGGCGTGGCTGAAAACATCGTCGTTGTCGTCGTCTCTCTGCCCCTTGAGTGTCAAACACTCTGATGCCTTCTGTGCCCAAGTTGTGCAACAAGATTTTCTTCCTCCTTTTGCTCGAATACGCCGCACCACTTTCCTCTTCTAGTGCCTCCAAGTAGTTCTGGAAATACCTTTTCCAATCCTCCCAGGGGGTTGCTGGCTCTCCTCTCGACTGGAGAAATGGTACCATCTGTGTGAGGGATGTGGATTGCGACGCCATTCTCCTGTTCACCCTGGGGCTTGTCAGGGCTGGGACGTCTCGGTTGGGAGGGCTGCCTGGCGCTTGTCTCGTGTCAGCGTTGTCCGCTTCACTGCGCCCGCTGCTGGTTGCACCACCTGATGCCGCAGCTGCAGCTTGCAGAGAACGCGGCCTCGCTACGCCGTCCTCCACTGACCCTCCGCCCTGGTCCAACCGCTCCGCCAGCGTGGCATGGTGGACTGTACCTTGTTCCGTGCCACCGCACCTCGCACTGCTCTGGGTCTTTGGGCCTCACTCTCCGCGTGCCCCACTGCCCTATGTGCCAGTCAGCTTGGTGCTCTGTGCGCCCTTTTCGCCCTTGCGGCGGCCCCCTCGATCAGCCAGTGCCGCCTGGTCGTGAGTAGTCAATGGAGGGCCGGGCGTCTGCCGCCGTCGCCGCCTGCGCTGTCCACTGCCGCGCTCTGGGTTTGCCCAGCGTCTCCCTTCGTGGCGGGAAACGCTCGTTGTGTGCCTCACGGTGACACCGACGTGCCCGTTTCACACGATGTGCCGCGGGTTAGCGCCACACCTCGTCGCCATTGTGGAGGCCCCCTTACATCAAGACAGGAGCCGGTAATTTGGGTAAGTTCTTCTTTATTAACCCGGAGCGCCGGGACAGCACCGCTTCTCTGACTGCGGTCGGCGCCTAACTAAAATGGCCGCCTTCCGCTTCCGCCTACGCTCCCTTCCGGTTCCGGCCTCTAAGAACTAGACCGTCACCACAGTAGGTTGATATCAAGAAGTAGTCCGAAGTCTTCTGCTCTTGTGCAGTATTACAGACAGTGGCAGGGAGGGGCCAGAGGGCACACTGACTCGGTGCCACAGTGTGCCCTCCATGGTCGACTCTTGAAAGAGGAGAATGGGGCACCCATGATGATGCTGATGATGATGATGATGATGATGATGATGATCATGATGATGATAGCAATTTATAGCATGCACAGCTACTCCAAAGAGTATTCTGGTGCATGGACCCTTCAGACATCCCTGTGCTGACAGATGCATTCTCTCACTGCACCTGCTTTTCAGGGGGATCTCTGCACCCCTTCCACATGCAGGCCGGGTGCTGTCTGTATGGATAAAGGTGGACCGACAGCTTCAAACAGCCCTTTCACGAATGTTCTGCACACATGGCAGGTAAATATTTGCATCTGCATTGCAGGGCGCAGATTCATTGGTGTAGGGCACACAGGCCCGGCCTGCAGCCGCAGTGCAGACCGGGCCAATGAACCTCTCTGTGATATGGGTCTTGCAGTACGACTTCGCATACTCATAAATGTCTTTGCGATTTGGCCAGATGCAGTTCATTGGTAATGGGAAATCTACTGATTCCTGAAGGAAAAGAAAACCCGCTGAATTCCATAGCCATACTATCTCTATGGTGATGGAAATGCTGCTTTGAAGTTTCCATTCTCTCCAGAAACTGCAGGATTCTCTATTGGTCATCCCTAAATGTGCATTTCCTTCAGGAAGTGGAGGATTCTCAGTTACTGGCCAACTCTAAATGATGCCCTTAGCATGCAAAATCACAACTCAAAATGTAAAAAAAACTGTCTTAAACGTTTGCCAGAAAAACTGTTGCAAACTTTAGCTGGAAAGGAACAGTTCAATGATAAGGGAAACAGCCTTTACAACAAGATTTTCACCACGTTGTGCCTTTACGCATTTTTTAGCCAAGCATATTTTTACTATGTTCATGCCTTTACAACGCATGCCTTCACCACTCACTTAAGGTAAGTTGGGAGGTGTGGGAGATCTCCCCCCACAAATACATTGTTTTTATATTAAAAAAACATATTGTGGTAATGGCATGCGTTGTAAAAGCATGTTCGTTGTAAAAACATGCATGGTAAAAAATACATGGAAAAGGCATATGATGTCTTTACCTGCGTTGTACCCTCATGCAACCAATGATACTGTAGGAAGTAGTACATTTTTGGATGAATAGCAGTTCTACCAAGAGATTACTCTTCTGCTCTACTTACAGCAAGTTTGTAGCAACCAAGCCAGTTTTTGCTGCGATGGCGCCAGTAAACTCTGCCAATAGGAAGCAACTTAGTCTTTGTAATATATTCCAGTGTCAGTTCAATTAAACATTTTGGGCAATTTGTCCAGGATGCCTGTGCGTCAAACATATGACCCTAAGCCTGCTGCTGAACTTGGCACCAAAGCCCACTGTCTTCAAGTGACAGAGACTTGATCATGGGTTTTCAACCGACCCAGTGCTGATAGTCTGCCCTAGACAAATGTGACACACAGCCTGCCCGTCTTATTACGAGTGCATTATATACTGAAGGACTTGTAATGAGGTAGGCAGCATATACGTCACATTTGTGACAGAGTACCCACCTGCCAAACTCTAAATCAGTAATGCTGTGGGGAGCGCAAATCAACACTCCACTCCCAGTCGCACTGCATAATTGGATGCTAGATTTTTAAACTTTTTCAACATTTGGCCTTATATGAAAATTGATCCTCTTTTTTAGTCCACAGTTTTTTCACAAATTGTATCTTGTCTTTTTTAACCGTTTTTTAAATCCACATGTGTCGTGACATGCATTTTATTGTGCTTCACATAATCGTGTGTGCCCATCCGAGCCTCTTCGAGAAAACGATTGCAAAATGCACAAAGTAGTTCGGAGCAGCCATTCTTTATTGAGACCCAATGCATTTCGGGCATATTTCCAGCCCTTCGTCAGGGGTAACTGTAAATCCACAATTTCAAAAAATACATGAATACCATTTAATCCTCTAGTTCACATAGTTACCAATATATGCATGAATCTGTGAATCTGTGTTATATAACAATACCTTCTGAAATTCATAGAAATCTATGTATTTCTACCAAAACAGATATAAAACTTCCCGTATTTAACTCCCATCCCTACATCAGACAAAATATATTTATGCTATTCATATGCGATCCCGCATTTATTCGGATGTCAGACTGAATAATACATACCCTCTCCCTGCCTTTCTCGCCCTTCTACTAAACCATTATGGGATTTTTGTTACTCCGCCGTAACTCAAGTCCAATCCCCATAAACTTTCAAGCTCCCTCTTTCCTCCTTTCCTACTATTGCACAAAACTACCCTCCCGCATCCCCTAACATTCCTGTTATTTTCAAACTTGTATGTATACATGTTCCCCAACAATTACAAAATTCCTTTTCCCACATACCTGCTCATTTCACATTATCTCTTTCCGCAAGGCGTGCGCCAGAAATCGCTTTGTGTTTCTCATAACGGACCCTCTAATTTAAACCCTTGTACTCCTCCCCCTTAGTGCGTTAATTAATCCCCTGACTCACTAATTTTCCCAGTGAACTACCATACCCAAAATACACTTTGTACCGTCCTAAAGTCGCGACCTCCACAATTACATCAAAAAAATCCAACAGAAAAAATGTATATATATCAACAGTTTCTTGCATTCATTATATGTAAAACACTACAATAACATTATATAAAGCCTTATCAATCGATGCCATTGTCCACAAAATATTCACGTTACTGAAGAATTTGCTGCTCGACTTATGTGGAATCCTAGATGTAAACAAGTCCCACAGCATTATATTATTTATGGTGCATCTAGGGCAAAGCACGGCCCGGTTCCGCACCCAATGAGTAAAGCTGATAAAAATATGGATGACATCATGATGAACACGGTGTGCATACCACCCCTTGTGAAACTCTAAATCAGGCCATAAATTACCTGTTCACTTGTGCTGCAACTGACCCAGTTTGTTCTGCTGGGTAAATGGGTGGTTCCATCCAGGCTGTAGCAAAGAGCAGGATCTCCTGTTTACTGTCACTGATGTCAGAGCCTGTCATCTTGAATACAGCCATGTGCCATGCACAGACATTCTGTAATTGAGTGGTAGTACCTTAGTGTAATAGACGGATGGAAGGCACTCTTCTGTGCATGGGTGGCACTTAGGGTTTGCCAGGTGTCGCCTCTGCCCATTGCGACCCCGGCACTGCCGTTGCACCCCTTGGCCTCAGAGGTGGCAAAATCAGTGACATGAAGACAGGGGCAGATGTCCTTACGGACATCAGATGGGCCACCACTTTCCTTGTTTTCTGTCAAAAAAATGTATCACAATATTAGTGAATAATATTGTAACAGAAGTACAATTAACTATAATATGGCGCTCCCTTTCAGCTGAGGTAAACAAAACATGCTTTTCAATGTATGTTGTGTGGTTACTTGTGGGTGAGAGAGTGTTTATGCAGAGACAGTGTATGTGTGAATGTATGTTTATTTGTGTAAGCATGTGTGTGTGAGGGAAAGAAAATGTCAAATGGTGTGTGATGACGCTTCCGCTACCTAAGACAATTTGGTGAATTGACGTCCATTCTTCTGTGATCTGGAAAGTGACAAGATCCATCATTGCACCATCTATAATGGCGGTGTTATGCCGAGAGAGGTCTAAGGGCCTGAAACAGAGCTTGGGAGACAGAAATTGGCTCCTCCTTTGTGGCAGATTTTACTCTTCGACCAATGTAATAGAGGAAAATTCAACACATTTAACACACACAGAGGTGGATGATTCTCAGCCAAAGTGGATGAATCCACCATCACAGAAGTCAACAGAAGGAGAAGTCAGTTGAAAAACCGGCCACTGACCTTCTCGACTTACAGAATTTTCACCAGCAAAGGTGGGCACAGGGACACAAGGAATCTGATTGCCTTTCTTCCTGACAACGAGGGGGCAGGGTGGGAAGGACTGGTAAGTATCATGCTTAGGACACTTTAAGTACCTTAACATGAAAGGCGACCTTCCAGTCAATGTCGGCATGTCACAAAAATAAGACTGTTAGACATGGTTATATACCACTTTTGTCACTTTTACATTTCTTTCTGAGGTCTACCCATGAATGTCAGAAATACTGACGTATCTGTAACTCCTAGGGACATGGAGCACCATAAATTAAATACAGCGCATCCATCCTGTTGCAAGGAGGGCGCAGTGAAAACTGTTGCATCGCTGTTTTGTCGCAGCAATGCGATAGTTTTCATAAATGAGGCTCGTAATCTGTATCCTGGGTTACTTGGCCTATTGTCCCAACTGATTGCTGACAATCTGCTTTCACTCTTGTATTATAGCTCTGTTGGTAAAACATCCTCGTCTTCACCTTTATTTTGGAAAGTACTTTACTTTATATTTATTACATGTTTTACGGATTGTGAAATGGATGTCTTGTTGTCTATAGTTTTATGGTCAATTGACCGAAATAAAGTAATACAAAGAATACAAGTATATAAAAAGCTGTTTTATACACCCAAAAACATGGCTGGAAGAACTCTATTTTCTGTTGCCCTGCTCTTTTTTCATATAATGAAAAAGGCAAACACTATATTTTATATATATACCTTTTACAGGTCTTCCAATGAATAGCATATTTGTAGAGAGAGGTGCTGAGAATTGCTGGAAAAACAAATGTCATGCTGGCCAATTATACAAATTAGGTAAAACATAAGCGCAGTGCAAAACGGCTTCACAGCGCAGTCATTGCACACCTGACAGTATCTATGAAACCCACGAAATGCACACACAAAATGGGGTCAATTCACACGGGCATTTATTAGGACACGAAGAAGTTCTCTTGGGGCCCTGTTATCAAAATTCCTCCTGTGTCACAACAGGCTTGTGCTGCCCTTTCTGTAATGCAGATCGCACCAGCGCACATGTAGTGCAGGTTGATATCAAGAAGTAGTCAGAAGTCTTCTGCTCTTGTGCAGTATTACAGACAGAGGCAGGGAGGGGCCAGAGGGCACACTGACTCTGTGCCACAGTGTGCCCTCCATGGTCGACTCTTGAAAGAGGAGAATGGGGCACCCATGATGATGATGATAGCAATTATAGCACGCACAGCTACTCCAAAGAGTATTCTGGTGCATGGACCCTCCAGACATCCATGTGCTGACAGATGAAGTCTCTCACTGCACCTGCTTGCAGGGGGATCTCTGCACCCCTTCCAAATGCAGGCCGGGTGCTGTCTGTATGGAGAAAGGTGGACCGACAGCTTCAAACAGCCCTTTCACGAATGTTCTGCACACATGGCAGGTAGATATTTGCATCTGGATGTACAACGGTACAACGCGTGGTATTACTACGTGTACCGTTACAACGCGTTGTACAGTAGGGAAGGTGTTTGAATAGTAAATCGTAAATCTACTATTCCTTGTCCTTGAGCGCCCTCCAGAGCAAGTCGTGGTATGACTTGCGTTGTAAAAGACGTTGTGAAGGATGTTCCCCTTGCATCTGCATTGCAGGGCGCAGATTCATTGGTGTAGGGCACACAGGTCCGGCCTGCAGCCGCAGTGCAGACCGGGCCAATGAACCTCTCTGTGATATGGGTCTTGCAGTACGACTTCGCATACTCATAAATGTCTTTGAGATTTGGGCAGATGCAGTTCATTGGTAATGGGAAATCTACTGATTCCTGAAGGAAATGAAAACCCGCTGAATTCCATAGCCATACTATCTCTATGGTGATGGAAATGCTGCTTTGAAGTTTCCATTCTCTTCAGAAACTGCAGGATTCTCTATTGGTCATCTCTAAATGTGCATTTCCTTCAGGAAGTGGAGGATTCTCAGTTACTGGCCAACTCTAAATGATGCCCTTAGCATGCAAAATCACAACTCAACATGTAAAATAGACTGTCTTAAACGTTTGATAGAAAAACTGTTGCAAACTTTAGCTGGAAAGGAACAGTTCAATGATAAGGGAAACAGCCTTTCCAACAAGGTTTTTACCACGTTGTGCCTTTACGCATTTTTTAGCCACGCATATTTTTACCACGTTCATGCCTTTACAACGCATGCCTTCACCACTCACTTAAGGTAAGTTGGGGGGGGGAGATTTCCCCCCACAAATACATTGTTTTTATGTAAAAAAAACAATTTATGGTAATGGCATATGTTGTAAAAGCATGTTCGTTGTAAAAACATGCATGGTAAAAAATACATGGAAAAGGCATGCGATGTCTTTACCTGCGTTGTACCCTCGTACAACCAATGATACTGTAGGAAGTAGTACATTTTTGGATGAATAGCAGTTCTACCAAGAGATTACTCTTCTGCTCTAATTACAGCAAGTTTGTAGCAACCAAGCCAGTTTTTGCTGTGATGGCCCCAGTAAACTCTGCCAATAGGAAGCAACTTAGTCTTTGTAATATATTCCAGTGTCAGTTCAATTAAACATTTTGGGCAATTTGTCCAGGAGGCCTGTGCGTCAAACATATGACCCTAAGCCTGCTGCTGAACTTGGCACCAAAGCCCACTGTCTTCAAGTGACAGAGACTTGATCATGGGTTTTCAACCGACCCAGTGCTGATAGTCTGCCCTAGACAAATGTGACAGACAGCCTGCCCGTCTTATTACGAGTGCATTATATACTGAAGGACTTCTAATGAGGTAGGCAGCATATACGTCACATTTGTGACAGAGTACCCACCTGCCAAACTCTAAATCAGTAATGCTGTGGGGAGCGCAAATCAACACTCCACTCCCAGTCGCACTGCATAATTGGATACTAGGGGCTAGATGTAGGTAAAGTACATTTACCGATTCTAAAATACCGAATTTTACTGATTCGATATTTTAGAATCGGTAAATGCAATGTAGGAAAAAATTCGGTAAAAATTACCGAATCAGTACGATTCGGTATTTACCGAACCGGTATATACCGATTCGGTAATTCACATTCATTCCTATGGGCCTGGAGGCCCATAGGAATGAATGTGAATTACCAAATCGGTAAATACCGATTCGGTAAAATAGGGAAACATTCAAGGGTGGCAGGGTGTCACATTGACACCCTGTTGCACCCCTGAATAGTGCTTGTGTGCACATGTGGCACACATACATGCCCTATGTCTGCCACATGGCATTGTTGAAAATGCACAGATTTGCATTTTCAAGGTATTCATTATTTACCACCAACTAAGAGTTGGTGGTAAATAACGAATCCTTAAAGCACATGGGCACTTTCTAAAGTGCTTCCTACATGCCATTTACCGATTCGGTAAATAATGATTCGGTAAATACAGATGTCACACCACGCCCTGGGTTGTCTGTATGAAAGCGGAATGCGTGTGCATAATGCAAACACTACATCTCCCAGAATGCTCAGGGGCGATGTCCTTTCTCTCTCTTCTCCTTCTTACTTATACTCCTCCTTTTCCTGCAGTCCGGTGCTTGTCACCTGATCCTGGGAGTAAGCTGTGTGTTGCAGTTTGGGACAGCGTTTCTGCTTCTGGAGAAATTCTGTTATTTTCGAGGCGTTTGTTCCATGCCTAAAGGAATTGTTTGTTTCCAGTCACCCTCGAGTTCAGCAGACGCCCTGCCTCGATCGCGCATTGAACGCGCTGGGATCTGAGGCGGGCGTAGCCAGCAGCTGGAATTCATTTGTCAAGTACGCTCGCATTTTGAACAGCCTCGCGGTAAGGCGTATTTGTTTTGATTTTATTCGCGTTTGTTAGACGCGGTCATTCCAGAGGAAGAGCGGATGCTCCACTAACGTATGAACCTGGATACGAACACTTTTTTGTATCTTGCCTAGGGGAATTACTATTTTGTTTTACACTCGTTTGACAAACTGGATTACATTTATTTTGGAACTGAACTTGTATATCTATTGCATTCCTATGGAGTGAGACTATGGATATTATCTCTTGCTGGTCATTGAATCTTTGTTTTGTGATATAACAGAAGAATCTTGCCACCAGAACTGAACTGTTATCTCGCCTAGTGCTAAGTAACTAGGGAGTATATGTTAAACTGCAAAAAGGATCTAATGGAACTGCACTCATAGGATTTTGAGTGTCTTGCTACCTTTGGGATCTTTTTTCTTTTTCTTTTTATGCTTTATTTTTTGTTTTTTGAATGAATGTTCTTACGGATTCCTGCGGCTATATTAACTGTAAGTTAATTTCCACACACATAGTGTATTGATCTACTCTGTATAGGTTTGGAATGTATGAATGATACCTTGTCTCTCCCTCTGCAGGGTCTACTACCAGAGATCAGAGAGTATATACTTCGCACAGATATCCGAAGTTATCTGCTACTTTATTTTGGAAAAGCTGCACTTTATTGTTTCTTTTGTCCCTTTATATCCCCATCCCTGGTAGTGTTACTCTCTGTGGTGTTGGTGATATACACGCAGGGTGTGCCATTGCATAGGGATAGGGAGACTTAGCTTCTGTCATCGCTCCCGCTGTACCCGGCTAACAGGTTAGTGTTATCTGTTGATTCCTGACAGAGTGACAAGCCCACGGTCTAGTGCAGCCCGAGCGATGGATACCAACACTGTTTTAACGTCAGTGCTGGAAACTATGACTGCCTTGAGGATGGAGGTGGATGCATTCAGGGGGGAAAATTTAGAAATGCGGAATGAGTTAGGCACACTTCGTAGGGAGGTAGCTGGCCTCTCTCAAGCTAGTCCGAGAAGTACACGAGGGACTCCTTACATAAGGGGATGGACTCTTCCTCCTCCCCCCTCTCAGGATGCAGCACACGTACAGACAGGGGGATCTGGGTCATCCACTATCCAAGTTATACAACCGTTGCAACTACCATTAGCTCCTCCAGAAAGATATTTTGGTGACCCCAAGAAATTTGGCACGTTTTTGGGGCAATGTAAACTACACTTTATGTGCAAGCCGGCTGTATTTCCAGATGATCAAGCCAAGACGGCGTTTGTTATGTCATATCTGGGAGGGAACGCTGCTAACTGGTCTTTCCCATTAATGGAAAGGGATGACCCAGTGTTGCGAGATTTCAATAACTTTTGTGAGGAGATGCGCAAGCTCTTTGATAGGAAGGCACACCAACTGGACATTAGACAGAGAGCTGAAACGTTGAAACAGGGTGCCCAAGATCTCCTAACGTATATTACCTCATTCAATAGATTGGTCGTGGAAACCGATTGGCCAGTAGAAAAAAGAACATCACTATTTTATCAAGGCTTGAGAGGAGAATTGAAAGATGTGTTGGCACAGGTCGTTAACATGCCGTCAACTTGCGATGAATTGATAGATTTAACAGTCCAGTTAGATCATCGCCTCCAGGAAAGGAAGGGAGATAAACAGAGATCTGATTCTAGGTTTTTGTATACTAGGACAAAATCCACTTCAGATGAACGTCCTTCATCCTCGGACGGAGTAGAACCCATGCAGGTGGGTGGAATCAGAGGTCCTCTCAATGCTGAAGAAAGACAAGGAAGACGGACCTTACAGCTTTGTATGTACTGTGGGAAATCGGGTCATTTCATCAAGGAGTGTAAGACCAGATCCGGAACTCCCTACAAGGCTCCTCAAGGAGAAAAAAAGGTGTCTACTGTGGATAATTATGTCGAGACGTAGGAAAACTAAAGAGCGCAAATAAGCAGGAGACCCCTTGTTTGCAGCTAGAGGATTTCGAGGTCTTCCCTACTTTGGCTAACACTGCACAAACATCTGTTGCTCATATGAATGTATGTGTCGTATTGGAGATGCAGAGTTTGGGTCCCATTCAAGTGCATGCCCTTTTAGATTCTGGGGCTACCGGGAATTTCATGGACCAAAGGTACGCATACGAGTTGGGTATCCAGTGTATAAAAAAGCTGAAACCAGAACCCGTTAAGGCAGTGGATGGTATTGCTTTGACTTCTGGACATGTATGTTATCATACTCAGATACTGTCCATGCAAGTTGGGTCCACCCATTTTGAAACAATTCAATTCGATCTTATTAATGCTCCTCATTTTAAGCTTATTTTGGGAATGCCTTGGCTCACTTTGCATGATCCCTTGGTGAAGTGGGCCGCTCGCACGATAGACCTCAACTCATCTTATTGTGCGGAGCATTGTACCAGAGATATGAACAATACCTTTCGGAAACAAGAAAATCCTGCATTTCTATTGGCTTCCAGTTGTGCTACACCTTCTGTGTGTTTCCTGGGTACTATTCCAGAAGAATACAAGAAGTATAGAGATGTGTTCGATGAAAACGAAGCATGCAGACTACCTCCCCATAGGGAGTATGATTGTGTCATCGATCTGGAACCAGGAGCCTCAATACCCTGTAGTAGGATCTATGCCCTTACAGAGGCTGAAAATACATACTTGCAGGCTTATTTGAAGAAACTGCTGAGTTCTAGTTTTATCCGTCCTTCCTCATCGCCTGCCTCATCGCCTCTCTTTTTCATACCGAAATGGGAAGGTGGCCTGCGCATGTGTATCGATTATAGGGCCATTAATAAGATCACCAAAAAGAATTGATACCCGTTACCCTTGATTCCAGTATTACTAGATCAACTGAAGGGTTCCATCATCTTCACAAAACTGGATCTTAGAGGGGCTTATCATTTGGTGCGAATGCGGCGGGGGGATGAATGGAAAACGGCATTTCGCACAAAGTATGGCCTGTATGAATATCAAGTGATTCCCTTTGGTCTTTGTAACGCCCCCGCCGCATTCCAATATTTTATGGACGACGTGCTGAGGGGATTACTGGATGTGTGCTGCATTGTCTACATAGATGACATTTTAATATACTCTACTTCTTTGGAACAACATGTGCCCCATGTAGCTGCAGTACTTGAAAGATTGAGTCAAAATGCCTTGTACGCCAAGTTGGAGAAGTGTCTATTTCACACAGAGGAAGTTGAGTTTTTGGGTTATGTGATTGGGCCAGGAGGGCTCTGCATGGATAAAAAGAAGACTGATGCCATAGTACTCTGGGAATCCCCTACGAGTGTGAAAAGCCTCCAGAGTTTCCTTGGATTCTCTAATTTCTACCGTCGGTTTATCAGAGACTTTTCGAAAACCATCCAACCTATGACTCTTCTCCTACGAAAAGGAGTACAGTTTCGCTGGACAGAAGAGGCAGAGCATGCCTTCCAAACATTAAAAGGATGTTTCACCAGTGCGCCCATATTGAGACATCCCGATCCAAGTCAGCCCTTTGTTGTGGAAACGGATGCTTCTCATTATGCCATCGGAGGAATACTATCTCAGAGATATCCAGACACCGGCCAATTGCATCCGGTGGCCTACTTCTCAAAAAAGCTGTCGCCATGTGAAGTGAACTATAGTATCACAGACAAGGAGTTGTTGGCAATTAAGAGGGTCTGTGAAGAATGGAGGCACCATTTGATGGGGGCTAGGCATACTGTGGAAATCTTTACAGATCATAGGAATCTACTGTTTTTGAAGAGTGCTAGGGCCTTGACGCCTAGACAACTTCGGTGGTCGTTGTTTTTTGCAGATTTAGACTTTGTTATTAAGTTTAAACCTGGACCACAAAATGGTAAAGCCGATGCCTTGTCAAGACCTTCGTCTGGTATGGATGTCACCCAAAGTTCCTTGGAAGATCCTCCTATTATCCTACAGAATGCCTCCTTTGAGTCTGTGATTCCAGCAGTGACAACAGTAGATGACTTCCTAGACGAAGCTAAAGTCCACTACCAACAATTGGATGAGCTGGAGTGGTTGGATGAAGCCCCTTTACTCAGGACCAAGTCCAATGCCTTGTTGTTTCACGACAAGAAGTTGTATATTCCACATGTGTCTTTGCAACAACGAGTTTTTTTATGGACTCATGATTCTCCTCTTGCTGGCCATCTGGGGTTACAAAAGACATTACACTTCCTGTCTCGATATTTCTGGTGGGACACTATGAGAAAAGATGCGGAGGCCTATATCAAGGGATGTTCAGTGTGTGCTCAGTCTAAGTCTAGGCATCAGCCTTCTAGTGGGTTGTTGAGGCCCATACCTGTTCCTCCTTCTCCCTGGCATACTGTCTCGATGGACTTTATAGTGGAGATGCCTCCTAGCAGGGGTAATGACACCATTTTGGTTATTATCGATCATTTGACTAAAATGGGTCATTTTGTATCATTGACCAAATTGCCTACATCAGGGGAGTTAGCTATCACGTTCCTTCACCAAGTAGTGAGACTGCACGGAATACCTTCTGTGTTAATTACAGATAGAGGCACTCAGTTCACCTCTAGGTTTTGGAAGGCACTATGCTTGGCCATGAAGGTAGATGCCAGATTATCCACTAGTTATCACCCCCAGACTGACGGCAAAACAGAGAGGTTAAATCAAACCTTGGAGCAATATCTCAGGTGTTTCACCTTACAGCATAATGAGGAATGGAGTATGCTTCTTTGGACAGCCGAATTTGTATATAACAATGCTGTCCATTCCTCATTGGGCTGTTCTCCTTTCTATTGCCTTAACGGATTTCATCCGAATATGATTCCTTTTGAGCGGCCAGTTACCGCTATGCATCCTACAATACAAGAGCATCACACTCATCTTCGGGAAGTCTTGCAAGAAGCTAAACAACATCTAGAAACATCCAGAGCTAGGGACAAGAGCCAAACTGATAAAAAAAGAACGCCCGAACCATCGTATAAAGTGGGGGATAAAGTGTGGCTTGACACTAAGCATTTGAGGTTTAAGGGTAACACTAGGTTAAAACCTAAGTTTGTGGGTCCCTATCCTATCAGCTGTGTCATTAATCCTGTGGCCATGAAACTGACCCTTCCTCCCTCATGGAACATCCATCCTGTGTTTCATGTTTCTTTATTAAAGGCATGTCCCCAGCACACTAGGTTACCATCAAAACCATCTCCGGTGGTGGTGGAGGGAGAGGAGGAGTATGTGGTGCGGGCCATATTGGATTCTAAATGCGTGAGGGGGAGGCTGGTGTATCTTGTGGATTGGCAGGGGTATGGCCATGAAGATCGATCTTGGGAGCCTCGTGCTAATCTGCATTGTCCAGCTTTACTGCGGCGTTTCCACTCTCGCTTTCCTACAAAGCCCGGTGGACCGCCGAGACGTCGGTCATGGAGAGGGGGTTCTGTCACACTACGCCCTGGGTTGTCTGTATGAAAGCGGAATGCGTGTGCATAATGCAAACACTACATCTCCCAGAATGCTCAGGGGCGATGTCCTTTCTCTCTCTTCTCCTTCTTACTTATACTCCTCCTTTTCCTGCAGTCCGGTGCTTGTCACCTGATCCTGGGAGTAAGCTGTGTGTTGCAGTTTGGGACAGCGTTTCTGCTTCTGGAGAAATTCTGTTATTTTCGAGGCGTTTGTTCCATGCCTAAAGGAATTGTTTGTTTCCAGTCACCCTCGAGTTCAGCAGACGCCCTGCCTCGATCGCGCATTGAACGCGTTGGGATCTGAGGCGGGCGTTGCCAGCAGCTGGAATTCATTTGTCAAGTACGCTCGCATTTTGAACAGCCTCGCGGTAAGGCGTATTTGTTTTGATTTTATTCGCGTTTGTTAGACGCGGTCATTCCAGAGGAAGAGCGGATGCTCCACTAACGTATGAACCTGGATACGAACACTTTTTTGTATCTTGCCTAGGGGAATTACTATTTTGTTTTACACTCGTTTGACAAACTGGATTACATTTATTTTGGAACTGAACTTGTATATCTATTGCATTCCTAAGGAGTGAGACTATGGATATTATCTCTTGCTGGCCATTGAATCTTTGTTTTGTGATATAACAGAAGAATCTTGCCACCAGAACTGAACTGTTATCTCGCCTAGTGCTAAGTAACTAGGGAGTATATGTTAAACTGCAAAAAGGATCTAATGGAACTGCACTCATAGGATTTTGAGTGTCTTGCTACCTTTGGGATCTTTTTTCTTTTTTTTAATTTTGCTTTATTTTTTGTTTTTTGAATGAATGTTCTTACGGATTCCTGCGGCTATATTAACTTTAAGTTAATTTCCACACACATAGTGTATTGATCTACTCTGTATAGGTTTGGAATGTATGAATGATACCTTGTCTCTCCCTCTGCAGGGTCTACTACCAGAGATCAGAGAGTATATACTTCGCACAGATATCCGAAGTTATCTGCTACTTTATTTTGGAAAAGCTGCACTTTATTGTTTCTTTTGTCCCTTTATTTCCCCTTCCCTGGTAGTGTTACTCTCTGTGGTGTTGGTGATATACACGCAGGGTGTGCCATTGCATAGGGATAGGGAGACTTAGCTTCTGTCATCGCTCCCGATGTACCCGGCTAACAGGTTAGTGTTATCTGTTGATTCCTGACAACAGATTCAGTAAATACCGAATCATCCCCTACATAGGAAATGGCCCAATACCGGTCGGTAAGCCTGAAATTGACCGAATTTCGGGTTTACCAACCGGTAATGGGCCACCTACATCTGGCCCAAGATCCTTAAACTTTTTCAACATTTGGCCTTATTTGAAAATTGATCCTCTGTTTTAGTCCACAGTTTGTTCACAAATTTTATCTTGTCTTTTTGAACTGTTTTTTAAATCCACGTGTCGTGAGATGCATTTTATTGTGCTTCACATAATCGTGTGTGCCCATCCGAGCCTCTTCGAGAAAACGATCGCAAAATGCATAAAAGTAGTTCGGAGCAGCCATTCTTTATTGAGACCCAATGCATTTCAGGCTTATTTCCAGCCTTTCGTCAGGAGTAACTGTAAAGCCTCAATTTCAAAAAATACATCAATACCATTTAATCCTCTAGTTCACATAGTTACCAATATACGCATGAATCGGTGTTATATAACAAATAACAATACCTTTTTAAATTCATAGAAATCTATGTATTTCTACCAAAACAGATATAAAACTTCCCGCATTTAACTCCCATCCCTACATCAGACAAAATATATTTATGGTATTCATATGCGATCCCGCATTTACTCGGATGTCAGACTGAATAATACATACCCTCTCCCTGCCTTTCTCGCCCTTCTACTAAACCATTATGCAATTTTTGTTACTCCGCCGTAACTCAAGTCCAATCCCCATAAACTTTCAAGCTCCCTCTTTACTCCTTTCCTGTTATTGTCACAAAACTACCCTCCCACATCCCCTAACATTCCTGTTATTTTCAAACGTGTATGTATACATGTTCCCCAACAATTACAAAATTCCTTTCCCCACATACCTGCTCATTTCACATTATCTCTTTCCGCGCGGCGTGTGCCAGAAATCGCTTTGTGTTTCTCATAACGGACCCTCTAATTTAAACCCTTGTACTCCTCCCCCTTCGTGCGTTAATTAATCACCTGACTCACTAATTTTCCCAGTGAACTACCATACCCAAAATACACTTTGTCCCGTCCTAAAGTCGCGTCCTCTGCAATTACATCAAAAAAATCCAACAGAAAAAATTCATATATATCAACAGTTTCAAGCATTCATTATATGTAAAACACTACAATAACATTATGTAAACAGCCGCGGCTGGGAGTGGGAGTACCTGCAGGGCGGTGATGTGGGGAGGGGGAGGAAATGTATGGATTACGGAGCTTCCCAGGTAAGTAAACATTTAAATAAATAAAACGAATTTCATTGAGTGCACTGCATCCCCAAATGTGATTCAGTGCGCGCAACGAAAGTTGTATTATTTAGTTAAATGTTTACTTACCTGTAAAACTCCGTAATCCATACATTACTACCCCCCACCCTGCCCCTCCCCCTCTCCACGTCACTGCCCTGCAGGTACTCCCACTGCCGGCCGTGGCTGTATATAAAGCATTATCATTCAATGCCATTGTCCATGAAATATTCATGTTACTGAAGAATTTGCTGCTCGACTTATGTGGAATCTTAGATGTAAAGAAGTCCCACAGCATTATATTATTTATGGTGCATCTAGGGCAAAGCGTGGCCCGGTTCCGCATGCAATGAGTAAAGCTGATAAAAATATGGATTACATCATGATGAACACGGTGTGCTTACCACCCCTTGTGAAACTCTAAACCAGGCCATAAATGAATAGTTCACTTGTGCTGCAACTGACCCAGTTTGTTCTGCTGGGTAAATGGGTGGTTCCCGTCTAGGCTGTAGCAAAGAGCAGGATCTCCTGTTTACTGTCACTGATGTCAGAGCCAGTCATCTTGAATAAAGCCATGTGCCATGCACAGACATTCTATAATTGAGTGGTAGTATCTAAGGGTAATAGACGGATGGAATGCACTCTTCTGTGTATGGGTGGCACTTAGGGGTTGCCAGGTGTCGCCTCTGCCCATTGCGACCCCGGCACTGCCTTTGCACCCCTTGGCCACAGAGGTGGCAAAATCAGTGACATGAACACAGGGGCAGCTGTCCTTACGGACGTCAGATGGGCCTCCACTTTCCTTGTTTTCTGTCAATTTTTTTTATCACACTAATAGTGAATAATATTGTAACAGAAGTACAATTAACTATAATATGGTGCTCCCTCTCTGCTGAGGTAAGCAAAAAATGCTTTTCAATGTATGTTGTGTGGTTACTTGTGGGTGAGAGAGTGTTTATGCGGAAACAGTGTATGTGTGAATGTATGTTTATTTGTGTAAGCATGTGTGTGTGTGAGGGAAAGAAAATGTCAAATGGTGTGTGATGCCGCTTCCGCTATCTAAGGCATTTTTGTGAATTGACGTCCATGCTTCTGTGATCTGGAAAGTGACAAGATCCATCATTGCACCATCTTTAATGGCGGTGTTATTCCGAGAGAGGTCCAAGGACCTAAAACAGAGCTTGGGAGACAGAAATTGGCTCCTCCTTTGTGCGAGATTTTAGTCTTTGACCAATGTGATAGAAGAAAAGTCACCACATTTAACACACACAGAGGTGGATGATTCACAGCCAAAGTGGATGAATCCACCATCACAGAAGTCAACAGAAGGAAAAGTCAGTTCAAAAACCGGCCACTGACCTTCTCGGCGGACAGAATGTTCACCAGCAAAGGTGGGCACAGGGACACAAGGAATCTGATTGCCTTTCTTCCTGACAAACAGGGGGCAGGGTGGGAAGGACTGGTAAGTATCATGCTTAGGACCCTTCCATTCAATGTCGGCATGTCACAAAAATAAGACTGTTAGACATGGTTATATACCACCTTTGTCACTTTTACATTTCTTTGTGAGGTCTACCCATGAATTGAGTCTTTCCCAGATGAGGGCCTCGTGGAATCCCCTTACCGGCTCTGGAGGCAACCCAGGCAGTTAACTGGTTCCAGCATCTATGGGAATGGATAGCCACTGGAGCTGCCTTGAAGTGCAGGCTCTCCTCCATGTATATTGACAGACTCCGGGCTAATAGGGCATTGCCTGGTAGAAGCATAGGCCCTGCCCCATCAACAACCTGCTCATGGGCAGGTGGCCAATGTATGGATATATATATTAAAAAAGGAGCTACAGAGGGAAAAAGAAATACATGTCACCCTCCACTCAACAATCAATCCAAACTCCAAGACCTGGTTTCTAAGGTACCTATTTTCAGGTTGTGTAATTTTTAAACGTATGCGAGGTACTATAATTTATAGAATCCATATGCTCCTCTTTCTTCTAGCTATGAGGTAGTCGTCTAACGTTTACCACCTTAATTTAGAAAAACATTTATACAAAAGACAGTCCCCAAACAATAAAATGTTAAGTTCCTTTTAACTTAACCCGGTGTATACTCACAGTCTCAGTGATGAGGAAAAAATGTGAGAAAGGCAAAAAGACCCCTCACGTGTGCACCACCAACGGGTTTACCGGTTGGTACTCACCAGTTGTGCCCACTTTTATCATCATTGTTGGTCATTTTGCCTAAAGAAAGAAAAAGAGAAAAAGGTGTCCAAAAGTGCAGTGCAGTGAAGTGAAAAGGTCACATTTCACGATGTAACCGCGTGCAATTAAAATTGACAAATACACTCTAATAGCAACCACTTTATTATTTACGAAGTGTATTTTATCAAGTTAAAACCGGTTGCTAATAATGCATACCATTTCCAGCGCCAACATGTTCCTTTGCAGTGTTAATTTGAGGCAAATTCTTCAGGGCAAATCACTTCTCCAAGGCACAAGTATTGGACACACCATACACCATTATGGGAGACCTCAAAAAGCTACTGTCTCTCACACCAGCTTGTTGTGTAGAGGTCTCTTGGAAAACTCCCTATATGAGTCCTCCTAGTGGGTTGATCATTCAGCTGTAATGTCAATCACCGGAAGCCTCACGGAGGGCGTTGTCTCTTCTGCTGGAAATGGTATGCATGATTAGCAACCGGTTTTAACTTGATAAAATACACTTCGTAAATAATAAAGTCGTTGCTATTAGAGTGTATTTGTCAATTTTATTTGCAAGTGGTTAAATCGTGAGATGTGACCTTTTCACTTCACTGCACTTAGGCTTTCTTTTAAACACTTTTTTCTCTTTTTCTTTCTTTTGGCAAAATGACCACCAATGATGATAAAAGTGGGCACAACTGGTGAGTACCAACCATTCAATCAATCAATCAATCAATGACATTTATAGAGCGCACTACATACCCGTAGGGTCTCAAGGCGCTGGGGAGGGGGAGTGCCGCTACTGCTCGAACAGCCAGGTCTTCAGCTTCTTCCTGAAGGAGAGGTGGTCTTGGGTCAGGCGCAGGTCGGTCGGTCGGGAGTTCCAGGTCTTGGCGGCCAGGTAGGAGAAGGACCTCCCTCCTGTAGTCGCTCTTCGGATGCGGGGGACGGCGGCGAGGGCGTGGTTGGCTGATCGGAGGTGGCGTTTGGGAGCGTAGAAGTTGAGTCGGCTGTTGAGGTAGCTCGGGCCTTGGTCGTGTAGGGCTTTGTGTGCGTGGGTGAGGAGGCGGAAGGTGATTCTTTTGTTGATGGGGAGCCAGTGTAGGTCTCTCAGATGTCCGGAGATGTGGCTGGTTCGTGGGATGTCGAGGATAAGTCTGGCTGAGGCGTTCTGGATCCACTGGAGTCTCTTCTGGAGCTTGGCGGTGGTACCGGCGTAGAGGGCGTTGCCGTAGTCCAGTCGGCTAGTGACGAGGGCCTGGGTGACGGTCTTCCTGGTCTCGGTGGGGATCCACCAGAAGATCTTCCGTAGCATGCGTAGGATGTTGAAGCACGCCTAGGAGACGTTGTTGACTTGCCTGGTCATGGAGAGGGAGGAGTCCAGGATGAAGCCCAGGTTGCGTGCGTGGTCTGTCGGTTTGGGTGCGGTGCCCAGGGCGGGAGGCCACCAGGAGTCGTCCCAGGCGGAGGGTGAAGAGCCCAGGATGAGGACCTCCGTCTTGTCTGAGTTCAGTTTCAGGTGGCTGGTCGTCATCCACTCGGCTACCTCTTTCATCCCTTCGTGCAGGTTGGCTCTGGCGGCGGCGGGGTCGTTGGTCAGGGAGAGGATCAGCTGGGTGTCGTCGGCGTAGGAGATTATGCTGAGGTTGTGTTGGCGTGCGATGGCCGCGAGGGGGCTCATGTAGACGTTGAAGAGGGTGGGGCTCAGTGAGGATCCTTGAGGGACGCCGCAGATGACTTCGGTGGCCTCTGACTTGTACGGTGGTAGGCGGATTCTCTGTGTTCTTCCGTCGAGGAAGGAGATGATCCATTCCAGCGCCTTGTCCTGGATTCCGACGTTGCTGAGACGTTGCACTAGGGTGCGGTGGCAGACAGTGTCGAAGGCCGCGGAGAGGTCTAGGAGGATGAGGGCCGCTGTTTCTCCGTTGTCCATCAGGGCTCGGATGTCATCGGTGGCGGCGATGAGGGCGGTCTCGGTGCTGTGGTTGGCCCGGAAGCCAGACTGTGAGGGGTCGAGGGATCCATTCGTCTCGAGGAAGGCGGCCATCTGCTTGTTGACGGTCTTCTCGATGACTTTGGCTGGAAACGGGAGGAGCGAGATGGGGCGGTAATTCTTGAGTTCGGTGGGGTCCGCTGTGGGTTTCTTGAGTAGAGCGCTGAGTTCGGCGTGCTTCCAGCTCTCAGGGAAGGTGGCGGTGTCGAAGGATGTGTTGATGATGTCTCGCAGGTGGGGTGCGATGACAGCGTCGGCCTTGTTGAAGACGTGGTGAGGGCAGGGGTCGGTTGGTGATCCGGAGTGGATGGAGTTCATCGTGCGGATGGTGTCTTCGGTGCTGATCGGGTTCCAGGCGTGGAGGGTGGTGGTGGGGGGTGGTTGTTCGGTCTTGGTGTGCGTTGGTTGGTTGTTGAAGCTGTTGTGTATGTCCGCGATCTTGTTGTGGAAGTATGAGGCGAGAGAGTTGCAGAGGTCTTGCGATGGGGTGATGTCGTTGTTTCCTGCGCTGGGGTTGGATAGCTCTTTCACGATGTTGAAGAGTTCCTTGCAGTTGTGTGCGTTGTTGTCCAGCCGGCCAGCTTGAAGGCGGTCCTGTGGTCCGGAGTAGGTTCCCTTCTCCAGACTTTCTCGAGGGCTCGGCAGTTCTTCTTGGAGCTCTTGAGTTCGTCGGTGAACCACGGGGCTTTCTTGCTGCCGGGTCTGCTGGGCGGGGTCCTCAGCGGGGCGAGCTCCTCCGCGCAGTTGCTGATCCACTTCGTGAGGTTGTCGGCGGCCTGGCTGGGGTTCGCTGAGCTGGCAGGAGGGTGCTGGCTCAGGGAGGTGGCGAGCTGGTCTGCTGTGATCTTGTTCCAGCTTCTGCGGGCAGCCTGTTGCTGGTGGTGGTGGGTCGTCGTTCTCTTGAAGGTGAAGTGGACGCAGCTGTGGTCCGTCCATTGAAGCTCTGTGGCGTGGCTGAAAACGATGTCTGTGCTGGATGAGAAGACTGCGTCGAGTGTGTGTCCGGCGAGGTGGGTGGGGGTGGACACCAGCTGCTTGAGTCCAAGATTGGCGAGGTTGTCGAGCAGGGTGCTGGTGTTGCGGTCGTTGTTGTTCTCCAGGTGGAAGTTGAGGTCCCCCAGGAGGATGTAGTCAGCGGAGGGGAGGGCATGCGGGCTGACGAAGTCGGCGATGTCCTCGCTGAATTGTGTGCGTGGTCCCGGAGGTCGGTAGATCAGGGTGCCTCTGAGGGTGGTGTTCGGGTCGGTGTGGATCTGGAAATGCAGGTGTTCGGCGGTGGTCAGGTTGTGGTCGGTGCTGGTCGTGAGACGGATGGTGTCTCTGTGGATGATGGCGATGCCTCCTCCCACCTGGTTGGTGGTGCGATCCCTCCGGGTGATCTTGTAGCCCTCTGGGATGGCGATGGCGATGTTGGGCGCTGAGGAGGCGTTCATCCAGGTCTCCGTGAGGAAGGCAACGTCAGGAGCTGTGGTGTCGAGGAGGTTCCAGAGTTCGATGGCGTGTCTGTGGACGGAGCGGGTGTTGAGCAGGATGCACTTGAGGTGGGTGCTGCTGGTGTTCGACTTGGCGGGTGCTGGTGCGAGGCAGGTCCGGATGCAGGTGAACTTGCAGGCGTGGCAGCTGAAGGGTCCGTGGGTGCGTCGTGGTGTGGCTTGGTAGCATCCTGGGAATCGGCCGGTGTTGAGTGCGATGAGGGTGGCGGCGGAGTACGTCAGGCGGGTCGGTCGGGGTCCTCGTGGGCCAGGGGTCCTGGCACTGGGCGCGGTCCAGGCGCAGACGGGCTTACCTTTGGCGCGCCTTCGGCGCACAATCGGCGCGCCCGCTGCGCGTGGCCGCTGCGCGTTCGCACGGTCGCCATATATGGCGAAGTGCACGGGTGGGCGGAGCAGCTGGGAGGCGGGAGCGGGGAGGGAACAGAAGGAAAAAAGGGGCGTGGTCAGCGGAGATGGCGGGAAGCGGGGAGCGGGGAGGGAAGACGGAGGGCGGGAAAAAACGGGCAAAACGGCGGAAAACAACAGTTATGGCATACACAATTACATACAATTACAATTCCACAGTAACAACTAGCAACAGCACAAACAGCACCAGGGGTACAGGGGGAAGAGCGCTAAGCACGGACCACGCCGCTCGAAGGAGGAGGCGTGGTCACGAAGCGGCAGTCGGGAACCATTGAAACCCGTTGGTGGGGCACACGTGAGGGGTCATTTTGCCATTCTCACATTTTTTCCTCATCACTGAGACTGTGAGTATACACCGGGTTAAGTTGAAAGGAACTTAACATTTTATTGTTTGGGGACTGTCTTTTGTATAAATGTTTTTCTAAATAAAGATGGTAAACGTTTGGCGACTCCCTCATAGCTAGAAGAAAGAGGAGTATATGGATTCTATAATTTATAGTACCTCGCATTCGTTTAAAAATTACCCAACCTGAAAATAGGTACCTTAGAAACCAGGTCTTGGAGTTTGGATTGGCCAATGTATGGAACCTTGGGGGCATATTAGCAAGAACCTCGTTAAAATTATCGCCGTTTTCGTGGCAAGAAACTGCAGCTAAAACATCAATAATGGGCTTGCTAATATGCGTTATAGAATTCCAATAGAAGCCCTGGTTAGATGTGCAGGACATCTAACCTGGGGGCTTCGATTGGAATTGTATAACGCATATTAGCAAGCCCATTATCGCCGTTTTAGTGGCAGTTTCCTGCCGCTAAAACGGCGATAATTTTAATAAGGTTCTTGCTAATATGCCCCTTGGATTCCTGAGTCTGTGTGGAAACCATGCGCGCTGGGGAGAGGTGAAGACAGGTGGAGCTGGTTGGAGGAACTGTTTCTCCCTCAGGAGGTAATCACTCTCTGGACACAAGCAGTGGGATTCAAAGGAGGGACACTTGGAGATGACAAAGGGTTGAGCGGTTGAAATTATGGAATCCATAGGAGGGCCAGGGGATCAAGCCCAATCGTCAGTCTTCTGCTAAGACAGCAGTGACCTGACTTCAAGTCTTGCCAGCACCCTCAACCTGTCCATGAGTGCCCCTTGCTGGAGCGCATGCTGTGGGTTTGATGAGTATCAGCCACAAAACATATATGCATAATATAGACGGTCCATACAATGCTTATGTGCAATATTGACTAAAAGTTGTAAGATGGGCTCTGTCCGCTGTAAACATTTCCAAGGGAGGAGAGACTGCCAGTCTCGTATGAACTTTCCAGTAGATGATGACCAGCAATTCACCACTCCAAGGAATGTGTCGCGGGGAAGGGGGTGAATACAATTGCATTTGACAGAGAAAGGAGGGAAATGCCCTTTCAGATATGGGCTTTAATTTAACTCAACAGTAAAACCAGATGATTTCTAATACCAAATGGAAAGTACTTTTTTGTTGTGAGGCTTGTTGATGTCATTCTGCGTTTAAATGTTTTTTTAAACCTATTTTAATGTTTTTATGATTAAGGTTATAACTCTCATACAGATTCCGATGTTTAACTTACAGCATTTTACTGTAATAGTACATTTCGTAATATATTCAAGGATGTAGAACATCAACAAGCAGCCGAAATTCAGAATAAAGAATTTCGAATACATTTTTAGTTCCTCCTAGACCTCTGTTGTTGTTCATCAGTCCAATAGATCTTCTCCTGATTTGGATCAACAACATTTTTTCTATAGTTCCAACCCCAACTTCAGTCCAACCCAGTTCTTATATCTTTGACTGTTCATTCGAGCCCCTATATTTTTTCAAACTTTGTTAAACGTCCTCTCCCAACCAGTGGCATCTTAAGGATTTTAGGGGCCCTTGCCCAAACATATTTTGGTGGCCCCTGTTGAGAACAACTTTAAATGTATGATCCAATTTGAGCTCTTTCACGTCCTTTGGCGAGGCCACTGACAGTGTACAGGCAAATTGGTGCAAAATCTTGAATGTGTTTACTTCTAATTTTCAAGCATAGTGACGTGCTTTCAATATTGTAAAACAGCAGCAGCTCACCAATATTATTGCAAATAATATCTGTGACCCGCTCCAATCTCTCCCCTGCGAGGTGCTGTTTTGCTCTAAAAGAACCTTTGTTGTGGATGTTGCATGAACCATCAACACAATATTTCTCTGCAAAATGTCTGTAGTAGACTTCCACAGATTACCCACATTGAACGAAATTAAAGGAAAACGGTATTTGAAACAATCTGTTGAAGAATTAGTCATGCTCATTATGACAAGACTCTCTGAAGAAGAGAGCTGCCTCTATTAGGGGGGCCCGTGAAGGGTTGGGCCCTTGGGCCAGCGCCCACTTTGCCCATGCCTAAAAACCTCTCTGTTCACCCTCTCTGTGGGCATATTTCAACCCATGACCCGTTTCCATTTTTTGGTTGTAGGACAAACTCCACTGCCCCATTGCTTGGTTTATGTTTCTTTTTGCCACCACTAGGCCTAGGTTAATAAATAGTTTCTGATATTCATTTATATTTTGTTCTCCCCATATCCCTAGCAAACCATAGTTGGGTTTCTATGATCACTCCCCAAACCCTGTAAATGTTTGCTAAAACTCGTTCCCAGAATGTGTTGATGATGAGGCAGCTCCAGCCAAACCTATACATGTGGACCCAGGTCTCATATATCTGTGATATGTAGTTCGATGGATTAGAAGTAGTAGAGTGTTGAATCCTGGTCTCAGTGCTACCTCGTTGGGGCACCAACCCTCATTGCCCACTGTTCTTTCAAGGTTAATAATTCCTTTTGGGTGGTGTGAAGTAAAGTTCTGTATGTGAACGTTATTGTCTTTTTTTGTCATTTCTGTGTCTATTCTCTAGTGATTCTTCTTGTATGTATTGAAATACCGGAAAGTCAGCAAAAGGCATTCTTTATGTAATTGATGGCATGCCTTATTGTGAGTGTTTTTCCAGCTTCTTTCAAAGTGGAGATCCCTATTTCATCCTATCCTTTGAATATCCCTAGCAAACTCAATTCTGATAGTATGGTGCCTCACACCTAGAGGGACTTACGTGTCAGTGTTTCCTTCCAACCAAAGTCCCTTGTGTAGCGTCTTCCACAGCCCGAAAGCATGCAAATGAACATGCCCCACACAGAGCTATGTAACAAACAGCTTTATTTCTCAACTTAGACATTGCATCATAACTTTCATAACAACACCTTAACACCTTCCAGCAGCTTATGTAATTCGTGTTTATAGTACACCCAGATTCACAAGGGTCCTAGTGCGCATAATATCCAGACAGTACACCTTGTACTGTGCTGCCAGGATGAGTAACACCTGTGTTGCTGATGCCGGTATTCTGATATACGTTTTACCCCCATAAAGAGTGTACATGTGCCCCTTCCGTCCAGGGGCATGCCTATCAACACATAGTGCTAGTTCCTCTTGGTATTTCATATGGCGAATTCTGTAATATACTGATGTAACGGTTGAGTGCAGGCATTTTGAATTACATGGCGCTGTCCATTGGTGAGATTGGGAGATTCTTTCGGTGGGACACTTCTGCCACCAGTTTGTGTAGCAGGGGGGATAAATTATATATGTGAAATTTCTCTATACTGTAGAGTTCCACACATTGAAATACCTAAAGTGAATCTTCTTCTTCCTCAATGGCATTAGCAGTCACCCAGGGGGGACCACCATTGAGAAAGAACAGTAGTGATTTGGATGTGTTTAAATTGAAACTTAAGTATTTCCTACGTACTTTAAATATTGTCCTCTATCTGTCTTAAGATGTTTTCGGTTAATTGATCTTCAAGTGAAAATTATTTGCCAATGAAGACTTAAGGGAGTCTCATCCATAAAGCTTTGATTTGCTGCATAGTCACCTTGGAGCAGAGTTATACATGCTTTGCCTGTGAATTTACATTTGCATACACCCACATGGATTTGACAGTCAAGGATATGGATGCTGCATACCTAGACAGCATTATCACAATTGTGGCGTTCACCAGATCTTCGACCAACATGGTCACCTGAATGCAGCTCTTTGCTCCTGCAGTAACTAATGTGTCCATTTATCCTGTTTACGGTGTAGATCTATAGTACATGTTGCTAGGTAAAATTTATACATGATTCAGTATACCAGATTTCTTCAAATATTGGAGTCCTGATTCGACGTAAGAGACGGAGGGCAGCCTTGGACAGTTTTGGAGGCCCTTTGGTGACAAGTGTTTCGGAAGAACATGAGGCCGCACCTATGCTCAATCCACTAAGGTGGATGATCTAGTGAAGCTGCTGAAGGCAGTGGTCCTCCATAAACTATTGCAGAGTCTCTCCCGGACTATCCTGCGCTATCTCATACCAGATCTTTCCACAGATTGATGCTGTTTACATCAGGCAATATCATCGGTAGAGGGGACCATAGCTGGGCAATCTTTCCTTCAAACAGAAAAGACTAGCCACGATGAATTAGGACAAGGTACTTGATCAGTTTGGCAATAATGAAGGGCATCCTCCTAGATATGAAAGGCAGTCTAAAGTCCGTAGGTGGCAAAATTAATACGTCACCATGTGAACAAATAGTTGAACAAGCAAAACACCAGAATTATGTCAGAACTGTACATATCAGACCTCAAGGGCAATGCAAGTAACTCCAGTGAATGGAACAATTTCTTCACTAAGGCCAAGCCGAAAAACGAAGATTGTAAACATGTTCCCGCTGTAACAATATCAGATTTGTGGGTCTTTCAGAGTTGACAGAAATGGGGAAATTCTAGCTGTTTGTAGAAGCACTGTCTTCTGACTTGCTGGGCCTGGTAAAACGAATGTGCCATGCTTACAGTGGTGACAGCTTATCACTTCTTGGTGCTTATGCTGCTTCCTGCAGCCTCTCTTGGGCAGGTTATTGATACGCTCTTGAACTACTATGATCAAAACTTAGCCCTCCAAGAAGTCAGTGAAACAGGAGTTCTGAAATGTCACTCTTGTATTATATCTTTGTATCACGACTTCACAGGGTTGGAAGTCAAGAAGCAGCAGCGCTCCTCTGATGTTGAATTCTCTATCTTCTATCTGGTGAGACACAATGTATACTGAAAGGGAAAGCACACCTCTTTACCAACAGCCTGATGTATCTAAATTCATAAAAACTCATCTGTAAAATTGAGAAGCAGCAGTTCTGCTTGTGCAGAGGAGACTGCATCACTGCCCCTAGATATGCACAGAGATACTAGTAGCATTGACTGATTGCAGCGGTGTAGATATGTAACAACACCGGTCCTGATCACCTGTTGACTTGATAAGCGTCATAACTGAATGATACTCATTTACACCAGAGCTCCTAATCAGCCCAAGATTTCTACCGTACCACATGCAGATAATATGCATATGATGCATTCCCTTGTTTCACATAATGTGCTGTTTCTAAGGCTGGTGTCACACAGAGCTCATAAGTGTGCATCACCTTTGATTTGACATTGTGCGACATCATGATTATTTCTGTGATGGGATGCTTTGCTGATTGTTGGGAGATTAGTGATGGAGGTGGCATGGGTAGTTGTAGAAGTTGTGTTTGTTAATGGACAGTGCATCTGTAGTACTTATCCAGAGTAAGAGATCTTATATCATGGCACTGTCTTAGTGTTGTTAGTTTGGTATTGCAATATCACCTTTAGCAATCAATGCAGAAAACTCAACCTATTATGATTGAATGCCCAAGTGTTGAATAAGACTAAGAAAGCCTAGTATATCCAGGCCTACCAACGTAGTCATGAGATTAACATCACCATAATTCAAAAGATACTCCTTGAACCACAACACCAGCTGAAATCTAACTCAAGATTGGGGGCTACCAGACTTTTTTGTTTCTTTTAGCTCCTATTTCAGCAAAGTGGTCAAATTGGTATGCGAGATCTTAGATTTTAAATTTAAAGATATACATGTAGACACTTAAGGAAGATGTTTGATAGTGCAAGGAAGATTGACACACCAGTTGCTCTATAAATACATATGGGCCTATTTTTAATACAACACAGCGTGAAAGTGAGGGCTGTGGTCGAGATTATGGTGATACAGGAGTTAGTTGATACATTAGGGGTAAGATATGGTAAGCAGGAAGTTATTCCTCAGTACACGACTCTGTAACATGCATAGACTATTTGTTAAGTGCAGGATACAGTGGTCACTTTTTATCCTGGAGTTCTTGAACCAGAGGAAAGGGCATTCTCTTTCAGTAGCCACTTCCCACTTAATGTTAACTTAAAAAAGAAATAAGAAACTTTTAGGAGGAAACGTCATTGGTACAAAAACAGCAAAGATGACTTATTACCAGTACAAAGATCAATAAACAGGGGGAGACCAAGATAACAAGTCACACGATGGGCCTGAGTGGAAAATAGGCAGTACGGAAATAACAAGAGACAAAATTGAGAAGCGAAGGGGGTGATGATCTCGCCCACAACATAGATTCTCTGTAGAGTGTGAAGGTATATTAAGTAAAGACATGATTACCATCATGCAGGGAAGAAACAAAACTGAACACTTAGTATAACGCAATCTTGTACTGGGATGGATCATAAATCCTCCATCCATGCTGGTGTGAGAGGAATCAAGAACACTCATACTTTGCTAGGCTCCCCAGGTTCTTTCCAGCACAAGAGCACCAAAGGCAAGATCTTCCATCATCCTCATGCTTGTCTCAATATAGAGTGACCCCCATCCCAGAAACAGACCCACCTGATCCCGAAAGTGAGGACTCGCTGCATCTCAGTCTCGGTGTCCATTCCTGGAGGTGTGAGTCGACCTTGGTCAGCACAGTGCTCCAGCACTAAGACTGGCAACAGGTCAACCACTTCTCTCTTCTGCTGCTCCTATGTAAGTCTGCAGGTGAAGCGAACTCGGTAGCCCCCGTTCCGCCTTCAGATTGGAAAGCGAATTTGGTCTATGGGGTTCCTGACACTATTGACTTTCGTCTAGGCTTTTGGCCTTGTGTGTCCCAGCCATTGCCTATTCACCTTGCACCAGTCCCAATCTCTGGACTCTAATACTAGAACTGGCAACCTTGTTTTATGTTATGTTATATTATGTTATTTAATAACAATTAATTGTGCGCACTACTACCCGAAGGTGTCTAGTCGCTCGCGGTCTCCAAGAGAAGCTGAAAAAAGAACTAGTATCTGAAAAGCCAGGTTTTAAGCGACTTCCTGAACTCAAGCAGGGAGGGGGATTTCCTAAGATGGAGTGGGAGAGCGTTCCACTCCTTGATCGTATTATAACTTAAACTCCTTCCTGACAAATTAGATTTTTTAATTCTGGGGATGAGCATCAGGTATGCATTGGCTGAGCGCAGCGCTCTGTTAGGAGAGTACCAGCCAAACAAATCTTTCAGGAAACAAGGTCCATCTCCATGTAAGTAAACAAAATGAGAGAAGACCCCACGAGTTCCAGGGAACAGGGTACTTAAGACAATACAAAGTCAAAGGGCTATCCCTGGAAGAGTTAGTATAACGGAATACTACCTCACTCACTCACAGCATGTACTCAAATTACTGCTCAAATCACTGGTCACAAACTAGTTAATAACGTTCACAGTCTTTTTATTTAAGAACATATTTGTTAAAATTTCAGTATAGAGTCGATTAGATTCTACTGAAAACATATAACCTAAAAAACATCTCATAATATAAAACAGGCTATTAAAAAACAAAAAAAAAAAAATAATTACATTTATACAGCATATCAAAGGAAGAAAGAATACATTTTCTAAATCATCGACATAATCATACAGTAAATAACAAGTGAAAAGAACCCCCTATGGAGCACCTCTTGTTGCTACAGATTGTCAGATTCAATAGCCTTTACATAAATTCATTCAGATTTCCAGTATTACAATGTGCAAAATATCAAGAATCTCCTAGGCTTGAATTCTATTTTAAACAAAAGCGTCGACGCGTTTCGGTGTTTAGGCCCATGGATGTGGTCACACCTTCATCAGGACAAATCAAAGTCGCTTGGGGTCATCTGGTGCATTTGACCGGTATCCTTTCTGTGTATTAGAAAAGTATCAGTCAATATATTTTAACTTTTATGTATTGACATCATATTCTAACTTCGCTGTCAAAAGTCTATCAGCTAATTTATAACAATTTGTTAAGTAAATGTGTGCATTAGAATATTCATTTCTCTTGCGGTACTGGCACAATTCGTCAGATGATTCCATCTTATTTCTTTGCCTTGCATTTCTCATTGTCTGTAAATTCTATATTTTATTACACATACTAAATTACTGATCCCTCCGTTACAATATAGTCAGTGACCAGTTCTACTATATCAGTCATACCACTCCCTCGGACATACTGACCTTTTAATTAAGGATTGTAAATCTTCCAGTCTTGGTATTGGACAATTTCCACATACAGCCAGACACTGGGATTAATCGGTCAGGTGTTGTGATGGACTTGCTGTTTGATCTGGTAACGGAATATGTGGATATATGGATAACTGTTAGTCAGGCCTCATATTGCCTAATTGAAATATATATATATATACGTCGTTAGGGATTTTACATTACCGTTATTCCTAAAACGGATTTATATATGTAATTTCTTTGATTTCTATTTTCCTTTTTCTTCGTTAATTAAAAACCGGTTTTGGAGCTCTAGATTGTATCATCACTCTATTTCGTTCGAGGAACCCCTAATATAAAGCGATATAGGAGAACGTCTTTCGTTATTTTTCGTTATTTAAAACCTATGTGTACCCCAAATAGTTAGTCTCTTCTATACGTTACCTCCTGTTATTCAGGGTCTTTCCTTCCCCATGGTTTCCCTCTGTTAATGGACCTCCACTCGTTTCTTGATAACGGTTTGTGGGAACTTGATTAGTTCTGTGGGGAAAGTGAGTCACAATGTTTACCATTTCCCGGGGCATCGCTTTATCCCTAATTGGTATAAGAATACAGTCCTGCTATTCTTTTAGATATCCCCGTTATGTGTGGATTCTTCGTTCGAGTTATATTAAGTTAAGTTTGACATTCCTACTCCAACACGTGTCTAACTCAACATTTTCATTGGCAGGATGAGTATTTTATTTTTTAATGTACCCCCCCTCCCCTTGGCTATTATTTACTCCGGGGTCTATCTTATCTGTCCATTCTATGGGCCATTTGGTATTCACCATCTTAATATCCTTTCCCATCTAGTCTAGTTATAAACATCTCGTTTACATTATGTGGCAATTACTCTGGCATTGGATTTTACATCCCACAAATCCGCCCGCAATCATTATCTAGTGTTTTATTTAGCCTTGACCCCTTCCATATGGCAACCGATAATCTAAGGGTTTTAGGAGCCACTGTTCTCTCCTGCTTACCTCTTTTTTTCTTCGTTCTATAACAGCCACGGGTACGTCCGGTCTCGTTTTTTCCTTAGTCAATTAGGACGTAACCCGATTTCGTATATATACACCCCGAACTGAATGTGTCACAGCTGTGGTGTTACGTTCGCGCTCACTAGCGGCGCATGCGCAAAGGCTGGTCTTTTTCCCGTAAATGCGGTGGCCATTTTAAAGAAGTATACTTTACGTGTAGGAAATCGTTATATTCGGGAATGTCTCATTATATCTCAATGGGAAGTTCACTTTAAGTTACAATTTTGGCGAACCCACAACATTCGTGTATTAGTGTATATGGGCACTACACAATATCTCATTTTCTCCCTGGTTTCATCACATGTTTTTTATATATAGACTCCCTATTCACTTGCTAAGTCACCTATTTTAATGTTGCCCACCATATTTTTAGATTTAAACGTGGTTTGTCGATGTTTTACACTCTATCTTATTGTGTAGTTATTATAAAGGAGCCCACCCAGGTGTCTCAAACTAGGTAAACCGTTGTTCTTTATTTATGTGGGGATTCATATCACTGAGACAGTTACACGTTTATTTATGCAAAATCCATACGTGTTCTTTAGATCAAAGCATCCCAGTCCTTTCTAGTATTCAGACCATTTCTGATTGTATTAAATTTTATTATATACCACTGTTCTTGTTGTTTGCGTCTTTTTGTGCTGTTGCCTATTCTTGTCTGTTCTTTGATCTTTTCAACTATTACCCATTTTATGTCTGTCTCACTGTGTTTCTTGTCTTTCCAATGGCTCACCAAGGGGGCATTATCCTTATTCAGTCTAATTGCTGATTTGTGTTCTCCTATTCTCACCCTGAGTTCTCATCCAGTCTCCCCTATGTAGCCTTGACCACATGGACAAAGGATTAAGTATATCAGGTTTCTACTCCTGCAGTTTTTTAAAGTATTAATCCTATGTTTGACTGAATTAAGGCAGACTTCTTTTGTCACTAGGCACAGATCACAGACACTGCATGAACCGCACTTGTGATTTCCTAACGCCTTAGTTCCAGTCAGGGTTTTTTGTCCCTCCACTAAGTCATCTCTGTATGTATGTACCAGCGTAGACCGTAAATGTTTATTTTTTTCCATATGCATGAAGTGGCCTTGGAAGTTTGGTTTCCATTCCTTCATTTAGAATTTTCCAGTTATGATTTATGACATTTTTATCTGGTTGGCAATCCCTGAGAATTGACTTACCATGACAATTCCGTCCCTGGCTGTGTCTTTCTCCTTCCTGTCTAACAGGCTCTCTCTGTTATAATAGCGAGCTCTCTTCAAAGAGTGGTTAATTAGTTTTTGGGGGTACCCCCTCTCCATAAACTTTTGTCTAGTGACTTCAGCTTGTCTGTAGAAGTCATCTAGGGAAGTGCAATTTCTTCTTAGTCGGAGAAACTCTCCGAACGGAATGCTATCTTTCTGGCTTTTGGGGTGGTAACTGTTGTAATGTAAAACCGTATTTCGGTCAGTTTTCTTTTTAAACAGTTCCACCGCAAGCTGATTGTTTTCTCTCTTTCTTCTCTACGAAGAAGACATTGCACCTCCCTAGATAACTTCTACAGACATGCTGAAGTCACTAGACAAAAGTTTATGGAGAGGGGGTACCCCAAAAAACTCATTAACCACTCTTTGAAGAGAGCTCCCTATTATAACAGAGAGAGCCTGTTAGACAAGAAGGAGAAAGACACAGCCATGGACAAAATTGTCATGGTAAGTCAATTCTCAGGGATTGCCAACCAGATAAAAAATGTCATAAATCATAACTGGAACATTCTAAATGAAGGAATGGAAACCAAACTTCCAAGGCCACTTCATGCATATAGTAAAAATAAATTTTTACGGTCTACTCTGGTACATACATACAGAGATGACTTAGTGGAGGGACTAAAAACCCTGACTGTAACTAAGGCGGTAGGAAATCACAAGTGCGGTTCATGCAGTGTCTGTGATCTGTGCCTAGTGACAAAAGAAGTCTGCCTTAATTCAGTCAAACATAGGATTAATACTTTAAACAACTGCAGGAGTAGAAACCTGATATACTTATTCCTTTGTCCATGTGGTCAAGGCTACATAGGGGAGACTGGAAGAGAACTCAGGGTGAGAATAGGAGAACACAAATCAGAAATTAGACTGAATGAGGATAATGCCCCCTTGGTGAGCCATTGGAAAGACAAAAAACTCAGTGGGACAAACATAAAATGGGTAATACTTGAAAAGATCAAAGAACAGACAAGAATGGGCAACAGCACAAACAGACGCAAACAACAAGAACAGTGGTATATAATAAAATTTAATACAATCAGAAATGGTCTGAATACTAGAGAGGACTGGGATGCTTTGATCTAAAGAACAGGTATGGATTCTGCATAAATAAACGTGTAACTGTCTCCGTGATATGAATCCCCACATAAATAAAGAACAACGGTTTACCTAGTTTGAGACACCTGGGTGGGCTCCTTTATAATAACTACACAATAAGATAGAGTGTAAAACATCGACAAACCACGTTTAAATCTAAAAATATGGTGGGCAACAATAAATAGGTGACTTAGCAAGTGAATAGGGAGTCTATATATAAAAAAAACATGTGATGAAACTAGGGAGAAAATGAGATATTGTGTAGTGCCCATATACACAAATACACGAATGTTGTGGGTTCGCCAAAATTGTAACTTAAAGTGAACTTCCCATTGAGATATAATGAGACATTACCGAATATAACGATTTCCTACACGTAAAGTATACTTCTTTAAAATGGCCCCCGCATTTACGGGAAAAAGACCACCCTTTGCGCATGCGCCGCTAGTGAGCGCGAACGTAACACCACAGCTGTGACACATTCAGTTCGGGGTGTATATATACGAAATCGGGTTACGTCCTAATTGACTAAGGAAAAAACGAGACCGGACGTACCCGTGGCTGTTATAGAACGAAGAAAAAAGAGGTAAGCAGGAGAGAACAGTGGCTCCTAAAACCCTTAGATTATCGGTTGCCATATGGAAGGGGTCAAGGCTAAATAAAACACTAGATAATGATTACGGGCGGATTTGTGGGATGTAAAATCCAATGCCAGAGTAATTGCCACATAATGTAAATGAGATGTTTATAACTAGACTAGATGGGAAAGGATATTAAGATGGCGAATACCAAATGGCCCATAGAATGGAGAGATAAGATAGACCCCGGAGTAAATAATAGCCAAGGGGAGGGGGGGTACGTTTAAAAATAAATACTCATCCTGCCAATGAAAATGTAATATAACTCGAACCAAGAATCCACGCATAACGGGGATATCTAAAAGAATAGCAGGACGGTATTCTTATACCGATTAGGGATAAAGCGATGCCCCGGGAAATGGTAAACATTGTGACTCACTTTCCCCACAGAACTAATCAAGTTCCCACAAACCGTTATCAAGAAGCGAGTGGAGGTCCATTAACAGAGGGAAACCACGGGGAAGGAAAGACCCTGAATAACAGGAGGTAACGTATAGAAGAGACTAACTATTTGGGGTACACATAGGTTTTAAATAACGAAAAATAACGAAAGATGTTCTCCTATATCGCTTTATATTAGGGGTTCCTCGAACGAAATAGAGTGATGATACAATCCAGAGCTCCAAAACCGGTTTTTAATTAACGAAGAAAAAGGAAAATAGAAATCAAAGAAATAACATATATAAATCCGTTTTTAGGAATAACGGTAATGTAAAATCCCTAACGACATATATAAATACATAAAAATTAGGCAATATGAGGCCTTACTAACAGTTATCCATATATCCACATATTCCGTTACCAGATCAAACAGCAAGTCCATCAAACACCTGACCGATTAATCCCAGTGTGTTACTGTATGTGGAAATTGTCCAATACCAAGACTGGAAGATTTATAATCCTTAATTAAAAGGTCAGTATATCCGAGGGAGTGGTATGACTGATATAGTAGAACTGGTCACTGACTATATTGTAACGGAGGGATCAGTAATTTAGTATGTGTAATAAAATATAGAATTTACAGACAATGAGAAATGCAAGGCAAAGAAATAAGAGGGAATCATCTGACGAATTGTGCCAGTACCGCAAGAGAAATGAATATTCTAATGCACACATTTACTTAACAAATTGTTATAAATTAGCTGATAGACTTTTGACAGCGAAGTTAGAATATGATGTCAATACATAAAAGTTCAAATATATTGACTGATACTTTTCTAATACACAGAAAGGATACCGGTCAAATGCACCAGATGACCCCAAGCGAATTTGATTTGTCCTGAAGAAGGTGTGACCACATCCATGGGCCTAAACACCGAAAGGCGTCGACGCTTTTGTTTAAAATAGAATTCAAGCCTAGGAGATTCTTGATATTTTGCACATTGTAATACTGGAAATCTGAATGAATTTATGTAAAGGCTATTGAATCTGACAATCTGTAGCAACAAGAGGTGCACCATTTATAGTAGGGGGTTCTTTTCACTTGTTATTTACTGTATGATTATGTCGTTGATTTAGAAAATATATTCTTTCTTCCTTTGATATGCTGTATAAATGTAAAGTTTTTTTGAAAATCTTTTTAATAACCTATTTTATATTATGAGATGTTTTTTAGGTTATATGTTTTCAGTAGAATCTAATCGACACTATACTGAAATTTTAACAAATATGTTCTTAAATAAGAAGACTGTGAACGTTATAAACTAGTTTGTGACCAGTGATTTGAGCAGTAATTTGAGTACATGCTGTGAGTGAGTGAGGTAGTATTCCGTTATACTAACTCTTCCAGGGATAGCCCTTTGACGTTGTACCATCTCCATGTAAGGCCTTAAAGGCTATGCAGAGAGCCTTGAACTAAATCCGCTGTCCGACTGGTAGCCAGTGTAAATCCCTAATACCTGCACTGATGGACTGATACTTAGGGACATCCAGGGCCAGTCTGGCTGCCGCGTTCTGTACTGCCTGCAACCTTCTAAGTAAATTGGACTGTAGATTAATATGTGGTCCATTAGAGTAACCCAATTTAGATAACACCAAGGAGGTCATAACAGTCTTTCTAGAGCTTGTAGGAATAAACGGCAGAATTTTCCGTACCATTTTAATAGTAAGAAAAGAGGAAGAGATCACCTTAGAAACTTGGGCCTTCGTGTTAAGTTTCTCATCTATAATGACCCCCAGATTTTTAGCCTTATCCACTGGTGTAGGAATGGTGCCCAGTGTATCTGGCCACTGGGCAGTTATGGAAGTTCCCACAAAGGCACTACTAAATTCTGTTTTCAAAAATGAATTTTGTGTATCTGAGACTGCATGTTTCGAGACTAATATGAAATCTGTGCCAAAATGTGCCGCAATATCGATATTTAATGCATATACATGAGGCATAAGTACTTTGTAGTAGGCAGAAATTCTCAAATTCTTTACATCCATTATATCTCTGGGGCGCACTTCTAAAGACCCTACCTGTGGGGAGTCATCGCTGAAGGGAGGAGAATCTGCTTATTCTGCACAACGGACCTCGCCGCACCCGCTTCGCGGGTGCCGCTTCGCCTTGTGGTCACAGAGGCAGCCGGACACACACCGAGGGAGCTGAGAACTGTTGGTTCTGGGCAGAGGCAGGCAACGGGGCTGCGAGCGTTGCAGGGACTCCATTTCCCAGGAGTCCCTGCCTGACCGACAGCCATCTTCCGGTCCGCTCTCCCTGTTGCTCCGCCCGCTGCCCACCTGAGGAGTATTAAACTCCCTGTTTGTTCCTATCTTGCGGGCGCACTTCTAAAGACCCTACCTGTGGGGAGTCATCGCTGAAGGGAGGAGAATCTGCTTATTCTGCACAACGGACCTCGCCGCACCCGCTCCGCGGGTGCCGCTTCGCCTTGTGGTCACAGAGGCAGCCGGACACACACCGAGGGAGCTGAGAACTGTTGGTTCCGGGCAGAGGCAGGCAACGGGGCTGCGAGCGTTGCAGGGACTCCATTTCCCAGGAGTCCCTGCCTGACCGACAGCCATCTTCCGGTCCGCTCTCCCTGTTGCTCCGCCCACAGCCCATAACCACCCCTATATCTTGGGACTGGTGTCCCGCAGCGCGGGACGCAGCTCGGGGCGAAGACCGGGCAAAGAGCGGGCTGTTTGAGGCCGTTCGAGGACGGTAAGGACTGGACTGGGCCATCTCCCTTGTAACTATCTACGTTGCCCATTATACTTTGTTTGCACCTCGGCCAGAGAGAGACTATGTGTTCACGAGGAAGTCCCAGTAAGACCGCAAAGGGAGGGAAAATGTTGAACGGGACTCTTGATGATTTCATAACTAAGACCAATACGGCTATCGACATTGAAATCACCAAAATGCAACACAGAGTTTCCATAGAGTTAGACGCAGCTAGAAGACTATCCCAGGACCTAGCCATGTCAAAAAAGTCCTCCTTAGGTAATATTGCTTCTGCCAAAACTCCCGAGCGCCTATCTGGCCCTCGGCCACTAATAACAAAGGCGGTCATTCATCACTCTATAGTCACTCCACCATCTGTGCAAGCTATTACCCCAGTGCCGGACTCTCCTAAGTCTAAGCAGAACTTTTCGATAAATCCCCCTGTATTAGATTTAAATATCTCCAAAAACTCTGAGATGAATAAGTCGTTTGTGAGTGCTAACCATAGGGATGTTATTCAAAAAAGGAAACGCATTGCAAGATCAGCCTATGCTAGAAAGAAGGCCAAAATCGCTAGGGCTCAATTCTTTAATAATAGAAGACCCCCTGTACTAAGCAGGGTGGAAGGAGATGTGCCCCAAGCTGACCCATGTTTAAGTGATGAGGAGTCTTGCACAAACACAGACAAAGTTGAATTAGATGTACTAGTCAATGAGACTCGCTCACATCTCGTCGCAGGGGTTAATGGGGGACCCGCGTGCGAGCTAGAGGGGAGTGATGAAGATTTTCTAAAAACAGCATGGGAGACCCTGAAAAAGCTCTTATCCCCCTTGAACTCAGACTCTCACGCATAGAAAATCACCTGCTAGAGATGGACAAGACTATTGTTACACTAGCTAGCCTTAGCCTAAAGCAAATGGAACCAAAAATGTTATTGGGAGTAGAGAACACTGCGCAGGTACTAGTAGCAGCTACACCTGTTCAGTCCCCGCCTAAACCGATACCCAAACCACGTACAAAGACTTACAACCCCATAGCCACCACTCCCCAAACTATTGCCCCCACTCTCCGTCCTGCACAATGTATGCCACTTACAAAACAGGTCACTGCCCCGAGATCAAACAACACCGCGACCCTCCGTACATATCCACAGGGTCCCCGAAATGCACATAACTTTCACGGGGGTTTTATAGATCTACCCCCAGATGCTAGGCCCTATGTCGTGGTGTTGGCTGGAGTGCCTGTATTGGAGACACAATCCCAAGAGAACTTCTGGTCATTAAAAAATAAGGTAATCCATTGGCTTAATACAAACAGGCAATTACCTAATCATCTAAGAAGTAACGTCCTAATGGTACGAAGGGTCCCTTGGGTAGGCCCTACATCTAAATCCATCCCAGGCGACTGCATTGTTGTCTCCTTTGCAGACCCTCACACGGCACAACACCTATGCTCATGGGATGCACGAGGCGAAAACTCAACAATTGTTGTTAGGCCACTTACCTTCTTCTATCCCCCACGGCCAAGTCCAAATCCAGAGGGGAATTGGTCACTAGCTCGAAACTCTGCGCGGGGTGGGAAAAGGGATGGATGGCAAGGCCGCAATGGTCGGTGGGAAGGGGCTCCTACCTTTAATCGGTATGGATGTTTAGATGAGGTCGATTGACTCACGAGGATAAAGGCTTCTGCCTATGACCCTGAACACATCCCCCTTTCTGTGAGTACTGTCTCTATTCCACCTGAACAATGTGAAGACAGTGCTCGTTTGCCTGAAGGTCCCAGTTTGAGTCTGAGTTTGAGTCCTGTTTATAAGACTACTGAGACCAGGGTGGTGGATGCTATTTTACTAGAGGCTAATCCTACCTGTAGTCAAGTGGGGTTGCTCAAAGTGGTCTCCTGGAACATAGCAGGGTTAAGGGGTCGTTTGGATAACGAAGATTGGGAAGAATTCATCGACACATTTGACGTTGTTGTGCTGCAGGAGAGCTGGGCAACAGTCCCGTTATTTAGAGCAGGGTATTTAAACTACTATAAGCCTGCTATCCAGGGCCCAAAGGGAAGAGCCTCTGGAGGACTGGTGGTGTGGATCAGACACTCTTTGGGGTACCGACCCTCTGAAATCTTGGTGGGCAACCCAGACCTCTTATGTATTAAACTCAGTAGGGGTAATGATCAGAGTATCGAGTTAATCAATATTTATGCACGGGGCTGTCAAGGAGGTCGTAAGCAACCTGTCTTGAACGACCTTGATCTGCTTCTGAGGGAATTAGGCAGCGATAATTTCATCCTAGTGGCAGGGGATTTAAATTGTTCATTTGAACCTATTCTTAGTTTAGTTGAGAATGTGGTAGCCGATGAGGATACTGTTTGGAACATCCCGCCATTGTCTATAAGTAAGGGTGTCAGGGGAACCGAGGCGGCACTGCATTGGATGGGTTTTTGTTTGGAGTGGGGGTTGCGGGCAGTGAATGGGCGTACACTTTCTGATAAGTCTGGTCAACCAACCTTTAACAATGGGATCAGTATGAGTCGGATTGACTATGTACTAGTTAAAGTAGATTTCTGGTCTTTTGTGGTTGGTATGGAGGTTGTGGTACGGCCAGAGAGTGATCATAATCCTCTCTCATTGGGCCTTAGGGTACCCAGTGCGGGGGCTGGAACTTTAGCAACAGCATGTCTAACGTCTGATGTCATTCTGTGTAATGACAGAAGACGGGTAAAATGGCCCAAGGTCATTGCAGACCCTTCGCTTATTAAAGATATAGAGGAGGTAGTAATGAAAACAATGGGTGTCATGGCGGATTTTCCATCTCCCCCTGGTGTTAACTCTCAAATAATCGATTTACATGAGAAATGCTTCAGGGAATTAAAAATTTTGCTCACAAAGCCACTGAGGTCTAAGAAAGATAATGCTCACAAAAGGTGGTATAATAAGAGTTGCAGGGCTGCACACAGTAAATTAATTTCTGTAGTCAAATCTAGGGACATTAATGACATTAAAATTGCCCGGTTATCATATAAACGAGCATTGTGGGCAGCTAAGAGGGAATGGGATGACCAATATTGGTCAGAACTCCTCTTGGCGTGTCAATCATCAAACCAAACAAAGTTTTGGGAGACCGTCAAGTGGGGCAGGAATTCGGATTGTCAAACGCCTGTGAACCATGTTTCTGCAGTAGACTGGGTGGTCTTCTACTCCGCTCAATTTAAAGATATGAGTGCAGCACATGAAATTCAGCAGGTGCCTGCAGTAGATTTGACTATTATTGATGGGGCTGTGCTTACCTTCTCACTTACAGATACAGAGCATGCCCTTGGTGCTGTACAATCAGGGAAAGCACCTGGATTGGATGCAATCCCTGCAGATCTTTTTAAATTTAATCTTGATGTTTGGGTTCCGTACATAACCAAGTTGGCCAATGCAATTGCAGCAGGGGCCAGGATCCCCGACTCTTGGAAAGGGGCAGAGATTTTACCTGTTTTTAAAAAAGGGGACCGCTCACTCCCGGGAAATTACCGCCCTATAAGTCTGATAGATTCACTCCAAAAAATAGTTGCCAGGATGGTACTTGCAAGAATACAGGGTTGCACCATAATTGGCCCCGCACTGCCGTTTTGGCGGATTTGGCTCTGGGGTGGGTGACCTGTCCGTTTTGGCCGCCATTTTGGAGTGGGGTGTGTGGATAGAGGTGTCTCTACCCTCCAGCGCTTCAGTGCGCAGGAGCAGCCTGGGAACACCTACTTAAGGCGAGTCCCTCCTGAAACCGCCCCTGACAAGGTAGCTGCGTGAGCGCTTAGCGCGCATTTGCTCTCACCTTCGTGATTTTTAACTACTTTTGTGTGTAATTTGTCTGTGTACCTGCTTTTAGACAGCGCCCCTTACTTGCACCATAATTGGCCCCGCACTGCCGTTTTGGCGGATTTGGCTCTGGGGTGGGTGACCTGTCCGTTTTGGCCGCCATTTTGGAGTGGGGTGTGTGGATAGAGGTGTCTCTACCCTCCAGCGCTTCAGTGCGCAGGAGCAGCCTGGGAACACCTACTTAAGGCGAGTCCCTCCTGAAACCGCCCCTGACAAGGTAGCTGCGTGAGCGCTTAGCGCGCATTTGCTCTCACCTTCGTGATTTTTAACTACTTTTGTGTGTAATTTGTCTGTGTACCTGCTTTTAGACAGCGCCCCTTACTTGCACCATAATTGGCCCCGCACTGCCGTTTTGGCGGATTTGGCTCTGGGGTGGGTGACCTGTCCGTTTTGGCCGCCATTTTGGAGTGGGGTGTGTGGATAGAGGTGTCTCTACCCTCCAGCGCTTCAGTGCGCAGGAGCAGCCTGGGAACACCTACTTAAGGCGAGTCCCTCCTGAAACCGCCACTGACAAGGTAGCTGCGTGAGCGCTTAGCGCGCATTTGCTCTCACCTTCGTGATTTTTAACTACTTTTGTGTGTAATTTGTCTGTGTACCTGCTTTTAGACAGCGCCCCTTACTTGCACCATAATTGGCCCCGCACTGCCGTTTTGGCGGACTTGGCTCTGGGGTGGGTGACCTGTCCGTTTTGGCCGCCATTTTGGAGTGGGGTGTGTGGATAGAGGTGTCTCTACCCTCCAGCGCTTCAGTGCGCAGGAGCAGCCTGGGAACACCTACTTAAAGCTCCTCCCTAGCGTAGCGGGATCGCGCAGCGGGCGCGTCCTCGCGTGGCCGGAGTCGTGCCAGAGTCCTGCCCGTCTGCGCCCGTCCGCGCTAAGGACGCGCTGGACGTCGCGGTACTCTGGTTAAGGACTATTATTCCATCCTGGGTCCACCATGCTGACGTACTCGCGGGATTGCCTGTTTGCCATCGGTCAGGTAAGCCGCTGTTGTACCCTTCCACCGGTACACCCATTGCGTGGCCCTTATCATTGCCCTTGTAATGGGTGGGCTCTTGACTCTCCGCGTCCCCTTCCAAGGACTATTTCCTCGGAGACCCGCCGTATTACAGACACTCCTACTACTCTGAGGATCCTGAATTTAAACGTCAGGTCTGCGCTGAAACACTATCAGCACATCTATGACCTCATTGAGGAGGAAGCTCCAGACGTATTTGCCATGACGGAAACATGGCTACAGGACGCTGATACCGCTATTACCAATCTAGCCTGCCCACCCGGCTATTCTATGTACACCCTGAATAGGTTGTCTAGGGGTGGGGGTATCGCGCTAGTGGTAAAATCTATCTACCCTTGCGTCTGGAGTGCCCTAAACATCTCCGGATGTGAAAGTGCCATGTTCAAGGTCTCTGTTAGCCCTGAGTTCACCCTGTCCGGGATGGTCGTCTATCGCCCACCCGGCAGCGATGTGGCGTTCAGAAATGCTTTCCCTGATATTGTTGGCCCTTTGGTCGCCGACTGTGCCAACTTTTCTATCATGGGTGACCTAAACCTGCATTTCGACACCCTCTCTGGCCTGACAGTGCGTTCCATCTCTTCTGACCTGGAGGCCTTTCAACTTCCCCAGATGGTTTCCCAGCCTACCCATCTGGGTGGGCATATTCTGGATCCCCTGTTTACCAATCTGTTGGGGATTCTAATTACCTCTGTCTCTCCGGTGGAATGGACAGACCACTTTTTGGTGTCCATCCTCTGTCCTGTTTCGGCCACTCCTTCCATCTCTACGGCTAGACGGGTTCAGAAGAGGGCTTGGAAAAAGCTTAGGTTAGAGGACTTTCATCGTCTTCTATTAGAGGAGCCGCTGGGCCCTTTGACGGATGTGGAAAGGGGGTATGACCTCTTCTGTTCATGGATAACTAGGGCCTTGGACTCTCTGATACCTATCGTTTCTACTAAAATCAATCCCAGAGAGTCGAGTCCCTGGTACGATGGCACTCTCCGGGCCCTAAAGGGTGCCTGTAGACGAGCAGAGAGGGCTTGGAGGAAAACCTATGGGGCTGATCTAAAAGCTGCATATGCCAAGTCCGTTAAGCTCTACCATCGAGCTATCTGCCGAGCTCGTGCGGCTTTTTATGCCACCGAATTCCGGAACAGTCTGAACCCCGTCAAAAGCTATCTTCAAGGCCGTAAAAGATCTCACGGCGAAGCGGACTACCACTACGACCGTAAGCTCCCTTTCCCATTGTGAATCCCTTGCATCTTACTTTTTGGGGAAGGTCCAAGCTATATATAGGACATTCCCTAGCATAGGGTCCACTGCGGAAAGTATTAGTGGGGTTCACCATCAGACTACACTGCTTGTTTTCCCCCCCCTCACCTTGGATGGTTTTGACAAACTTGCGTTGCAAGTCAAATCTGGGTCCCCATCTGATCCAGTAAGGCCTGCTCTCTTCCGAGACCAAGCTTTTATGGGGCGTACAGCCGTATGCTCCCTTGTCAACCTCTCCTTGGAAACGGGAACTGTACCATCTAAGTGGAAACAAGCTGTGGTGTCCCCGATTATTAAAAAGCCCACCCTGGACCCTTCTAAGCCTGAAAGCTATCGCCCCATCTTGCTGTTACCCTGGCCAGCCAAGATCACTGAGGCCTACGTCAACTTGGCCCTGTCTGAACATCTGACTCGGACCAATGCCCTTGACCCCACACAAAACGGATTCCGTGCTGGGCACAGTACGGAAACTGCGTTACTTGTGATGGTGGAACATCTCCGGGCAAGGTTGGATGCTGGTCAAACGGCGGCGCTTATTTTGTTAGATCTTAGCGCCGCCTTTGATACGGTAGACCACAACATCCTCCTGCGTCGACTCGAGGAGACTGGTATTGGCGGTCAGGTGTTGCAATGGTTCCGCTCCTTTTTAGATGACCGCTCCTTCTGTGTTGCCATCCCTCCCTTCAAGTCCAACTACCAACCACTGGCCATGGGGGTTCCGCAAGGGTCCTCGCTGAGTCCCACGTTGTTCAATCTATACGTGAGACCGCTGGCTGATGTCGCTAGGCAGTGGGGCCTTACTTTGGTCTCATATGCCGACGACACTCAGCTGGCGGTTACTCTCAGCGGGGATGCGGAAATTGAGGCCCCCAGGTTTCAGTCCGGACTGAAGGCGGTGGCTAGCTGGCTGACAGGCAACTGCCTTCAGCTAAACGCCACTAAAACAGAGGTGATGGTCGTCGGGAAGGGAGTGGAGTTGTGGGGTGACCACTGGTGGCCCTCAGAGTTGGGACCTACTCCGATCCCGGTATCGGAAGTGAAAAATCTGGGGGTATGGCTGGATGCGGGCCTCTCCTTTATAGGCCATACTAAAAGAACCGCGGCCTGTTGTTTTGGTCTCCTGAGGGGCTTGAGACCTGTTCTCAAGTTCTTTGATGCCCCGACCAGGCAGCTGGTGATCCAGGCTACTATCATCTCCCGCCTGGATTACGCCAGCTCTCTCCTGGCTGGGGCTAACCAGGCTGAACTAACCCGTTTACAACGGGTTCAGAATGCTGCGGCGAGGGCGATTGTTGGTTTGCCCAGATTCTGTTCAGTGACAGGTGTCATTCGCTCCCTACACTGGCTTCCGGTTAGGAAGCGCATCCTCTTCAAGGTCTTGTGCCTTGCTTTTAAAATCTTGAGAGGTACAGGCCCGGAAATCCTGTCGAGTTGTCTGTCTTTTTATGTCCCTGCCCGTAGCCTCCGCTCTCAAGGTCTGGCCCTTGCGGTGGTTCCCAGATTCAGGCTCAGCCGCATGGGAGGCCGCTCGTTTAGGGTAATGGCTGCGTCAGCATGGAACTCCCTGCCTGTTGAAATCCGCTTGCTGGAGGACCTTCTGACCTTTCGGAGGGCTATAAAAACCTTCTTGTTTTAGCTGTTTCTTAGTTTCTGTTCTTAGCCTCTCGTTGTGTTACGGGCTACCTTGTCTCTGCGCCAGGACGCTCCTTGGCTGGAGTATCTGTGCGCACAATAAATAGTCGTAACATAACATAACAGATAGAGCAGGAAAACATATTGTCCCCCATGCAAGCTGGGTTCCGACTGGGCACTAGCACCATAGATCAGGTCTTCAGACTTACTATGTTATATTGGAAGGTGGTTCTACTGGGTGGAGGGGTTATCTATGACGCCTTTGTGGACCTTAAGTCGGCTTTCGACTTGGTTGCAAGAGCTAAACTGTGGGATTCACTGAGACTTATGGGCTTACCCATAGAACTTCTGGACATAGTTATGAGATTACATGAGGATAACTTTGCCAGAGTGAGGTGGGGCAAACAAGGACAGGTGACTGACAGCTTCCCGGTAACACGTGGGGTGCGCCAGGGATGTGTGTTGGCCCCCACTCTTTTTCTCCTGTTCATCAACCAGGTAGTTAAATTTTTTTTCCAAATCTCAGACAGATGCACCATCTCTGGGCGGGTCCAAGTACCCGATGTTAATTTTTGCTGATGACACCCTGCTTCTCTCTAAAACTCGTAGTGGGTTGCAAACAGCCCTGAATAGGTTTGCAGAGTTTTGCAGGGAAAATGACCTACAGATTAATGTAGATAAAACCAAATGTATGGTCTTCAGTAACAAAAACCCAATCACAAGCTCCGTTAGCTTGAATGGTGTTTTGATTGAACAGGTGAAGGTAATGACTTATCTGGGTGTGACTCTGGATTACCATCTAAGTTAGAAACCCCAGATTGAGGCATTATATCTCAAATTTGTACGTCTCACGGGTTGTTTGCTTCTGGAACAAAAGAAATCTCTAACCAAACGAATTGCCCCTGTACTAAAAATGTATGAAGCTAAGATAAATGCAGCCACTTTGTATGGTGCGGATATTTGGGGTTTCAAGGACCTGTCCCTCCTGGTCAAAGCACAGAATAAGTTTTTGCGAAATTTGGTAGGCCTTCCCCAGTCCACACCTACCAAACCATTGTTGCTAGACCTAGGTTGTAAACCCCTAAATGAGATGGCCCGGTTTCGTTTGGTGGCATTATGGCGACGGATCTGGACGACTCCGGAGCTCAGCCTTTTTGCCAAAGAATTAGACGAGGTCAAATCTCTGTGGGGAGCTTCTAGAATCCCATGGCTTAGGGAAGTTAAACAGGTTTTGTTAGATATGGGTCTCCATCAACTCTGGATCAATCCGGGGGGTTCCATCTTCCCTTCCAAACAAGATTTCAAAGACCAGTTTTGGGCATCTATTAAGTTAACTGCTGTTACCCAATCGGAAGATACCAATTTAACAGGTCTCTTTCTGACTTACAAACTGACACCTTCCCTTGAGCCATATTGGGATGTGATTTGTAAAACCCTTGACCGGAAATTATATCATCAATTCCGTGTCGGGACGCTCGCTATTAATTCCTTTACTGCTAAGTGGGCTGCTAATTCAAATAACAGCTGTCCTTGGCGTCCGGATCATTTAGAGAGTATTGGTCACTTCTTCTTTGCCTGCCCAGCCTATCGAGCCCCACGCGTAAAATGGCTTAAACCCTTATGTTGTAGACTGGATAGTAAGGGGTAACTTGAAGCCCTGAGAATCTTTCGTACTAACCTGTCTGAGTTTGTTGTGGTTGGTGTGGCCAAGTTCCTAGGTTGGGCATGGATTATTCGTACTAGGAATCCGAACATTTTATGATGGTTTTATATATTTATGCTGGTTTTTAAATGATAATGTCTGAAGGCATTTTTATTGTAAAGTCTTTATCAATTGTTTAATAACTTTTTAAATGTTCTTCTGATATGATGATTGTTTTATCAATATTCCACGTACTGTATACTTGTCTTTTATGAATTTTATTTCGAAATAAAGACTTATTGAACTGAACTGATATCTCTGGAGCCTGAAGCAATATTGTTGAGATGTTTAAGGATTGACTGCTCTGGGGAGATGATGTAAAACCTGCCCTCACTGTGTTTTTGTTTTGTTATATGCAACATATTAGTCCAATCGTCTTCCATGTGCATTAAGTCACCTCAGGTAAAAAATTATCTATATGCAGGTATGTATGTAAGTATAGAATATTTGTAATTAGGAAATTTAGCTAGAAACGAAACAATTTTAAATAAACATATACTTTACTCCTTCCTTACTTAGGTGCTAATGTATTCAGGTTATCGGAAAGCGTATTCAAATGTCATAACCATGAAGCTTGGTCAAGAAATGTGCTGGCTTAAATTACTAATGGCAGAGAAAGATTACTACATGTGACATGCCCAAGGGCAATGCCTACTCTCCGTTGAGAACTGGAACATCACATGAGATTCCACAAAGTATTACTATGGCAATTACCCAATGTCTAATGTTTGGTGGCCACATTAAGATCCATAACAAGGCCTCATTGATGACCACGATCATGCAGTAAACTTTCTGCAAGGGGCTACAATACTGCATATCTAATATGCAAGCGAAAGCCTTGCTTAAAATAATGTTTGCTTTGTTCATTCTTGCAGTAGACTCACCAGCATTGAAGAATCGTCCCTCTAGAAGCAAAGTAAGTTATTTTTACATGGACGTGGCAGATGACGAGCAATCAGTCGCTACAAAGAAGACCTTTAGATCACTACCCAGATGCTAGAGTCCTTTAGTATTACTGTCTTCTGGCAACCAGGTACAAAGGTTGTGACTTAAATCTAGACCAGAGCATTATAACATCGATGTTATACCCCAGAGGAAGACAGTGTGGCATTGTCTCTCAGTGAAAAAGTAGTTAGACACCAAAAGCGGGTTCAGAAAAGATTGGTGTGTCTACTGGCTTACAAAAGGATCAGCTGCTTACTATTCCACATCAAGATACAAAGGCTAGTCTTGTGCTTCTCTTTCCATACTAGAAAAGCTTTGTGAAGTAGTAAAGAGAAAGAAGAATAATACTCACCTCTGTGGCTTTTATAGAAACTTTCTCTGACATAGTCCTGAAAAGCATCATTTTCTTTCCTGAGTCACATAAACTCACCCAAGCTCTTTTGTGCATTTGTATGAGGTCTTTTTTAATTGCATGACTGTTCTTCCCAGTTTCTTGACTGCAGTAGGGGCTGGACTACTGGCACCATATAAACAGCAATAATATCTTGTAACAAAAATATTGTGTCAAAAATATAGTTTACAAAAATGTCGTCTCCCTATAAGCACAACAATATAAACAATTAAATATTGTTTATATTTGTGTTTCACACTAATATTGTTAAAAACACGTATATAAATATTGTTTTTTTATACATATAGTTTAAAATAGCAAATCTTAAATATTTTAATATATAACAGTAATATAATCTAAATTAAATACATTTAAATAATATTTAAAATGTTATATAAATATATACTTACATAAGAACACATACATATGTATGTGTGTGTATGTTTATATTATCTGTAGTTATAGCCAGGTTCACCAGAGATAAGAACTTTTGGAATATTTGTCCCTTAATCACTTTGCACCCATTTGACGAATGTCCGCATAACTTTGCTGGCCTGTAGCACCCATTTAATTGTTGGAGGACTAAAGCTTTTGCAGAGTTGGGTCAAGGGCGTGCACACAAAAAGGGGGTCTCCAACAGGCTTCGCATTTACATAGACTTTTGTATTTCGTGTAGTGCGAAAAAGAGCAGTCGGATTTTGCTGAAATTTGGTTGCATTAGATATTAGGGTACGCAGGTGCTTCTTTTGGGTACTACAGTTAAGCTGAGTTAATATTTTTGAAGTTATAAGTTTTTTCAACTTAGTGATATCTAGTAGCACAACTCTACTAAAAGTAGCAAGGAAGCCTAAAAAATTAACTAGACTGCATATTTAAAGTTTCCAATTTAATACATGAACATTTGAAAGACCCATTTTAATGGAAACCTATAAGCAAATAACTAATGAATAGAATATAGCGTAATCTACATACGTTGTCTTTCCATGCTCCCTGGCTCACAAAATAAAACTGGCCTAGCAGGTGATCCAGCGCTCCTTTTTTTTAATTTTTTTATTTCATCATCATCAGACATAATACATTTCATTCTTCGATGATTACCATCATTTCATATATCAAAATCTTATATACATGGAAAAAAAAGAATATATTTGGTTAAATTATACAATATTTCTCCTCATACTGGAACAACATTCTACATATATTATCTATTTACATTGAGTTATGATATAGAAAAGAGGGAGAGATAGGAGTTGGAAAGAAAAAACAGAAGAAGACAGAAAGAAAAGAGGGCAAGCAGCTAATTCGAATTTCTAGCAATTTTCCAGCCTTTGTTTCCATTCGGTTATAGGGGCCCATATTCTTTTCCCCAGTTGTTTTGCTGTCCGTCCCTTTTTGTCATACATTGCTTTTTCCAATACATATATAGCAAACAACCGTGATAGCCATTGTTGGAATGTTGGCGGGTTAGGATCTTTCCACATTGTTGCAATGCATAACCGACTTAAAGTCATTGCTAAGTACACAAATTCTGAATGATATATTTCTATGTCATCCCTGGTGATCCCTAAAACCATAACTTCATTCGTTATGCTAATATTGATCCCTAGTTCTTTGTCAAAGAATTTCTCTATTGAGTTTTTAAATAAGTCCAGGGCTGGGCAGGCAGCGAACATGTGTATGGTATCCGCCTGTGTTGCCTGGCATCTAGGGCAGACAACCCCCGTAGTTCCGCCCCATTGAGCAATTCTATATGGTGTATAGTAGAGCTCAAATAGGGTCTTGTATTGCTGGGCTTGTAGGTTAGTTACTCTTAGCACTGAGTTTAGCAACCTGAACGATTTTTCAACCTCATTGCCAGTTAGATTTAGCTTGGTGTTCCATTTTTGTATGGCCTTTCCACAATAATCCTTCTTAAGCTGGATCAAAAATTGAGTATAGCAAAAGCAGTAGTAGGCGAGGTATTGGCAGTCAAAGCTGCAGGAAAGTATATGGCAGCAGGATCAATACGAGTTCAGCGAACAGATCGGCCGTATATTAGCCATTAGAACACGCCAGGCAGCAACTAAAGGGGAAATCTTACAAATTATCTCTGAGGCAGGGCTCTCAGCTACGACACCAAGAGATATATGTTTAATTTTCCAGAATTTTTATCAAAACCTATATAATCTTGATAATAATGCCGAAATCGAGGAGATAGAAAGATACCTAGAAAGTGCACAAGTCGAGAGGTTTACAACGGCAGATAAAGAAGGGTTGGAAAAGGATTTTACTTTGGAGGAAATACAGATAGCAATTAAAGATTTACCTGCTGGAAAAGCCGTGGGCCCTGATTACATTCCGTTGGAATTCTACAAAATCTTTTTACCAAATCTGGCAGAGGATATATTTCAGCTCATGGTTTTAACACAGAAAGGAGCAGTACCCCCAAAATCTTGGGGTGAGGCCACCATGGTAGTCTTCCTGAAAAAGAACAAACCTCCAACAGATCCCGGGTCTTATCGTCCCATAAGCTTGATGAATAGCGATACGAAGATTTTTTCAAAGATATTAGCCAATAGAATAAGTTCGATCATCGGTAAAATCATATCCCCTAGACAACATGGGTTTATTCCGGGCAGGGGTACGGCAGATCACATCAGAAGAGTGTGTACCATGTTTGATGGGACGGCTGCCTCACGAGACCCTATGGCCCTAATATTGCTAGATGCTGAGAAAGCATTTGATAGGGTCTCGTGGGACTTCCTCTGGGCAGCACTAGCAAAGGCAAATATTGGTGATGCTTGCATCAAGGCTCTAAGCGTTTTATATGTAAATCCGACAATAAGACTCAGGATAATGGGAGAACAGAGTGGGACTATAAATATCGGACGAGGAACTAGGCAAGGATGCCCATGCTCCCCTCTGCTCTTCGCCTTTTATATAGATGCCTTCATCAGAAGGATAGAGCTAAATAGGAACATCATACCAATTGTACTGAATGGATACGAAACAAAAATTCTAGGCTATGCTGATGATCTAGCCATAACATCTGCGGACCCGGCCAGTGCGCTCTTGGAGATAGAAAGAGAAGCTAACATATACGGGGCACTGTCGGGCTATAAATTAAACCAGAGCAAAACTCAAATCGTAATTAACAAAAAAATAACAATGGCAGATCAAAGGGTAACGGACTCCACAGTATATCTAGGTGTAACAATAACCTCGGATCTCTCTAAGATAGTGGAAATGAACCTAGGGCCGCTCATTAAAAAGACTAAGAATGATCTAGATAGATTAAATAATCTACACTTAACAATAATCGGACAGTGTAACTTAATAAAAATGACATTTCTGCCTAAAGATTTATACTTGTTTCGGACAATGCCATTGAAATTTAATAACAAATGGCTTGAGGAAATAGAGAGAGTCACAAACCGCTTCATCTGGGCTAAGGGCAGAACACGGCGAGCACTAAAATTTCTATCTCTGCCAAGGGAGAGAGGAGGCCTCGCGGCTCCCGACTTTAAGGCCTATTACTGGGCAACTGTTCTACAATGTCTTAAAGGGTTAGTTGGCGGGAGCATGGAGGACCAGTGGAGAGGGCGAGAAAGTGTCCCCGACATATATGAGTTATTAATTAAGGGCTCCAACAACTGGCTTCTTACATTTAATGAAGCCAGTTACTACAAAAAAGTTAAGTTCAAGACCCTCGGAACAGCAATATCAATCTGGTCTGCCCTCAAGAAGAAAATAAAAATGGGGAGGATGAATCATTATACACCTCTGTATAAGAACCAACTTTTACCGGTGATATTTCACGACCAGGTAATGAAAAGGTGGGATACATCGGGAGTGAAAATTATCGGGGACCTCACAGATACGACAGGCTTTATGACATTTACGCACTTACAACAACTATATAACATAGACCGTAGAGACTTCTTTAAGTATTTACAAATTAGATCTGTGTTGGCAAAAAAGCAGGGAGGGGATATTAATTACAAGAGGGAGGAAATTATGGAATTATTAAGAGAACAGAAGGGCTGCTCGATATCCCAGATTTATGGCGAATTGATCCAGCGCTCCTAATGAAAAACTGTCCCACAAACTCTATCTATCACCACAATACTTACCATTAATCATAAAACACATATAAAGGCCCATAAACCAACGAGACAATTTTTGAGCAACTGAATCAAGTGGCCTAAGTAATCGAACTATTCACAATTTATTTACATTTTATATACATCTGCAGTTTATCTATTCTCAACATGGTTTTAAAACGTATAACATTTTAATTAAGCCACTAAGGCGAATGGATCAACTGATGATAACTAGACCATGAATTAACAAGACCAGCTTGTCATTTCAAATCTAATTTTTATTAACTTTATTATTCAAGAAAGAGCATTGTAGTTAAGAATCTCTGTTTTATTAGCAAATAAAGCAGCATTTAATAGAAAATGACTTTTAAAGACTGACACTCCCAAAGAAAGTCAGAAAGCATGAATTAAAAGCATATAACAGTTTTCATTCCCTAATTCTATTTCCCTGTCTAAAACTCACTCCACCTAGAAAGGAATAATCATTAAAGTCTGCTGTCCTTACGTGTGCCAAAGAGTCCAACAGCACGTCACGTCATTCAGGAATCAGAAAAGCGAGAAGAAGAAGTAAGGAATTATTCTCTACTCACGATGTCAGGTTTTATACCTTTCTTCCTAACTAAACTTTCTACAAATTATATCTTTCTTAGAAATCCAAGTCACTCATTGGCTCTGCCTTGTCAGTCCACGATAAAATGTTAGGTCCCTACCGTTTCTTGACCAAGTCCAGGCTTTTTCTTAAGCCCTATTGTCTTTCATTTCCATGACATTCGGCTTCCTCAAGAAAGATACTTTCTGCGAATTCCAATATAACTTCCTAGCCTTGGCAAAGACATCGGGTTTCTGTCCTTGGGCCTTTCCTCAGAGTGCACGTTCTGCACAAAGAAAAGAACTGCTTTTTAAACATTCATGTCAGCGTGGTAAAAATCTTCACAACTGCGCATGTGCTAGGCTTCACTCTGGACAAGTTTTTCGCATCAGAACCTCTGTCAGCCATATTTCTGAATCATCTTTAGGCCTCTCTCTCTGAAACTATTATTAAACAAACACAACATCAATTAATTAAAGAATTGAAACCCATTCTGTTTCCTACCCCCAAAACTAATTAAATCCGTTAATCATGTTACCTAGCATAGCACACAAAACCAGCATTATATTTACCAATCTTCTTCTAACTGGACGAATCTCCGCAAGCATTTTATCACAGAAAAGACAAAAGACATAACATAAGCACACATAATAAGCACATGCCATTAGTTAAACAGCCGCATTTAATACTGACAAAGACAATAGACATGGTTAGTTTATTATTTTCTCTTCACGTTTGCAACATAAAGCATATTAGTTAACCCCATGTGTTCTGATGAATAAGTCCTTATACTAAGTTGATTAGTAATTTCACCACATGCTTATTAATTCAATTAATATTATTATGGGAGATTAACTTTGCAAGTTTGAACAAAATCTTGTTCATCACCTTGCTCCATCACAGGTTAAAAGAAATCATCTTTCTTAGGCACCCCTGTACAACAAAATGAAAAATTTACTTAGCAGAAAGCTACACAAACTGCTATTTGTAGGACTTAATAATTGGCCACTAGGAAAAAATAATAACTCTATTTGTATAACAATGACAACGATTGCTTTTCATTTACTTTGGCCTTCAAATACAGCATAATACTTCTAAAAGTAGCAAGGAAGCCCAAAACATAAACTAGACTGCATATGTAAAGTTTCAGATTCTACTACACGAACAAATGAAAGATCCATATATGGTTACGTTCTAATGGAAACCTATAAACAAATACATAATGAATAGAATACATCTTAATCTACATACATTTTCTAAGCATGCTCTCTTGCTCAGAATAGAAACAAGCATTTGCAATGCAATAGGTCTCCAATTTAAGTGAGACATATTACATTCCAAACGGTTGGCAAAACGGGAGGGAGAGCTGGGGGGGGGGAGAAGGCACAGACATTGGTAGGGAGGGAGGGAGCACGGGCACAGCTGCCAAGGTTTCCGATTGCTATGTGTGACATTTGTATAATTTCAGTGTAATTATGAGTGACATTTCAATGACTATGAGTGACACTTTCCCAAAGCAATGAAAACGAGGGAAAGATAAATATGAAACATGAGACCCATTTGAGCAACAAGAAACTATAAGATCCTAAAACTGCTGCAAAAGCAATAGAAGGGCACTAACCTAGTGCCCTTGTAAACGGATTGTACTGTTAAATGTGTAACCATGATATTAAACATGAAACAAGTCTTTCAGCGGCAGCACTTATTAAAGTCTTCTACACATATGCAGACACACCTTTCAGTTGAAGGTTATTTCTAAAACAAAACTAAAGACTACAGTGCTTAAGCCTGGTAAAAATCACTATCAGCCAGCTGAGCAGTCCGCCCCCATTAGCGCGCTGCTACCTGCCCAGGTCCGCAGCCAGCGGCACCAGACCTACTACACCTGACCAGACTTAGCTGAATTAAGTGACGCCGCTGGCGCTGGCCGGGCAGTGTCCTCTATTAAACTAATAATTTATTAGACCACATTTTTGAAGCAGTACGAAATACCTAACTCTAGGCATTATTTACTGTGCGAGGCGACTCGAGGAGCTGCAATTCGTAGGGGCTGGCTCGTGCCTGCAACGACTCCTGCGGCAAACGGCGGCCAGGGCATGTGATTCTGTGGCTCAGCAGCAGCTGCACAGAGGACGGCAGGTGTACTCTGGGCTGCTCAGTGCTGAGAAAATGCAGCTGCTGTCACGGGCCATGGGGGGGTTCAGCTGAGCCTCCGGTCCCGACTCAGAATAATTTTTTTATATATATCAAATAAACACGGCAGTGCCAGCAGCGCTGCTATGCCACTACTTCAGCCTGCCACACTTTATTCAAAGTGCAGCCAGCCGCATTGCGCCGCCACAGGCAGCAGCAGCAGGACGTCTCCGCTTATTACAGAGTATGTGTTTAAGCTTATTTTGGGGCAGAAGGCATGGATAATGGGAGGGCGGGCGGGCGTGGGGGAGCAGGAGAGAAGGCACGGACAACAGGAGGGAGGGAGGGTGGTGAGGCGAAAAGACACTACATAGTTACCTGGTCCATCTGCTGTGGCGGGCTCGGGCTGCTCCCTGGGACTCGGGCCTTGGACTTCCAGAGGAACTTCACCACTGCAATAAAGGAAACAGTACATGCCATTGTAACAACCAAGTAAAGGGGCCAGTAGCCATGGGAGGATACAAATGACGACATGGCTGTACTAAGGCGGGACTAACAAGCCTCATAATGAATCAGAAGACAGCATTTACAAAGGATAAACACACAAGCCCAACAAATTAAGGGTGGGGGAGTGGGCATGGCTTCTCTCCATACTCTCTTCGTACTGAAATACCAAAGCTCTTCGAAGAGCAGGGCTTGCTCGCTAGCTCACGCTCGACCTAAAAAGTGGCCAACAATCCAAACAGAAAACATTTTCCTTATCTATTCCTGCGCAACAAAATTAAAATGTGACGTAATATTAAGCTACACAAACTACCATATGGAGGACATGATAATTGGCCATTAGGAAAAAATTATAATAATCTTAATTTTTATAACAACAATGATTTGCTTTCACTCTCTTTGGGCTTCATATGTAGCACAATTCTACTAAAAGAAGCAGGGAAGCCCCAAAAATAAACCAGACTGCATATGTAAAGTTTCAGAATTACTACATGAACAACTACAATACATATTTAAGGAGACACGATTATGTAAACCAATAAACAAAATACATAACAAAATACAAAAAATAAAAAGAAAGAAAGCACATTAAATCTGATTGCCATTCTGTAGGTATAGTTAGTATTCCCAAAGATAGAAGTTCCTTGGCTATTAGCTCTCTAATAACGTACCACCCGTTTGATGAATCACCACAAAACTTTGCAGACCGATAGCCTTTTCTACATTCTGAAATGATGTACACTTTTGTGGCGAATCCCTAAGTGGGGCAAAGATAAAAGCGGAGGTCTCAAAACTTGTTTTTCCACAAATGCGGCGTGAAAATGGCTGAATTAATTTATATGAAATTAAAAAAATTGTAAAAGATTATACATTATGGTGCAGAGATGATGCTTTTTGGGTACTGCAGTTAAGAAGGGTTACTATTCTTTTAAGTTAAACTTAGTGATATCTATCAACGCTGTAGTTTCATAGAATTTCACAAAAGCTTGTGAAACTACTGTTGTACATGGCAGTAAACTTATTTAAAAGTATATACAAATATAAATACATATCCCTACCTATTACCATTTTAATGAAGCGGTAATAGGTAGGGACCTACTACTTACCTCTATCTAAGGCCCTAACACTGAACACAGCAAAATGTTGTAAAAACAATATGGTCACCTTATCATTCTCTGAAAACGGGCATTATCGAATTGTATACTGGCTAGTCATTGCCATATACCATGGTATGCTGCAAAGTAATCACGGTATACCATATCACAAAATATACCTATGGCATAGCTGTATTTTTGGATTTCAGTACCCTTGCGCCACTCATAGTTTCGTATGCACAATGCAAAAAAAGCTAGATTTACAAAGGAACGCAAGGCCACCAAGCGTGGCTCTGTGTTGGTTGGAAAATCTGGAGAATTGCAGGAGAGCGCAATTCGCTATTTTGCATTACTCTGCACACTATATTCTGCATTGCTGCTACATTTCACATACACCCGTATGCCGACACTGTAGTCAGTCCACTACGCTTTATTCTACTCTATGCCACTCCAGTCTATGCCTCTCCACTGTATGAGACTCCCCTCTATGCCACTCCACTCTACGCTACTACACTGTACTCAATGCCACTGTACGGCACTCCAGGCTACGTCACTCCTCTACACGCCACACCACTGGAAGTTACTGCACTATACACTATTCCACTCCAAGCCATTCTACTGTGCGCCACTCCACTCTACTGTATTCCACTGTATGCCCCTCCAGTGTACGCTATTCCACTGTATGCCACTCCACTGTACGCTACTCCACTCTGCCACTCCAGTGTATGGCACTCCACTCTAAGCCACTTTATTCTATGCTACTTGATTGGACTTCACTCTAATGTACGCCATTCCACTGTATACTATTACACGCTACTGCATACCACTCTGCTCCACTCCAGTCTACATCAATCTATTACACGCCACTCCACTGTACGCTAATCTCCTATACATTATTACACTTTACGCCACTCCACTGTACAACACAATGCTCTACACCACTCCACTCTACTCTATTAAATTGTATACAATTCCAATCTACAACAGTTCACTCTACACTATTACAATGTATGCACCTTCATTCTATGCCTCTTCAGTGTATGCCACTCAACTGAATGCTACTTGCTATACGCTACTCCAGTATATGCTATTCCTGTCTATGCTATTCTACAGCATGAACGTCCACTCTATGCGATTCCACTGTATGCCATTCCACTGTAAGCTTCTCCACTCTTTGCCACTCCAGTGTATGGCACTCCTCTCTATTCCACTTAATTCTACCCTATTTGATTAGACCCCACTCCAATGTACACCACTCAGCTGTATGCTGTTACACTCTACCCCACCCCACTGTATGCCACTCCAGTCTACACCACTCCATTATATGCCACTCGACTGTGCGCTACACCGCTATACACTATTACAATATACGCCACTTCACTGTACAACATTCCGCTGGATACCACTCCACTCTACGTTATTACATTGTACACAACTCCAGTCTACGGCAGTCCACTCTATGCTATTTTACATGTTTGCAAAGCCACTATATGCTTCTTCTTTGTACACCACTCCACTGTATTCCACTCCACTTTACGCTCCTCCAGTATATGCTATTCCACTGTACGCCACTCCACCACATGCTATTCCACTGTATGCCACTCCACTGTATACCAGACCCTCCAGGATATCGCGATTTCGCGATTTGCCGCGAAATCGGCACCTTTTTAAAAATGCCGCGATTTTTACAAAAGTGCCCGCGAAATCGGCACTTTTGTAGAAATCGCGGCATTTTTACAAAAGCCGCTATATCCTGGGGGTCTAATGGATGTAATCCTGTTCATGGGATTAACTCCGAGGTTCCACTAGGGGGAGCTGCAGTCTCGCTGCATTTCTGGACAGTCTAGCTACCTTACTCTGCGCCTTGCATGGAGCTGAAACGCAAAGAGCCAACTGGTTTCAAAAATAGTGACTAGAGAACAACTCTTATGTCGGCCCACGAAGCTGCAAACATGCAGCAAAATGCCCCGATCCCTGTCTTTGATAACAAGCCCCTCTTTGCTATAGCGACACCCTCTGTGCCTCTGTGTATTCTCTTTGGCACTCTAGAGGTGTTCTATTCACATTACTGCCATAAACCTCCTTTCTGCTTACACCCTTAGCTCCAGGGCACAATCTATAATCAGAGTCGGCTGCGATTTAAACAAAGGATGTGGGCATTCATTTCCGTGATCAGAGGGGAAAGGGTGTATCACATGAAAAAATAGCATTCCTAGTCACTGAAAAAAACACATTGATTTTGGATTTTTAAGGTATAAGCAATCTGGCAACGAAAATATGCTAAACTGTGTTGACACGACTCAGTGTCTTCACCACAAATCCTGAGAAACGCTTGAATGGCACTGGACAACACTCAGCTCTCCTGTTCAACATGCCACTATATTGTACAATGTGCCTCTACGATACTCCACTCCACGATATGATACACCATGCCACTCCACTGTATAACACTTTACTCTCCTGTATGCTATGTCATTCCACTCTAATCAACTCCACTCTAATCCACTCTACAATACTCCACTCTACGACACTTGACTCTACAACACTTCACTGTACTGTACTACACTCTGCTTCACGACACTCCAGTAAATGACACTCCACATTGTGATTTGAAACACATTTTATTAAAATAAAAACCATTAACATACAGTGAAAAAAACGAAGTTAAGGATAATTTATAGTTAGAAATACTTTACGTATTCTTTCTATACAAACCAACTTAAAATGCATAAACATTAAAAATTGTAAAGTTATAGTTATAACTTCAATTTATAATTTATACATCACCTTCAAATCACTAAAAGTTGTGCACCTCCGAACACAGTCTTCTCACCTCACTTGCCACACTACATTATAAAACTCATGTATTTTCCATTCACTGTTTATACTCTTGCATTCTGCATTCTCTTATAACATGTGAAATCATAACATTCATAACAACAAATACATTTTTAAATTATATTATTTGTCATAACACTTCATTTTAGAGTGTCAAGTTATAATTAGTGTTGTTTTGTTAGCAAGCTAAAAAGAGTGTGTAATGAGGCCTGCTATTTATAATAGTTTGAAGGTGGTGGATAAATTGTAAATGAAAGTTATAACTATAACTACAATTTTTAAAGTTTGTTTTGTTTAAACTTGGTTTGTATAGGAAAAGTACGTTTTACCAAACATAACTAAGCTTTAACCTTTTTTAAATTAATAAATATATATCCAGGCTCCGGTTGTACCGTAAATCCCAAGGCACTCGTGGGCGGGTGCTCCAACACGCCGGTACAGCGAGTGAAAATCAAAGCTCGGAACTTCGTGGTATTGGAACACAAAGCAGAAGCACTCCGTGGTGGGCGGAAAGTTATTTTAATCCAGCAAACAGCAAAAGTGTGTACAGACGCGTTTCGGACGTCTAGTCCTTCGTCAGTGTTTCACAAAGTCTGTGTGAAATGGCTGTATTTAAAACACGTCATCGCAACGTGATATTGAAAGCGATGACAGTTAAGGAACATTCATATAGCATGCAAATCTGGCGGCCATAATGGTACTGTTTACATACAGATATTTGAGTGTTAAAACGCTACAGATGAAAGCGCCATTCTTTCAAATACCATAATCTCGCCGTGTATCGGCAATTACGCCGCTGTGAGCCGGTATTATTGACAACAATCTTGCCGTGTATCGGCACAGTACCAGCTATCACTTTGCATGCACGAAAAATTGTGTGTGGCCCAATAAGTGAATAAATTATGGTACATAATGATTACCTGCAATTCAAGTATCATAATTTGTCACAAGCATTATTTACATTCATCTCAGCAACCTGGCAAGGTAAATCAGGCTCAATAATAATAATCAAATTACACAATACAAAATTACAATAGTGAGATTACAGCAATTAATCATGTGTTCAGTAACGAGATTAGATGCATAGTATGGATCAACATCAGTTGTTCATCAGAACTCATCAACATCCTATTTCCCCAAGTGTGCTGTTAATTCCTCCCCACTGTTCATCCCTTGTGGGGTCTTGGTTTCTAAGTCAATGATGTAGCGTGACTCTAGTCTACGCAACTTGAAAAGTCTATCACCACCTCTCGGTTGTGGAGGTACATGATCGAGCCCCCAATATTGTAATAGATCCCTATTACTCTGGTGCATTTTAGCAAAGTGCCGGGCAACAGGGTATGCTCCGTCTTTGTTGGTAATTGCACGTTGATGCTCTAAGATACATAGTTTCACACTATTTATCGTGCTGCCGATATATTTAAGGCCACAAGGGCATGACAGACAATATACTACGTAGGGGGTCGTGCAAGTGATGAATTTTGTGATTTCTCTACGTCTAGAAAGGCCCGGTATGTTGTAATTAAGTACTCTCTGACTGTTTTCGCACGCTTTGCATTTTCCACAGGGAAAAAAAACCTTTCATTTCTCTTAGAGTACCCATGTTCTTAGGTTTGGGTGGCATAAGATGACTTTGAACTATTTTATCCCTAAAGGATCTCAGCTTGCGGAATGTGATCAGTGGACGTTGTGGTACATCTTTACCTATAACAGGGTCAGTTTGCAATATGTGCCAATTTTTTGTCAATATTTTTCTTAAGCAATTGGCATCATCAGAGAAAGTTGTGATCATCCGAAATTTGTTGGTTATTTGAGTTAACTCACATCTTTTTTCTTTAGGCATTAGAAGTGTTTTCCTAGGGATTCTGAGTACCTTTTTATAGGTTTTTTCTAAGAGGGCGCTGTCATACCCTCTGATTTTAAATCTTTGCATCGATTTCTCAGCTTCCCTAATGAAATCACCATCTAGTGAGCAATTACGTCGCAGTCGCAACAATTCTCCGTAAGGTATACTGCGCACCAAATTAGCAGGGTGGCTACTCGTAGCATGTAATATGCTATTCCCAGCAGTGGGTTTTCTGTACAATGCAGTATCTAATTTTTGGTCATCATTATTAAAGACCCTAAGATCTAAATAATGGACCTCCCTACTACTGATCTCATGGGTGAAATTAAGATTTAGATTGTTTCTATTCAGGGCAGCCACAAAGTCCTCTGCTTCGCTGGAGGAGCCCCTCCATACGAGAAAGAGGTCATCAATGTAGCGTCGCCACGCCCCTACATTCGATGCCCATTTCGCATTCTCGCCTGCGAGGGCCACCTGCTCCTCCCACCAGCCCACGAATAAATTCGCGTAGCTGGGGGCGAAGCAGGTTCCCATCGCAGTCCCGGACACTTGTTTGTAATAAGTTTCTTGAAACAAAAATATGTTGTGTGTTAGGCAGAATTCTAGTAACTCTATTAACATCACCCCATGCTCTGTATATTTGGCTGGTCTCTTATTTAGAAAAAACTGTACAGCCTCCACACCTTTGACATGTTGAATGCAAGTGTACAAACTTGTGATATCTAGAGTCATCAATATGTCATTAGGGTTCCAATCAACAGTTGCTATTTGACTAATAAAGTCTTTCGTATCTCTCACATACGATTTTAGCTTGGTGACATGGGGTGCCAGAAAAGAGTCAATAAAAGTGGAAAGATTCTCTGTGAGTCCGCCCTTAGAAGAAACTATAGGCCTACCCGGAGGTGATTTAAGATCTTTATGTACTTTAGGTAATTGATAGAACGTAGGCACTATTGGTTCGGGATTCCTTAGGAATAAAAATTCATCCATATCTAGCATTGATCTATTGCGCCATTTGTTTAAAAGATCATGATACGTAGTGTGGTTACGTATCATGATCTTTTAAACAAATGGCGCAAAGACTTTATTAGTCAAATAGCAACTGTTGAAGGTCAAAGGTGTGGAGGCTGTACAGTTTTTTTCTAAATAAGAGACCAGCCAAATATACAGAGCATGGGGTGATGTTAATAGAGTTACTAGAATTCTGCCTAACACACAACATATTTTTGTTTCAAGAAACTTAGTACAAACAAGTGTCCGGGACTGCGATGGGAACCTGCTTCGCCCCCAGCTACGCAAATTTATTCGTGGGCTGGTGGGAGGAGCAGGTGGCCCTCGCAGGCGAGAATGCGAAATGGGCATCGAATGTAGTGGCGTGGCGACGCTACATTGATGACCTCTTTCTCGTATGGAGGGGCTCCTCCAGCAAAGCAGAGGACTTTGTGGCTGCCCTGAATAGAAACAATCTAAATCTTAATTTCACCCATGAGATCAGTAGTAGGGAGGTCCAATATTTAGATCTTAGGGTCTTTAATAATGATGACCAAAAATTAGATACTGCATTGTACAGAAAACCCACTGCTGGGAATAGCATATTACATGCTACGAGTAGCCACCCTGCTAATTTGGTGCGCAGTATACCTTACTGAGAATTGTTGCGACTGCGACATAATTGCTCACTAGATGGTGATTTCATTAGGGAAGCAGAGAAATCGATGCAAAGATTTAAAATCAGAGGGTATGACAGCGCCCTCTTAGAAAAAAACTATAAAAAGGTACTCAGAATCCCTAGGAAAACACTTCTAATGCCTAAAGAAAAAAGATGTGAGTTAACTCAAATAACCAACAAATTTCGGATGATCACAACTTTCTCTGATGATGCCAATTGCTCAAGAAAAATATTGACAAAAAATTGGCACATATTGCAAACTGACCCTGTTATAGGTAAAGATGTACCACAACGTCCACTGATCACATTCCGCAAGCTGAGATCCTTTAGGGATAAAATAGTTCCAAGTCATCTTATGCCACCCAAACCTAAGAACATGGGTACTCTAAGAGAAATGAAAGTTTTTTTCCCCTGTGGAAAATGCAAAGCGTGCGAAAACAGTCAGAGAGTACTTAATTACAACATACCGGGCCTTTCTAGATGTAGAGAAATCACAAAATTCATCACTTGCACGACCCCTACGTAGTATATTGTCTGTCATGCCCTTGTGGCCTTAAATATATCGGCAGCACGATAAATAGTGTGAAACTACGTATCTTAGAGCATCAACGTGCAGTTACCAACAAAGACGGAGCATACCCTGTTGCCCGGCACTTTGCTAAAATGCACCAGAGTAATAGGGATCTATTACAATATTGGGGGCTCGATCATGTACCTCCACAACCGAGAGGTGGTGATAGACTTCTCAAGTTGCGTAGACTAGAGTCACGCTACATCATTGACTTAGAAACCAAGACCCCACAAGGGATGAACAGTGGGGGGGAATTAACAGCACACTTGGGGAAATAGGATGTTGATGAGTTCTGATGAACAACTGATGTTGATCCATACTATGCATCTAATCTCGTTACTGAACACATGATTAATTGCTGTAATCTCACTATTGTAATTTTGTATTGTGTAATTTGATTATTATTATTGAGCCTGATTTACCTTGCCAGGTTGCTGAGATGAATGTAAATAATGTTTGTGACAAATTATGATACTTGAATTGCAGGTAATCATTATGTACCATAATTTATTCACTTATTGGGCCACACACAATTTTTCGTGCATGCAAAGTGATAGCTGGTACTGTGCCGATACACGGCAAGATTGTTGTCAATAATACCGGCTCACAGCGGCGTAATTGCCGATACACGGCGAGATTATGGTATTTGAAAGAATGGCGCTTTCATCTGTAGCGTTTTAACACTCAAATATCTGTATGTAAACAGTACCATTATGGCCGCCAGATTTGCATGCTATATGAATGTTCCTTAACTGTCATCGCTTTCAATATCACGTTGCGATGACGTGTTTTAAATACAGCCATTTCACACAGACTTTGTGAAACACTGACGAAGGACTAGACGTCCGAAACGCGTCTGTACACACTTTTGCTGTTTGCTGGATTAAAATAACTTTCCGCCCACCACGGAGTGCTTCTGCTTTGTGTTCCAATACCACGAAGTTCCGAGCTTTGATTAATAAATATATATTGATATATTTATTATATAGCTTATAGAGCCTGGTTACTCCAACTGAGTGTCCTCACGCTAAAACACCAAATTAGTACCCATTAGCTGGGTCTGAGATCACCCACCCATCCTGCAGCCCAAAACCCCCTAAAGAACAGTTGCATAAGACCTATGGACAGCGAAATAGACACGTCTTAAGTTTTTTCTGAAACAAAGTCTCCGACGGGCACATCCTTAGATCAGCAGGGAGGTTGTTCCAGGCTTTCACCGCCAGCCTTCGTGAAATAAAGTATCACTTGGACTACAACCTACCTGTTTGTGGCTCTTCCACTGGGGGTAACTCTGTTTGACTGATGTAAGCGGCCGGACCGGCCGCGGAAGAAGCCCCGCTGTAAGCACAGCGTTTCCAAGGTGCGGCCATTTCGGCGTCATCGCAAAGGACGGTAGCCTGCTTCACGAAGGCGCAAAGATGCAACAGACTTGAAAAAAGGAGTGTCATCATCGCACTTGGGAAGAATCTTGTAAAAATCGCGTTGCACAGACCGGACCCACTTGAGTTTCATATTGGTGCATACTACAGAGACCATAAGGCCTTACGATAGGCCACGCCCACTGGGGCTGGAGACTTGAATTGGCCATACGACAGGCCATGCCCACCGGGGTTGGAGAATTGAATTTAAGTAGTTGCACGTTCCCGCCAGATGTCACGTGAGCCCAAGATGCCATGGAAGAAGAGTCAGGAGACTCGAAACGCGTCTGGCAGGGCAGCTGAATTGGGATGAATTCCGTGCCATTTTTGTGTGCAGCCTTCGTGAAATAAAGTATAACTTGGACTACAACCTACCTGTTTGTGGCTCTTCCACTGGGGGTAACTCTGTTTGACTGATGTAAGCGGCCGGCCCGGCCGCGGAAGAAGCCCCGCTGTCAGCACAGCGTTTCCCAGGTGCGGCCATTTCGGCGTCACCGGAAAGGACAGTAGCCTGCTTCACGAAGGCGCAAAGATGCAACAGACTTGAAAAAAGGGGTGTCATCATCCCACTTGGGAAGAATCTTGTAAAAATCGTGTTGCGCAGACCGGACTCACTTGAGTTTCAAATTGGTGCATACTACAGAGACCATAAGTTCTTACGATAGGCCACGCCCACTGGGGCTGGAGACTTGAAATGGCCATACGACAGGCCATGCCCACCGGGGTTGGAGAATTGAATTTAAGTAGTTGCACGTTCCGGCCAGATGTCACGTGAGCCCAAGATGCCATGGAAGAAGAGTCAGGAGACTCGAAACGCGTCTGGCAGGGCAGCTGAATTGGGATTACTTCCTTGCCATTTTTGTGTGCATCCTTCGTGAAATAAAGTATAACTTGGACTACAACCTACCTGTTTGTGGCTCTTCCACTGGGGGTAACTCTGTTTAACTGATGTAAGCGGCTGTCCCGGCCGCGGAAGAAGCCCCGCTGTCAGCACAGCATTTCCAAGGTGCGGCCATTTTGGCGTCACCGCAATGGATGGTAGCCTGCTTCACGAAGGCGCAAAGATGCAACAGACTTGAAAAAAGGGGTGTCATCATCCCACTTGGGAAGAATCTTGTAAAAATTGTGTTGCGCAGACCGGACTCACTTGAGTTTCATATTGGTGCATACTACAGAGACCATAAGGCCTTACGATAGGCCACGCCCACTGAGGCTGGAGACTTGAATTGGCCGTACGACAGGCCATGCCCACCGGGGTTGGAGAATTGAATTTAAGTAGTGGCACGTTCCGGCCACAATTCACGTGAGCCCAAGATGCCATGGAAGAAGAGTCAGGAGACTCGAAACGCGTCTGGCAGGGCAGCTGAATTGGGATGACTTCCTTGCCATTTTTGTGTGCAGCCTTCGTGAAATAAAGTATATGGACTACAACCTACCTGTTTGTGGCTCTTCCACTGGGGGTAACTCTGTTTGACTGATATATATATATATATATATATATATATACACATATAGACACACGCGTGCACACACACACACACACACACACACACACACACACACACACACACACATAGGTGTTTCATTTACCTTATATATCCTTACCTTAATTTGTAAAGATATATGTGTGGTACATTTTTGCCTGGTAAAGGCATTGTGTTGTAATGGATGTGTGGTAAAAACCATGCATTGTAATTGCACATATGGTAATGTCATGCAACCTTTATTCTGTGTTCTGGCACCTTCACTCTGGAACTCTTAGAGGGTCATTAGGATGGTGGGCAGACTTTGTCTGCCTGCCATCCTTTTGGAGAATGGGAACACCCACCATTGGGGCGGGGGTCCGGTTGGTGGCATTAGGATGTGCCCGCCACACTGACGGGTGCATCCTGCATTCTTGACATTGCGGTGGGTGGTGCTCTCACTTCCATGGCAGGCACCGCGCTGTGCCTGCCATGTTGTGCCTGGAACTGCAGGGGGGTACCATAGGTAACCCCATGTGAACCCCCACCCCCCCCCAGAAACCCTGGGGGCCCGCTATGGGCCCCCAATGGCAAAAACCACCTGCCTTCCCCGCCATTGTAATTTGGCGGGGGAAAATCTAAGCGGGCTGAGGTTTTTAGCGGGCGGATCGCCATCGCCATACGGGCGGTGGCGATCCGCCCACTATCCAAATGACCCCCTTAGTCTCTGGTGTTTGGGTCTGTTGTTAACCAGTCACAAAGATCATAAATACTCGAGAAGCTTTTAGTTATACAGTATGCTTCAAAAATCTAGAAATAAAATACTTCTAGAAATATGGCTGAAAGATGTCTATTTTCTGTTGCCTGCTTTTTTTTCATAAAATGGAAAAGGAAAAATCTATAAATTATATTTTTTTACAAGTTTTCCACAAATAACATTTTTGTAGAGCAAACTCCGTCCCTTTTGCTCGAATCCCTGGAGTGGGGGATAAAGTGATTCCAAACATGGACAGGAGAAACTTGTTAATCGCAGACGCACATATAGGCGAGGGTCTCAGACACCTCAAACTAAAAGATTCTCTGGAAGAATTACAATCAATGTACTGGTGGCCAGGCATGAGCCTGCATCATACCCTGTTTGTAAAAAACTGCCCAAACTGCAACAGGAATCGCAGTGGTGAGAGAAACGGTGTAATACCGTGTCGTTTCACTCCAGAAAAAATAAACAGTAAAAAGCAAGGCTTGCGATTAACATATACAGGCTAGTTTCCACTTATAATGTAGATCACCAGCACTCGGCTGACGTCTGGACTGTTATACAAGATTTGCAAGTCTAAATGGCATATACGCTAAGAGCATGCTACGTTTGACCATTGTTTTTACTCTAGCCCTCCAGCCTGATGGGAAACCTGGCCAAATGAGCATAGCACAGCGGGAATCTTCTCACTTCCTTCCTGAGGGATACGGGATGGTGTAAAGAAAAAACCAAGGCATAAAGCAATCTATAACGGAAAGGATATTAGGTTCGGGAGCTGGGTGGGTCAAACATCTAATAAGTGTCCAACGTAGTCTAAATAACTTGCCAAGAAATTCTCTGAGGGGATTCAGTCCGTACGAATTATTATTTGGAACTAGGATGTTAATCTCTGACCTTGACAGTCAAACTTCAGTGGTGAAGGAAAAAAGCTTTGATATCAAAGACCGTTTGGCTATTTTGCAGGACTTAAATGAAACAAGAAAAGACCTGAGCAACATAAAGTTGAAACAACAGCCAACAACCACTGAAGAACCACCACCTGTCCCAGCAAGACCTGTCTGGATTCCAAAAGTCGGGGATCTAGTCAGAGAAAAGATCGCGGTAAAGAAGGAATTTGGGCCTTCTTACAGAAAAGCAGTTCCTGTCTTGTCTGTCAACGGGACAAGATCAGTTGTACTACCGCCGCTTGCTGGTAAAAAGGAGAACCGAGTTGTATCCATCGACCTGGTAAAACCACAATCATGTGGCCGATAACAAATAGTAGGCCAAGTGGACCCCCAAATAAGTAGCAGAACACCAAGGTTTGCTACCAATACAGAGGTCCTAACAAAGAGGCTAATCACATTCGAAACGCCTACAGAAGAACAACAAGGACTATGCAACAATGCAATGGAACTTAAACCTCTGAAAATCCAAATAAAAACATTTAGCAGAGACACACCAATCTATAATGAAGTACCAAATGATAATGCAAGAAACAGTAATCCTGAAGCAATTGGAACAATTGACAGAACTGCATCCGGCTACTTCATAAACTTCGATGATTCCTCTGACGGCTTCAGTGAATCAAAGACACAGCCATCATCAAAAACCTTTAAAGATAAAGCTAAAGAACTTTTGAAACAACTGAAAGAAACATATCTGATTTCTCCATGGATCGAATTTTGGGTGGGTTTTGGTGCCTTTATCCTCATACTTTGGCTCATCATGGTACTAACTTTGGGACGCTTCATTGAGGGAAAATATGCCAAAATGGACACAGCAAGTCAGAAAATCAACTTGATCCTCAAACCACACACATCTTCACACGTCGAGAAAAGAGAACTTTCTTCAGTCAACTTCACAGCCAATCCTATACCGGGTGGGGTAGCATGGGACAACACTGACTACGAAATCTATGGTCCGGTTGAAATCCTGAAATATCCACACCAAATTAAGATCTCATTGAGTGACTTTGTAAAACCAAACTCATTTGCTGATGATTGGGACTTCGAAAGCATTAATAATATGATGTCTGACTTAGTAATGTCTGCTAAATTTACCAAACATGATTATTTGCAGGGTTCTACAAATTATGATAGTATGTATTGTTATAACCACTATGGTAACCATTTTCTACATAAATCTGCACAACCTAGAAATGTTTTAAATTATAATCAATGGGAACATTGTGCAACCCCTCCAAAAGGAAGCTCAAGAACCTTTTATGACAAATATCCATATTTTTCAGGTTTTAACACAAGTAATGCTGAAACATTTTATTTCAAATTGTCAAATAAGACAGGGACAAAGACCATGATAACAAACACGAAATTGATATATTCAGACTCATTCTTTGAAAAAATGAATACTTTTGGTTTTGATTATTGGGACAAACATGTTGAAGTAAAAAGTGTTTGGGGTACAAAAGAATGGCAAGTACAGGGTATAGAATCTTTGTTTAGAGCCTGCATGATCCCAGAACAAATTATATTTTTAAATGACACTGTTCAACAAACCACCTGTCTTGGCCTAGCCAAAATCAAAGACTTAAATAAACCGTCTATTCCAAAACCAACAATGAACAGCAATAGCTCTACAGATGAAGAGATAGACGTAAATTATGTATTAAACCAAAACAGAACACATCCTGATTGGAAACAGTGGTTGATCTGGCCCACAGATACTAATAACTGTCAAGACAGATTCCTGAACAAAACACAGGGGTTCAAAATGACCAGGCCAGACCCTAGATATCCTCAAAGACAACACCCAGGGATAATAACCACCTACAGTGTGGGCAAATTATGCCTTCAATGGCTACAAACTTCCACACTGGCAGAAATTAAGCAACACCTAACTTTACTGACTGATGGTGCTGACTTGCGTGATTTCATTATGGGACCGCGCAAACAGCGTCAAAAACGTTTCATAGCAGCCTCTGTATATGCAGCATACAATGAGGCCTGGAAGGTTACTCAAATTGAGACAGCAGAAAGAATACGGGAAATTGACCGAATTAATTTGGAAAAATCACTTTCTGTAGTGGACAATGGGTTAATGACTCTGTCCTCCAGAATTTTTTCTTTGGACAGCATTGTGTCTTCAGCAATCGACATATTATCGCAAGACTTACTGCTATTACAACACGGTCAGTCTCAATTGCGTTCTATTGTACAGCTTGGCTGGACGTTACAAAATCTGCGTTCAGGCTATGTGCCTTGGCGTTTAATCAACACGACGTCACTATTCAATATCTTTAACCTTACTGATAAACAAATCAGTATGGCCCAGAAGGGTGCTGATTATACAATCCTGAGCATTGAGAAACTTGAGAGATTACCAGTGACAATGTCAGAACGACCTGTCAGTGAATGGATAATACATGGGATAATTAATATTCCAATTTCAACCTTCAGGTTTCAATACTGCCAAAAACATATACAGGCTGGCATGTACGAAAAATTGGGAAAAGGGTACATTAAAACAACATGGAACCTGCCCTATTCACATGCATGTGTCAGTAATAAAGGACAGAAAGTGTTTCTTAGTGGCAATAATTGTGCAATGTCACTAAGCGGTACTCTTCTGTGTAATGGAATTAGTTTGCACGGAGCCTGTGAAGGGAACTCGAATAACCTTTCATGTCACCAGCAAGGCGCACCTGCAACAGAGATAGAACCATTCTTTCAAAGACTCTACAATGGGAGTTACATTCTAATTGTAGATCGCAGATGTTGTAGTCTTATGCCCGGGACTCCTTATCTCGTAACTACGACTGCGAAGGTCAAGTGCTGTGGACACTTATTGTTCCCCAGCTCCTTTCCAGACAGGGAGGCAAGGGCATGGCCCAACTTGAAAACTACTTCTATTCGAATAGACACTTTAAGCAGAATGAAAACAGTGCTTCTTCAGACGCCGACCAGGCTCACGTCATCAAAAGAAACGTATGATCTCCAAGGCGCAAGGACGACTGCAGAGATACGCTCCTTATTATCAACTAATTCCCCCATACATTTCGCAGAAATCCTGAATGAAATCTTAAATATTTCTGATACCAGTGGAGTCTCACAAGTATTTAAGACAGTATTTTCGATGGCATTAACACCATTCAAAGCCATACTGGGTATTTTTCCAGATTTCGTCCACTCGATTTTTGGCGGACTTCCCCTCATTTTAGGACTGATTGCAGGAATCCTATTCCTAGTCCTTATATTTCGTTATGGCAAACCGTGTCACAGACAAAACACCTGCGACAAGGGAAGAAACAATCCGAGCCATTGGATACCGGGACCGGATATCAAAAATCCTGGGACTATCCCGGCTTAGAGACCTGAACATGACTTGGTTTCTATCATTTCGACCAATGTGGCATCGATGTGTTTTACCTGTATTAAGGTGCCTGCTATGCGGAGAAGAATGCGTGTTAGACACCTGTCTGACGCTACAATCGGATGCGCCAATGGATGCAGAAACATTGTTGAGTCCAATAAAGGCTCATGCTTTGTGCTGCCCTCAACGGCTACCAATCCTGATGACGGCATTCGTGGAAGCTTCACCATCACGATTAAGGGGTAGTGAAGTTCAAGATGAAAGCAGCATCGATCAGGTACGACCTTCTGTCATCATTCCAAATCAAAACGCCAGCGGAGACAATCATGCGACCGAATGCATGGTTACACCTTTTTCCGAGTTAGTGGAACTCTCCCAGGAAGCTGTTGACAGCTTTTTCGAAAGCCTAAATGATATGATGTTCTCACCAGAGCAGAAATAGAGACTTTTGAGCAAGCTTGCACACGGCGTTCCCTGAATTTGGCCTTCAACTTTAATAATAGAGTCACATGAACAATTTTCCCACCAGTTCACGGACAGCAATTTTTTCACCAGCCCCAAAATATTTTTGCATATTTTTCGGGACACTATCTTGTGCTTAAAGTAAGAACTATTCTTAAAGAACTAAAATTTCTAATTTTAGATAGCTTATAGACATTAGCTGCCCGCAGGAATGTTCATAATTATTTTACTCTGTGATGAAATGGTCTCGAACTTTTTTTCTGTATTAAGAGCCGTTTCATGTGTAAATTCTCATATACCAAATAGCAATAATGTATACTAATGCGTAATTACTTTAGCATTATTTCACAGCTTGAGTGCATACAATACATGTAACTGCATTTTTCCGTATATTTGATAATTTCAAAATGCATTTATGTATTTTGGGGAGGTAAGGTATACACTATACTCTACAGTATGTTTTACTATGCATAGATTAGTAAATATGTCCATAGTTAGCGTGGAGTGAGTGTGATGTATTCCTATAGGTTCTGTATCGATCCCCCTATTCCTGACCCTATTCTGGTTAACAAACTAACGAGTTAACTAAGCAGCAATCCCATGAGGCAGAAAACCCCCATGATGCAGGAACCGTTATCTGATAAAGCCACACTACGGCACAGGAACGTGTTATCTGATTAGGTCATAACGCTTGCCATCTAATTAGACAAGCGATAATCCTCCAGCCCCTGATAAGGCATACGGAGTTCTCAAAACAAATCAAACCTATGTCAACCTGGAAAAACCCTGCGGCCATTGTTTTGATTTCTTCGAGAACTTCAGCAAAAGAATGTGCTAACGACCAAGTCGTATGACATCCTTATTGACGTATCTATGTCCATCCTTACGTCAATCTCGGCACCTTAAAGGTATAAATATTACCGATATTGCCCTATGCAAACACACGCGGTGGTGACGAGCTCGGAGCAGCCAGACTTGCCGAAGCCCAGAGCAGAGCAGACCCCGCTGGCGCAGCCCCGCCTTCCTGACGCGCTGAGAACGAGACGCTGCTTTTCTCCTGCCGAGAAATCCAGCTCCGGCGCTTCCGGGTAGCCCTCGCAGGCAGCCTGGAATATCGAGACCAGAGACGAGAGATACCATCACTCATTCATCCTAACTTCCAGGTACAGAACTGAATAACTCCTCGCAGATAATTCTTTAGTCAGTCACTTGGCAAAAACAAACTTAACTTAAACTGTAACTTTCTATTCCCGCCCACGTATTAGGCTTAGGTCAGGTACACGGGGTAGGCGTAGCTAGAAACACCAGTTGAGTACGATTAGTCAAATGTATATGTATATGTATATATTTTATTCTTTATTCTATTTTATATATTTTATTCATTTTAAACCTTCATATGGCTTAGAAACCATATCAATGTTTTTACAGTATTATTTTATACTTCTGCTTTTAATGTATGCACTTTACTTAACTATAAGTATTGCAATAATATCGATCCATTTCTCTTGTATGAGAAAAGAGACTGATCAATAAATAACATCTTTTATTGAACACGCCCGTCTCTTCCTTTTCTCTACAATCTGATGAGACTAAGAATGCACGTACTGACTGAGTAAAATAAATTGCCTTTTGTTCACACGACTCTCGAGATACACTCTTGATTAGGGGAGAGCAAAGTTGTCATGTTCTATGGTTGTCAGAAACTAAATCCCTTCTTGTCTATCCAGGAAGGTTCAACTCCTCCTTGCCTATTCGAGAAAGTTTCTAGTGAACTCTGAGCTAAGCTGGCAAACCCAAAACTTTAAGTCTAATATCGACAGTAGTAGACCTAGTTAACGTCTGGTCTAGGCCTATACTATTGAAGGTATTATTCCAATGCGCAGAGCCTATTGGGATAATAGGAACTACACTACATGGCAAATGTCATGCTGGTCAGTCGTACAAATGAGGTAAAAAATAAGCAGTGTAAAAACGGCTTCAGAGCGCAGTCATCACGCACCTTACAGTATCTATGAAAACAACTAAATGTACAGACAAGCATGGGGTCAATAAGCACAGGTATTTATTATTATATGAAGTAGTTTTCTTGGGGTCCTTTTATCAAAAGTGCCCAAGGGCACAACAGGCTTGGGCTGTCCTGTCTGTAATGCAAATAGCACCAGTGCACATGTAGTGTCTGTGCAATATCAAGAAATAGATCCCCCATTTGCATGCAATTGAGGGAACCATTTTCCTCTTCTCTTGTACAGTGTTACAGATATGGGGCACAGGCCAGGGAGGGGCCTGGGGGAGCACTGATTGTGCCACAGTGATCTGGCGCTTTTTCAGTGTGACCTCCACAGGCAAATTTTGGAAGGGGAGAATGGGGTACCCATAGACCCTTCAGACATCCCTGTTCTAACAGATGCAGACTCATAAATGAATTGGCCTGATGTCGTTCATTGGTAATGGGTAATATATAGATTCCTGGAGGGAATGAAAAAATCCAGGGGAGATTCAAACAACTAAATATATTTATCTATACTATCTGTATAGTGAAGGAAATTTCATCTGTGAATGCTTCACTGAATTTTCCATTTCTTCCAGGAATTGGAGGATTCTTAGTTACCGTTCATCTCTAAATTAAAATTCCTTTTCGCTCTAATTTAGGCTCTTAGCATGCAAAATCACAACTCTACCAAGAGATTACTCTTCAGCTGTACTTACAGCAAGTTTGTAGCAACCAAACCAGTTTTTGCAGTGATGGCGCCAGTGAACTAGGTCAATAGGAAGCAACTTAGGGGCCCATTAGGATGGCGGGCGGATCGCCCCCGCCAGGCTGGCAGTTGCCACTGCCGGCCTGGTGGGAGCGATACGCCCGCCATCCTTGCCGGAATGAGCCCCCGCCATATTAGTATGGCTGGGGGGTCCCCGGCGTACGGAAAGACCGCCCGCCGCTTTTCCGCCCTGGTCACCTTGCGACCGGGGCGGAAAAGGGTTTATATGGTGGCGGTGTCTATTAGACACCACCAGCCATATTACCATGGGCATTTTCCAATGCCTTTCCGTGGCGGCAATGCTGCCATGGAAAGGCATGAGGAGCCTACTTTGGGGGCCCCTTGCAGGCCCCCAAGGACTCCGGAGGGGTGGGGGATTCATATGGGGATACCTATGGTACAACCCCCTACATTTCAAAGGACAACGTGGCAGGCACCATGCGGTGCCTGTCACGTTTGCTATGAAATGCACATCATGTATTTTGGACATTGCGGCGTGCGGTGCATTCAGCACCGCCCGCCGCAATGTTAAAAATACAGGATGCGCCCGCCACAGTGGCGGGCGCATCCTAATTCCCTCCACGGGACCCCCGCCCTTATGGCGGGCAGTCCTGTTATCCGAAAGGATGGCGGGCGGACAAAGTCCGCTCGTCATCCTAATGACCACCCTAGTCTTTGTAATATATTCCAGTGCCAGTTCAATTAAACATTTGGGGCCATTTACCCAGAATGCCTTGTGTTTCAAACATGTGACCCTAATGCCTGCTGCTGAACTTGGCACCAAATTCAACAGTCTTCATGTGACTTGATCATGTGCAGAGAGCCTGTCTTGGACATGTTTTACTCGCTTCAATGATCTTGTCTGGAAGGGCTGTTGAGCCTGCTGTGGTCTAAATAAGATAGAAAAGAGCTACAGTTTGCACAAGGGCAGCTATGCGCTTGAATCCCAATATAGAAGAATACCAAATAGCAGGGCCGGCTCTAGGCTCCTGGCGGCCCTGGGCAGGGAGCGTAGGTAGGGGGCCACTGGAGGAACACAGGCGCAGAGGCCAGTGAAGAGGGGGGGTCAGGGTGTTTGGAAGTGGAACAGAGCCGGAGGCCGCCAAATCCCAGCCAGGGGCCGCCACGCAAATATGTATCTATCCTCAGAGGATTATTATATTAAGGATATATATTGGCATGGCGGCCCCTGGGGTTTGGCGGCCTGTGCAGGTGCACAGCTTGCACATGCCTAAGACCGCCCCTGCAAATAGCTTATGTTGAAGGAAATTTTGGTGCCTTACCCATGGATGGTGATTCAACAAAATGCCAATGGTAGCGGAAGCGATGACTGCAGAGTATTGACAGCCTTCTCTCTCTTCCTTACGGGAAAGGCAAGTAGTGAAAACGAATGTACTACTAGTACCCTAAAGGCAAATATACTTTCGTTCCTTCCACTTCAATCATTTCCCATGCTACCAGGGACAGCCAGGGTAGTTACCTGGGCAGCATGTGCTCCTGCTTGCTACCCCGATTGACATTCATGTCATTACCAGTCTGTTTACCTGTACATTAAAGTAAAGATCATTTTTGGACATAATCTGCAGATTAAGGTATTTATTTAGAGTTTGGCAGAGAGCTACTCGGTCACAAACATGACCTACATCCTGCCCGTTTTATTACAAGTTCATTATATGCGAATATACTTGTAATGAGGTGGACAGGAGATCTGTCACATTTGTGACAGAGTACTCATCCGCCAAACACTAAATGAGACCATAAATTCCTTGTTCACTTGTGCTGCGGCTGAGCCAGTCTGTTCTGCTGGCCAAATGAGTGGTCCCCATCCAGGCTGTAGCAAAGAGCAGGGTCTCCTGTTTACTGCTACTGATGTCAGAGCCAGTAATCTTGAATACAGCCATATGTCAAGCTCAGACATTCTATAATTAAATGGTAGTATCTAAGTATAACGGACGGATCGTAGGCACACTTCTGTGCATGGACATTAATTAGGGGCTGCCAGAGGTCGCAGCTCTGATCCCTGCCCCTTGCGACCCCTGGCACTGCCTTTGCAACCCTTGGTGTGCATACAAAACATCAAGTTGGAAATGTCGAACTACAGAAATATCGAGTCCTAAATATCATGAGTCAGAAATATCGACAGACAGAATATCGTTGTCAGGAATATCGATTTTAAGGTAAGAAATATCGTTTTAAAAAATATAGAAGTCATTAATAGCATTTGCAAAACTATAGTTGTTTAAAATATCGATTTTTTATTAGTGTTATGTATTTTAGTATATTTTTTAAATGTATGTGATGTATTTTCTTGTATAAGAATTGTTTATGTTTTTTAATATATGTATTAAATTGTTAGTAGTTATCAATTTTATTTTAATTAAATTTCTTCAGTTCCGTAGCGGGTTGTGGGTTTATAGGGGAATAGGGTAGAAAGTAATTTATTATAATAAATTACTAAATATTTTTTCTTTCTTAATATTTATTTAATTGAGATTTTATAGTGTTAATTGTGGGAGGTAATTTATTATTAGTTAATTATTAATTGGTTGTTAATTAAGATTCATTAATTGGTAATTAATTATGGTAATTGTGTAATCGTTTAGGTGCGGGTTGTTGGGTTTATAGGGGTAAAGGGTGGGAAGTAATTTATTTTTAATTAATTACTAATAAGTTGTTAACTATTATTAATTCATTTTTTGAAAATTAAAGATAGAAATTGTGTAATTTATTTTAGGTGCCGGCTGTGGGGTTTATAAGGGTAATGGGTGGGAAGTAATTTACTTTTGATTAATTAATAATTAGTTGTTAATTGATATCAACTAATTGAAAATTAATTATGGAAATTGTGTAATTCATTTTAGGTGCAGGTTGTGGGGTTTATAGGGGTAAAGGGTGGAAAGAAATGTATGTTTAATTAATTAATAATTAGTTAATTAATATTCATTCATTAATTACATTTAAATATGGAAATTGTGTAATTAATTTTTGTGGGGTGTAAAGGGGTAAAGGGTGGGAAGTCATTTATGTTTAAATAATTAAAGTAGTTGATCATTAATTTTAATTAATTAATTGATATCTAATTAGGGTAATATTTATTTTTTTGTGTGTGGGTTTTGCTTTTATAGGGTTAAGGGAGGGGGGTACATTAATTTGACTTATTTAGAATTAGTTGTTAAATACTATTAGTTTTATAATTGAAAATAAGTTTTAATTGTGAAATTCATTTTTTAGAGTTTATTTGTAGGTGTGGGTTGTGAGGATTATAGGGGTAAAGTGTGGGAAGTTAATTCATTTTTATGAGTTTTAATTTGATTTAATGAATAATATTTCTTTAATTGGTAATTAATTATGTTAATTATGAGTACTTTTTTAAAAGTTTAGATGTGTGTTGTGAATTGTGTAGTGTCAGAGGGAAGGAAATAAAAAATAAATGTATGTAATAAATAATGTTTTTGTTTCTAAATATTTTCGAATAAAAAATATTTATTTGTTTGAAAATTATTTTTTATTTGATTTATTATAATATTTGTAGTTATTTGTCATACGTATTTAACATTATAATATGATTTTATTTTTTAATTTGTAATATTAAACATATTTGTATTTTAATTTTTAATATATTTATTTATATTTTATTTATTTTGTTTTTTAAATATTTGTTTGTTATTTATTTTTATTTTTTTACTGACTGGAGTGGTAATATTAATTATTACCCCTCTGCAATCCCACACTTTCCCTACTGTTGCACTGATTAGAGTGGGAATAGTACATTTTATCCTGCCATTATCCAACACTTTCCCTACTATTGGAGTGGGAATAGTAATTTTTACCCCTCTGCTAGCCAACATTTTTCCTACTGTTACACTTTTTGGAGTGGGAATAGTAATTTTTTCTTCTCCGCGATCCAACACTTTCCCTAATGTTGCTTCACTGGAGTGGGAACAGTAATTTTTACCCCTTTGCTATCAAATTCTTTCCCTACTGTTGCCCTGACTGGAGTGGGAATAGTACATTTTATTCCTCCGCTATCCAACACTTTCCCTACTGTTGCACCCCTTGGAGAGGAGTGAGAATAATCATTTTTACCCCTCCGCTATCCAACACTTTCCCTACTGTTGCACTGAATGGAGTGGGAATAGTAAATTTTATTCCTTCGCTGTCCAACGCTCTCCATACTGTTGCACTCACTCGAGTGGGAATAGTAATTTTTACCCCTCCGCTATCCAACACTTTCCCTACTGTTGCACTGAATGGAGTGGGAATAGTACATTTTATTCCTCTGCTGTCCAACTCTCTCCATACTGTTGCACTCACTGGAGTGAAAATAGTAATTTTTACCCCTCCACTATCCAACACTTTCTCTACTGTTGCACTCATTGGAGTGGGAATAGCAATTGTTACCCCTCCGCTATCCAACACTTTCCCTACTGTTGCTCTTACTGGAGTGGGAAATGTAAGTTGAAAATGTTTTCATAGTTGAATGTTTACATTTATAATAGAATGTTTTTTTAGTAGATTTTATGTAATATATATATTCCTCAGCAAACAGTGCAGATTCAGCGCGCACTATCGCACAGCCGTTGCGGTATTGGGAGGTTGGACTTAACTTCTTAACATGTGATATATACGAACTTTCGGTAAACCATCCATGTAACTTAGAACTTGTTTATCCAAATACAAATCACAGAACTCATAGTTCCAGAATGCCTCATAATGAGCTAACATGGAACTACTATATAAAAGAGACATAAAAAAAGGACTCACGATACCGTGATCAAGGCCATTTCTTGGCTGAAAGGTTGGTGGCGATAGTGGTGAAAATTGTGCTTTAAATAAAGTTAATTGTTGGAGATTTGTGGAGTGTGGTACCCTTTCTTGATGAGGAATATATATATATATATATATATATATATTTGTATTTTTTTTATAACTTTAAAATTATAAAATAAAGTTAATAGTTTATTAATTGTTTGAAAGTAATTATATATATTATTTATCTAGGTTTAACTTTTTAAAGTAAGTTTCATCGTATATATTTGTTTAAATGTATATTAAATCCAAATTAATTTATTAATTTTATTATTGAATATATTTAATATTTATTATTTTATTTTCTATATATATGAAAATCGATATTATGTACAACTCTTTTTTTGACACGATATTTTGTGTGTGATATTTTTGTACTTACCTGTTTAAGTATGGGGGTATTTTTGCATTCTATATTTTGACCTCGATATTTTTTACATATATATTTTTGAGGTCACTATTCTGTCAGTCAACTGTAACCTTTGGGCTCAGAGACGGCAAATTGAGGGGACGGGGACACAGGGGCAGCTGTCCCTAAGGAGCCCAGCTGATGTAAGCAAAAAATGCTTTTAAGTGTATGTCGTGTGTGTGTTTGTGGGTGAGAGTATGTTTATGTGAGAGACAGTGTATGTGTGAATGTTTGTGTATTTATGTAAGCATGCGTGTGTGAGTAAAAGTAAATGTCAATTGGTGTGTGATGTCGCTTCCGCTACCCCAGGCATTTTGGTAAATTGATGTCCATGTTTCTGTGATCTTTAATGGAGGTGCTATGCCGAGAGGTCTAAGGACCTGAAACAGAGCTTGGCAGACAGAAATTCCCTCCACCTTTGTGGCAGATTTTACTTTTCGACCAATATTATAGAGGAAAATTCACCATATTTAAAGTTCTCTGCTAGGCAGGTAGATGATTCTCAGCCAAAATGGATGAATCCACCATCACAGAAGTCAACAGGAGCAATATTTATTTATTTATTTTTTCTTTTTTTAAAACCTTTATTGTACAGAAAGCGCTCACAAATACGGGCCTACAACCCGTCGGGCCGGCCACCACAATGAAAGAAACATATCAGGCAGTACAGAAGCTCCAAAAGGATAGCACAACAATCCATACAGGAAGCAAAGGCGAAAAGCCACCGAGCAACCACCACGAACAGGATGAGAGAAGGTTGATTTTATAATAGAAGAAAGGGTGTCGCAGAATAATGGCAAGCCGTAGATTCCAGAGGGCCGTGGTGGGCCGCGAGCAAGCAGAAATATCGAACACAGGAAAAATCAAAAAGAACAGTCACATTTTGGTAAAGGCAGAACGTGAGTCCCACCACAATAAGCAATTGCAACCGCTGCCCAGCGCCCTCCCACCACTACGAAAACACACATTAATACACAAAACTAAAATTAAGCTTACAAAACAAGAGCCCTCTGTTACAACAACCCGGGGAAGGAAAGAAAAAAGGGAGGGAAGGGGAAAAAAGGGGGGGGAGAAGAAGAACGCAGCATCACTGCACGCGCCCCACGGCTAACGAAGCACTCAAGAATAGACCGGCCCATGGAACTAGTGGTAACAGGAGGAATGAATGCATAGTAGACCGTGACGGCAGAAATACCAGAAGGCCCATGCTAGCAAAAAACACCCCAGGGAGCCACATGCCGACACCACGTCTCGAAAAAGGGGATACACAAGAGCCATAGAACCAAAAAGAATAAGGGGAAAACACAATACGACAGACCCCCCCCCCCACCCCGCACATCCCACCCTGCACCCCTGCAGAAGGCTATGGCCTACCCCCCCCCCCCCCGGCAGCGTGCCTGTCGCCCTAATCAGAACCCGAAATATAGAGAGATAAAGTAAGAAAGAACCACAAAGACAAAAAGAAGAAGGGAAAACAGGGAAGAAACAACGGGAGAGGAGCCATACAATCAAAACCCCAGCAGCTCCCACCTCCCCGTCCGAAAACATTCAAAGCCCACGGGAAGATAGTAAGCACAAGGATAAAGTCCAGGAACATGAAGGAGAATCGAACATAGTCATACAGTTACAAACGGATCATCCGACCATACCGCAAGATAATAGTCCACCGTGGCAAGTTCATCTCAACCCTGTCCTTGTTTATCCCAAGCTGTAGTCGTCCAACGCACAAGGAACCAGATCATGTGGAACAGGAGGTGAATAACAGGGAGTCCGATCGGCATTCCACACAAGTCATATCGATTGCAACTCGGATGAACAGGATAGAACGGCAAGCACATCAGGCAATGCAGGCACAGTCCCGGCGACAATATGAGGAAAGCCGATCCGGCGGAGCAATCACAGGATCTTCGTTCGGCCATGCGAGGCAAAAAAGGAAGGGGAGATCCAACGAGGCCGGTCCGGACGGGACCCGGCCGGCGGACCCCCTGCACAGGGGGGAGCACAGGATGAAGGAGGGCAGCAGACATCCGTACACCCACACCGATAACAGCCGCCGGGCCCACGACCTCCAGGAAAGTTCCAGCAGCACACAACAGAGATGAAGCCGCACCCATCAAGGGGGGCCCAGCAGGCCCGGCAAAATGATCCTCCTCCAGGTCAATGATAGGTGCGGCCATGGGAGCACCCCAGGAGCGCAAGGCGGCGAGGATGTCGCCAAGCGTAGGCTCACCTTTACGGTATTCAGCAAACGTGCCATGCGGCGGACCAGCGTCGCCCGTCTCGGCCAGGTCGAGAGACATGGGGCCGGCCGCCATTTTAGAAGCCCGGTGGGGCCGCGGCAAACTCCGACCCCCGTCCGGACACCAGCGGGGCAAACAGGATACAGCCGACCACCAGCAGAGGAACCACCAGAGCAGGAAGGGGGGCCACCAGAAGAAGGCGGGTCGCCGGCTCCCCACACGCCACCGGCTCCGTTCTCCGAGTCCGGGCGGAGGAACTCAAAATGGCCGGACCGGAGAACAAAGGGAAGACGAGCCACATACACGGTCAACCCCGTCCATGGAAGGCAGCGCCCCAACACCAGGCCGCAGGACCGTCGGACCAGGCCCGGATAGCCGTCACCGGCCTAATTGCACATCGGCCTCACCGACCGAACCCACACCGCCACCAAGGGCCGGCCACAGCGCATCGTCCCTCCCGGGCGCCGCCAAGGAGTGTCAGGCCCGCTCGCTCCGGAGGCCCCGAAGCAGACAAGGGCGCAGCTCAGGATCCGCAGCACCCAGGAACAAACGGATCAAACGGTAAGTGCCTGTGAAATGTCGTAGTTCTATTGTCCATCAAAGAATACTTCCCGGGGCAGGATAAAACACAGGATAGACGTTCCAGACAGGAAAGCGAACGGAGCCGAGCTAAAACGCGGCCATCTCGGACGCGAGCTTGGCTCCTCCAACAGGAGCAATATTAAGTTGAAAAATCGGCCACTGAGCTTCTCGGCTGGCAGAATTAGACCCAACAAAGGTGGGCACTGGGACACAAGGAATCTGATTGCCTTTCTTCCTGACTTGCAGCGGAGGGGTGAGAAGGACTGGTTAGCATCATCCTTAGGACACTTTAAGTACCCTAACATGAAAGGCGCCCTCTAATTTAATGGCGGCATGTCACAAAAATAAGACCGTTAGACATTGTTTTATACCACCCCTGCCACTTTTACATTTCTTTCTGGGGCCTACTCATGACTTGGATTTTTCCCAGACAAGGGCCTATTGGAATTCCCTTACAAGTCCTGGGGGTGACCCAGGCAGTTAACTGGTTCCAGCATTCTTAGGCATGGATAGCAACTGGAGCTGCCTTGAAGTGCAGGCTTTCCTCCATGTGTACTGATAGACTGTGGGCTACTAATGGCATTGTGTATGCCTGGTACAAGCCTTAGCCCTACCCTGTAAACAACCTGCTCATGGGCAGGGGACGACTATAAGGAAACCTTTGGATTCCTAAGTCTGGGTGGAAACTATGTGAGCTGCCAAGAGGTAAAGACATGTGGAGCTAGCTGGAGGGACTCTTTCTCCCTCAGAAGGTAAGCACTCCCTGGACACCGGCAGAGGATTGCAAGGGGGCACACTTGGAGATGGAAAAGGGTTGAGCAGTTGAAGTGTGGAATCCATTGGAGGGCCAGGGGACCAAGCCCAATCCTCCGTCATCTGCTAATACAGCAGTGACCTGACTTCAAGTCTCACTAGCACCCTCATCTCGTCCATGGGTTCCTCCTGCTTGACCAGATATTGTGGAGTTTGATGAGCATCAGCCACAAAACATATATGTACATTATAGACGAGCCATACAACGCTTATTTGCAATATTGTCAGAAAGTAGTAAGATGGGCTCTGTCCATGGTAAGCTTTTTAGAGGGAGGTGCTAATGAAGACTTAAGGGAGTTCAAGTTCGGGCATTTATATAGCGCACTACTCACCCAGAGGGTCTCAAGGCGCTGGAGGGATGGGTTCATTATTTGTCGAATAGCCAGGTTTTCAGTTCTTTTCTGAAGGAGATGTGGTTCTGAGTAAGGCGGAGGTGGGTGGGGAGTGAGTTCCAGGTTTTGGCAGCCAGGAAGGAGAATGATCTGCCACCCATGGTGGTTTTTCGGAAGCGCGGGACTGCGGCGAGGGCTTGACTGGATGATCTTAGTTGGCGGGTGGGAATGTAGAAGGACAGTCGGGTGTTGAGGCATTCGGGTCCCAGATTATAAAGGGCCTTGTGTGCATGGGTAAGAAGGCGGAAAGTAATTCTCTTGTTGACGGGAAGCCAGTGGAGATTTTTTAGGTGTCCGGTGATGTGTTCTTGGCGCGGGATGTCTAATATGAGTCTCGCTGACGCGTTTTGGATGCGCTGGAGCTTTTTCTGCAGTGTTGTTGTAATTCCGGCGTAAAGTGTGTTGCCATAGTCCAGTCGACTCGTGACCAGTGCATGGGTGACAGTCTTTCTTGTTTCGAGGGGGATCCAGCGAAAGATCTTTTTGAGAATGCGAAGGACGTTAAAGCAGGAGGATGATATGGCGTTGACTTGTCTGGACATTGAGAGAGAGGAGTCTAGAATGAAGCCAAGGTTACGTGCATGGTCTGTGGGTGTGGGTGCTGATCCCAAAGCGGACGGCCACCATGAGTCGTCCCATGCTGAGGGGGAGGATCCTAGGATAAGCACCTCCGTTTTGTCTGAGTTGAGTTTTAGGCGGCTCTGTTTCATCCATTCGGCTACTTCTTTCATACCTTCGTGAAGATTGGTTTTGGCGGTGTTGGGGTCTTTGGTGAGTGAAAGGATTAGCTGGGTGTCGTCGGCGTAGGAGATGATGTTGAGGTTGTGTTGACGTGCGATGGAGGCGAGAGGACTCATGTAGACGTTGAAGAGGGTGGGACTGAGTGAGGAACCTTGAGGAACGCCGCAGATGACTTCGGTGGGCTCTGAGTAGAAAGGGGGGAGTCGGACTCTTTGGGTTCTTCCAGCTAGGAAAGAGATGATCCATTCCAAGGCTTTTCCTTGTATGCCGATGTTGTTGAGGCGTTGTATGAGGGTGCTGTGGCAGACAGTGTCGAAGGCGGCGGAGAGGTCGAGTAGAATGAGGGCCACTGTTTCTCCGTTGTCTAGGAGTGCTCGGATGTCGTCGGTCGCCGCAATGAGGGCTGTTTCGGTGCTGTGTTTGGCTCGAAAGCCGTTCTGTGAGGGATCCAGGGAGTTGTTGGATTCAAGGAAGGCGGCGAGTTGGCTGTTGACGGCTTTCTCGATGACTTTGGCCGGGAAAGGGAGGAGGGATATGGGTCGGTAGTTTTTCAGTTCTGAGGGGTCTGCTGTGGGTTTTTTCAGAAGGGCGCTGAGTTCGGCGTGTTTCCAGATTTCTGGAAAGGTGGCAGAGTTGAAAGAGCAGTTGATGACATCGCGGAGTTGGGGAGCGATGATGGAGTCAGCTTTGTTGAAGATGTAGTGGGGACAGGGGTCAGAAGGCGAGCCAGAGTGTATTGATTTCATGAGGCGAATGGTGTCTTCAGTGGTGATTGGGTTCCAGGAGCTGAGGTTGTTAGTTGGAGGGGTGGGATCAGAAGGGGGTGGGGGGGTTGGTCACTGGGAGTATTCTTGAAGCTGTTGTGGATGTCGGCAATTTTGTTGTAGAAGAAGGAGGATAGCGCGTCGCAGAGGTCTTGGGAGTTGGTGATATCGTTGGATGCTGCGGAAGGGTTGGTGAATTCTTTGACGATATTGAAGAGTTCCTTGCTGTTATGAGAATTGTTGTCGAGACGGTCCTTGAAAGCTGATTTCTTGGCGGATCGAATCAGTTGGTGGTGTTTGCGGGTGGCTGTCTTGAGGGAGGCCATGTTGTCTGGGGTTGGTTCTTTTCTCCAGTTCTTCTCCAGGGTGCGGCATGTCTTTTTGGATTTTTTACGGTCATCATTGAACCAGGGAGCCTTTTTGCTGGATGATTTCAACTGGTGTTTTTTCAGGGGTGCTAGTTCGTCCGCACTGTGGGTAATCCATTGTCTGAGGTTGGTGGCCGCTTGGTCTGGGTCCGTTGCTAGGGTGGGAGGGTTTTGGTTGAGTGATGCGAGGAGTTGGTCGGTGGTGATTTTATTCCATTTTCTCATGGGAATGGGTTGTGGACGGTTGTGGGATAGGGTGGTTTTGTAGCTGAAGTGAACACAGCTGTGATCCGTCCAGTGGAGAGCTGTAGTGCGATTGAAGGAGATGTGCTTGCTGGAGGTGAAGATAGGGTCGAGCGTGTGTCCGGCTGTGTGAGTGGGGGTGTCAACAAGTTGTTTGAGTCCGAGATTGGACAGGTTGTCCAGAAGGGTGGTGGTGTTTTTGTCGAGTATGTTTTCAAGGTGGTAGTTGAGGTCTCCTAGAAGAATGTAGTTCTCGGAGGCGAGGGCGTGCGGGCTGACGAAGTCTGTGATGTCGTCGCTGAATTGAGATCGGGTGCCTGGAGGCCTGTAAATGAGGGTGCCTCTAAGGGTGGTCCTGGGGTCGGTGTGGATCTGAAAGTGGAGATGTTCGGCGGTTGCAAGATTGTCGTCAGAGCTGGTTGTGATTTTGATGGTGTTTCTATGGACGATGGCGATGCCTCCTCCAGTTTTTTTAATGGTGCGGTCTTTTCGAATGATCTTGTAACTGTCCGGTATGGCTATGGCGATGTCCGGGGCCGAAGATGCGTTCATCCATGTTTCAGTAAGGAAGGCGATGTCAGGTGATGCAGTGTCGATTAGGTCCCAGAGTTCTGTTGCATGTCTATGGACCGAGCGGGTGTTCAGTAGGATGCATTTCAGGCTGTTGAGTTCGGAGCTGTGTGTGGAGGAAGTGGGTTTGGTGAGGGTCCTGAAGCAGTTGAACTTGCAGGAGAGGCAGGCGAATGGGCCGTGGGTACGGCCTGGGGAGGCTTTGTAGCATAGTGGGGTGCGTCCGGGGTTGAGGGCGAGGAGTGTTGCGGCATCATATGTGACTCTAGGGGGTTGGGAGCGGCGGGGGCCAGGGGGTCTGGCGCTGGGCGCGGTCCAGGCGCGGACGGGCGTAGACGGGCTTACCTTTAGCGCACCTTCGGCGCGACTGGGGCGCGGCCGCTGCGCGTGAACGCTGCGCGCAAGAGCATCTGTCATATATAGATAGTTGAGGGGGAGGGGCGAGGGAGGAGCAGCTGGGAGGCGGGTGTGGGGCGGGAAGCCGAGGCAAAACAACCACAAGTAAACAGTCAAAATGGCAGCGAGCCAGAAAGCGCAACAGGACGCGGTGGGGTATAGCGCTACAATATGAAATCAATTTGAATTGCAAGCAAGTCAGGCAACAGGCGCTACAATGCCTAGCAGCTTCAACAAAATAAGTGCAAGCTAGTGCGAGCAATGTGCGCAGAGCTACAATGCCTGGCAGCTTCAACAAAACAAGTACAATCAATGCGTGCAGAGCTACAATGCCTAGCAGCTTTAACAAAATAAGTACAATCAATGAGTGCAGAGCGTGATGTCAACGATACCAGCAGATGTGAGGGGAGCAGCGAGGGGAGCGACCGCTTCGCCGAGGCTCAGGACGGTCACAGCGCTAATTCCGGATGTGTAGGGCTTTACTCTCTGTGGGAGGGAGGAGCAGCTGGGAGGCGGGTGCGGGGCGGGAAGCCGAGGCAAAACAACCACAAGTAAACAGTCAAAATGGCAGCGAGCCAGAAAGCGCAACAGGACGCGGTGGGGTATAGCGCTACAATATGAAATCAATTTGAATTGCAAGCAAGTCAGGCAACAGGCGCTACAATGCCTAGCAGCTTCAACAAAATAAGTGCAAGCTAGTGCGAGCAATGTGCGCAGAGCTACAATGCCTGGCAGCTTCAACAAAACAAGTACAATCAATGCGTGCAGAGCTACAATGCCTAGCAGCTTTAACAAAATAAGTACAATCAATGAGTGCAGAGCGTGATGTCAACGATACCAGCAGATGTGAGGGGAGCAGCGAGGGGAGCGACCGCTTCGCCGAGGCTCAGGACGGTCACAGCGCTAATTCCGGATGTGTAGGGCTTTACTCTCTGTGGGAGGGAGGAGCAGCTGGGAGGCGGGTGCGGGGCGGGAAGCCGAGGCAAAACAACCACAAGTAAACAGTCAAAATGGCAGCGAGCCAGAAAGCGCAACAGGACGCGGTGGGGTATAGCGCTACAATATGAAATCAATTTGAATTGCAAGCAAGTCAGGCAACAGGCGCTACAATGCCTAGCAGCTTCAACAAAATAAGTGCAAGCTAGTGCGAGCAATGTGCGCAGAGCTACAATGCCTGGCAGCTTCATCCATTAAGCTTTGAGTCTCATCCATTAAGCTTTGACTTGCTGCATACTCAATTTGGAGCCCAGATTACACATGTTTTGCTTGTGAATTTAACTTTTTACACACCTCACGTTAAGTTTATGGACTCCGCAGTCCATATGGACTAAACAGTATTAGCCTAAATGTAGCTTTCTCCAGATCTCCGACCAACATGGTCACTTGAATGCAGAGTGAACTAATGTTTCTATTTATCCTGTTTACTTGGTGGATCCTTGGTACAATTTACTCGGAAAAATCCTCATAATTCAGGACTCCTAGATGATACATAAATTGGAGCTCTGATTAGACTTAGGAGATGGAGGGTAATCTTGAACAGCCTTTGTGGCCCTTTGGTGATAGGCGTTGCGGGAGAGCCTGAGGCTGCACCTATGTTCGATCCACAATGGTGGATGATTTAGTGAAACTTCTGAAGGCAGTGATCCTCCGTGAACTGTTGCATAGAATCCTTCCCTGCCTATCCTGCACTATCTCACACCCAGATCTTTTCCGAGAATAATGTAGTCTACAGCAGTCGATATCGTGGGAAGAGGGAACCATAAGCTGAGTAATCTTTCCTTTAAACAGAAAAGACCATCCCAGGTGAAGTAAGACAAGGCACTTGATCGAGGTGGCAATGGTGAAGAGTATCCTACTAGATATGAAGAGCAGTCTCAAGTGAATAGATAGCAAAATTAATACTGTCATCATGTAAAGAAATAGTTTGACAAATAAAACACCAGAATTATGGCATACCTTTATCTATCAGACCTCAAGGACAATGTCGGTTTCTCTAGTGAATAGAACAATTTATTTACTTAGGCCAAGGCCAAGAAGAAAGACTGTAAACATGTTCTCGCAGTAACAATATCAGATTTCTGGGTCGGTCAGAGTTTACAGAAATGGGGAAATTTGAGATGTTTGTAGAGACCCTGCCTTCTGACTTGCTAGGCCTGTCAAAACTCATGTGCCATGTTTACAGTGGTGACGGCCTACTGGTGACATTGTTAGTGCTTATGTTATTCCTGAAGCCTCTTAGGCAGGTTATTGATAAGGTCTTGAGCTACTACGATTAGTCCTCCAACTAGTCAGGGAAAAGGGAGATCTGAAAAGTCAGTCTTTGACTATATCTTTGTATAATGACTTCACAGGGTTGGCCCAGGAAGCCTGTAGAGCAATTATGGAACCCAAGAAGCAACTGCGCTCCTCTAATGTTGAATTCTCTATTTTCTATCTGGTGAGGCTCGATGTCATGCTAAACGGGAAAGTACACCTCTTTAAGGAACAGGCTGAGGTCTCAACATTCATAAAAACTCATTTGGAAAAATTAGGAAGGAACAGTCCTGCTTGTGCAGAGGAGACTGCATCACTTCCCCTAGATATGCACAGAGATACTGGTAGGATTCACTGATGGTAGCGGTGTAAATAGGTGACAACTCTGGTCCTGATCACGTGTTGACTTGATAGGGCTCACAACAAAGGATACTCATTTACACCAGAGCTCCTACACAGTCTTAGATTTCTACTGTACCACATCCAGATAATACACATTAAATAGATCTCTAAGTGATATCTGATACAGTCCCTTCTTTCAATAAATTTGTTGTTTTTAAGGCTGGTGACACACAAAGTTCCCACATGTGTATCACCTTTGGTTTGATACTGTGTGACATCATGGTTATATCTTTGGGGGGATGCTTTGCTGATTGTTGGGGGATCACTGTGGGAGGTGGCATGGGTAGGTGTAGAAGTTCTGTTTGTTATCAGACAGTGCCTCTGCAGTGCTTACCCCAATATGGCCGTCATCAATCAATGCAGAAAACCCATGCGATTACAAAGAAATGACCAAGTGTTGAAGAAGACTAAGAACGCCTGGAATATTCAGGACTACCTATGTTGACACGAGGTCTACTTTCTCATGCTTCAAAAGATACACCTTGAGCCACAACACCAGCTGAAATCCACCTCAAAATTGGGGAATACCATACTTTTTTGTTGCTTCGGCTCCTATTTCAGAAAAGTGGCGATATTGATATGCAAGACCTTAGATTTTACATTTTAAGATGCATATATAGACTCTTAAGATAAGTGTTTGATAGTGCAAGTGAGATTGTTTTACACACTAGTTGCTCTATAAATACGTATGGGCCTATTTTTAATTCTCAACAGCGTGACAGTGAGGGTTATGTTCTAGATTATAGAGAAACAGGAGTTAGCAGGCTTATGAAGGGTACGACATGGTAAGCAGGAAGCTATCCCTCAGTAGATGACTCTGTGTCCCACATTGACTATTTGTCAAGTGGCAGATACAGTGGTCACTCTTTTATCCTGAAGTTCCTGAACCACAGGTAAAGTCAATTCCTACCAGTAGACACTTTCCCCATTAATGTTAATTTCAAAAAGAAATCAGAAGTATTTTGGAGGGAAAATCTTTGGCACAGAAACAGCCAAGATGACCAATTACATGTCTGAAGAACAATGAATAGGCAGAGACCAAGATAATAAATCACACAATGGGACGGAGTGGAAAACAGGTAGCACCAAGGTAAAAAGAGACAAAATTGCGAAGGAGGTAATGATCCTGCCCACAGAAACAAACTTGAAGCATTGCAATGCATAACTTCTCTGTAGAGTGTGAATGTATACTAAATACAGACAGGATTACCTCATTACTGATTGCCACTGTAGATTACATCAGAACACTCCTCGACCGAGGAGAAACGGTGGCCCTGATCTACCTCGACTTCTATGCGGCATTCTCATTCTCCCGCAACACTCTCATCAACAGACTTTACAACATAGGCATACAGCACTCCGCCCTCAAGTGGATCGCCTCCTTCCTTACAGGACAAACACAGAACAACTGACTTCACATCTGTACCCCAAGACATCATATGCAGCATACTGCAAGGATCATCCCTCCGCTCCACCCTGCTCAACATCTACATGACCCCCCTACCTGACGTCATCGGATCCCATGGACTCAACATAATCTCCTACACAGACAACACTCAAGTGTTTCTCTCGCTCACTGAGGATCACGCCAACATCAAAACCAACTTCTGCAGTGCCATGACCAACGTAGCAAAATGGATGAGAGACAACTGCCTCCAACTCAACTCTGTCAAAACTGAAGTCCTAATCTCCAGAAAGAACACCTCCACATGGGACCACAGCTGGTGGCCTGCAGAACTCGGACCCACACCCCCACCGACTGATCATGGATGCAACCTCGGCATCATCCTCGACAGCCAACTGACAAATTAATGCAGTCACCTACTCCTGCTTCCACACACTTTGCATGCTCTGCAGATGGATCTCCACCAACACCGGAAAGACTGTCAACAGTTGCCACGACAGTGGCAATGCCATCTACGCCGGCATCTCCACTCAGCTCCTCAGAAGACTCCAGACCATACAGCACGCAGCAACCAGACTCATCCTGCACCAGGACTCTCTAGTTTTGAGTAGCTGTGCGCTATAACAAATCTGCCCATTCATTCATTCATCCTGCAACTCCCCAAATGAACCCATATCGCCCCCACCTAAGAGACCAACACTAACTCCCCATCCAGAAATTATGCTAGCTCAAGATCCTAACGCACGCCTACACGACCTAGGACCTGCCTACCTCAACCATAGACTGAACTTCCACTAACCCGCCAAACATCTACGCTCCTCTTCACTTGCCCTTGCACACACACCCACATCTGCAGCACTCGCAGTGGTGGCCACTCCTTGTGCTACATCGCAGCCAAGACCCAGACCAACCTCCTCCTCCAGCTCCGTATAGCCCCTTCGCTGGCAGACTTCAGAAAGAGACTCAAGACCTGGCTCTTCGACCGAGACACAGCATCTGGATACTGCTTGGGGTGACAGAGTTGTGCTTTAAAATGCTGATTGATTGATCTTCATACCTGTTTCAGTATATAGTGACTCCCCATCCCCAGAAACAAAGACCCACCTGTTCCCCAAAGAAAGGACTTGTTGCATCACACTTGAAGTATCCACTGCCGAAGGTGAGAGTCCACCTTGGGTAGCACAGTGCTCCAGCACTAAGGCTGTCAACAGGTCAACCACATCTCTCTTCTGCTGCTGCTCCCACGTAAGCCTGCAGGTGAGAGAGAACTCAGTAGTCCCTGTGAAGCCTTAAGATTGGAAAGGCGAGTTTGAACTGTGGGGTTCATAATACTATTGGCTGATCTAAAAGGCTTTTGACCTTGTGTGTCCCATCCATTGCCTATTACCCCTACACCGATCCAATCACTGCCCACTCATACTAGAACTGGTGATCTTGTTTTAATGTTCATGTGTGTATGTTTTGTGACTAGTAAACCTAGCTAGACACTAAATCATTTTTCATAAACATATACTTTACTGCTTCCTTACTTAGTTGTTAATATATTTAGATGATCAGAAAGCGTATTCAAATTTCATAACCATGAAGCTTGGCCAAAAAATGTGCTTGCTTAAATTACTAATGGCTGAGAAGCGTTCCTACATGTGACATCTCCTCGAGCAACGCCTACTCTCCTTTGAGAATTGGTACATCACATGAGATTCCCCACAGTATTTGGTAATTACTAAGTTATGCAATGTTTGGTGGCCACATTAAGATCTATAGCCAGGCCTCACTGATGACCAAGATCATGTGATGGACTTTCAGCAAGCCGACTACAATACCGCATTTCTAACATGCAAGAATAGCCTTGCTTAAAATAATGTTCGCCTGGCCAATTCTTGCTGTAAACTCCCCAGCACTGAAGAGTCATCACTCTAGAAACAAAGTAACCTATTTAGACATGGATGTAGAAGATGACAAAGAATCAGTCGCTGCCAAGATCTTAAAGTCATTACCCAGATGTTAAAGTCCCTTAGTGTCTTCCAGCAGCCCAGTACAATGTGTTGTAACCTACTTCATCAGAGAATCATGGTTCACAGAGATTCCACGTGTATTGTGATAACCAAACACGAAGTATGGAGTTATGGTAAATCTGTTGAAAGGCAAAGAGCCGAGCTGGCTGTACTTCATGTTGTTGGAATAAAGAGGAAGATTTGAACTTCACTTGGCTTTGGAAGTACTTCTTAACACTGGTGACCAGTTGCCTGTGAGAGGCTGGTTATCCACCAACACCCCTCAGAAGAAGCTGTCTGAACCCTGCCTTGTTCAATAAGGCATGTTTTATACACTAAATCGTTTTTGAAGAGTTCTGGCGCCATATGGTATTGGTGCGGTGAGAAACCAGAAAATGTGTCTGTTTTCGACAATTTGTAAGCGTGTCAGTATATTTTTTAGCATAAAGAGTGTGGCAGCACTTTAACCGATCGCGTGCCACTAGTACATGCTGCAAAGTTGGTAAAAGGAGCAGGCCGCTTGCAGGCCATTGTCCCACTTTTGCATCTCTATGAGGACAATCTGGCGTTCGCTAACTAAGGAGGGCTACATGCCAGCGTTGATGTGCCAGCAACTGCAGGGCTTACTGTGGAAACTTGTTCTGTGGCACGTGCATGCCACGGGCATTTGGGTCGCATTCAGGGGGCTTGTGTGATGTGACACTTGATTTCCGTCATGGGTGCGCTGATGAAGAGTGCAGTTCTGTAGTAGCAGGGAAGACAACATGAGGATTTTAGTGCGCTGACATCCTTTGTGACACTGCTAGGGGCATTCAGGTTTGTGAGATTGCCTTTCGGCTTAGCCTCAGCTGCAGCTTGTTTCCAACGTCTCATGAAGAATATGCTGAAAATGATTGATTTTGTGAAGTTTTTCCAAGATGACATCTTGGTATAGGGGAAGGATACCCAGAGTCAAGATCTTGCACTGAGGCAAGTACTGGCAAGACTGAGAGAGCCATACTCTCAAAAGATAGAAATTCAGATTTGGAGTGGATTCGCTCTTTTACTTAGTCAAGTCCATTTTGTATGCTCCAAACCCAACAATAAGGAACAGGTCAGGTCTTTCGTGGGTCTCGTGGAGTACTATGCCAAGTTCTTCCCAAATTTTGATACTGTGATAAAATCAATTTGGCTTCTTCTTTTGTTTGGTTGGTCAGAAGACTCTGAGAATGTGTTTGTTTCAGTCAAGGGAAGTATAGCCAAGATGCCTACTTTGGGACATTTCAATTCTACTAACAAAACATCCTCACCACTGATGCAAGTATGAAAGGATTGGGTGCGATGTTGTCCCGAATGGAAGATGGAGAAGAAAGAGTGGTTGCCTTTGCATCTCGTTCTCTGAGGGCGGCTGAGGAGAGGTACTCAATAGTAGAACGAGGAGCATTGGTGTGTATGTGGGCAGTCCATCAATTTAATTTTTTTCTCTGGGGCATACTATTTGTTTTGAAGATGGACCATAATCCCCTGATTGAATTATTAGAGTGCAGGAATATAGATAAAACCACAACACACATCAAAAGATGGATGGAAAGTTTAAAGCAATACATCTACCGAGTAGAGTATCTTCCGGGAGCAAGAAATATACCGGCAGATTGCCTGTCCAGGTTACCAGTTGAAAGGAGTGAGGTTCAGGAAGTGGATCAACATATTAGGTGGTTCAAGGAGCCTTAAACAAGATTGAATGGGAAGTTGAAGTGGAGAATGATGAAACAAGGTAATACGTCACGGAGTTTGTGGTGACAGGATAGCCTGATCCTAGGAAAAAGTATGACAAGGTAAAGCAATTTTGGATGTCAAGGAGGAACTAGTATCTTGTGGTATATATACCGGGGTGAATGTATGATTCCACCAGTGGGCTTGTGAAATATAATTGTGAATCTGGCACATGAGGGACATCTGGGCAAGAATCTAACCAAACCTATGGTGAGAGAGTGTTACTGGTGGCCAGGTGTTGATAGGCAATTTGAGGGTGTGGTCAAGGACTGTTTAAAGTGTGCTGGAAGTGATAAAATAAAGTTTGTCAAGACGGTCCCAATATCACCTTAGGAGGTTCAAACTGAACCCTGGAATAAGTTGGAGTTATACATTGTAGGACCATTTGAGTTGTTGCTTCCATGGAAATATTTGGTTTTTCTTGGTGGATTACACTTCAAAGTGGGTCACAGCAAGTTGTGTTAGTTCTGTGGCAACCAAGTGCATGGTAGAGTTTTTACGTGTTTGTGAAGGTGTGCCCATGACCATCATAACAGACAATGTGGTACAGTTTGCTTCAATGGAAATGAGAGCATTTTTGAATGATCTGGCAATGAAAGCTTATCGCATGGCTTTGTATTCTCCCCAGGCCAGTGGCTTAGTTGAAAGCATGAACCAATTGGTCAAGGCATGTGCTCATACCGCATTGGACAACAGGATGTCCCTAGGATTGGTGCTCATTGATAAACTCTGGGCCCATTGTAACACTCCAAATTTCATCACCAAAAGTTCTACTTTTCTGTGTTTGAAGGAGAGATTGGGTGGCAGCAAGTGAAATACAGCCTGGTTGAATTTTAAAACAAATTGTACACATAATATTGACACACAGACTGTCAAACTTTCTTGAGACCCTTAAGGGTGAGTAGTCGCACTTTAAAAGAACCCTGATTGATTGGGTAATTGAGGATAACCATGTGGCACTGTCTCTCAGTGAAACAGTGCTTAGACACCTACAGCGGGTTCAGAAAGGATCGCTGTGCCTACTGGCTTACAAAAGGATTAGGCAGGTTACAATTCCACATCAAGACACAAAGGCTGTTGTCCTTCTTGCGCTTAATTACTGGAAAAGCTTTGTGAAGTAGTAAAGAAGAAGAAGCATAATACTCACCTCTGTGGCTTTTATTGAATCTAGACTTTTTCTAACATAGCCCTGAAAATTATAATTTTCTTTGCCGACTTACATGTACTCACTGAAGGTCATCTGTTTTTTTGAATGAGGTTTGTTTTTTGTTTAACTGCATGACTATTTCTCCCGATTTCTTGACTGCAGTAAAAGCCGCACTTGAAATGTCATTTTTCACATAGTCATCAGTTCTGTATAGTGTCAACAGCCCTAAACACGCGACAATAAAGGAAGTGGTAAGCTATTCCAGAAGACCTGTGTCAACTAAGATGCCTTCCTTTCCTCAGCAACACATGCAACATATGATAACTTGTCCTGGCAAGAACGACAAGAATGCTGAGACTCATTAGGAGCAAGCTTCCTCTATGAGGGACGGTGGTCCTTGATCTTAAATTAAAAGTAATGCTATGTCATTTAATGCATATTTTTATGGTTAATATTCTGCATAGAAATGGCTTTGCAACGCCAAATAGGCTTGTACTTGCTTGCCCTGGTTTATAGTTTTCGAATACAAAAAGGAGTTTTGCATGATTTGTGGTACTTGGCAGGAAGTATGAAGATATTTGCTGTTCTGTTGTTGATGATTAGATGTGTGAGAAGCTGGTTGGTAGTGGCTATTGACCGTGCATAATTGCTCATGTGCTAATTCAGTCATTATGCTTGTGCACTGCCCAGTAAGTTTGTAGCTGTGTGAATTAACAAAACTATTGGATGCTGCTGCGGAGTGGGATATGCACCTACCGGCATATCTGGATTGTGTTGGGTGGGAGTTATAGACTCTGTTTAGATGTACGCTGTTTGATGGTGTGTGCTGGAGACATGTTTAGATCCTATTATGGGTACACTGATCTCCATTTAAGGGGTATATCTGTACGGTGCCATACAGAACACCGTAAACTACACTAGAGCCTTCATGAGTTCCCACTGAGAAGTGCAGAGGATCATGGAGACTGGATCAGATGAGCTGTCATGTTGTGGAGTAGTTGGAGACAGCATTGCAAGTATCCAGGAGTGGAGATTTGTGATTCCAGAGTGAATAGCACCTGACTTCAGGAAATTGACATTCTTGTTAAAAGTTAACGAAAGGAAACATCCTGTTAAGAGTGTGCCTAGGGCAGAAAATAGGAGGTGCAGTGTTTACCTCTGGCATCAAAGGCAGTTTGGCATCCAAGACAAAGCCTTCTTGTACACATAGGTAAGGTTTACTGGCAGCATCTCAGAGCGATGGATAGTCGCAGTTTGCAGTACAATCAGCAACAGTTATGATTAAAAATACGAGCAATTTTCAACTCAACTGGTATTTAAAACTAAAAATTGAAGAAAAGAGACGAGGGCTGTTATTGGAACTGTCTACTTTCAATAAATATCAGGATCAAGGAAGAAAGGACATGAATGCATTAATAGTGAGAAGCTGAGTGCATGCAATGATGGATGAGGGACTGATAAATATAAACTTCCAGGCAATTTCAGTTACAGGCCGGACCTATTGGCTTTGTCAAAGCTTGTTGATACTTATGAAGGCTAGCCATCTAATAATTGTCACGATCTCAGCTAGGCACCTGATGTTTTCTCTTTTTTGTTTTGTTTTTATTAAAGTCAGATTTGTTCAACATACAAATAGTGCAGAATTCAAAAGCATATCAGTAAGCATGGAAATCCACAGTATAAAACACAAGACCAAGATAAACCACAAATCAGAAGTGGAGGAACAAAAAAGAAGAGAAGAAAAAAAACTGAAAGTAGAATCAGCAAAACTCTGACTGGAGAAATGAATAAATAAAAAATAAAAAAAGGGGAATTACATTATTTTTCATTATTAGAGTTTACACTCTCCCAGCTAAAATGAATCCAAATCAGGGAAGAGAGACCTCTAGCGTTTGCCAGAGCTAAGTCATGAATCTGTTGAATGAGGGCACACCATTCAACCGCTTTGGCGGGGCCATGAAGACTCAAGACCTTGCAATGCAGAGCCTGGCACAAACTAACTTTATTGTGGTTAAGTGCTGTAAGCCACCCTTGTAACCAGCACTATCTCCTTAGTAGATAGTGAGACTCTGCGGCACATACTGTATAACATAAACTTAATTACCCTATCCTAAAATTCTGGTAAGATAGGACATAACACAAACATATGTACAATATCTGCAGTTGGTAGATTTAATTCAGGACATTTTGGGGGTCATTAGGATGGCGGGCGGACCTAGTCCGCCCGCCATCCATCGGTGAATGGGACCGCCCGCCATAAGGGCGGGGGTCCCGTGGGGGGCATTAGGATGCACCCGCCACAGTGGTGCACTCAGCCCCGCCCATCACAATGCTAAACATGCTTGTGACGCATTTACATAAACAAAGCGGCAGGCACCGCGTGGTGCCTGCCTCTTTGTTTATGCAAACGCAGGGGGGTACCTGTACCCCCGTGTGCACCCCCCACCCCTCCTTCACTTTGGGGGCCCGCAGGGGGCCCCCAAAGTGAAGACCACATGCCTCCACGGAAAGGCATCTGTCCTGGCCCATCTTAATATGGCTGGCGGTGTCAAATATCCCACCATTTTAAACCTTTTCCGCCCCGCGGGGTGGAAAAGCGGCGGACGGTCTTTCCGACCGCTGCTGTCCCCCCGCCATACTAATATGGCGGGGGGGCATTTAGGAGAGGATGTCGGGCAGACTGCCCCCACCAGGCCGGCGGTGGCTACCGCCAGCCTGGCGGGGGCAATCCGCCCGACATCCTAATGGGTCCCATAGTCTTATCTAAGGTGGAATTAACTCCCCATCGACACATTTTTTGCTAGCTGTTGCAACTTTAAATTGGTAGAGTGTACAGATCAGTTGAGTGTTCCCAATGAGAATGAATCTCTAAGAGTTGAATCTAGGATGCAAGAGACCGACTCCATTTTGTTGCTAACAAAGCCATATCATCCATAAGATATTGACAGAAACCTTGGTACAATATACTAATCTACTATACTAATCAAAGGTTTCCTGGTAGATTTATAGTAATAGAGCGTCTGCTCTGAACATTAATTATCGAACGGGTGTTCACATCCTGACAGTAGATAATCCCTGATTTGTAAATACTTAAAAAAAACTTGATGAGGGAGTTCATAAAGGATTAAAAGAAAACATGCAGATCTTGCAGCTGTCCCAGCGTTTAAACCCCATGCTATGCCCAAACCCTACAGACTGAATAAAGGAAAGTTTAGGGAAAAGTAGGATTATCCCAAAGTGCTGTATCTTTATTTAAAAAAGCTATTAAATATTTAGTGCAAATCCCACACCAAATAAAATGATATCACTTATTATTTTAAAGCGTAACCTCTTAAAATCGTTAGGGTCCCCTAGCCTATAATAAAGCCTAAGCTCAGATCAGAGATCTAGTTGGTAGCCAAAAGATGAGTTAAAGTCGTTGGGCCCGATTCACAGAACAAACTTAAGACAAAATTCTAAACTTACTGTTTTCACAGAAGTTAGGACTTTGTCTTAAGTTTGTCTTAAGACAGACTTAAGACAAACTTAAGACAAAATCCTAACTTCTGTGAATACCAAAAGGAGTAAGTTTAGGATCTTGTCTTAAGTTAGTTCTGTAAATCGGGCCCGGGGAGTTGAAGCCCTCCTTTTTCGTACGGAAGCTTAATAAAACAGATGGCACATCTTGTGCATCTATAGCCCCATATGAAACTTCCAATGGCACACTCCGAGAGATTACAAAAGGACTCAGGGCAAGATGGCTTCAACCTAGAGTATCTCCCGACCGAGCCCGAAATATTAGTTAAAATCCGCTGCTATCATTTTAATTGTTGGCAACATTTTAAATGTTTAAACATTTGTGTATTGTGACTGTACCTTGCACTTGTGGCTGTTTGTACTCGCTCCCAGCGCCCTTCACTTCCTGAATTCCGCACTTCCGGCGAAGTCCGTGGTCTAGTGTTCCGGAATAGGCAGCCGTTGCACAGCAGGGCTGAATGGGGGCTGGGAGGAGTCCTAGACTTTTACACAAGTTGGAGCAAGCGCGCTGAAACCAATAGCTGTGCCTATACAGCGATTAAATTCGGTAAGCGCCGCGGCATTCTGAGCCCACCGCGCTTACCAAATTTAATCGCTGTTGAAACTGCTGCTAAAACGCTGCTATCATTTTAATTGTTGCCACCATTTTAATTTTTTTAAACATTTGTGTATTGTGACTGTACCTTGCACTTGTGGCTGTTTGTACTCGCTCCCAGCGCCCTTCACTTTCTGTATTCCACACTTCCGGCGAAGTCCGCGGTCTAATGTTCAGGAATAGGCTGCCGTTGCACAGCAGGGCTGAGTGGGGGGTAGGAGGAGTCCTAGGCTTTTAAACAAATTGGAGTAAGCGTGCAGAGGGCACGCCGCAGGCAAGCGCGTCTGCACCCGTCCGCGCCCGACCGGGACCAGGGCCAGGACTCCTGGCCCCCACCTCCTATACTCCATGGATGAACTCCTGCTACTAAATGAAGGTCAGCAGCCACTTAATGACATGTAACAGTTGCACTCAGGCAGGAAGGGTTGCTGAGGCCACAAACAGGTAGGGGGAATCTAAATCTGATAACATCCCACCCTAGGCCACATTGGCCCATCGGTCCGCAAGGACTGGGTTTTGCCACCCTCAACACCCGCTGCCTTCAGAAACATAGCCTGGAGGTCTTTTCACTCCTTCAAGATGATTCTCTGGATATTTTAGGTATCACAGCGACCTGGCTTGAAGAGTCCTCAACCCCGGACTTGGTAGCTGCTTTGCCTCTGAACTATGCAGCTCTGTACCACAATAGACCTGGTAGTTCTATAGGTGGGGGGGGGGGGGTTGCAATTCTCTACAATAATCGATTAAAGGCTGAGACCCAGTGTTCAGAAAGTATCAAGGGTGCTGATGTTCTGGGGGCAATGTTCGGCTCCCAGACTGATTGTCTGGTCATCCTGATAGTGTATCGCCCACCATGTACAGCGCCGAGGTTCGTTGAACTTTTTATGGAATTAGTCCACGACCTCCGCTCACGGTACCAGTATATGGTGGTGATGGGGGATTTCATCCTGCACTGGTTGCAAACGCCCAAAGATAGCCAGGCTAAACAGCTAGACGAAGCATTGATCTCTTTAGAATTCCACCAACTAGTGGATGGGCCCACTCATGAGAAGGGCCATACACTCAATCTGGTTTGGTCATCACATCTGCTCACCAGCCCTACAGTCATTAGTCCCTGCCCTTGGTCCTACCATTATGCAATTTATGGCCAGTTACCACTTACTAAACAAACAGTTAGTCCACCCTTGGAGTGGAAAGTGTTGCGGAGTTGGAACAAGATCAGAGCTGAAGACTTGGTCACTATTGTCCATAAATCTACCATTCCAATGATAATAAAGGGAGATCTTGATGCAGAAAGCTCCGCCCTGGCGACAAGGATCAAGAATGCCATGGATATAGTAGCTCCAGCTCGCAGGGAAAGAATAAGGGACAAGGGGAAAGGGGCCCCCTGGTTCAATGATGCTTTGAGAGACATGAAACAAATACTTCGCCGGAGCGAGAGAGCTTGGCGGAAAGCCTATGACCCAGGTGCCCGGGCACACTATCACTCAATGTTTGCAGTGTAAAAAAAGGCTATTCTGACTAGGAAAGCAGAATTCTATGAAGCTAAAATTGCGGCGGCTGATAACCCACAAAAGGAGATCTTTTGGATCCTAAAAGAGCTAAGACAAGAGAAGGAACAGAAGGCTATCTTTTGTCGAGATGACTGCAATAAATTGCAGTCCTTTTTTACAATGAAAGTTAATGATCTTGTAAGGGAGAAATTTCTCTCACACCCTCGTTCCCGTGCTCAGTGATGCCAACATTTATGTCCCCTACGTTCGATAATTCACTGACCTCGTTCCCCTTGCTTACTAATGATTCCCTGTCTCTCCTAATAGGATGGGTAAAATCAGGATCGCCGGCTGACCCCTGTCCGCCTAGGATCTTCAAGATGGCTCTCCCTGGGATTGAAGGTGAGGTTCTTTCACTGATTAATCAATCCCTGGTAACAGAGTACGTTCCTACTAACTTTAAGGAGGCCTGTGTCATCCCTCTTCTAAAACAAATGGGGGCTGATACGCAGAATCTCAAAAATGTCAGGCCTATTTCCCAGCTGCCATTTCTTGCCAAAGTACTTGAACAGCACGTGCTATACTCTCTTTCACACCACCAAGAGGAAAACCACCTCTTACAATCCAATCAGGCAGGGTTCAGGGCTCACCGTAGCACGGACTTGTCATGCTGTCCGTACTGGATGACCTGAGACGGAGGGAAGACGAGAAAAATCCATGTGCCCTGGTGTTGCTGGACTTATCCTCTGCATTTAACACGGTCAATCATGACCCACTTTTGTTTCAGGTTTCAGAGCTGGGAATCCAGGGCACGGTTCTTGCGTGGCTAACATCTTTTCTTAGTGGCCGGTCCCAGAGAGCTTAGTTATCTGATCATACTGTAGTGTAGTTCCTATATTCCCAATAGGCTCTGCGCATTGGAATAATATAAACAGCAGTGTAGACGTAGGACTGAGGTCGACTAGGTCTCTACTGACTATATTAGACTTAATTAGTTTTGCCAGCTAGCTGAGAGTTCACTAGAAACTATCTCGAATAAACAAGGAGGAGTTTAACTTCCCTGGATAGACAAGAAAGGATTAGCTTCTGACAACCATATAACATGACAACTTTGCTCCCTCAGAATAAGAGTGTATCTCTAGAGTCGTGTGAAAACAATAGACAGCTATTTTACTCAGTCGATTGTGCATACTTAGTTTCACCAGAGTGCAGAGAAATAGAGAGACGGGCGTTTTCAATAAAAGGTGTTATTTATTGTGCAGTCTTCTTTCTCATGCAAGAGAAATGAATTGCCACAATTGCAATACTTATCATAAAGTAAAGTGCGTACAGTAAAAGGAGTATTTTGAAATAATACTGTAAAAACATCGATATGGTTTTTAGCCATATGATACTTTAAAATAGATAAAATATATACATACATAAAAACATTGACTAACATGCTCAACTGGTGCTTCTAAATATGCCTACCCCGGTGTACCTGACCTAAGACTAATATGTGGGAAGGAGTAAGTAAGTAGCAGTTTAAGTTAAGTTGGTTTTGCCAAGAATCTGAATCAAGAATTCTCTTTAAGGGTTTAGTCAGCTCCGTACCTTGGTAATAGAATGTAGGAGGTCTGGTATCTCTCTCTCAGGACTCGATATACCAGTAACCCGCAAGGGTGGCTGGAAACACCGGAGCTGGATTTTCTCGGCTGGAGAAAAAGACAGCGTCTTTCTCAGTGCGTCAAAAAGGGAGGGGCGGCGTCCGTGGGCTCTCGCATCAGCTGGGCTCTCGGGCAAGTAGATAGCCGCTCTGCTCCAAACCACCGTGTGTTTGCTTAAGGCAGCGTTGGTATATTTATACCTGAAAGGTGCCGGGTTTGACGTAAGGTTGGACATAAGACGTCACTAAGAACTAACAGTTCTTTCTGGACTCCAGGAGTTCTTATACAAATCAAAACAAAAGCAGGGGGATTTCCCGGGCTGCTGGAGGCTTGGTTTGTTTAAAGAACGCGTTGTACTTTCTAGGAGTCTAGGGGAGTAGCCTTGCCGTATTTGGACTGCATGGGCTATTACTAAATATGGATATGATTCTTATGCCTTTATAAGGATATTGTTTGTTATAGCCATATAAGGGCATAAATCGGGAATATCGAATTAGGGTCCTATATAGAACTACAACAATACGTCCGACCCTGGCATACTTGCGTGCGGGGTACCACAGGGCTCAGCATTTTCACCCCTCTTTTTTAACGCGTATCTTCAGCCCCTGATAGCTGAACTGAACCACATGGAGTGTCAGATGTATAATTACGCTGATGACACCCACATTATTATTCAGATAGATAGCTTCCCGATTGCCCACGCAAATATACAAAACATTCTTAAATTTACTGTCAATTGGATGACGGCCAACTCCCTTAAAATCAATCCGGATAAGACTGAGGCATTGCCTGTGACTACAGACTCCAATCCCTGAAGCGATCTTTTTTGGCCACAAGAGCTTGATACCTATCCGGATCCGGCTGGGCCATAAAGAGTCTGGGAATCAAAATTGATGCCAAGCTTTCCATGACTCAACAGGTGTCGGCAGTGGTGGGAACATGTGTCGGCTTGTTGAGACAATTGCGGAAACTGCTTACCTTTGCTACACTTAGGCTGTATCAGCTGTGATATTGTCACGTCTGGACTATGGCAATTTCCTGTTATCGGCCTCCCGCGACAACTGCTGGCCAGATTACAGGTGATTATGAACGATGCTGCCAGATTAATCTACAGAGTGCCCAGACGATCCCACACCACCCCTCTATTGCGTCCGTTGCACTGGTTCCCAGGCAGGCAGAGATCTAAGTTTAAAGGCCTCTGCATCGCACACAAAGCCATTTATGGCCAAGCCCCGAGATATATCAAAGACCGTTTAGCTAACTACATTCCTAGTAGGGTGCTTTGGTCGGCAGAGGCCAGCCTACTGGTTTGCCCTCGTTTCAACCTGTCTTCCGTTGGACTTAGAGCCTTCTCAACATCTATCCCCCAAATCCGGAACAACCTGCCAGAGAATGTACGTAAGGAACAGGCCCTCCTCCCATTTAGGAAGAAGCTGAAGACAATTCTGTTCTCGGAAGCCTGGGGAATCATCTAACAGCTGACATCTCCCCTCTGCTTGGATAGGTGCTCTCTCTGGTAGCGCTTAGAGACCTGTAGGTGATAAGGCGCTTTACAAATAACAATTACAATACAATACAATACGCATGGTGGCCCGCAAGCGGACTTGAAGGGGGAGGGATGACTCCCACACCCTCTAGCTAACCCCTGCTCTGGCCTGGATTGATTCTGACCCAGGGCGGCCTGGACAGCGGGCTATGAGGCCATTTGGAGCTGCTAGCCTGCGTGGTTAGAGCGGAGATTGAGGGCAGGCTGGAGATTGGTTCCAGAGGTGGCGACTCCGAAGACATGAGAGGTGTGGCATAATCTGCACTCCAAATGAAGGAAACCTAACAGAGACAGGTCTGTGGGGTGAGAGTGTATGTATCTGCCCTGTGCATGCATGTGGTGCGGATCCTGAATTACGATCCATCAGAGCTCGCTCTGCGAATCGCAGACCCAGCCCCACAGATTGATTTACGGACGACCTGTGAGAAGTCGGAGAGATGATGGTGAAACCGAAGGCTGTGGACCTCCCTCAAACCAATAAGATGGACAACTATGTTGTACCGAAGCCCACCAAAAACATGGAGGAACGAGGGGCCGGGGAGCCCTCACTAGCACCTATAATGGTGGCTATCAGAGATGTGAAGGGCTCACTGGAACTTAAAATAGACTCAGTGCCAGTCGAGGTCACTCTAATCTGAGAGGACCTCTCTAAATTGAGTGACAAACTCTCCACTGCCGAAACCCACATTGCCCAACTCCAGTCTGCAACAAAGCACCTAGAGTCACAGTGTGAGCACAGCAGGCCTCGCAAATGGCCGCCAGGTTTGAAGACCAGGAAGGCAGAGCAACGAGACACAACATAAGGATTGTGGGGGTCCCATAGGGACGGAGGTCCCCAAAGTCGACCTATTTTAGGAGGATTTCATTGTGAAAAAGCTACAGCCCAAACGACTTCTCTATAGAGATAGTGATAGTACATAGTACTCCAGTGCTCCCCAAACCTGGAGCCCCGCATGAACAATCATCACAAGGATTTTTTTTTAAATAAATATTTTTATTTTGATTTTCACTTTAGGCCTAGTTACATAAACATATTCCATTCGACAGTTTGACGAATTATACAGCAGATTAACAACCCTAGGGGAAAAACCATCAATTACAATCATGGCAAAGTCATGTGTGGCTCTCCAGTGCATCGCAATTCCATTTCTACTGATGGAGAAATGCATATGTCACCCTGGTAGGCGTTCCACTTGTCCCACTTTCTGTCCCATTTCTTAGGACACCCTCATGCTTTAAATACGTCTTTTTCTTCTATCATGCAGTTATCATATTCTCTAACCCGTACTCTAAATGTAGGTCTATCCGCAACCCCCCACCGCCTTGCTATCTCCCGTTTAGCTAGAGTGTATCCCAGGTATGCCAGTTGTTGTTCTATCTCCGTGAGGTCAGTCTGTTCCCACATGTTAAGGAGCCCCAATCTCGACGTAAGGGTGAGTTCCTTCCCCAGGGCTGCACAAATGTGACCCGTGGCCCCCTGCCATAACGGTCGTATCCCTGGGCATTCCCAGATCATATGATAAAAGGTGGCATCTTGTGGGCAACCCTGAAGACAGAGCAAACTCGTCCACGAGCCTATTCTAGCTAGGGGTAGTCTAGTCAGATAAGATCTATGTAGGATTTTAAGTTGAATAAGCCGGTAGCAAAGGGTAATGGTGGCCTCCGGGGGGACATTAGTGCTGCCTGACAGTCTTCTTTGTCAATCGGCCTGAGGTCCACCTGCGACTTCTCCCGAAGTTTACAGAACGTATTGGGTCAATTGTTACATAGCTTTTTGTATATTAATGATATGGCTTTGGTGAGCAACGGCCCATCTAGTAGTCTGTCCTCCAGGGGGGACGAATCCGGAACGTCCGCCATGTCCGGAAGAGCTGTGGCGATAGCATGTCAGATTTGTAGGTATCTAAACACTTCTCCTTGGGCCAGGTCATATTTCTCTCGTAAGTCTTCAAATTTAAAGATTGCACCTCTCTTCACCAGGTATCTTATAGTAGAGATCCCGATAGCATGCCACTTGTCGAACCCTGGTTGGTGACACAAAGTCCCAGCTTTTGGGTAAACCACAGTGGCATGGCTTTGGTGAGGACATTTGACCAGCCAAGACGGTAGTTTGCCAGGTGCCATTTTGCCACAATGTAGGCTGTGGGGCCGAGATATTGTCCTTTCTGAGCCTTAGAATACAGTGCATCCAGGTATCCTGCGCATCCCATTTGGTATTTATCCAACATGTAGGCTGGATCAATCAGGGAGCGGTAGATACAATGATTCACCACCACTAGCTGTTAAGCCCAATAACAGGGTCTAAAGTCTGAGACGGCAATGCCTCCGTCATGCCACCCCTTGGTTAACTTGTTCAGTGCTATGCGTGGGGCTCCCCCGTCCCACAGCAGCGTTTGGACTTCACTCTCCACCCCTGAGAAGTATGCATCCGAGACCTTGTGTGGACAGTTTTGAAGAATATAGAGGAATGGTGGAAGGGCCAGCATCTTAAAAAGAGCCGCACGACCACTAGAGACCGCCAGTGTTTAACATCTGTACGGAATCGGGCAAGAGGAGCAGCCAGATTCCGCTCATAAAAAAGTTGAGAGTCTGGGGTTATAAAAACCCAAAGTATCGAAAACCCTCCGTGGTCACCTCTACCTTGCATCCCGGGGCAGCCGGGGAACCTGGCCTCTAAGGGCAAACAGCATTGACTTGCTCCAATATATAGCATAACCAGAATATTTTCAGAAGTTTGTGAATATATTTAATACCCAATGGGGGAGGCGAGATAAAGCAATATGTCATCAGCATAAAGCGATCTTCAGTCATCATGCCCTTCCGCCCACTTCAGCCCTCTCACCATGACGTCTCGTCTGACCCAGGAAGCTAGCTGCTCCTACATTAAAGAGAAGATTAGGGGGAATAGAGGACATCCCTGTCTAATGCCCCTTTTCAGTGAGATGATTTGAGACATGTAATTATTTACTCGAACTTGCCCACGCATCCCAAGGATTTTAATTATAGTTACAGAGATGCCATTCTTTAGGCAGCCAGAGCAAAGGGGGAAATACATTTTGAGAATACCCTGGTCAGATTCTTTCCCGGCCTTACTCTGCAAATTCAGCGACAAAGGAGATGCTTTGAGCCGTTGCTAATTAAGAGAAAGGGACATTAAATACATGATGCTTTTTTTCTGCAAAGCTTCCGGCCATAGTGGAGGGGAAGACTTGGCACTTCGTGTCTCCGGAAGAAGCCTGGGAGTGGCTGGAGGGCTGGCGCACTGTGGGCCATAACAGGGACAGAGATCGAGATCTGGGCTGCAAACGGGGAGCAAACAAAGGTGGCAAGGAACGTGGACCCTCGCAAAGCCAACAAACTGCAGACTTGCAAGGGGAAAGTCTGCAGATGGATGCCCGGACTTTGGGGACTCAATTAGGTGGGGTCTCCAAAGAGGTAAGAGTGAGTGGGACTGATAATTTATCAAGAGGAGGGCAGCATTTGAGGGCACCATGACAGGGACATTGTGCTAAAGCAATCTGGAACTGCGGGTCAGGTGGGGGTCCTAAGAGACACACAGGGACGGCAATTCGAATAGGGGTTTGGAAGGAGTAGAATTTGAAATTCTGCAAGCTTTCTGATTCTCTTGGTGGGATAAGCCTACCCCAGTTGAAGTTTAGTGTTGTTAGTTAATGGGTGACAGACACTCTGCAGGCTGGGTAGTTGGGGAATTTGTATCTAGCTTAGCAGGGTAGCAGGGAGGGGAGTTTTATACTTGTTATACACAGACAACTCAGTGATAAAACAAGGAAAACTCAATAAATAAAAAAAACACAAAACAAAAACTCAGTGATAAGACAATGTGCAAAGGGTAGGACCAGGATGAAGTGGGGAGGAGTTGGGGTTATAGCTCCTTGCAGCCAGATGTATCCGTAAAGGGGGGAAAATCCAAACTTCTGTACCAATGCCTAACTGCCTAATACAGTCAATGATGATATGGTTATGGAATGTGAACGGTCTAAACGGTAGGGTGAAACGCACAGTATCCTTGCAATTCTTTAAGAAACATGACCCAGACATCATCCTTTAAAAGAAACATACCTCAAAGGAAATCAGTGTAAGGCCCTAGATAGATATGGCTACACTCTGCTGGCGAATGCGGGCTATACCACGGGCTCCAGACGGGTAGGAGTGTTATGTAGCAAAATGTTCCCCTTTATATCTATACTGGGGAAACTATGGACAGACCCCCTGGGTAGATACATGGCACTGAGTGGCCAATGAAAGGGCCATACTGTTAACCCCTGCTCGGTGTATGCTCCACCAATGCTGCAAGCCCACACATTAGATACATTGGGTTCTCTTCTACATGAGCTCCCACAAGGGAGCCTGATCTTGGGCGGGTGATATGAATTACATGCTTTCAGTCGAGATGGACGTCCTGGGAGGTGTATCAACTGGAAGGTGGCTGGGGCGTTAGGAGATTTCCTTATGACCATAGAGCTAGGTGACATATGGCGACATCATCATCCCAATCTAAAACAGTGCACTTACCTGTCTGCGGCGCACAGCAGCCTCACACGTCTAGATTACCTGTTTACACATAAGCATGGCATGGGTCATTTCAAGGAGACCAAGCATGTGGCCCAGGTGATATCCACGGGAACGTGTAATTCAGCCGCAGAATGACCATGGTATCTCCATGACCCACAATTTAAAGACAGCGTCAGGAAATGCACAAGCCACTTCTTTGCTGAGAACAAGGGATCAGTGGACCCAGGGCTGACACTGTGGGAAACGTTCAAAACAGTACTTAGGGGCCATGCCCAGGCTCAGATTGGGGGCCTCCTGAAAAGAAAAGAAATTGAAATGCATGACCCTTGAGAGAGAGATTTTGAACCTGGAGGTGGAAAGACAGGAGGGAAAGCCTGGGGAGGTGGTACACTGCCTCGTCCTACATCAGAGAAAATTGAGGGAATAACTGGAAGAGGAGGCCAGGGCATTAGCCAGGGCCTCACAATACAGTATATACAAGATATCCAGTAACGATTATTTCCAACAACAAAGGCAGATGGGCAATCGCCAGAGTAAGAATTGGAAATAATCGTTACACAATAGTAGGATATTACGGCCCGAACATAGATGACTCAGGGCCACTACAACATCTATATACTCACCTCTTGTCAGCTACCTCTCCAATAATAATGGGTGGTGACTTCAACATAATCATAGACCCTAAAGTTGATAGATTGCCCCCGGGAAGACACAAAAATCTTCCAAATATGAGAGAGTGGCTCGGAAACTACAAGAGAGACTTAGACCTAGTAGATATCTGGAAAATAAAAGGGAATAAAACACAACCTTTTACACTATATAATAAGAAACTTGGACATAGGTCCAGAATTGATTATTTCCTAACTGACAGAGTCCTGACAAAAGACATAATCACATTAAAACATCTCCCTGCTCATATGTCAGACCACTCTGCTGTCCAGCTCACGATACAAAGATCAGAAACCCAAACGCAAAGAAGATTGACAATCGAAAGGGCTATATTGTTAGACCAACACTGCCTACATGAGCTTAAACTGGAAACAGAATCCTTTTTTGAAAATAACAGGATAGGCACATCAAGACAAATCTTATGGGACACCTATAAGGCAGTAATTAGAGGGAAATTAGTAAGCCTAGGAGCATATCGATCCAAAACAATAAAACTCAAAATAAAGGAGTTGGAAGACTCTATAACTCTTATAGATGGGCAAATAGTGGTTGAACAAAGTACAATCAGAAGGGAGAAGATGGAGACAGAAAGGCAAAGACAAAGGGATTGCCTTGCGGATATTCTCGAAGAAAAAGTGAGGTCGAAATGGGAAGCTAGCAAACTAGCAAACCATGAGTATGGGGAAGGGTGCGGGAAGTTTCTGGCCTGGAAACGAAAATCAGACTTAACGAGGAATAAGGTAGCAAGTATCCAAAAAGATAGCCAATCACCACCATCTTCTGAAGATACGGTTATAAGGCAGGAATTTACGAAATTTTTCAGTGAATTATACTCTGAAGACATAAACCCAACAGAAGAGCAAATAGAATGTTACATGAATAGTCTACCCACTCTATCTCTAACAGAGGAAGAGAAAAAATCCCTAAATGAAGCAATTACTAGAGAAGAGGTAGAAGATGCAATAAAGGGGCTGAAAAGAGGAAAGGCGGCGGGACCGGATGCTCTCCCAAATGAGCTATATATGGCACTCAGAGAATCTTTATCTCTACAAATAACAGACTTACTTAATGGGGTGTACAAACAACATGAAAAGATCCCAGATTCTTGGAACGATGCCATTATTACCATAATTTTTAAACCCGGAAAAAAGCCGACATTATGAGAATCATACCGCCCGATATCACTTCTCAATTGTGATTACAAGATCTGCACAAAAATTATGGCAAAAAGGCTGGGGGATGTGATGACCCAGCTAGTTCACTTTGACCAGAAAGGATTCATTAAGGGAAGACAGATTCATGACTTAACCCATGAACTATTTGGGGCAATAGATGTCGCTTCCTCCGAAAAAACTCCACTTACAATTCTTACCTTTGACGCCGCAAAGGCGTTCGATCGGGTGAACTGGGCCTTTCTAAACGAGGTAATGATAAGAAATAATCTGGGGGATTCCTTCCGACATATGGTGAAAGAGATTTATAAGACTCCAAGATCTAAAATTTTGGTAAACGGAGATTTAACTAATAACATAAGAATCGAAAGAGGCACAAGGCAAGGGTGCCCCCTTTCGCCATTATTATTCAATCTATACATTGAACCCTTAGCAAGCTTACTCAGGGAAAATGAAAAAATACTCCCATTTAAACACCAGGAGTGGTCCAAAAAAGTGGCCCTATATGCGGATGACTTAATGATTTTACTAACGATTACGAATCCTCCATACCTGAAATCCAAATTATTCTTGAGAATTTTGGGAAAATTTCAGGCTATTTGGTAAACCACTCAAAAACAGAGATTATGTCTTGGAACACTAACTTCACCAACCAAAACATCAAGAAAGAAATCAAATATCTAGGGATCACAGTAGTCCATGACCTGGAAAAAATTCCACAGATAAACTTAAACAGAGTGGCAGGCGAAGTAAGAAAGCTCTTAAAGACCTGGAGCACCCTCCCCTTAAGTCTAATAGGCAGATCAAACATCATTAAAATGTCTATCCTCCCGAAATATACATATTTGTTTAATACAATACCGCTTGAATTAAAAAAAAAGTCATTGAAGAAACTGCAGGGAGAAATCTCAAGCTTTATTTGGGCCTCCAAAGGAATCAGAATATCGTGGAAAAAAATCAGGAGAAGGAAATTACAAGGAGGGATAGCGAGCCCTGACTTGTGGGAATATTATAGAGCTTTTTTCCTCAAAAATATGAGATCAATGATGGGGGCTCATCACTACTACCCTGATTATCTCCAAGCATTAACCAGGAAAGTTGACCATTTTCTGTATAAATTTGGGCACCCAAAGTACTTTAAAAAAATAAAACTAAAGATCTTAAAGGGCTCAGATCAGAGGAACCCTAAACATTTCATATTATAGCTCTCTAGCTCCTATATGGGACTCCCCAGGTACCCCAGAATGCTTTAAAGACAGTTTGGCAAATCCTCTGAAAAATGCAAACATAGAACATTGGGGGCAAATACTGAGGAGGTCAATACTGATATCTTGGGAAAATCTCCAAGTAATTACAAATTTCACCATCTCCAAATTTAAATATTACCAGCTAGCCAAAAACCCTGACAAAACATGAAAAGGATACCGAAGAACTGGAAAGAGAAATGAAGAAAGTTCTACCCATAAAAAAAGAGATAGCCAGATGGTACTGGGTACTAACAACCTCAGATGAGGAAGATGCTAAGATAGCAGAATCAATTTGGGGGAGAGACCTACAAATCCCAAATCTAGAAGAAGTTTGGTTAAAGTCAATTGAGAAGTGTTGGGATACATTAAAATCTGCAGCGTTAAAAATAAATCATCTTTTCACAATCCACAGGGCTTATTGGACCCCCAAAAAACTGTCCAAATTTAAAGGTGCACAAATAAGGAAATGTCAGAAATGTGGAGAGGAAAAGGCAGATGATATCCACATTTTTAAAGACTGCCCTTCCCTCACTGAGTTCTGGTCCGACGTGGGTAAGATATTGAGCGCGATACTACATCAGCAACTAACTGTAAGTACCATCCTTGTTTTGTTTGGGATTGATAACAACAATATAGGAGCAGGTAGTCTAACAAAGATACAAGAAAACCTGGTTTTTGTAACGATACTTCTTGCAAGAAGGGAGATATGCATTAAGTGGGTAGGTTCATCAACCCCCACGGTTGGTGAATGGATGAAATCAGTCATGAAAACTAACAAACTAGACAGAAGGGGAAAGCAATCCAATAGAAATAACTTTTGGGAAATATGGGAAAATCACTTTAACCCTATTAACTGATGGTCGAGATGAAACAGTGATCCGATGATTACGCGATGGAAACTTCTGTGGATGAAAATAATTTTCATCGAGTAGTCAAGGTGGCTATCTCCCTTCCACGAACGATAAAAACACAGAAAGTTATTTATGTGTTGGTTTTAAAGGAGACCCCTTTGCAAAATCTGATGGCTGAGAAACTCCCCTCACACCCGCGCATCGGGGCAGTGCTGGCATGGTAATTGCAGAGGCTGAACCTTGATACTACCAAAAAAACATAAAAATCGCAATATGAGGAAAAAAAAATAAAAAGATATCCAGTAAACAATTAGTGTGGTTGGATAGGCATGATTAGCGGTGCTAAGATGCATGGGGTTTGGACAAAGGTTTATTGGTTGGATAAAGTTGCTATACAAACAACCACTAGCAAAGGTGTGGCTTAATTCAACCGTTTCCCGTGAGTTTCCCTTACAGAAAGGGACAAGGCAGGGATGCCCCCTGTCGCCCAGTGTATTTGCCCTGGCCCTTGAGCCTCTGGCTGCTTGGGTCCGTCAGGACCCATTAATTTGGGGTATTCCACTGGGTGACAAGTGGGAAGAGCGTATATCCATATACACTGATGATATTCCGTTATATATCCACTGCCCAATTGTTGTACATATCAAGTTACATACAGTTTACCTGTTAGGTCTCTGCCATTCTTCCGTAATTACATTTTAAGGTTGGTTATCCCCTAACTGATTAGCATGCATCTGTTTTGTGAATAATGGTCCCCAACAATTCCCTCCTACCATACCCCCACTGCAGGTCGCTATTAGTGTTCTGTTGTGTGTTTATGGTGCCCTTTATCAATTAAGGTATTAATGCCTGTCTCTCCTGTTTCTAGTCTCCTCTTTTGAGCCTCCCAGGATCTTCCCAGTTTATCTAAATTTTAATTTACTGTTCCGTGCTTGTATTGGGCTTCCCTCTCGGGACAGTGTTTCCGGTGTTGAATTGCCATAACCCAGGTCGGCGTGTCGTATACTCTCCACCAGTGCCTCCCAGGCCCTGGCCCTTTCAATTTCGCCTAACCCCCTTCGTGCATTCCTAAGCAGGATCCTGCCCTCACAGCCCCCCCCATTTCTCTAGTTCCCGTTCCACCTAGTAATGCAGGGTCCCCCCGGTGCTTTCCATCGGCTAGTAAATTCACTCTTGGCTAAGATATAAGACGAGTCCTGAAATTTGTTGGTGAGCTTTGTTTTAGCTGTATAGGGGAATAGGTTAGGAATGCACTGCGCCGGTGAACATGGTACCTCCCGGTCGATAATTCTTGCTGTGTCAGCTGTCACTTCCTGCCACTATGTAACCAAACCCCGGCAACTCCAAATGATATGCAATAGGTCTGTTCCCAGCTTCCAGCATCATGGGCATCCCACATCGTCCCTGTGGAAGTAGCGGTTGATGTGATCTGGAGTGAGGTATGCCCGGTGTAGGTCGTAAAAGCTGTTAAGTCTAAAACAGGCGTTTCTCGAGACCCTGAGAGCTCTATCCAGTATGTTCTCCCAATCCTTGTCTTCCAGAGGCATATCCAGGTCTACTGTCCAACGGTCTCTGAACTTCACAAGAGGTTTGATGGAATCTAAGCTTATTTGTCTGTAAAGGCAGGTGACGGCCTTTATGGTGCCTCCTGCCATTCCTATGTATCCACATGTGAAGTGGTTGTCAGGTTCTAAGTTGCCCATCCCCCAGTGCCTTTGTATAGCCCCTGTAATCGCTCTATGTAGCAAGAAATGGCCTTGCAGGATGTACCAGTCCGTTCTAAATGTTTCGAACGGTATTAGTTCCCCAACCCTGTATAGGTCTCCCAATGTTGTGTCTCCCGCATGCATCCAGTCCTCTAGTCCCCTCCATTGACCCCCATGTGGCAGCGCTCGGACCGCCATCAGTGGGACGTCCAGAGAGTAGGGTCGTTGAGGCTGTGTCTTCTGGAGACACCTATTCCAGCACAACCATATCACTTTGAGTTTGTTTGTGCATTCCTGTGGTATTCCCGCAGTCCGCAAGAGGGTGCGTCAGAGTTTGTCTCTCCCAGGAGTGAAGGGCCCTATATCTCTCTCTGATGTCAGTCTCCCGGCTATCCACTGTGTAAGCCTCTGTAGTTGCCCCGCCAAGTAGTATGATTCGAAGTCAGAGACGGCCATTACCCCATCTGCAGCCTGTCATTTCAGTGTCGTCAAAGCCACCCTCCCCTGGCCAGCCACCCATATGAAAGAAGACATGCATGAGTCAAGTTCTGCAAACCATGCCCTTGATACCCGCACAGTGTGGTGAACAAATATAGCAGCCTGGGGAGAGCCACCATCTTTACCAGGACAATCCTACCCGCCACAGATACAGGGAGACCCCCAGAAGGTCATGCTGTCTTTTAGGGATCTTAGTGCCCCTCCCATATTCCCTTCCTGGCTGTCTAGCTGGGAATTATAGATATTTACCCACAGGCATTTAAGGCAGTGAGGTTCCCACATCAAATCTCCCAGTCCCTCCAGCGGAATACTGCCCTCCATCAACGGGAAGATGTAGGATTTCTACAAGTTGACTCTAAGCCCCAACAGGGACCCAAACTCCTCCATCATGTCTCTGGCTCAACGCAGTTCCCCCTCCAAATCCTTCAGGAAAAAGATTAAATCATGGGCATACAGCGCAATGTGGTGTGTATGTCCCACCAGGTGTAACCCTCAGTATCTACCGCCTGTTCAGGCTAAGCAGGCCAAGGGCTCCATGGCTAAGTCGAACAGCAGGGGGTAGAGGGAGCACCCCTGGCATGTTTCCCTCTCCACCCAGTACTGCTCCGATATCGTGCGGTTCGTCCGCACCCTGCCCAGTACAGCAGACGTTATGTTATGTTATGTTATGTTATATCGGCTCTTCTATAGCGCACGGCTACTCCAAGGAGTGTCCCGGCGCTTTGTCGAAGAGAAAAACAAGGAAAAGTACACAACATAGCAGTGCTCTGAGGGCGGCGCAAGAATTACAGAGAGAAGAGCCAGGTCTTCAGCTCCTTTCTGAAGGCTAACAGATTGGTAGCTGTTCTCAAAGATCGGGGAGATCGTTCCAACAACGCGGTGCTAGGTACCGGAAGGAACGACCTCCGATACGTGTGCGCCTGATGGAAGGAACCACAGCCTTGGCCTCGTAAGCAGACCTGAGAGTTCTTCTAGGGACATAGAAGGCAATCCGCTTTCCAAGGTAGCTTGTGCCCATCCGGTGAAGCGCCTTGAAAGCCACAGTCAGGATCTTAAAGGTGACTCTCTTTGCGATCGGAAGCCAGTGAAGTTGCTCAAGGAGCAACGAAGCTCGCGCCCTTCTCGGTAGTCCAAAGATGGCTCTAGCCGCCAAATTCTGCACGACCTGCAGGCGGGCCATCAGATATTTAGGAAGGCCCAAATAGAGAGCGTTCACGTAGTCAAGTCGTGAACCTATAAGGGCCTGCACAGTGATTTTTTTTTTTTTTTTGTGCTGAAGGGACAGTAAAGGAAGGAATTTCCTCAGCATTTTTAGGATGCCGAAACACTTCCCTGTGAGCCCAATGATCTGGGGTCTAAAGGAAAGGTCGACATCACACAGGAAGACCTGATTTTTTGCCTTTAATGATGCAGTGTCAGGTGGAGACATATCACAAGGCCACCATGACTTCCAGCCCGGATCCGGCGGGCAGCCAAAGAAGAGCAACTCAGACTTGTCTGAGTTACACTTCAGGCTGTGTCTTTGAAACCACTTGAAAATGGCTTCAAGGCATTCCCGGATCCTACCGCTGTCGAAATTTTCACCCTTGCCGCACGAAAAAAGAAGCTGGGTGTCATCCGCATAGGATATGATCTGGGCACCGAAAGATTCCGCCACCGCCGCAAGAGGAGCCATATAGATATTGAAAAGGGTGGGGCTCAGGATAGACCCCTGAGGAACCCCCACCTCAAGCGGCGGCATTTCGGCGGAAAACGGAGGTGCCCAGACCACTTGCCGGCGATTGGTCAGAAAAGACTTAAACCAATTCCACACCGTCCCACAGAAGCCTATCTCCCAGAGTCTTGAAAGGAGACCGGCATAGGGTACGGTGTCGAACGCCGCCGACAAGTCCAGCATGACCAAGATGGCTTTTCCCCCCCATCCAATATCTCTCGAATGGCATCAGTGATTTCGAGAAGAGCCGTTTCCGTGCTAAAATTAGCACGGAAACCCGACTGAGAGTCGTGCAGAATATTATTCCTCTCTATAAAGGTGGAGATAGAGAAGTGCACATGCTTCTCAATCACCTTGGCCAGCGATGGGAGGAGGGAGATTGGTCTGTAATTCGCGTGTACAAGGGGATCTAAAGATGTTTTTTTCAACAGCGGAAGGATTAGGGCGTGCTTCCAGGCCTTGGGAACCTCTCCTGAAGTCAGGGAGGCATTGAGCAGTGGATTGAGCAGAATATTGACTGCCGGTGCCACTCTCCCCAGTCACTTGGCGGGGCAGGGGTCAAGCGGCGAGCCCGATTTAAGCCAAGACAGCAGATCAGAAGAGGAGCAAGAGAAATAGGAGGAAAAGCCAAAAGCAGGGGGCCTTCATCCACACCAGATGGAAACATAGATGTCAGGTGGTCGGCAACAGGGCTAAGCCCCGAGCCCGGAAAAGAACCTTGAATAAGTTTGATTTTATTAATGAAAAATTCACCAAGTTGACTAATCCAGGCTTCGGTATGATCATGGGTGGGTGTACTAGACACAGGTGAAACAAATTCCCGTACAATTTTAAAAATTTCTTTGCTCACACTTTCTGCAGCATCAATTCTGCGCTCTAAGTACACTTTTTTTTCATCAAAAAGTGCTTATGGTAGAGACAGATAAGCTTCCTGTATTTGCTCTTTTCCTCCAAGTCATACCTACGCCTCCAGGCCCTTTCTGCCCTCTTGCAGTCTTGGCGCATCCTGCCCAAGAAAGGAGTAAACCAGGGGGGCGATACGTGTCCACCCGCATGGTTGCTAGGTTTACCAGGGGCTAACTCCTCCAATCTAGTGGGGAGCCATTTCTGAAACAATTCAATGTCTTGTTCCAGATGACCTGTTAGCTGACAAGGATGCCGCCCAAGAGCATCCGATAACATGTCCGCCGTAACTCGATGAAAAGGTCGAGACACTCTTCTAGCATCTCTCAACCCTCTTGAGCCAGACGTGACTGCAGCTAAGATGCAAAATTTGATCAAGAAGTGATCGGACCACAAGACTGGCAGAGGAGAAGATGCCTCTATAATCCTGGTGGAAAAAATCTGATCCAACACATGGCCTTTATCATGAGTAGAACTGACAACATAAGGGGTCATCCCAAATGGACAAACAATGTCCAGGAGTTTGATGGTGTCTGAGTCTACTACGTTATCCATATGTAGATTGAAATCTCCCAAAAGGATACAGTGCTCTGATCTGAGACAAGGCACTGAAAGAGCAGCCTGCAGATCATCAAAGAAGGTGCCTAACGGGCCAGGAGCCCAGTACATGATAATCCCTGTGCAGGTTTGACGGGGAGACAGTTTAAGAGTGAAGCCAAGGGCCTCACTACCTGCAATGTTCTCTACGGCAAAAGTCAAGCAGGAAATGCTGTTGTCCACTATTATTGCCACTCCACCACCTCTGCCAGCACCTCTATCCCTCCTGAAGATGGTATAATTTGGGGGGATAGCAGCGGCTACATCCGGAGCAGAGCATTCGCTCAACGAAGTCTCAGTGAGAAACAGACAAGAGATTTTAGAGTCCGAGAGCAAATTCCAGATGTCTGTGGAATGCTTGCTGAGCGATCTGGTGTTAAGCAAATAACAGGGATAATGTGAGGGGTTATGTCCAGGAGAAAGATCTTCCTTATGGGACAGATTCCAACCACAGCCGGAGCAGCCCTTCCTAAGCGAGCGGCCGCCCGGGAAGACATCGTGGCAAGAAGAAGCCGAGCGTCTAAGCGCAAATAACTCATTTGAAGAATAACACAACATAGCAGCATGTGAAATGTCTACACCGCCCAACAAAGTTAGAGGGCAATAAAAGCTAGAGGCCTACCTCGCCGCCTTCCGAGACGCTGACGAGCGCAGACAGGCAGGACTCTGGGACGACTCAGGCACAGAGAAGGCACGCCCGCTGCGCGTTACCGCTGCGCGCCATGAGGAGACCTTTAAGTAGGCAGCTCCCCCAGTCCACGAGCGTAAGGACGCTCAAAGATGGTGCCCACAGTTCCTCCCCACTCCAAGATGGCGCTCCCCGCCCTCTGCCTCCCCGGAACCGGACCCGCTCACCAGCGGTGGGTTTCACAGAAATTAGAGTGCGGGTGAGTGGCCAGAGACCCTGTGCTTAAAACCAGGGGAAAATGAAAAGGAAAATAAAATTAAATAAAAAAACGGGCAGTTTTAAAAATCGAAAGTAGCGCTGAGAGAGCGCGCACGACCTACAGCAAAGAGCTGCTGCAGTCCTTGACCTGAAGTCCACTTCACCAGACGCACCCATCATATGAAACCGTGTCCCACTCCCATCTGTTCCAGGACCTCATTGAAAAATCTCCATTCCAGGCTATCGAATGCCTTCTCAATGTCTATGACAAATGTCGCTCCTTCCCCTTCCCTGCCGCCCGCCTCAGGTATGGATAGGAGCCACCTAATATTGAGAGCCGTGTTCCTTCCCTGGATGAACCCTGCCTGGTCTGGGTGGACGAGAGTGGTCATGAAGGGGTGGAGTCTCGTTGCCAGTAGTTTGCTCAGTATTTTAAAGTCTAAGCTGAGCATTGCCAGAGGCCTATAGGCTGCACAGTCTAGGGGGATTTGCCCAGCTTGAGCAGTGATATCACTAATGCTTCACACGTGTTTTTTGGAAAGACTCCTTCTTCTCTGGATGCTGCATACATCCTTGCCAATCTTGGGGCCTGTTCTTTAACACATTTGGCATAAATCTCTGTGGGGAGCCCATCCGTGCCTGGGGTCTTGCCCCTGGCAAGTCCATTGATAGCTGCCCTACTTTCGTGCTCCGACATTTTTGCCCCCAGGTGGTCCGCATTGTTTTTGGTCAGAGTGGGAAGGTGGAGGAGGGCCAGGAATCCTCTCGCCTCCCCACCTTCTTGAGTCCCCGAACTCTTGTATAATCATTTATAAAGTTCAAGGAACCTGCAATTTATCTCAGTATGTTTATATAGAGGGTGTCTCATTTGATCAGCTATTACCATTATGGGATTACCTCTTGCGGCCCGGTTGGCCAGCCAGGCCAGAAGTTTACCTGCCTTATCTTTCTATGCATGGTTGCGATCCAGATATGTTTTATAGTAGAAACATCTGTCTTTCCTCATGGATTGGTACTTCCTCTTGTTATATTCCATATAACGACCCTATATAGGCGCAGGTAACACTTCAACCTTTCCCCTATATCCTTCCCTACATTACATACATAACGGTTCATAGGGACTGACATTTTACCTAGATACGACACTGCATTCAGAACGCGGGGTTTTTCCCTAGTTCAAAACTCATACATTATGCATGGGGCTTCTTAGAAGCACAGCAAGACGAACATCTCCTGTATAATATCTCTGTATAGAGTTCAGGCCTAACGTCATCCTTTAGGCCAACACACTAAACATAGCAAGGTAGGACCTCTGCTGGGGAGGCCTGTGGGTATATATACATCACATCTTCCTTTAGAAAGACAGAAGAGTGACTTCCCGGCTGACACACTGACCAGAGACGCTGAGGTTCCTGCATGTAGACACTCCAGCTCGCAGTGGTCTAACATCCCTCACGGGGTGTCCAACTCGAGACCAGGACAGGGTCCCATATTCTCTCACTCTCAGGTAATGGGGTTGACTAGATCCTAGAGAGATTCTTGGCATAACACCTACACAGATGCTAGGTACACTAGGTACATCTAGTTAGGGAGGCATCGTAGGAGTACCCACTTTTATCATGTGTTTTATATACCTGTATGTATTTGTGATTATTGCAAAATGGTAGAACTGTACCATCCCTTTACTTTTTAGTACTGCTAATCATATATCTCTGCTACTGTCTAATGGTTGGTACATCTCATCTATTCTATACTAGAATAACAACTGCTCAATAAATCCTTATTGAAACGCCCAGACTGTTTATTCTGTGTATCTCTGAGACAAACTAAGTGAGCACCAGTGACTGAGCGAAAGGTAGTATATTGTTTCCACGGTCCTGGGGGATCAGGGTTTTCTTGTTCTGCAGTTGCCAGAAACTATTCTCTCCCTAATAAAAGGAGAATCTAGTGGCACTGCGAGCTAGCGGATACAGACAGTCTAACATATCCGGTGGGGGTGCACTGAACCAGTCTGTCACCAATCCCACAGTTTATGTTATCCAAAACGCGCATATCCTTTATTGGATATATAGGAACTACACAACATGGCGCCGGCCAACATTGGTTGGGTACTTATTCAATAGTAGATTCTGAGTAGTTTGTGCTATTTTCAAAGACCCTATTCACAAAACACCAGAGACGTCTGGAGTGAGTGGGCACAAACTCTGCCACAGCTGAGTAGGCAAAAAATCCTATTTATTATCTGCTGGTTAATCAAGCTTGAAGGACATAGTGTTCCTAGATATTTTGCATAACACCTTATCTATGTTACCTTGAAAACTATTTTTCAGTGTTCTTAGAACAATGACTTTCCCGGTCTTAGACCCACTACAAAGAAGCACTCCTCCTCACAGATGAGGAGGAAGATGCAGACGCAATACAAATTGCACCAAACTTCAGAAATGCAGTCACTCTGAGACTCCTGGAGCATGGATTATCATTTAGGGTTGGCATAGTAGTCTTCGTGATTGAGACACACCAATCAAACAAAACAGAGGTATTCTATTCGTGGGTTACATTCCAAGAAGAAAGACATTTCACTCATAAATAGAAGGAGATGCACCAGAGGAATATTGTCCGTTCAAGGACATAGAAGTTCCGCTCACGTACCAGGAACACCTATACTGGTTTAAAGGCACCCTACCCCATATAAGAAGAAGAGTAAGATTCGGCCCACTCGAAGGAGAACGGGCAACATGGCCGGTATCAGCGGCCTACACACCACATCCTGACATTGAAACAATGCCACCAGAAGACTTACTCATACAACATAAAAATATAATTAAAATCTATAGAAACATGACACAATTTGTCATAAGGACACTTACGGTCAAACTAGCAATAGTTACAATAAATTGAACTCAATCACAGGGTACAGCAACTAAAATCACACCACAAACATTACACGCAGTGAAGTGCAAAATGCCCACAAAACGTGAACAAATGCCATTCTGGGTTACTCCAAAAATAACACAGCTAGAGGCAGTATTCCTGAATACTACCCCATATGAAAAACACAGAATGCTAACAATCTGCTTGTCCATGGGGATAACACCATGTGGAAGGGGAGCGTCACTCACCTCGAATGGGCGGCCCCCGAACGGGGATACCAGGAACACTAACCCTCCTGCGTCCCTGACGACCAGGACTCCTCCTTTCTTTTTCTCCCTGCAGGAGCCAGACCGCCCGACAGGACAGAACACTAATCCGGATGCGGCTTCCCACGGACCCCGAGACCCCGGAAGTGCCGACCCGGAAGTGACCTGCGTGAACCCGGAAGTCCCGCCCCCAACAACAGTCCGAGAAGCAGAAAAGCCGGCGACGAAGTGAGGAGAGCGTTCCAGGTAGCCGACTCGTGGCAGGAGACAGCGCGTAGTGGATCAGCGAAGGAGAGTGGACGGAGTGAGAGGAGCGACGACGAGGAAGTGGAGGACGTCTGGACCGAGGAGTGGTGGAGTCCTCTGGAGGTGGCTGGAGAGCGGCCGTGACTCGCTGGAGAGTTGCGGCGGGGCATGTGAGTACCTTGTTACCGTCTCCGTGTCCCCCCCCCCCTGTAGAGATATGTAAATACCTGTATAGAAGTAGAAACCACGGATAGATCACCCTTGCACTGTATATATATATCTAATAGTGTCACTGCACTTCTATCATATAACTTAGCCCTAAACCCCCCCTCACCCACTCGGGCACACGTCTTCTCCCCGTTCCCACAACTCTCCCCCCCCCCCCCGTCTGAACCCTCCCTTTCGTCCCCGTCCTCACGTTCATTCTTGTCCCCACACGACCCGGTGTTGGTGCTAGTACTCGATAAGTCCGTGCTAAAAAGGACTAAACCCCTTTGCCTCTCTGTTTCCCTCCGAGGTTACACCGGAGCTTCCCCGGGAAGACCTGAAGACGTCGGGAGGATCCATTTGCCGGCTGAAGCAAAGAAAACAGATTCTACAGCTTCCGGTCTTCAACCCTTTCCCATCCCGAATGTTAACCCTACAGTAAATACAGCTACCATAGCCAAGTATATCCGGCCTCCACGCCTGTTATTCCGGTCCGCACCAACCCCCAGTCCACACTTGGTGTCAGAAGTGGGATCCGGAAGCATGGAGGCCGCTGTGAAACAACTCGCAGAAAGCCAGGAGCTCCTCGGGAAGATGATGGAGCGCTTCCTCAAAACGGCCGAGGATGATCTGGGACAACTCCACGATGTCCTAAAGGACCAGGGCTCCATACAAGACCGAGCCCTTGGGAAACTAGCTGACGTCATGGGTCAGCAGAGACCAACGACTTCTTTGCCCTCGGTGGTCCTACAGAAATATGTCCCGGGAGAAGACCCAGACTTCTTCTTTACGAACTTCGAGTGCTTGGCTCAAGCGGCAGCATGGCCGGCTGATCGCTGGGGTCACAATGACCGGGTGCTTAGGTGGTTCCTATCCCTGCAACCATACCGATTCATAACCTTACACCGGAAGGGGGTTGAACAAGGCAACGCTGATTATCTGTCTCGTTATCCCCCACCTGCCTCCCCCACAAGAAAGACAGCTAGGGAAAGGGGATGTGGAAGGGGGGCGTCACTCACCTCGAATGGGCGGCCCCCGAACGGGGATACCAGGAACACTAACCCTCCTGCGTCCCTGACGACCAGGACTCCTCCTTTCTTTTTCTCCCTGCAGGAACCAGACCGCCCGACAGGACAGAACACTAACCCGGATGCGGCTTCCCACGGACCCCGAGACCCCGGAAGTGCCGACCCGGAAGTGACCTGCCGTGAACCCGGAAGTCCCGCCCCCAACAACAGTCCGAGAAGCAGAAAAGCCGGCGACGAAGTGAGGAGAACGTTCCAGGTAGCCGACTTGTGGCAGGAGACAGCGCGTAGTGGACCAGCGAAGGAGAGTGGACGGAGTGAGAGGAGCGACGACGAGGAAGTGGAGGACGTCTGGACCGAGGAGTGGTGGAGTCCTCTGGAGGTGGCTGGAGAGAGGCCGTGACTCGCTGGAGAGTTGCGGCGGGGCGCGTGAGTACCTTGTTACCGTCTCCGTGTCCCCCCCCTGTAGAGATATGTAAATACCTGTATAGAAGTAGAAACCACAGATAGATCACCCTTGCACTGTATATATATATCTAATAGTGTCACTGCACTTCTATCATATAACTTAGCCCTAAACCCCCCCCTCACTCACTCGGGCACACGTCTTCTCCCCGTTCCCACAACTCTTCCCCCCCCCCGTCTGAACCCTCCCTTCCGTCCCCGTCCTCACGTTCATTCTTGTCCTCACACGACCCGGTGTTGGTGCTAGTACTCCATAAGTCCGTGCTAAAAAGGACTAAACCCCTTTGCCTCTCTGTTTCCCTCCGAGGTTACACCGGAGCTTCCCCGGTAAGACCTGAAGACGTCGGGAGGATCCATTTGCCGGCTGAAGCAAAGAAAACAGATTCTACAGCTTCCGGTCTTCAACCCTTTCCCATCCCAAATGTTAACCCTACAATAAAGACAGCTACCATAGCCAAGTATATCCGGCCTCCACGCCTGTTATTCCGGTCCGCACCAACCCCCAGTCCACACACCATAAGTAGAGGATTGTACCACTTGGGGTACAGTCTTTGCTGCCATTTATACCAGGACTCATGGTATTCCGTCCTTAGCAGTGATACTGAATGTATTAAGACAAATACAAAATGAGTACGGAGCAGAACCTGCTCTGAACTTAGGGATGAAATTACTTGGTAACTATGCCTAGGTGTCAGCAATATTATTAGCTAATATTAAAGGGGAGGCAGCTTCAGTGGCTATCCAACAACGCCTAAGGGAGTTAAGTTCTTAAGAACAGGAACACAAACTATCCAAGATAATTGAAACTGCATATGCAGAATTAGGCAGAGACAGTTTAGGGCGGAAAGCTTTAAAACCACAACTAATGGGCAGTTCTGAAAAGGACACTTCCAAGCAGGCACCTGCTTCAAATAAAAAGAAGTGGGATAATAAAAAAACAACAAACATTTAAAGGAAACAGATCTCGATCCCGAGGTAGAACTCCTCAACAGAAGCCCTCGGAAAAGAGGTATAACCTCAGGAATAGAGATAATATTAGGAAACCTGACAGGTATCAGAATACTGATTGATATAGGTTCCTCTCATTCCTTTCAAGGTTCATCGTAAAACTCCGAGAGGGAAGGACCGTCAGAAAGACAAGAAGAGCGCAAAAAGTCTAGAGACAAGCAGCACACTCAGGATTACACTTATAAAAAAGAAGAGAAGCCAAAGCAGAAGCCACAGTTCAAAAAGAAGAAAGTTGCAGGTCTAAAGATCAGACATGCCCAGAATTCTGATGACTCGACCACTGAACAGGCAATGGGCTCTGGTGATGCTAGATAGTGCGGCAGAAATAACAATAGCTCGCCAGAACCTGATGGAATTTCTGGTGATAGTGGACTTGAATGAATATATCAGGGTAGAAACATCCGACACTATGGTGTGTCCCACATAAAGTATATGAAATAACGCTCCAGATGGTGGGGGACAAGTGTAGAACAGTGAGAGGTCACTTTTGGGAGAACCTTACGTTTGGCTATGACATTTTGTTAGCTGAACGAGATTGGCCGCCAGCATGGATTGCCTAGTGACTAGAGAGGCATTCTTGTCTTGGGGTGTAGCGTTTAATAGTGTTCATGCATACAAGTGTGAGGTGGAGGAGACACAGTTTACATTGAGTTGGCTCTCTTGTACTTTTAAAGCAACCAGGCTATATATACTATGCAGGGCACACCCGGAAGTAAACCAACCACTGGGGGCTTTTAAGGCGATAGGTTTTCTATGTTAGAGCAGGTGGGGTATACTGGGATGTGGGGACCAAGACACAGACAGCTGAATCGGGTCAACCAGGCTGGAGGGGAAGAGGGGTGCTGTGCTCTCACTTAATGACCACAGAAGGCGGAGTAATGCGCTTGTGAAAACGCGCAAGGCAGGAACACTTGTAAAATGGTGGCTGAAATAAAATTGTCAGCGGGAAGGAAGGCTTGTGCTGATGAAGGCCTGTACTGTGCCCATTGCTGTTCCAGCCCATCTAAGTGAGGAGGTGTTGGAGTAATCCATGTTGGCAGCCTGCACAGATACTACACCATTAGTAAAGGCCCAGACATTGCCTACTCCTAAAGGGTCAAAGAAGCCTCAGTTTTTGTGCAGGGCTTTGCACCCCAAGCACTTCTAAAGCTCTCAAAGGTAGAAACACGTCAGTGTGGTAAACCATAGCATGGTTGTGGCCTGACTGACACCCTGCACATGCTGGTGAGACGTGAAACATTTGGTGAGTTGCTGCCTGCCTGAACAATTCTGAGAAGGTATGCCCTTTCTATTCTCACGCTTACGTGAACTGAAGTCTATTGCAAGTGGGGGAAGTGTGCTGCGTATGCAGGCTGAAACTGTAAACGAGGGTGTCGCAAAAGGCAATTTTAAATTTACTATACTAATTGGCTATTTGTCATTTTTTTAATAAAAAGGGAGGCTAAACAAACGTGTGTACAATGTTTCTAAAAAAAAAGTTTAAAGAGAGTGCTAAGCGTCCCGGCAGACCCCGCTCTAATTTAATCTTTTTGTTAATTTTATGGCACTAATTTGACTTAAACGGAACAGTTTTGCACAGTATATTGCAAAATAGGCACAAAACTGTTTAAAAAAAATTGATTACGGGGAAGTGTTTAACACCGGCTTAATATAATGCCCCAGCACGTGATGACATATAAGGCCCCTGAACACGATAACTTTAAGGCCCTGGTAGCTGCGCTCTGTGCCCTTTCAGTCACTTGCCCCTCTGCTGAGACTGTTCAAATTTAGTCTGTTTTCCAATGGAGCTTTTTGTGAAGTGCACCTTGAGTCCCCAGAGCTCCCAACTCTTTGCGTGACCATTATGTTAAAATGAGAGTTCTAACATTATCACGCAGACCACCGACTATAATTAAAAGGGAAACATTGACATTTCTAAAATGTAACAACCACATTACAAGAGGCGGCATCTTTCCTATGAGGAGCAGGCCTGCTTCTGGAGATCTCAACGGCCTTAATTTGACTTTAACGGAACAGTTTTGCATAGTATATTGCAAAATAGGCACAATACTGTTTTAAAAAAATGTGATTATGGGGAAGTAGGCAGTGTTTAACTCCGGCTTAATATGATGCCCCAGCACGTGATGACATATGAGGCCCCTGAACGCGGTAACATTATCTATATACTATACTATATATAACGCCTATAAAGGTGGGAAGATGGAAAGAAAACAATCCTCTCAGCTCCCAGAACCCTAACGTTCACACTGGGGATAAACGGATTAGGGATGGAACACAGACAGAGGCAAATGGTCTACAGAGAAAAAAAAATAGACAAAACAATGCAGCTAGTTACAAATTAATGCAATAGACCCAAATGTAACAAAAAAACCTGCTGTTTCAGACCGCTTCACGTTTGACTGGCGAGAAAGTCTTTACAAACATTACATTCTGAGAAAGTTCCAGAAATAGACAGCACAGGTGAAGGACAGGGTTTTTGGTGCTCAAATGTCCTACAGGGGATAGCACGACCCAGGCACGGTGTCATCCATTACCTCTAACCTGGTCTCAAGACCTTGTTATCTTTCGCACCAGTCTCCTCGGGAATCAGAAAATGAGCAGACGAAATGGTGGCTGGCTCAGCCGCTTAACACTCAGTGACTAGTCTATTCAAAGTATCTCCGAAAGCGAAATCCTTTGTACATGGAAATTAATAAGCGTGTACACATACATTTATATTGAACATTAAAACAATAAAAATCTACGGCATGCGTCATCACAAAAAAATGTAACATTTACAGATGTTGCCATCCCCTACACTGTTTTTAAAAAAATATATATATTTTATTGATTTTTCACACATACGCACAGCACAGTCCAAGAAGAGAACAATAACAGCACAAAATTAAACTAAACATAAATATTTAACGATAAATGCAAAATACAACAAAATAAGCAAAGACTAAGAACTACTTATTGCGGGTTCTTATAAATAACACAAATAACGACCAGGAAAGAGAGAAAAAATAAATAAATAAATAAAAACAGAAAAAAAGAACCAATATACTAATACATGCATTCAACTCCCAGACATACCCTCCTTCCACGTCCGTATCGGTTCCCAGATTTTCTTCCCTAACACCCTTGACCTCCTACCCCTTCTAGCATATATGCCTTTTTCTAAGTTATAGACAGCCAGGAGGGTAGCCAGCCACTGTTGCATCGCCGGTGGCATTTTATCCAACCAAGTCCTAGCTATCGCGAGTCTCAGCACTGCCATGGCAACAAACAAAAATCCCCCATACATACTATCCGAATCTGTACTAACGCCAAGTAATAACAAAGGTGGTATTGACCCCAAGCGAGCAGACCAGAAAACCTTCAATGTCTTTAATAAGTGTTGGAGTTGTGGGCAGGTAGCAAATATATGTATGATATCTGCCTCTGGTGCATTGCATCGTGAGCAAGTGGTCCCGGAGGTTCCTCCCCACTGGGCTATTCGTGCCGGAGTGAAATAAAAAGAGTATAATGTCTTGTAGTGCTGTGCTTGTAGAGAGGCAGAGCATAGTACCGAGCACCCTAGCTCTAGAGAGTTTTGAAAGCAGCCCGCCTCAATGTCAAGTTTATTTGCCCACTTGTCTCCATGCTTTCCCAGGTGATCTGGTTTACCCGCTGCCAGGGCTGCATAAAAGCTACGGATTGAACACTCCCCACCCCTTTCTATGGAATCCAAGATGTCGTTTTTAGCAAACCATGCAGCCCCTCCCTTCCTATTACTTAAAAAACTCCGTACCTGGAGGTGTTTAAAGAAACACCTCCTGTTTATGTGAAATTTAGCCTCTAGATTTGAAAATTGAAGTCAAATCCCTTCCGGTCCCAGCAGGTCCCCTATCTTCACGATCCCTTTACTTGCCCAATCTGCCATAGTTGAATCAGCAAATATCAATGGAGGTAGAGTTCTATTTTTATAAAGCCGCGTATAGCTCTTGAACCTCCCCAGGCCGAATTTCTTCAAAAAGGCAGACCAGATATTGTGGGCGCCCGGACTGTCTTGAACCTTGTCCTTTTGAAGTAGGAGTAGTCCGTGCAGCTAAGAAAATAATTCTCTGTATCAGTACCAAGAATGGTGGCTGGGGACGCGCCTATTGGCTAGTATAGACCTTGTCCAGTGCCTGTACTATATGGATTCAGTGTGGTATGTTTCACTTAAGTTCATTTAGCTCATAGGACGTATGCGGTGCCACTGACTGCGGCGATGAACTGTTGTTGTAAACGGATGCCAAGGCAAAAATTACTAGATGCTAATGTCTTATTGCATTCTTCAATGGCTTAGACCTAAACAATATGTATAACAAGTGGTACATGCACCAGGCCAATTACTGTTGTATTTTATCCTACTTGCTGCATCTATGAAACCTTGTATTGAAAAGTGCAATAATGATAATAAAAATATTCAAACAAAATCAGTACCAAGAATGGTTGCATAAACTTCAGTAGAAGTGGATGTAATTTTAGGATTTATCCCACCGCCTCCAACCAACCCCTGCATATATTGCAGTGCTGCTGCCCAATGATAGAGTCTAAAGTCAGGGGCTCCCCAACCTCCTCTAGCCCTAGGGAGAGTGATAAACCTATATGCCCTCCTGGTTTTCCCTTGCACCCAGATACATTTATTCAAAAGTACCTCCAGTTTGTTAAACTAATTAGCCTAAAAAAATAAAGGTATTGCCCTAAAGAAATATAAAAACTTAGGTAAAATTAGCATTTTAATTATATTTGTACGACCTACCAGAGATAAGTGGAGATTATTCATTCTCACTAGGTCCAAGCTTACTTTGGACATTAGGGGTGCCATATTCCGTTCAACTACCGTATCTAGGTCTGCCGAGATCTCAACCCCCAGATAAACTGCAGCGTTAACTACACGGTAGTCATTACACACAGCATAAGGGATTTTGCTATCTGGGTCTTGCTCCTATTGAGCCTATAACCTGAGATCTCTCCAAATCTCTGTGCTTCCAGTTCTACTTCACCGATGGCTAAGGCGGGATTGGGAGTAACAATTGCCACATCGTCCGCGTAGGCTAGTGTTTGAAATTGCATACCATTTATGCTTACCGCGGGGATATTTAGGTTACCTCCGGGGGTAGCTGCGCGCTGTATAAGCTACTTAAATAAATAAATAAATAAATATGACCCCGGAGCTGTAGATACCTTGCCTTTTTTTAGAATAACTATAACTTCAGCCCCCCCCCCATGAGCTTGGAATTGAATGCCCCTGCAGGGCCACCATCCCCTACACTGTTATTAATTAATTTTGCTATCACTCACATTATATTTCGTATTGCGGTAAAAAAAAAGAAAGAGTTGCACACTTTTCTCAACTATACGGCATTTAGTGTATCGACCTTGGAAAGATGAACAGCCTGTGCAAGTAAGGTTTTCCCTATAATTATGGCTCTGCGAAATGCCACATAATCCATTATCACCTGCATAATCTTCATATTTTAGCAAAAAAAAACGTATTCTAGTCCTTCTAGCTCAAATGGATGAAAAGTTACTGAAAGCCTGGCCTGCGCAATGGAACGGCCCTTCCCAAACGATGACTGCTTTAAAACTTCTGCATCTTACCCAGAGCTCTTCTCTGTGTTCACCGCCTAGCAGGTACCCCACAAACAGCGGATCTAGTGCTGTTCCCTGGGAAAGATCTCACGGCCGCCATCGCTGCTAGCGCGAGGCCACGCCCACCCGTTAGGCCACGCCCACCCCCCCGAGCCTATGAATAGCGCTGACTGATAGCGCGTGCATTGAAACTGTAGACCTCTGAGGCGGAAGCCGGAGGTGGTGTGACTTGTTTTTTAAAACTGTTTACTCTGTGTTTGATCCATTTTTTAAAACTTCTGCATCTTACCCAGAGCTCTTCTCTGTGTTCACCGTCTAGCAGGCACCCCACAAACAGCGGATCTAGCGCTGTTCCCTGGGAAAGATCTCACGGCCGCCATCGCTGCTAGCGCGAGGCCACGCCCACCCGTTAGGCCTCGCCCACCCCCCCGAGCCTATGAATAGCGCTGACTGATAGCGCGTGCATTGAAACTGTAGACCTCTGAGGCGGAAGCCGGAGGTGGTGTGACTCGTTTTTAAAAACTGTTTACTTTGTGTTTGATCCATTTTAAAAAAAAAAACTTCTGCATCTTACCCAGAGCTCTTCTCTGTGTTCACCGCCTAGCAGGCACCCCACAAACAGCGGATCTAGCGCTGTTCCCTGGGAAAGATCTCACGGCCGCCATCGCTGCTAGCGCGAGGCCACGCCCACCCGTTAGGCCACGCCCACCCCCCTCTCCCTAAATGTGCTTCCCACGCAAGCGCAGCGGACGAGCGCAGCGGGAGCGCCGTTTGTGCGCTGAAGGCGCGCCTAAGGCAAGCCCGTCTGCGCCCGTCCGAGCCTGGCCCGTGCCTAGGTCCAGCCCCCCTGCCTCCCCTGCTGTCTCTGGTCGCACGTGCTGGACCAGATCCCAGCTTCTCCTTCTAAAACCCACTACTTGTCCTTCCACCACACGCTGTAGCCCCGATCACCTGGAGGATGCCTCTTTTAACTGCCCTCAATGTAATTTTACGCTCCCACCTTGGAGCCTTCGCCCTGCTCCCTGCCTCAGCCTGCCAAAACGCCTGTCCCACCCCCTGAAGCTAAAAGCAGGTCTTATTAACTGCCGTTCACTGCCCCGCCACGCCAACGAGATATGGACGTCAATAATCTCTGACGCCTGGGATATCCTGTTCCTCACCGAGTCTTGGCTCACAGATACCTCCTCTCCCGATATCCATCTTGCTACCCCTCCGGGTTACCTCTTAAAGGGCATCAATCGTGAAGGGGGCAAACCAGGAGGTGGTCTTGCCATCATCCTAAAATCCCACCTCAATCTGTCTATTACCAAATTAACGAACATCGGGATGATTGAAGCTTTGCACTTCACTATCTCGGATACCGCGGCAGTAGTTTTGGCGGGCACATTAGTCTACAACCCTCCTACTGCCTCAACTCTCTCTTTAACGGCACTCACCCACCTGTTGGCGGATCTCTCCCTCAAACACCAACATTTTTTGTTGCTAGGAGATTTCAACCTCCACGTGGACAACTCTCTCTGCTCAAAAGCTAACAACCTGCTAGAAACAATGCAGAGCCTGAACTTACTCCAATTAGTTAAGGGCCCTACACACACAGCTGGGCACACCCTGGATCTTATCTTTGCACATTTTTCTAATATCACAGTCTTTCCTTCCCTCCAGCTCACCTGGTCTGATCATCATCTTGTCCCTTTTAACCTAGAGCTAAGTTCAAGACCTGCCCCTACTGTCCTCAGGAAAGAGCTAGGGAGAAAATGGCACAAAGTTACCTGTGCTACCTTAGACCCCCTATTCAACTTTCAGCCAGACCCTCTATCCAGTGACATTGATGGAAACGTTTCTAGACTCAACTCTGCATTGCTCCTTGCCATCGACTCCATCGCCCCCCTCAAACCTATCTCCTCTGCTAGGACCCGCCCCTCTGCCCCTTGGTTCTCTACAACCCTCCGTGAGGAAAAAAGCCGATGCAAACTACTTGAACGCAAGTGGCGGCTGAACTACGACCCTGATTCCAAAGCTATTTACAAAACTGCTCTGAAAAAATGTCTTAAACAAAAAAAGCCACCATGAGAGACTTCTTCTCATTACAAATCTCCAACGCTAAAAACTCCTCAAAAACCCTTTTTAACATTGTCAAAGAATTTGTAAACCCCCCCGCTAGGGCCACGCAGAATCCCTCCAGCCAGGCACTATGCGATGGTCTCTCGGACTACTTCCTTGAAAAAATTGAATTTCTTTTTACCTCATTCCCTGAGGTACCCCCCCTGATCCGCCATGTGATTGCCCCGGAATCCGCCTCCTTGCAGTCCTATAACGAGTTGTCTCTTGAGTCCGCACTCAGGCTATTCACCCAATGCAGATCTGGTTCCCCCTCCGACCCAATTCCTGCCAAGACCCTGGGTGACCTAGCCCTCTCACTGGCCAACCCTTTTCTTTCTATCTGGAATGCCTCCCTCCATCATGGCATCTTCCCAACTACGTGGAAAGAAGCCCTGCTAGTCCCCATTCTGAAAAAACCGGACGCCGATCCTACTAAATTTTCCAATTATCGCCCCATCTCCCTCCTCCCCAAACCCGCAAAAATTTTGGAAAAAGCCGTGCAGCTGCAACTAACAGAGTATCTGGAAGATAACTCCCTGCTGAACGACTCCCAATCCGGATTCAGAGCAGGTTTCAGCACTGAAACTGCTCTCCTGGAAGTGGCTGAGACTATCCGTGAGTGCGTGGATAGGGGCGAGGAGGCCATGCTGGTCCTCCTCGACCTATCCGCCGCTTTTGATACGGTCTCTCACAAAATCCTACTAAACCGTTTAAAGCAGGTCGGAATCGGTGGCTCCGCTCTCGCCTGGATCAAATCCTTCCTCACTGGCAGAACTCAGAAGGTGGTGCTTAGGCCTTTCAAGTCAGAGGGTAAACCCCTGCTATCTGGTGTTCCGCAGGGCTCTGCCCTGAGCCCTCTGTTTTTTAACGTTTATCTCGCACCCCTGGCCCCAGTGGTGGAGTCCTGTGGAGTCAGAGTGGTCTCTTACGCTGATGACACTCAGCTGATATTTTCCTTTATAGACCACTCAGACTCCACCTTTGCCAACTTCCGCCAATGTCTGAACAACATCTGTGACTGGATGACCAACAATCACCTTAGACTGAATGCTGACAAGACAGAAGTCCTGTTTTTTAACCAAAAAACATCTATCTCTCCCAGCCTGTGGTGGCCCACAGCACTTGACCCTGCGCCCACCCCTGTCCAATCAGCACGTAACCTGGGCTTCCAGTTCGATAACTCACTCTCTTGCAAAGCACAAGTCAACAAGGTCACCTCTGCCTGCTTCGCGAAGCTGCGCATGATTAAGAAGATCCTTCCTTATCTTCCCTTGGACGCCCGCCGAACAATCACTCAGGCCCTCATCACTTCTCACCTAGATTACGCCAGCAGCTTATATGCCGGTGCTCCTCAATATCTGATCGATCGGCTTCAGATCGTCCAGAATGCGGCAGCCAGACTGATCGGAAATATTCCTTACCGTCAGTCGGTTGCCGCCTATCGTAAAGAACTCCATTGGCTTCCCATTGCAAGCCGCATTCAATTTAAGATCCTCACCCTCGCCTTTCGAGCCATCAACGACCTTGGACCTGGCTACTTGAAAAAGCGAGTGTCAATTTCTCAATCTGTCAGATCACTGAGCTCTAACAATTTACGCCTTTTGATTACACCTCGCTTTCGACGTTCCAGAATGGGCGGCAGAGGGTTCAGCGTAATCACTGCCAAACTATGGAACTGCCTCCCTCTCGACCTCAGGTTCAGCCCGTCTGAATCCATCTTCCGTGCTAAATTAAAAACCTGGCTGTTTTCCAGATTATGATCCCTGTCTTGTCAGAAGCCGGTCCCACCCCTCCCTCCCGGAGGTTCTGTTTTTAGCGCCGGGACACCCCTCCGGGGGTAGCTGCGCGCTGTATAAGCTACTTAAATAAATAAATAAATAAATATGACCCAGGAGCTGTAGATACCTTGCCTTTTTTTAGAATAACTATAACTTCAGCCCCCCCCCATGAGCTTGGAATTGAATGCCCCTGCAGGGCCACCATCCCCTACACTGTTATTAATTAATTTTGCTATCACTCACATTATATTTCGTATTGCGGTAAAAAAAAAAAAAGAGTTGCACACTTTTCTCAACTATACGGCATTTAGTGTATCGACCTTGGAAAGATGAACAGCCTGTGCAAGTAAGGTTTTCCCTATAATTATGGCTCTGCGAAATGCCACATAATCCATTATCACCTGCATAATCTTCATATTTTAGCAAAAAAAAACGTATTCTAGTCCTTCTAGCTCAAATGGATGAAAAGTTACTGAAAGCCTGGCCTGCGCAGTGGAACGGCCCTTCCCAAACGATGACTGGTCATCTTTTAGTTGTTTATTGCTGCTGTATTTGGGTGCTAAACTGGCTCAGGTGAAGTAAAATCGTTTACTTGCCAGTATTACCACGTGTAAAGATGAAAAGTAATCATGTCACAAAATGTGCCGCTTTACGCCGCATAATTTTTCTTTCCTTGCTGCATTGTTTAATCATCCATGCTGCATAATTTGGTCATCCCCCTACAGCAAAATTCCAGTGGCCCGGTCTAGCGTTTAGTTTGCACACAGACCTCACACTATGACCTTTAAAAAGTGCCTCTGCATGGTGGGTGATATAAACAAAGAGTATATTCTACTTGATTTGCTTCGAAATTGGCCCGAACAAGCAAACCGCTCCATACCACCACGTCTTAACTTATAAAACAAACACACGTCACCCCCGCGTGCATGCATCTTTTATGTGCGCAGGGAAAATTCACAGACCCGACTAAAATAGTGGGAACTGTGACTCTGGTAGGAGGCTGGTGATTACCGTGTTTAAATTAAGACAACTTCTGAATGGGAGGTCTGCAGGAGTGAAGGATCAGCAGAAAGCAATTTTTATTGCAGGAAGGTACAGCCTACAGGAGACAGCGATCCTGTCGCAAGCTATGATTATACCTCCACAAGTCGCCTACAAATCCAGGCAAGGCATGTTGGTCTCGCTTCCGACTTATTCCCCGTCAATTTCTGAGGAGAAGAAAGGTCTGGACATAGTTGCTGACGGGGCTGGGAGCTCTAAGGGAGCACACCAGGGCTCAGGGGTGGAGCTTGGTCTGTGAGAATCAGAGGGTGTGAATCTTACAAAAACCAACACGGGCGCAGCAGACCCGATTCAAACACAAATGTGCAGGAGGGTGCAAACAGCGCTCACAAAACTCGGTTACTGCAAACATTCTGCCTAGAACATGGAGCCTGTTATGCAACTCAGACACTTTAACTATTTGAATTAAGAAAGAATAATAAGTAACTCACGTTTCAAATAGTCTCCGCAGCTCGGGATGCTGGTGTACGGAGAAAGGAATGAGACACGTGTGTTGTGATCCAGAAGACAGCGCAGGGTCTCGCTGGAACACACAGACTAAGCAGCACTCGTCCTCAAGTGCACACACGCAACTATAGTGTAACTCCGCAAGCATGGCCTGCTTACAAATGCAACCCATGACCAGCGGCGAGTCAAATAAGCTTTTTCCGTATCAAAAAATAAAAATAAACAATGTGCATGAATATCTTTCTGTTTAACTGCGGGTTGACTTGCTGAGTTCTCCTTCTAGAATCAAAGTAAAACAAGCGGCGCAGCTAACTTTGCCCTCCGCCTTCGGAAGCCGATTGTGAAAATATAAATAAATAAAGTAAGCGCGGTGTCCCTAGCGGGCGCTGTGCTCATTAAAGTAATAAGAGGCGCGCGCGCCTCACACGGCAGCAGGGGGAGGGGAGAGAAGAGGGGGCCTGCGCGATTCCCTTGGGGGAACCAGCAGCAAGGCGCGATAATTGATAACATATGGCGCCAGCTGCTCGCTCCCGCAAGGGAATCGCCAAACGTGCACGCGTTGCCATTGAAGGCAATGGAACGCGTGCACGTTTTTGGGCGAAATAGGGAACCGATGGCTAAAAGTCTCTTTCCTATTCAGCGCATGCGTGCTACGTAGGCGAGACCTAAAAACCATGTTGGATGGGATGAGGATTCAACCCACCACATAATTCCTTTAAAAAATACTCCAACTGCAGAGAGGCAGTATCCAATAAAGCTAGAAGCTAAAAAAAAAGGTCAGGGAGATCTTAGATCAACTTGAATACAAAGGGGTGATCGAAAATTACACCTCATCAATGAACAATCCTTTGTTTCAAGTCATGAAACCTGACAATACATATCGTTTAGTTTTAGATTATAGACATTTAAATACTTGCACTAAGACATTTGCAGTCCAAAATACACACAGTGCTGCATTAATGAATAACATTGTGCGGAAAATATACAAAACAACACACGATATCTCAATTGAATTTTTTTTGCCAAAATATAGCACCTGAAAGCAGGTATCTAACAGCATTCTCACTGCTGGTGTTCCAGTTGAATTTTGTCGACTGCCCCAGGGGTATAAGAACAGCCCTGAGTTGTTTTCGGCCAGAGTAACTGAGTTACTTCAAAAATTTGATGAAGAGGCATTGTCCTATGTGGATGATATTGATCTGATGGACGATGACCTAGAGGAACACTTGAACAGAGTGAATACCATAATTTTGGGATTTGCATCTGAGGGCTACAAATGTAACTCTAAGAAATCAAAAATAGCCCAACTCATTGTCTTGTTTTTAGGATATGAGCTTTCAAGTGAAGGGAAAAGCCTGGCAGCCAATTTTTTGGAAAAATGTGCGCTGCTTCAACCTCCAAAATCATAAAAAAATTTACAATCAATCCTGGGATTCCTACATTTTGGTAGAACATACATTTTGGATTACGCAGAAAGAATAAAACCTTTCTACAACTTAATAAAACCTGATTTTTCAGTAAGACAATGGACACCGAAACACTTTGTTCCTTACAAGCTAACATGATAGCTTCCAAACACTTACAGACACTCGTAAACGTACTCAACCTGGTGATCAGTATAATTGCGGATCAATCTGGGTACACCTATCTGACATATAATAAAGGTTACAATTACCAATTGCATACAAATCACATTTGTACGCAAATGCCCAGATGTGCTTGGCATATATAGAAACGATTCTGATGGCGATACAGTCTGCTGTAGTAAGAGAAAGAGCACTGGCACAGGGGAAACTAATTATAGTAGTTACTCCGGTTCCAGCCTTAGAGGCTGCGACAAAGGCAAGCGTTCCTAACGGTAAAGCCTTACATCAGAGATGGATACAATGGGCTAATTCTCTCACTGCAACAAATGTAGAATACTGTTACGACCCAAATTTAAAGACAAGCATTCCTTCAATATGAACAAGAATATCCTCTACCAAATGAAATAATGCCTCTAGATCAATTTCAATATATAATTTACACTGACGGATCTTCTCAACCGTCCATAGGAAGTAGGCAACAATATAGCGTGACATGTGCAATCGTTAAAGGTCGCATGCGGGATGAAAAGTTCCATCCTAGTTGCACGAAAACGCAATCTCTAAGAGACTGCACGGCACAGCTGGCGGAGTTAAAAGTTTAGGTACTGGCACTGGTAAGGATCGAGAATTCCCCACACGAATTGTGTGCTATTCATTTTACTGTGTGTAGTCATATAATGAATACTTGCAATGCTGGGTTCAAAACTGGTTCAAAGATGCAAAAGGTGGCACAATTAAGCATAAAATGCTATGGGAACAGGTAGTGGAGTTGAAATCCGGACTACCGAGGGCTCATATGATAAATTCATTGAGTCATCAGCATGATAGCGTTCACGATGAAGGGAATTCATTGGCTGATGAAACCACAAAGGGGACTGTACTCACGGTTTCCGTAGCTGCAATTACTCGTTCTAAAACGAAAATAGTTGGTGAGATTATGGTAGCTGTCATTGCTTCATGCAAAAACAGCAAAGCAGTACCAAAAAGATTTCCACTCAAGTACTCCTACAAGTTAGATGCCAATAACATTCCATTTGCTCTGATTCCTGGAGTCGGGGATAGAGCAATTCCAAACATGGATCGTAGGTTAGGTTGTGATCTAGCAGCACACAAAGGGATAGGTTCTGCACATGCAGGAGATACGGTGACTGTTTCTTTATTGAAACAACGCTATTGGTGGCCTGGTTTAACAAAGCAGATTAAGGACTATGGGCCAGATGTAGGAGCCTAAATACCGGTCGGTAACGGCCGATTTCGGCCGTTACCGACCGGTATTTAAGAATTGGCATGTAGGGGCCCTATTTTACCGATTCGGTAAATTTACCGAATCGGTAAAATACCGAATCAGTATTTTTACCAATTCGGTAACTTCCTGATGTAGGTGGGACTCTTCAGAGTCCCAAAGGCCTTACAGATTCAGTATTTTACCACCCAATCCAATTGGGTGGTAAAATACCGAATCCAGGTGTGCATGCACATGTGTGCATGCACACCTATGCCATGTGACAGACAGACATGCCCTTAGGGCATGTCTGTGTGCCACATGGCACACATGCCTGTATTTGGGGTGCTAGAGGGTGTCAAAGTGACACCCCCTGCACCCTTGCAGGAATCGGTATTTACCGAATCGGTAATTACCGAATCGGTATTTCCCATTGATTCCTATGGGCTTCACACCCCATAGGAATCAAAAGGAAATACCGATTCGGTATTTACCGAATCGATAAATACCGAATTTTAAAGAATCGGTAATTCAATTACCGATTCTTCCTAAATCTCCCTCCTTCATATTTACCGATTCATAAATACCGAATCGGTAAAATTCGGTATTTATGAATCGGTAAATATGATTTTCCTACATCTGGCCCTATGCCTTAAATGCGACATCTGCCAGCAGATGAAAGGCTCCACCATGAAATGTCCAGCGCTGACACCGTTGTTAATATCTGACAAATCACTAGCGTGTGTTTACTTGGACCACTGCGGCCCCTTAAAGAGAGATGGGGCTTATAAATATAGCATGGTTGCAGTGGATTCCTGCTCAAGATTCCTATGGGTGTGGCCCCACCGCTCGGCTGGCGGTTATAAAAGACTTCATAGGGACATACGCAATTAGTACATTACATTCTGACTAGGGCCCTGTGTTTAGCTCTCAGACTTACAAGGAGGCCAGGCGAGGATTGGGTGTAGCATTGCGGTACTCCTCTTCGTACCATCCAGAGGGAAATTTGGTCGAAGAGAGGAAAAAACAAGACTTAAGGCTGTCTTTAAAAGCTAGAGTATTAGGAATGGGTGAGAGCTGGGTAAAACATCTTTATTGAGTGCAGTGGGCTCTGAACAATATGCCAAGAAGATCTCTAGGGGTGGTCACTCCATATGAGGTCCTATTTGGGACAAGAATGTGGGTACCTGATCTTGATTGTGAAGGTGTAGTGGTGGATGAAAAACCTTTTGACATCCATGATCGTTTGGCTGTTTTACAGGATATAACTGAATCCAGGACACAACAAAGTAATGTACACCTGAAGCAGACCGCCACTGGGGAAGTCAAGTCAGTCATGGCAAGACCTGTCTGGATCTCAAAAGTCGGGGATCTGGTCAGAGAGAAAATAGTGGACATGAAAGAATTTTGGCCATCCTACAGAAAGCCTGTACAGGTCCTAACAGTGCAAGGAACAAGAAGTGTAATTCTACCGCCTCTTGCCAGAAAAAAGGAGAAAAGATTTGTCTCAATCGACCTAATCAAACCACACTGTGGCCGATACTGAGCAGTAGGCCACGTGGACTCCAAAGTAGCAGATGCCCTCCTCTTGCTACAATTCGAGAAGTTCAAACAGAAAGGCTCACCTCGTTCGAGGATTCCCTGGTACGGAATGAAGGACTATGCAATATTGCTAGGGAACTAGTTCCCCTTGAAACTGAAATTCGACTTCAGAGTCAAAATGAAACACAAATTGCTATTCGACCAAATACAGACATCTACATCAACATGCCTCAACAAGAGCAAACTACGATTTAGTACTTAATCCAAAATTGGACAAATCTCCTAACTCAAGGGCATTAACTTATAAGAAATCTAGGCGGGTGCTGGGGGTCGTCATGTCAACGCTTGGATTGGCGGATCCATGGAGGGAGAGAGCAGGCGACGCACTCGGCGTATCATACCACAATTATAAATACAATCATAAGTCGAGAATCGACTACGCTCTTTTTAGCTATTCATTAAGGGAATCCCTGACAGATTTGGTGTATTTGCCCTCGCACCTATCAGACCATTCTGCCATATCTTTTTCTCTACAACTAGCTCAGCAATCCTCTCATACTTTTTGGTCATTTGATCGTACGATTCTTTTAGAGGAAGAGGAAGTTGACCTCCTCATTCAAGAAACAAAATTCTTTATGGACATCAACATAAATTCTACTCAGTTAGGTATAGTATGGGAGGTCTATAAAGCGAATTTGCGAGGCCATATAACCAACAGGGCCTCCTATCGAGGGAAATTATACAGGGCAAAGATCGCCGACATTGAAAAGGAAATCACCCTTCTGGACCAACGTATTGGCCCTGGAATCGGGACTAATGAAGAGAAGCAACAACGGAAGGAACTAAAGGAAAAGCTAGATAATATTCTTCAAGAGAGGGTCGCACTGAGATGGGCAGTTAGTAAGCTCTCAAACTTTGAATATGGTGAATCCGCAGGTAAGGTTCTCGCATGGAAAATCAAATCTGATCAGGCCAAAAAACACATAAAGCATATCAGTGTAGAGGGGGAGACTCACGTAAGATCTTCTATCGGAGATATCGGAGAAGCATTCCTGGAATTTTTTCAGCTAATTTATAAGGAGGAGATCTTGAATGACTCGAGGTCTAAGCTTCGATGGTTAGAGAAGATTACTCTTTCAACTCTCACCTCGGAACAAAGAGACCGGCTTGACAGACCTATTTCAGAGGAAGAAGTGAGTGAAGCTATTAAAAAGGTGAAACGGGGCAAGGCAGCGGGCCCTGACGGTCTTCCCGGCGAATTACTTCGCGTCTTGGCACCCGAAATCATCTCAGTGCTTACAAAACTCTTTAATGACATCTTACTTAATGGTGCTACCCCACCTAAATCCTGGGGGGAAGCAAATATTGTTTTGATCCCAAAACCCGGTAAAGATCCGGCCAAATGTGGTTCTTATAGGCCAATTTCTCTCTTAAATAGCGATTATAAGCTTTTTGCAGCTGTGTTGGCAAACCGGCTGGGACGAGAGGTAGGCTCAATAATACACACTGATCAGAAGGGCTTCATACGGGGTAGACAGCTTTCAGACCTCACATATGATCTAATTGGGGCAGTGGATATCGCCTCAATGTTTTCCCTCCCTTTGGCCATTATGACCCTCGACGCTACCAAAGCGTTTGATCGAGTAAATTGGGTATATTTAGCGGAGGTCATGAAGAAATTTGGAATTGGGCCAAATTTTCGGAGATCAATTGGTCTGCTATACGCTAATCCTAGCGCAAGCATTTTGGTTAACGGTTCATGTACCCGGCCCTTTAAGATTAGTAGGGGAACAAGACAAGGGTGTCCACTGTCCCCTCTACTTTTCAACATGTACATCGAACCACTTGCACAATCCTTTAGGGAAGATCCAAGAATTTCATCATTCGAATTCGGCGGTTGGGAAAGAAAGGTAGGGCTTTACGCCAATGATATAGTAATCTACACCAGTGACCCAGCAAATGCCTTCCCCATTGTGGTTGAAAGGGCCAAAGAATTTGGAAATATATCGGGCTACGACATCAACGCTGAGAAGACCGAGCTAATGACGTGGAATATCGCCAATCCGGGCGTTGGGGTGGCACCCTCAATCCACTACCTAGGAGTTAAAATCACGCAAAATATCGACACACTAGCAAAAGTTAACTTAGACTTGGTCTTCCGGGAATGTAGGGCCCTATTGAAATCCTGGGCGGGTCTTCGATTATCAATCTTTGGGAAAGTCAGCATAGTTAAAATGTCTATCCTTCCGAAATTGACTTTTATTTTCAACTCTATTCCTTTGGCTTTTGACTCCAAGCAACTTCTTAAATGCCAACAAGAAATTAATTCTTTCATATGGGGTAATAAAGCCACTAGGTTGGCCTGGAAAAAATTAAGGAGAAGGAGGGAAAAAGGTGGGATGGCCCTCCCAGACCTGCAGTATTATTCTTGGGCATTCCAACTCTCCCACTCTAGAATGCTCCTGAAGTCACCTGATCTCTCCTCAAATGGGAGATTGTTTAAGGCAATGCTGGTAGGGGCAAACCTTCCACTAGATGGGTTTTTATTTAAGTTTGGAGATCGAAAGTTCTTCAAAAAGGTGAGGCTCAAGACTCTGTCAACACTATTAAAGTCATGGGTGCAAATTAAACGTAGAGTGGGGCTGGCATACTTTTCTAATTATGCTCAGATATGGGACTCTCCTGGGCTCCCTTTGTGCCTGCAAGACTCTCTGGCTACCCCTCTAATTATAGCTGGGTTCTCAAGATGGGGTGAATTGACATCTGGAGGCGTCTTGATAGAGTGGGAGGAGCTTAGGGAGAAAGTAGGGCCGACCCTGTCAAAATTTAAATACATACAAATTAGTAGTTGGGCTAGAGAATCAATTAGGAAAAATCCTAATATTGGGAGACTGAGCCCCCTAGAACAACATCTAGTAGAAAAACAGGCAGGAGGTAAGGAGGTGGCTCTTTGGTATTGGTCTATATTGGAAGAGATAGATGGGGATTTCAAGCTCCCAATGGAATTGTGGGGAAGAGAAATTGTGTTATTAGACGAGGATTTGTGGACAGAATCTTTTTCCCTTCTGTACAAACTAGTTAAACCCGCCTGGCTTAGAAGAAATCATTTGTTTACATTACACCGGGCGTATCTCTCCCCTCTACGTCTATCTAAATATCAGGACGGGAAATGTTGTAATAAATACCAACTACCAGCAGCCTCAGATACACATATGTTTTGGGAATGTCCTCACATATCTGTTTTTTGGAAGGAGATCAAAATTACATTAGATTCAATTCTCAAATTCAATATTTCCTTAACTCTATCACTTGTCATTTTTGGGTTTGATCAAAACATCACTGGGGCAGCGCGGTCCTTCCTATTCTATGCCATTTTGCTGGCTAGACGTCAGATATGTATGCACTGGGCAGATACCGTTCCTCCAACTCACTCCGCTTGGCTAACCTCACTCTATGAAACATCTAAGGTAGACTTGAAAAGAACCTGTAACGCCCAGAGCCTCACATTTTGGAAACTTTTGATGGACTGGAAGTAAAGTTCTCTTACTTTTTGTCTCCTCTGGGTTTTTTTTTTTCCCCCCAGAGATCCGATGATTATGCCTATGTACTCCATGGCTTAGTATAGTGGTCTGCTCCGACTTCGTTATTTACACACTGGCCTTAAAGGCATGAACTTGCCTAGAGGAGCGTTAATAAGGTGCAGTGAATCTCCTACCAACTCGTAATATCTTCTGCCTGGTTTGTGTAGCGGCTCAATTTCCAGGGCCTTGCTCACAATGGCAGTGAGGTGGTTGGGTTGCCTCTTTTGCATCTAAAGAACGTGTGTTGGGCAGATGAAGATCAAAAAAAAAAAAAGAGCAAACTACGATTTCTACAAATCCTGATGCAATACCAACAATTGATCGAACTGCTTCTGGCTATGTCATAAACTTTGATACGTTTACTTTGGATCCAAGTGAACCTGAAACTATGCCAGCTCAAAAAACACAAAAGCAGCAAGTTAAAGACTTTCTAAACTTTCTTAAAGATACTTACCTGGTATGACCATGGGTGAACTATAGGTAATACTTTTCTTTCTTTTCTGGGTAGGCTTAGTAATAGTATTTAGTATGCCTGTAAATGGGACATACCTTCGACAAAGCTCTGAAGCCCAAAAGGTGAATTTAATTTTGAAACCACTTCAATCATCTTATCGAGAACAAAGAGACTTGTCATCAGTGAATATTACAGCAGTTCCTATACCGGATTGTAAAGTTTGGGACAAGGTTGATTTCGATATATTTGGCCCAACAGAAATTTTAAAAATTCCTCATTTATTCAAAATAATATTGAGTGATATCATTACCTCGAGTACATTTTACGATGATTGGGACTTTGAAACTGCCCAGCCAGGTCCTCTCTGGACTGGAAAAAAGCATCCTAGGACCGGTTTTGGTTTTCCCTCAACAGATCATGTTTTGAACGAGACAGTACAGCAGACGTCTTGCCTTGGACTAGCCAAGAACAAAGCCTTGAATACACCTCAGCTGCCACCACCATCACTGACCGAGGGCAATGAAACATCACAAAAAGAGATGACATTAGATGACATCATACAATACAATAGATTAGACCCCGATTGGAAGAAATGGTGGATTTGGCCCACAGACACCAATAGTTGTCAGGCACTATTCATGGGTAGAACAGAAGGTTTCGCTATCCATAGGCCAGATCCACGCTATGTACAGAGAGAAGATCCAGGGGTAGTGACATCCTACAGTGTTGGGAAGTTGTGCCTTGATTGGCTAAGTACCTCAACACTCACATAGGTGAAACCACACTCATCCTTACTTTCACAGGATGTGGATCTTAGAGATTTTTTTATAAGGTCCCAGGAAGCCACGTCAAAGACATTTCATATATGCCGGCATTTATGCTGCCTACAATGAAATATGGAAAATAACGCAACAAGTGTCTGCGGAGAGATTACGGGAGATAGACCGTATAAATCTAGAAACATCTCTAGCAGTGGTAGACAATGGGTTAACAACATTGACCTCGAGGACATATTCCTTAGGCAACATTGTATCTTCTGCGATAGACATAATAGAACAAGATTTGGCAATATTACAACACAGGCAATCTCAACTACGTTCTATTATGTTGTTAAGCTGGATGCATGAATCTTTGCGTGCAGGCTGGAGTTTTATCAACAGCACGTCTCTGTTTTCTGAATACAATCTAACAGATAAACAGATGGAAATGGCAGAAAGGGGAGCAAAATATACAATAATACTACCGGTCACTACTTTTCAGTTTCAGTATTGCCTGGAAAGTTGGGGATTTACATACAGATTTCAATGCTGGAGTGGGGATCGAGAAGTGTTTCTTAGGGATGTATGACATTACAACGCATGCTTTTACATCGCATGCTTTTAGTGGATCGCTCATATGTCAGGATATAATGCTGCACAGGGCTTGTAATGGCTCTGTAGCGAACTTCTCCTGTCATCTGTGGGGTGCCCCAGCTGCAGAGATTACTCCAGCATTCGGGCTACTTTCAAATGGGAGGTACTTGATGCTGAACAGTCAAGGCTGCTGCGGAATGCTCCCGGGCATCGCATATCTGGTAACCGTGAGCTCCAGGGTTATTTGTTGTATGCAAGTATTGTTTTCACCAACACATACAGTGAGGGAGGCACTGTTATGGCCTTCACTGAATGTTTCTTTAATACGCTTTGATACTCCAAGCAGAATGAAAGCCATGCTTTTACAGAAGTCTGTGCCCTTAACGTCCACTCGAGAGACTTTTGATCTCCAGGTCATCGGCAGAGATACAGGAGCTTATCCATCCAAACGGCCCTTTCCATTTCGTAGAAATGGTAAATCGTATCTTTAACATGTCTGGTATGACTGCATTGTCCACCTATTTAAGACCATAGGTTCTGGACTTTTAGGCACCTTTCAGATGGTACTTGGAGTTATACAAACTTCATACACTCCGTATTCGGAAGCAATTTTAGAGGACTTATGCTGATCCTGTTTCTAATAGCAGGTATCCCGATTGTCTTCTATCTGCTGTGCAATGGACGTCCCATTCACCAAGGAGATGGAAAAAGAACTCCTGGAGCGGAAATACCGTGACCGAATGGTACAACATCTAGGCACGCCTCGCCTGAGAGAGCTAAGTGCATCTTGGTTCATGTCATTTCAACCAGTCTGGATAGACTGCATCTTACCTGTCCTCTGATGCCTGTTTTGTGGAGAAGAATGCATGTTAGAGCTTTGTTTGACACTCCTATCATGTGAGCAACCAGACGTGAATGCTCTACTGGAACTGATAACGGCCCATGTTCTGCAGTGTCCTCAGCATATTCCAATGTTGATGGCGGCATTCCTTGAGCCACCACAGGTAGTAACTGCACCTGTTGTTATGAACACCGGCTCCCCCACTGACACCCAGGCTTTGGATGGTGCACAGGCTGCCCCGGCACCGGCTGCGGACAGGGTGGAAGATCATCTGTGCTCAATTGACGTACTCTGCAAGGTGCTACAAAAATGTTGCGTTCACAAGCCAGGACACATAAACAATTGACTGATTTTTGACTTGTGTGCTAGAAGAAATTTGCTCATTTTTTAAACAAGCTCATAATTTGGAACTCAAAAACAAAATTGACATTCCTTTCATTTTTTGGCATACATGGCTTTCAATTGCTTATAGTGGTTCGGACTATAGCTACAGACACTTTTAGAGCTATGGCTTGCAAAAATATTTTTTCAACATTTTTAAAATCTTTTAGAAATCTTTAGACGTTTTAACATCTTTTTAGCAAACAAAATGTTTTTAACACTTTGTGCGTACCAATATCTAGTTCATATGGTAGTACAATAATAGGTTACATATGTCGTCCAGTCGGAAGATAATTGGGGATTATATCCCATATATGTACCCTATATAGGCACAGCAGCAGACCCAGGTCAAGCACGATCACTACATTTAGTTTCACAATTGTAGGCTTTGAGTGCAACAACTTCCAGCACTTGCTGCTAAGAGATGCCTTTACACAATAAGAGTTAAGAACAAAAAGGAAGGTGCCCTAGATGGTCAAATCAAGAGAATATAACTTCATTGAACGTTTTTCCTTTTATTGAATTTCTTTGAGAACAACAGCGGCACACAGCCAACGGGTTTCGTTCCCCCAGTGCCACGGGAACTTCATCAGGGCTGCAAGTGATAATAAAAAACTAACATAAATATACACACATATATAAATATAAACATGACAAAACATACAGACATATGTTGTCCACGTTTTTATATATATCTTTTTTTGCCTTATTTACCTCTTAGGACTTACAACGTTGATCTGTTACGACCCTGACTGGGTTCTTACTCTTTGACATACGGTGTACTCGGGTTCGACCTTGGGAGCCCCACAGATATCATATTAGGTGAGATGGTTTACTATAGATAAGTGTAGACACATAGCTATTTTTTTTTCTTGTTGTTGGTTCGTCGTGGCTTTTCACTGCCCACTTATTTGAATATTATTTGTTTTTGCCTCCTCATAAACTTATCTGTTTATCTGTTTTTTCCCTTCGGTTTGATTTATAGTATGTTGTCTAAATTCTCATCATTTCATTCTTGGCTGTATACTCAAACTTGCCTTATAATCTTCTTGCTTTTCTGTCTCCTTTCGCTGATGTGGTATTTTGCTCTGCTCCTTCTGATTCCTACTTTTCTTTACGGTCTGCCCACGTGTTCCCACCAGAATATTTTAAATGTGTTTTGTCAAATGTGTTTTGTGAATGTATTGTTTTTAACAAACTCAGATTTGTACACTATGTGGTAATTTGTCTTCTTAAAATGTGATACTGTCTATTATCAATTTTATGAACATTATTTGCGCTGGGTCATGTTGCGCAACAATGTCAGGTGAACTTATTTATAATGGTTTTTTTTGTGACTTTATATATGGGTCTTTTCAATTATATATGTATATTTATTTTTTGTGTGTGTCATTATCAATTGAATTATGTGTTCCCTTGGGGCATCCTGTTCAATAGTACATTTGTATTTATGTATTTGTACTTGGTCTTTTTGCATATTTTTGTATGTTTTGTCATGTTTATATTTATATATGTGTGTATATTTAGGTTAGTTTTTTATAATCATTATACATGAGGTTTCTTGGAAGCACAGCAGGACGAACATCTCCTGTATAATATCTCTGTATAACGTTCAGGCCCAACGTCATCCTTTAGGCTGACACAGTAACATAGCAAGGTAGGACCCCTGGGGAGACCTGTAGGTATATATACATCACATCTTGATTTAGAAAGACAGAGGAGACCATGACTTCCCGGCTGACACACTGACCAGAGATGCTGAGGTTCCTGCATGCAGACACTCCAGCTTGCAGTGGTATAACATCCCTCGTGGGGTATCCAGCTCGAGACCAGGACGGGGTCCCATATTCTCTCACTCTCAGTTAATGGCGTTGACTAGATCCTAGAGAGATTCTTGGCATAACACCTACACAGATGCTAGGTACACTTAGGTACATCTAGTTAGGGAGGCATCGTAGGAGTAGGCACTTTTATCATGTGTTATATATACCTGTATGTATTTGTGATTATTGCAAAATGATAGAACTGTACCATCCCTTTACTTTTGTAGTACTGCTAATCATATATCTCTGCTACTGTCTTATGGTTGTTACAGCTCATCTATTCTACACTAGAATGACAACTGTTCAATAAATCCTTATTGAAATGCCCAGACTGTTTATTCTGTGTATCTCTGAGACAAACTAAGTGAGCACAAGTGACTGAGTGAAGGTAGTATATTGTTTTCATGGTCCTGGGGGATCAGGGTTGTCATGTTCTGAGGTTGCCAGAAACTATTCTCTCCCTGATAAGAGGAGACTCTAGTGGCACTGTGAGCTAGCTAATACAGACAGGCTAACATATGCGGTGGTGATGCTCGGAACCAGTCTGCCACGGATGTATGACGTTACAACGCATACATTTACAACGCCTACCTTTACATCGCAAGTTTTACAACGCATACCATTACAACGCATAGTGCTTTGGGGCGCTGGATAGTGAATAGTTTAATTTACTATTCCAACTCCAGTCCCCGTGGATAGTAGGGAAGGTGTCGGATAGTAAATTAAATCTATTCCCTGGAGTGGAGGGTGAGAGCGGTCTAGGGTGGGATCTGCTATACAATTAAATTCTCCCCCCAGGATAATGGAGCCAATCTTGTAAGGCGCTATGGTGCCAGATATCTTTTCTATGAAAGCAGCATGATCTGAATTCGGCCCGTATATGTTGACTATTGTTACGTCGTGTCCATCCAGTCTGCCCTTGACTATTAGATACCAGCCTTCTGGGTCTACCCTTTGTCCCGTGTGTTGGAAGAGGACTACCGCCCTTATTCAGACCAATACCCCCCAGCAAATGCTGAGTATGAGGTGTAGTAAGCCTGTCCTTGCCATCTAGGGTGTAGCGCGGCTTACTCTGAGGCCAAGATATGGGTTTCCTGCAGCAAGGCAATATGAACCCAGTCTATTCTGCACCACCCTCAGAAGTCCATTGATAGAATTCTGCAAATATTCCAAATCTTCTGAGACTTCTCAGGGTATCGTATTAACTGGGATACATCTGTATTTGTTCTGTTGGCAGGGTGGCCCCCCAGACTAACGTCAAGGTGCAAGGTCCTATTAGTGCTGGGCGGGTGTATATTTATAAGAAGGAGCCCCCAATCGTTTTATGATCATAACTTGTTACCCTAGTTAAAACGATTTAAGAAAGTTGCCCCGCATTGGAGGTTGCTGCCCTTGACACTGATGGGCCGGGCAGCCTTATTAAAAATGATGACCCTTCCATGTGTAATATACATTTTGTAAAAGGCCCCATCCCAAATTCTGACATCATTCTTCAGATCAGTAGAGGCAGAGTTGCAATCCCTGTTGTGGAGTGGAGGGTACACTCACATAGCTTTGCGCAAATTACAAAGGGGCTTGTATGAGGATGGACTGGCAGTCCCAGATGTAAAGTTGTATTACTTGGCCTCCCAACTGGTCACAGTGAATGACGGCCTTTGGGGATCATGCTGAACCAGCTTGTAGAGTTGACAGGTCTTGTAAGGGGGCCAAGGGCTACTCCTCTTTACTTTATGACAGGAAGAAGACTCGGGGACTACCAGCACATACGCAAATGGTGGTAAAAATCTGGCGGGAGGCGACAAAATATTTGGTCTGGAAAGGCATGCTGATGGCAATGACTCGTGGGCCAGCGACCAACTTGAGGACGTGAGCAGGATGAAGGGTTTCAACAAATGGGAACTTCTAGGTCTAGAAAAACTCGGAGACATCTGGACGAACCAGGCATATATGATGTTTGTGGTCCTCCAACAAGAATATGAAATGGGTCCTGGGGAGTGGTTGCAATATCTGCAGTTGGGCCACGCACTGCGAGGACACATCTGTGAGGGTGAGAACCTGGCAGAGGCATCCTCCTTGAAGACAGACTCTTGACAGATGCCCTGGAGGGAAAGGAAATATCCTTGATATACAAAAAACTGGTGAACAATGCCTCAGACCCTCTGGGACCATTACGATCAGCATGGAAAGGTGACATGGGCACACTCAAGGACGCAGACTGGGTGGAGGCCCGCAGGGCCCTAGAGAAGTTGCTATAAGCTCCTTTTCCCATCTAATCCACTTGAAGATCTTTCGTAGATCATATTGTTCCGGGGGATTGTTGTGTCGCATTGGCAGAACAGAGCCATCCCTGTGCCAAAGGGGGTGTGGACAGGAAGGTACATTGTATCATCTCCTTTTGGAGTTCCCAAATATTGTGGTGAAATCAAGAGGGTCATGGCACAGGTTACTGGATTGGAGGGCCCCCTGATGCTGCAGTGGTTTCTGTTAATAATTGCTGGGGAGGAGGATTGGCCCAGGTATGCCAAAATATGGTTAGCACTAGCGGCAGTAGTGGCAAAGCGCAACATGGCCAGGTGATGGGGGGCCCGAGCAATGTCAAAGATGGTGGACTAGCAGAACAATATGGATTGGTGCTGGCTAGCAAAACAAACAATATATGAAAGTAGAGGATGTCCAAAGAAATGGGGAAAAATATGGAGGCAGTGGCAGGCATACCGAGGGCTGTTAGGGATGCTCTAAACAAGTGGGACGATCACCCATCACCACTGTGGTATCCTCTCCATGTGCATAATGTCAAATGTATATTCATTGAATATTGTATCAATTGTATCACAGATATCCTGCTTGTTGAGATGTTTGCAATAAAAATATATATTTTTAAAAGGACTCAGGTACTCTCAAACACCTGATTGTTTTCTAAGTAGCAATTTTGTCATGAGATCGATGCTAAAGCAAAGTGTGTAGCAGAATAAATATTTGAGCTATGACTTGTATCGAGGAGACATCCTCAGTCGCTGTTGTATGGAGATTATTCCCTTCTCTGTGATCTTTGCGATTCACATACTATTCATTTTTACAGTGAATGCTTCCAGATTCATCTTAAAAGGTGTCCCATCGTTTTTTTCAACAATCTTTTAGCAGTGACTTTGGTTCAATTCACTGAGATACTGTGGCTTTCTTGGTGGAGTTCCAGAGAGACTATGATCTGGGCTTACTTCTCCTTAATTGAAAGTGTTCAATTTCTTTCAATCTGAGTCATGCTGTGGATACAGATGTTGACTTTTTCCATCCTTCTGAGAAGGCAGAGTCTCTTAGAAAATAACACCTTTTAATAGTGTGTGCCTCACTCTGAGGTGTGGTCAAGCTGGTGATGGTTTAGGCAAGAACACTGATCAAGCAGCAGTAGTCGGGTAAGGTGAAATTCCACACCTATGGTATGCCCAAGGTGAAGGCATCTAGGATTACTCTCTCACGGTGGCCAAGATATGTAGTGGGCTCCTGATCTCTTCTGGGGTTATGGTGTTAGATTACATGTTCCTATGCATTGCATGTCTTATGTATAAGCCCTCAAATAGACAAGCCATGACCTTTTGTGTTTTCATGCTTTACAGGGTCAGTAGCTCATGGCAGATACAGCTAGCATACTTGGTGTAAGTTATATACCTGAAAAAGTGACCTATGTATTTATTTACAATTTTTATGGCTAAGGCGAACAGAGCCCTGTACAGTAGATGTGCACAATGTATTACATACGAGAAATAATTTCAAGTACTATATCGGAACATGTTATGCAGCTGAGTATAATAAAGCTATTATACATAGATGCCTGAGCAAACAAGGTGGATCCACTACAGACAACTTCAGAAACAGGTATGGTGAAACAACATTGGAAAACAACTGATATAGCCAACACAAAGTCTCAACTATTTAATGGAATCCCAAGCTCAACATTGAGCACTTGACTCCATATCTTCATGTAAAAAGAAATCAACACATAACGAGCAATATAGCCCTAAGAAAATAAGCAAGGGAGGAGCTGTCTACAAATCCAGGATTGATACTAAGCAGAATGTAGGAAGCTGGCTCTTTATATTGTGGACTAAATAACACTAAAGCTAGAAAGTCAAAAACAATAACAAGATTCATGTGTATAAAAAGAATTCTTACAGTTTATTGGTAATACAAACATTTAAAAAAGTGGACAGTTAAGAGACCACTTAACACTGATTAAAACAGGTTAATGACAATAAAACATACACTTCATATTCAATATTGACCAGCAAAATTGAACCAAATAGACAGAAAAAGGTAAGACATTGGACTTGTGCAATACTGGGTGTATATTCGTACTCTATTCTTGACACCTAAATTATGTATTCTATAAAATAGTATATCAACAAAGATGTCCGAGTTGTGAATTATACTAAGTGGTGCGTCGACGCGTTTCGGTGGTTTTCCTCAATATTCTCCACCTTTGTCAAGACTACATATAATATCTGTCGTCGTACAGGGGCCAATAAAATCACCCTAGAAAAATAGATAAATACCACATAAAATGCAGTAGGTATATGACAGTTTATGACACTGAGAGTCCCATGATGTTTAATATATTAAATTTAAACTGCAACATCACAGTTCTGTAAACCATACGATCACTGCCAGTGTATTTTCGTGGTCTAAATAGTTTCAGCAACGTTCAGAACATAGGCCCATTATTTAGACCAATCGTAAGGTAGAGGCACAAGCCGGTAAATGTAAAAACCTTGGCCGTAAATATCTCTTTTCTATTGGGTTCGAATTAGGCCTATCATGCGCCAGACCCGGCACCAGGAAATGTTAGAACACGGGCCGTCCATACCGGCCAATCGAAACGTAGAACTACAAGACGGCGTATGCAAATCCGGAGTTTCGAAACTCACCTTTCTAATTGGCCCATAATTTGACCTATCAGGTGCGAGACTTGGTACTTAAATACAGCCTTTCGTCTCCCCTTGCACACTTCAGGTAACCAGAGAAGAAGGCAGTATCACGCTTCTCATCAGGTAAGCGGCAATAGGAATACTAGGATTGAATCAGGCGAGGTCAGAGAAAAAACCGAAAGCCTTTTGACAGCCGCGCTTTAACTGACTTTACTTTCTTGTTCCAATCTCCAGGGAAATATCCCCTTCTCACCGCACAAACATGATGCAAGCATCCCTGGCAATTTAACCAAACGAGCCTTATACAACCAGAGAAGTAGGCAGTCCTCTGCGCTTGAATTGGTAAGCCCTTGTAGAATTTAGGTTACACAGGAAGCTGATTCCAAATTAAGTTCTACTTCTAACGGCTTTTCATTTACTTATGTCCCAAACCTTAGAGAGCCATAAACTCACATCGCAAGGACATGACATAGACGCCTCTGGGTTTTAATAGATCAAGAAAAGACGATTGAACGTTTGATGGGGCCTAAGTATTTTGGAATGCCCATATTCAACGCTTAATGTCCTAACACCAGGTATGCGAAAATCAGGATAACTACAAAAAATAGTCCTGTTTTGATCAAGATATATACCTCCTGTTCCCCTTAATTACAACTATATTTTTTGCCCCATAGGACGAGTTTACTCTTAGCCAGCCTCTACGATTTTAAATGGATGCATGAAGCTAGCAAACCTCTCTGATATACCACATTCGGATTTGGACAACAATTTATACCCAACAATTCCAAAAAGCAAACCCTAAGGTAACTTAACATTAACAAATACTAAGGTATATAAGGAAATTTAAAAATCAAAGAGGAAATAGCGAGTATACAATTTCCTACTCACTTTAAATGATACCAACCCGAACATATAGGTATCAACCTATAGATTTTAGTTTCTTAATCTGGTATACGGAATCAATGTAGTACCAATTACAAATATATGTCTTTCTAAAGTTACAGTCTTATCAATCTGAGCATAAACAATTTCAGCAACATAAAAAACGCAAGCTCCTTCCCAAATGAAGAGTTTAAAGAGAGTTGGGATCTCTCACGAATGTGATAAGGATAAACCTGCAGAACTTAGGATAGTGAGTGATTCAGTGAGACAAATGTATACACAAAAATGTTGTTGCTACAATGTATTATAGAATGAAGTTGACTAAGGGCAGGGGAAACGTACAGTCAGTTTCCATCCAACCAAGCAATGCATGTCGATCTGTTATTACTGAAAAGAAACACAAGCATTTGTTTTTCTGAGCTTGTACCAGGGAGAACTTAATAAATTTCTTTGTACGATTGTCACCTGCTTATCGCAGATCTCCCAGACAGATAAGAAACTGCCTGTTACAATCATAAACTGTCATATACCTACTGCATCTTATGTTGTATTTATCTATTTTTCTAGGGTGATTTTATTGACCCCTGTACGACGACAGATATTATATGTAGTCTTGACAAAGGTGGAGAATATTGAGGAAAACCACCGAAACGCGTCGACAAACCACTTAGTATAATTCACAACTCGGACATCTTTGTTGATATACTATTTTATAGAATACATAATTTAGGTGTCAAGAATAGAGTACGAATATACACCCAGTATTGCACGAGTCCAATGTCATACCTTTTTCTGTCTTTTTGGTTCAATTTTGCTGGTCAATATTGAATATGAAGTGTATGTTTTATTGTCATTAACCTGTTTTAATCAGTGTTAAGTGGTCTCTTAACTGTCCACTTTTTTAAATGTTTGTATTACCAATAAACTGTAAGAATTCTTTTTATACACATGAATCTTGTTATTGTTTTTGACTTTCTAGCTTTAGTGTTATTTAGTCCAGTTCAAGGGAATCTCTCCTTTTTCTACGGTTGGTTAACCCTATTTCCCTTAACTTCCGTCTAAGGGGTACCTCTCATACTCATCCCTCTTTATATTGTGGACCAAAAAGAGGAACCCTGGGTAAAGAGTCCAATCAAACCCCAACTGGTTCACAGAGGCATAAAATACACCTAAAATGATCTCTTTGTGAGAGCAGTTAGGCATATCAGAGGATAGTGCTAAGCATATATTGCATACACAAAAGCAGAAAATGAGACACACACTCTGTTGGACTTGGCCCTTTTGGCAGGTTCGCCCCTGAACTTTTTTCCTTTTAATATGACATAATGGTAGTGATTTCTGGTCTCTGCGCACTTTGGCACTGTGGCCCAGTGTAAAGGGCATGTGCTCTCTGAGTGTGTGTGGTGAGATTGGCATGCCCTCCCATAGGAATGCATGAGGGATATGAGTGTACATGGTAATTCCTGATGTGAGAGGAGTGCAGGGGCGAGTTTGGTATGTGCAAACTCGTGAGATTAAATGCTGTGCAATGGTGTGCGCAGATTTAATGTGACTAGTGGAGAAGTGCCACTTTTAGAAGTTGGCATTTCTGTGTGGAGTGAATGTGAATTGACTGTCTGGCTTGGGATTGACAGGAGCTGGCTGGTGTGCTGGGCTCCAGGAGCCAGTATGGGTCTGCCCGGTGGTGAATGGGGAGATCTGCATGTAGATGGAAGGGAGGAGTTGCATCTGGGACCTGAATAGGGCTGGGCCTTCCCTCCACAATGCTGGCTCCACCTCCTGTGGTGCATCTGATGTCCCTGGCCTGTCCTGGGAATAGAGAGGGGAGCTGAGCAAAACAAAGTTCTCCAGAACCAGTTGTATCTGGTTCTTCCCTTGCCTGCACCTTTGAGAACAAATGATTTAGCTGTATAAGAAGGGGCTGTGACCCCATGTAAAATGTTCTTGTTCTGCTACTTGAATCTACCAGGGCCGTGCTGCTGCTGGGGCCCAGGGGAAGGCTTTCCTCCCTGGGCCCTGCCCTGCCCCTGAATGCCTGGATGATTTTCCTTGCTGGGAGCTGTTTTTCTCCATCCTTGATGCCCCAGTACTTCTTGAACCTTTTCATCTGGATTCTGATTTGGCCTAGGCTGGTTACAGCATTCCAAGCGCCCTGGGAGCATTTAATTTTTCCTCTAAACTGGCCCAGCTGAGGGAGAAAGTAGGCTTCATAGCGCTGAGCTGCCTCTCGCCTGGAGGGATTTCCCAGCGTAGGGATTCCCCCGAAATTGCCAGGACTCTGCGGGTGCCCACCCCGCTTATATCACTATTTTTGATAGCAGGTGCCCACCCCGCATTATGGTGAGCTTGCAGGTGCCCACCCTGCATTTTGTCCGCTTATTGGGATGCTTTATGGTACAGGTGCCCACCCTGCGCCTTCGTTGGTGATTTACAATTCATATGGATGCCCACCCCGTTTCTTGGAGCCCAAGTGGGTGCCCACCCCGCTCCTAACTTTATTCTGCTGACCGAGGGAGCCTACCCCTCAATTGCGGCCACTGAAGGAATCACTGGTTCACGGCCCGCCTGACTGAGGGCAAGGCAGCCGGACGGAAGCGGAAGCGACGCCATGGCAGGACCCGAGGTTGAGTGGCAGTAGTGCATGGCTCCCGTGAGCTGATGGGAGCCCCGAGATGTGCAGTGAGGGAGAATGGGAGCCCACCCCGCCTCCCGGAGCATAGCAGAGGAGCCCCGGGTCCCAGAAGGGGGCCCAGGTGAAGGAGAGGCCCAGAGTCCCAGGCGGTACAGAAGAGGAGCCCTGCCTTCGCCTAAGCTGGTGAGTGGGGCTCGTGTCCGTAGTGCCTGGGAGAGGCACAAAGTCCGAGCGGGCACGCAAGAGAGGGCGGCCCGCTCCTACGATGGGGGGGCATGCCGTATGTTGCCCTTGTCTCTATATTGAGCGGCCCGCCTGCCAGAGGGCCACTCCAACGCTGGGCATTTGTTGGTTCAGATGGGGCAAGTCTATTTAAAAGCCCTGTGGGGACCATTGGGCACTGTGTGCCGGTTCCCTAGCGTCATTTACAGCTGCCCCTCTTGCTAGAGGGCAGCTGCCACGTTTCATGGGTATATTTGTTTTCACAGCCTAGAGGGCTCCAACGTGTGGTGCATTTTTTCCTAAGGGCCAGTGAGAGCCCATGCCACATTTGTGACTTTACCAGCTGCCCAGCAAGTAGTGGGCAGCTGCACCGTTAGGCACAATTCTTAAGAGAGTCCCTGAGAGGGTCAGAGATGGCACAGAGGTACCACGCCTTCTGCAGAGGCACAGCAATTAGTGCCAGCTGCATTGTTTAGGCCTCAATGTTTTTGTTCTCAGCTGCCCAGCAAGTAGTGGGCAGCTGCAACGTTTAGGTTTTGTGCAGTGGCACACCCTTGACTTTCGCTGCTGAGGCAGCAGCCCTGACTTTATGGACACAGGGCATCTGAGCCCCCTATTTGAGATGGCCAGTTGGCCAGGGGGTTGTTACCTTTATAGGGCACCAGGCCCTAATGTGATTTGTGTGCTAACTATGCTTTTGGTTCTAGGAAATGTATTGTGTATAGTATGTTTTACGCACCCTATTTGATACCTCTAAATATGGTTTATGATTATGAGGTTGTTTTACCTATTTTGGTTTGTGTTAGGGAGATTATACTTCCCTGTGTGATTTACGCCCCTAGTGTGATTTATACTTAGGTGGTTAGGGTCTAATATATTTAGACTTGTGTGATACTGTGCATAATGTAGGTTATATCACAGACTGATGCAAAGTACAGTGATTACCAGTGGTTACTGGTTGTACATTTTATGACCTATTTTATTTGTACGTTTTATGATCTATTTTACGTTTACCAAGTTCACCTTGTGATGGTTCTGACAGTGATCCATGTGGCCCTGTCAGGTGTACATAATCCCTTGTAAATGTTGCCCAGTGCCAGTTGGCACAGTGTACATAATGTGTTTACTATTCTAATGTGTTTTGAGAATACAAAGGCTATTTTTGATATAACCTTGTGTGGAGTTCCTTTTGTGGTGTGCCTGGGATGTTGTTGCTGTTGTGTGCGTGCGCAAATGCTTTACACATGGCCTCTGGGATAAGCCTGACTGCTCGTGCCAAGCTACCAAGGCGGTGAGCAGGGGTTTTCTTTGGTGTGTAACTCCCTTGCCCTAACTACAGTGGTGGTCTCTGTCTGGCTCTGGCGCAAGCCTCAGCCAACCAGAGATCCCATTTCTGACACACTCAATAAAGAAATCCGACACTAATTTATAAAAATAACCGTTCTTTTTACATGAATTTTAATACCAAGATCATCAGCATCTGGCAAAGTACTTTTTGAGTTATGAATTTTTATGTGTTTCAAAAGTTGACACAGCACAATTTCTGGAATGGTAATGTTAATCTGTGGGGGGGAAACATATATAATGCATTTGGGAACTTAACAGTGACTTACGGGACCCTTCTCCAGGACTTAAGGTGGGTAAAGGGCACGATCCAAGGCCACACCAACAGGTCACCCCAAGAGGCTCTGTGGAGTCCTGGTGCAGAGGTTTGTTACAACGCTGGATGCCTAATTCACTTTAACGGAGATCCGTCTGGTCAGAAAGAGGCTTCAAGCAGGGACTGAGGAGCTAGTCTGGGTGAACCCACAGGGGGCTCGAATCTTAAGTTGCTCAGGCCTGTCGGAACATTGTTGGTCCACTTCTCCTCGGGCTATGGGGCTCAGTGCTGTGGTGTCTTTTGGCGTTGGGACGCATGCTGGAGTCACTCGCGATTGAAGGGGGCCTATAGAAAGAGGCTATGGGCTAGACTAGAAGTCCAGTCTTGGCAAACCCAATGGTGGGCTTAGCCTTTGAGGGTCTAGGCACCCCAGTTAGCACCGTCACCTCCCTTGGACTCGGGCTGTGGGGCGCGGGTGCAGACGCACTTTGCTGTATCAGGTGGTGGCGGTCAGAGGCTCTCCCTTTGTCTTAGTTTCTGCTGAAGAAGGGCAAACAGGACAGCTGTGCCACTCACAATGTGGGTATCACTGTACCTGAAGGCCATTTCAATGTTCAGGTCGGTTTTCCTTGGCATTGGTGTCCAGATTTGACACAACAAGCATTGGCTTCTGCAAGGTTACTGGTAACCCAGGTATTGGTACTGTGCGGTTCTGGTCAGTCCTGGCATCCCCACAATTAAAGGGACGATGGTTCTGACCTGTGAAACCACAGCTACCTCTTCCTGGGTGGCTGCAGCATTGGTAGAGCAAACACAAGGAGATGATGGCCGGCGCGCTAAAACTTTTCAGACACTCACCTCCAGTCACAGATCTGGATTGAATCCATCATCATTCTTTAGCTCACTTCGCCACCTCAGTTCAGACCCAGCTATATGCAAATCAGTCTTGATCCTGTGCCTCATGGGAACAGTCCAGCCCGAACTGCCAAGCCAGGTCTTCCCTGAACCGGAAATGAGCATCCTGGGACCGGTTTCTGGGTAACATCCTTCTTCAGCCAGGCTAGCTTGAATCCAGTGGAAAAGTGAGCAAGGGACCCACGGCTGGGCCTACCCTTCCAACTTAGGGCAGACACAGCAAACACAAGGAGATGATGGATGGAGCGTGGAAACTTTTTAGACACTCACCCCCAGTCACAGATCTGGGTTGAATCCATCATCATTCTTTAGCTTACTTCGCTATCTCAGTTCAGACGCAGCTATATGTAAATCAGTCTTGATCCTGTGCCTCATGGGAACAGTTCAGCTCGAACTGCCAAGCCAGGTCTTCCCTGAACTCGAAACAAGCATCCTGGGACCGTTTTCTGGGTAATACCCTTCATCAGCCAGGCTAGCTTGAAACCAGTGGCAAAGTGAGCAAGGGAACGACGGCTGGGCATACCCTGCCAACTTAGGGCAGACAAAGCAAATACAAGGAGATGATGGACGGAGGGCTGAAACCTTTCAGACACTCACCCCCAGTCACAGATCTGGGTTGAATCCATCATCATCCTTTAGCTCACTTCGCCACCTCAGTTCAGACCCAGCTATATGCAAATCAGTCTTGACCCTGTGCCTCATGAGAATAGTCCAGGCCGAACTGCCAAGGCAGGTCTTCCCTGAACCAAAACAAGCATCCTGGGACCAGTTTCTGTCTGAGTAACACCCTTCATCAGCCAGGCTAGCTTGAAACCAGTCGCAAAGTGAGCAAGGGACCGACGGCTGGGCATACCCTCCCAACTTAGGGCAGACAAAGCAAACACAAGGAGATGATGGACGGAGGGCTGAAACCTTTCAGACACTCTCCCCCAGTCACAGATCTGGGTTGAATCCATCATCATTCTTTAGCTCACTTCGCCACCTCAGTTCAGACCCAGCTATATGCAAATCAGTCTTGATCCTGTGCCTCATGGGAACAGTCCAGCCCGAACTGCCAAGCCAGGTCTTCCCTGAACCCGAAATGAGCATCCTGGGACCGGTTTCTGGGTAACATCCTTCTTCAGCCAGGCTAGCTTGAATCCAGTGGAAAAGTGAGCAAGGGACCCACGGCTGGGCCTACCCTTCCAACTTAGGGCAGACACAGCAAACACAAGGAGATGATGGATGGAGCGTGGAAACTTTTTAGACACTCACCCCCAGTCACAGATCTGGGTTGAATCCATCATCATTCTTTAGCTTACTTCGCTATCTCAGTTCAGACGCAGCTATATGTAAATCAGTCTTGATCCTGTGCCTCATGGGAACAGTTCAGCTCGAACTGCCAAGCCAGGTCTTCCCTGAACTCGAAACAAGCATCCTGGGACCGTTTTCTGGGTAATACCCTTCATCAGCCAGGCTAGCTTGAAACCAGTGGCAAAGTGAGCAAGGGAACGACGGCTGGGCATACCCTGCCAACTTAGGGCAGACAAAGCAAATACAAGGAGATGATGGACGGAGGGCTGAAACCTTTCAGACACTCACCCCCAGTCACAGATCTGGGTTGAATCCATCATCATCCTTTAGCTCACTTCGCCACCTCAGTTCAGACCCAGCTATATGCAAATCAGTCTTGACCCTGTGCCTCATGAGAATAGTCCAGGCCGAACTGCCAAGGCAGGTCTTCCCTGAACCAAAACAAGCATCCTGGGACCAGTTTCTGTCTGAGTAACACCCTTCATCAGCCAGGCTAGCTTGAAACCAGTCGCAAAGTGAGCAAGGGACCGACGGCTGGGCATACCCTCCCAACTTAGGGCAGACAAAGCAAACACAAGGAGATGATGGACGGAGGGCTGAAACCTTTCAGACACTCTCCCCCAGTCACAGATCTGGGTTGAATCCATCATCATTCTTTAGCTCACTTCGCCACCTCAGTTCAGACCCAGCTATATGCAAATCAGTCTTGACCCTGTGCCTCATGGAACAGTCCAGCCCGAACTGCCAAGTCAGGTCTTCCCTGAACCGGAAACAAGCATCCTGGGACCGGTTTCTGGGTAACACCCTTCATCAGCCAGGCTAGCTTGAATCCAGTGGCAAAGTGAGCAAGGGACCCACGGCTGGGCATACCCTGCCAACTTAGGGCAGACAAAGCAAACACAATGAGATGATGAACGGAGCGATGAAACTTTTCAGACGCTCACCCCCAGTCACAGATCTGGGTTGAATCCATCATCATTCTTTAGCTTACTTCGCTATCTCAGTTCAGACGCAGCTATATGTAAATCAGTCTTGATCCTGTGCCTCATGGGAACAGTTCAGCCCGAACTGCCAAGCCAGGTCTTCCCTGAACTCGTAACAAGCATCCTGGGACCGTTTTCTGGGTAACACCCTTCATCAGCCAGACCAGCTTGAATCCAGTGGCAAAGTGAGCAAGGGACCCATGGCTGGGCATAGCCTGCCAACTTAGGGCAGACAAAGCAAACACAAGGAGATGATGGATGGAGCGCGGAAACTTTTCAGACACTCACCCCCAGTCACAGATCTGGGTTGAATCCATCATCATTGTTCAGCTTACTTTGCCACCTCAGTTCAGACCCAGCTACATGAAAATCAATCTTGACCCTGTGCCTCATGATAATAGTTCAGCCCAAATTGCCAAGCCAGGTCTTCCCTGAACCGGAAACAAGCATCCTGGGACCGGTTTCTGGGTAACACCCTTCATCAGCCAGGCTGAATCCAGTGGCAAAGGGAGCAAGGGACCGACAGCTGGGCATACCCTGCCAACTTAGGGCAGACAAAGCAAATACAAGGAGATGATGGACAGAGGGCTGAAACCTTTCAGACACTCACCCCCAGTCACAGATCTGGGTTGAATCCATCATCATTCTTTAGCTCACTTCGCCACCTCAGTTCAGACCCAGCTATATGCAAATCAGTCTTGACCCTGTGCCTCATGGGAATAGTCCAGGCCGAACTGCCAAGTCAGGTCTTCCCTGAACCGAAACAAGCATCCTGGGACCAGTTTCTGTCTGAGTAACACCCTTCATCAGCCAGGCTAGCTTGAAACCAGTTGCAAAGTGAGCAAGGGACCAACGGCTGGGCATACCCTGCCAACTTAGGGCAGACAAAGCAAAAACAAGGAGATGATGGATGGAGCGCTGAAACTTTTCAGATACTCACCCCCAGTCACAGATCTGGGTTGAATCCATCATCATTCTTTAGCTCCCTTTGCCACCGCAGTTCAGACCCGTATGTAAATCCATCTTGAACCTGTGCCTCATGGGAACAGTCCAGCCCGAACTGCCAAGCCATGTCTTCCCTGAACCGGAAACAAGCATCCTGGGACCGGTTTCTGGGTAACACCCTTCGTCAGCCAGGCTAGCATGAATCCAGTGGCAAAGTGAGCAAGGGACCCACGGCTGGGCATACCCTGCCAACTTAGGGAAGTTAAAGCAAACACAAAGAAATGATGGACGGAGCACTGAAACGTTTCAGACACTCATCCCCAGTCACAGATCTGCTTGTTTCCAGTCCAGAGAGGACCTGGCCTGGCAGTTCCGGCTGGACTGTTGCATTGGGCGCAGGGTCAAGACTGATTTGCATATGGCTGGGTCCAAACTGGAATGGCATGGTGAGCAAAAAAACGTTGAATTTAGGCCCAGATCTCTGTACTGGGGTGAATGTATGACATTGTTCTGCATTCTGTCCATCAATTGTTTTTTTGCATTTGTCATCCCGAGTGGGACGGGTATGCCCAGACGTGGGTCCCGTGCTCTCCATGCCACTGGAGTCAAGATATCCTGGCTGATGAGGGCTGAAAGCCCGAAACCGGTCCTAGGATGTTTGTTTCCATTCCAGGGAGGAACTGGCTTGGCAGTTCGGGCTGGACTGTTGCCATTGGGCGCAGATTCAAGGCTGATTTGCATTTGGCTGGGTCCAAACTGGAATGGCAAGGTGAGCAAAAAAACGATGGATTTAGGCCCAGATCTCTGAACAAGGGGTGAATGTATGACATTGTTCTGCATTCTGTCCATCAATTGTTCTTTTTGCATTTGTCACCCTGAGTGGGACGGGTATGTCCAGTCGTGGGTCCTGTGCTCTCCATGCCACTGAAGTCAAGTTATCCTGGCTGATGAGGGCTGAAAGCCCGAAGCTGTCCTAGGATGTTTGTTTCCAGTCCAGGGAGGACCTGGCCTGGCAGTTCGGGCTGGACTGTTGCCATTGGGTGCCGGGTCAAGACTGATTTGCATATGGCTGGGTCCAAACTGGAATGGCATGATGAGCAAAAAAAAATAGATTTAGACCCAGATCTCTGTACTGGGGTGAATGTATGACATTGTTCTGCATTCTGTCTATCAATTGTTCTTTTTGCAGCATTGGTAGTCCTGGTGAGTGGCAGAATAGTGAACCAGACTTTCATTCTTGGGGTGACTGCGACTGCAGGTGTGTAGTTCCTCTACTACAAGGGAGTTCTCTGGTGATTGGTGAAGCATTGGCAGCCCTTCAGGGTTTTTGGAGTCTGTACAGTGGCAGGATGAGTCAGTTTCTTGATGAGGGTTGTGTGCAGAAGGCAGGCTGGCAGGGTTGGTGCCAAGTCAGTTGTGCTTCGCTGCTCCCAGGTCAGCACACTTCTGAGTCTACTTCTTCTTTTGGGCTGTTGAATCTGAGATCCTGGCATTAGGGGTGCTGCCTAAATTCTGCATTTAGGGGAATTACAGGGAGTGTCAGGTAGTAGCCAATGGGATACCTACATTTAGGGTGACTACACCCTCTAAATGACCACTTCCTGTGAGAAGTGGGCTTAGCCTTAACCCAGATAACCTAATTCCACCAAAAACCAAGATGGTGGAATTTTCCCAGTCGTGTGGACGTAAGGTAGCCCACCTTTGGGGTGGTACTAGCCTGAGGGTGAACATGCCTTCTTACTAGCTAATTTGTACGCCCCTCCTGTTTCCAAATGGGCTCAGGGAGTGGCTTTTTTTCATGCCTGGGAGGAAGACAGGGTCACGTATCAAAGGCTGTGGAGGCCTTTACAGCTTCTTGACTTGATATGCAGATCAACAGTCATCCTGCTTGGAGGAAGCGACAACACCTCCTGCCAGAGCAGGCATTGTTTCTGACCTCAGAGAGCATGGTCTCTAACCTTTAGGGGGTCAGAAACACGTCTCTGTGGTGGCAGGCTGGACAGGACCAGTCTGCCAACACAATAGATGTCAGTAGGATTTCAGGGGGTTCACCCAAGGCACCCTCTGGGTCCATGTATGAATAAATACATCACTGGAATCAGCGTGTGTTTATTTATGCAAGGTGATTGATACCAAACAACATAGGTTTCAGTAAAGCCATTATATAGCTGAAAAACTAATTTTAACTGGTGACCGGTACATACCTTAACATGACTTCCCTGTTCACCCGTACTGTCAGTAATTGAACCGGACAGCACAGGGTCATATTTGTTTATGCATATATGTCCTCACATGTAATATAATGCGCCCTGCCTTAGGGTGCCTGCTGTAGGAGTGACTTACAATATTATATGCTGATGTTAGGGGACATGGCACAAGGGTGTGCACCATGTAGTGTTTACAGCATTTAGACCACCTTGTCACACAGATCGCAGTGGCAGTCTGCATGAGTTTGGTGCTGTGTCCCTTAGAGTGGCGCAGTATATGCTAAGGCTCTTAGGGACCCTCTTTAGTGCCAATACCCTATGTACCAGGGGTACCACCTACTAGGGAATTACAGAGGTGCTGGTCAACTGGGGTTCAATGGACCAATTAACTTGTTTTGGGGAAAGAACATTGGCACTGGGCACCTGGTTAGCAGGAACCCAGTGCACATCAGGCAAAGTTTCATCAAATATCAGGCAAAAGATTTTTTTTATTTTTATTTTTTTTTATTTATTTGCAAAGTTTTGTATAGCGCGAACAAGATCCTTGCGGATATCAGAGTGCTTTACATACATATGAGAGGAGAGTGCAATAAAGAAGACTTAATAAGGCAATTAGTACATACATATGAAAGGAGAACGCAATGATGTTCAAGTGAATTTAGCCATGAGTATAGATTTGACTTCTTTTTTGAAGGAGGTAGTGGATGAAATGAGTCTCGTTTCTGGCAGGAGGGCATTCCAGATCCTGGGGGCCATCCCTGAGAAGGAACGAGTGTAAGTTTTTTTCTTGTGGAATCTGTGGTTTCAAAAGGAGAGTTTCTGTGCTTCTTGTGGTTCTAGAGCCTCCTGAGATTGTCAGTTTCTGAGCAATGTAGCTGGGCGAGCTGTGATGTAGGGCTTTGTGAGTAATGCATGCGATTTTCAGGTGTATTCTGGCTTCGAGCGGTAGCCAATTCAGAGATTTTAAGTCTGGAGATATGTGCGAACGATTTTTTGATCCAGTTATGAGCCTTGCTGCAGCATTGATGGAGGCTCTTAATGGTGCGGTTGTTGATAGTGGGAGGCCTCAGAGGGCGGTAATTCCATAGTCAATCCGAGGGATAACTAGCGCTTGAACTGCAGTTCTAAAGTCGTTGGCTGGGAGGAAGGGTTTCAGTTTTCTCAAGATATTAATTTGGAAATTAGCTCCCTTGGTTGCATTGCTAATATGTCGTTGCATATTGAGATTGGAATCGAGGGTGATACCTAAAGATTTCGCTGAGTCCACAATGATAGGTTGGATGTTGAATGCAGTGAGGTCTTTCAGCCAGTCCTGGGCGATGGGGATTTTGGAGGGGGGTGCTATTAGGAGGAATTCTGTTTTTAGGGCATTAAGTTTGAGATGGTTCTCTGCCAGCCATGTTTGTGTGTCCTTAAGTGTTGAGTTGAGTAGTTTGAGGTCTTCCGGGGATTGTAGTTTGAGGTAGAGTTGGGTATCATCTGCATACATGTGGAATTGAACATTAGAGACATGAAGCAATGCGGTGAGTGGCTTCATGACTAGGTTGAACAGGGTCGGTGATAGGGAGGAGCCTTGCAGGACACCAAGTGTAACTGAAACAGGTGTGGACATAGTGTTATTAGTTTTGAATTTCTGGGTCCGGTTATGAAGGAAGGAGGTGAACCATTTGAGTACTGTCCCGGAGATGCCCATTCTGATATTCAGCAGATCGAGTAGGTTGTCGTGTTTGACCGTATCGAATGCAGATGAAAGGTCAAGAAGGATAAGGAGGCAGGTGCCGTTTTGGTCTAGGATTTGGAGTGCGTCATCAATTATGTGAGTCATGGCTGATTCTGTGCTGTGGCCTGCACGGAAGCCGGATTGGTGTTGGTTAAGGAGGTCAAAGTGATTGATGTATTTAGTCAGTTGGAGGTGGACACATTTTTCTAATAGTTTGGCTAAGGTAGGGCTATTAGAGATGGGGCGATAGTTATTGAGGTCAGTGGGGGCAGCTGTGGGTTTCTTAAGTATGGGTGAAACTTGTCCCACCTTGAGGGAGTCTGGGATAGATCCTTGTTGAAGAGAACTATTGATGATTTTGGTCCAGAGCGGGAGAAGCCATAGGCTAAAGTCCTTTACGGCGTTTGCAGGTAGAGGATCGGAGAGGTGATTGGAGGGCTTCAGGGTATTTAGGATCTTGCCTATAGATTCTTCTGTGTATGTATCAAAGGATGTCCAAGAAGCATTGTTTTTTAGCTCAATGGGTGTTTTGATGATGGGGTTAGAATGTAGGTTTAGATCAGTGAAGAGATCCTTCTAGATCTTGACAGTTTTTAGGTTGAAGAAGGTGGAGAATTCTTCGCAGGATGGTAGCGTGCTGGTTGTGCTATGCATTCGTTGTGTTTCGTCTTTGGATTGAATTTTGAGTAGGTCAAATAGTTTTTTCGGTCTGTTTTTTTGCTTGATCTAGTTGCTGGGTAAAGAAATCTGCTTTCATTCGTTTGATTTTCCTGAAGTAAGCATTTCTTTTTTTCTTCAGAGTATTGAGGTGCATAGCTGATGGGGTAGATCTCCAGTTGCGTTCTGCTAGTCTCATGTCTCGTCTATCCTTGTTAAGTATACCGTCATACCACGGTTTTGAGCTTTTGGATGAGACTCTCTTTAGCTGAAGGGGTGCAACTTCATTGATTATCGTGGTCATTGTGTTGAGGTAGTGATTGGTAAGCACCTGGACGTCGTCATTGCCAATGGGGGGTATCAGTAGTTTGTAGCTGGGGGAGGGTGAGGAGATGGGATTGAGATTCCTGAAGGGGTACTGCATCAAAGGCAAAGGCCCAGTTTCCTGCACAAGATAGAAGCATTCTTATGAAGACAGCAAGAGCCAACGGAAAAAATAAATTATGCTATTGAAAAGTTGATTGTGGAGAGTGGCTTCCTTTGCTTTGTGCTGGTAAGTAAAGCTGATTCAGCAAATAAACCCAGTGAAATAGCAAAAGGCTGTAAAGCTTTGTTTGGAGTTCCTTGGGGCTCAGCTCCCAGCCCCCTTTACATGTTATACCGGAGTCAGCCTATGTTGATCCATTGTTTTGGCCTCTCCCTCATGGCATACATTGGAGACACCCAGATTGCAGTCAACCTCCAGTGACAACACATCAGTCTTCCAACCCAGGTTTCAAGAGTTTATGTGCATTGTTTCGATTTGGATGAATGCTATATCATAGATGCTTAACAGCAACAGCAAAAGGGTTCTCATTTGTATTAGTGTAGGTGACTACTGTGCAACTAAACCAGATACCCTTTGCCTCTGTTCACTCAGTAGGCTTTATCTTTGATTTCCCTATTCCTTTTAATGAGCAAATCTGCAGTCTTCGGCACGTGTTTCTACATCTTAAGAACGCTTGTTAGTCTCATGCATTCAGTTGTCGGGATGTAGCTGTCAGTGATGCAAGAGGTGCACCCTGCGGTGTCTGAGGGGAGTTTGTCCTGGCTTGCCCTTCACCAGCTGGAATCATTTCAGCAATAGCTTGCTGAAATTTGTTTAACGTTTTTTAGAGAACCTATCTGGGTCCTGGTCTTTGAGTTTACTTGTGAGAGAGTATGGGTTAATGTGTCGGACAATTTCCCTGCAGGCAGTGGCAGCTCCTCCGCAAAAGCGGAGAGGAGCATCACCCCACTGCTTTTCGCAGTGAATAAAAAAAAAAAAAGATAATTTACACTACGTTTTTATAATTTTATTTGGTCCTGCCGCGGCGTCACAGTGGGTCGGGCAGATTTGCTCTGCTCTCAGAGGGGGGGGAGTGGTGGGCACTATGTAAGTATGCATGAATGTCGGCCGGCCAACCATTAACCTCTTGGCCGCGGCGGTAATTCCGCCGCGGCGCTGGTAGAGAGGGGGGTCGCGCGGCGCCGCCATGCTGGTGACAGAACCACTCCATCACCAGCCACGGGTGGACTGTGCTAATGACGGAGTGGTTCCGTCACGGCCCCGCACGCTCATTAGAACGCACCGTGCAGGCGCGAAATTAGTGCCGTGATTAGCACAGCCCACCCGTGGCTGGTGACGGAGTAGTTCTGTCACCAGCATGGAAGGGGTTAATGTGCACTTGTAGGCCCCCATTCCCTGGCTGAGTGCCGGACCACATGCAGTCCATAATTCTAAGCCCCAGTCTGGTGCAGTGTGTAGTTTAGTCTCGAATGGATTTAAATGACTGTCCTTAACTTATAGATGGGTCTGCTATCTGACAAAATATACTCATAATGTTTTCAATTTCCTATGTGTATCACAGGTGGATTGTTCTACAGTCTGCATCTATAATTGAATACTTTCAAATCCTGCCATGATGAAATCTAGTGTCACTGTAGAAATAGACATGTTTCTGGTGATAGTAGTGTTGTCATAGTTCAGGGATTGTCGTTACCAGTCTGCAGGAGTACCATGAAGCTAAACGTAATCACCTACACAAAGAAACCATTATGGTCCATCAGCCTCAGCAGTTTCGGTATAGCCTCACACGGAGATGTAACGTAAAACAGCACATCGCCCGCATACAGCTAGATAAGGTGTGTGCTATGCCCAATTTGTATGCCCCAACAACCTAGGTCCTACCTTGCTTATACCGCCATGGGCTCAATGGCCAGAGCAAACAGCAGCGGCGACAGCGGGCACCCCTGCCGTGCCCCAGACACCACTGCACTGACCTGGTATGAGCCAACCGCACATGTACCACAGGGTTGGAATATAATATTTTAACCCATCTACAAAAGAGTAGTCCAATACCCAACTTTCCCAGAATTTCCAACAAATATCCACAGTCCACCGTGTCAAACGCTTTTTGAAGGTCGATAGACACCAGTGCCATCTCCTCAGGAGCCGCCTGCGTCTAATGCAGTATATGCGCCAGCTGTCGTATGTTCATAGACGTACTACGGCCCGGGATAAAGCCGCACTGGTACTCCTGAACTAATAGCTCACGTGTGGTCCCAGCCGTTTGGCCAGCACTTTGCATAAAATGTTAACGTCTGGGTTGATCATTGTCAAAGGTCGATATTCTGCCTGGTCCTTAACATACCCACCCAGTTTTGGGATCATACAAATTTCGCCCTCACGCATCATAGGGGGAAATATTACACTGTCAAATGACTCATTAAAGGTTTGCAACAATGGCTGAATTAGCACTGCTAAGTATACCTGGTAATACTCAATGGGCAGCCCGTCGCCCCCCCCACCCCCCGGGGCCTTTGCCCTAGGAACGTCCTCTACTGCCTCCATCAACTCCTCCTCAGTAATCGGAGCATCCAGTTCCGTCCTCACTTCTTAAGACACCTGCCTCAGCTGGAGACCCTCTAAAAAGGGATATAAAGGTCAGCACTGACCAAGGGGTCAGCCCCATACACTGTCTGCAGGTGTTGCCGAAACACCTCCAGCATAGCTGCCCAAGTATAGACCAGCTTGCCCTACTGGCTGCAGAGGCTAGTATTCAGCAGGGGCATGTTCCTTACGCAATATCCAGATCAGTAATCAACCAGATTTGTCTACCTCTGCATGCAGCCACTGGCGATACTTCGTGAGAGTATACTTATCCAGCCTATCCCACGTATCCGAAACCTGCTCATGTAATGCACGCTCTCGTTCCTGGGCATCATCTTGCCCCTTCGGCTCTGACTGGAGCTCGGCTAGCGATTTCTCCCTATCCTGCAGTTCAGAATGTAATTGCTTCCAGACAGCATATGTCAGCCCCATTGCCGCCCCCCAGATCACCGCCTTCATCGCATTCCACTCATGGGCTCCATTACTTGCAGTGCTCCAATTAAGGGACATATACTCTGTCAACGCGTTCGAGATTGCCTCTTTCCCAACTGGGTCTTCCAGAATATCGGCTGGGAGCCGCCAGCTGCAGGGGACTTGCTCCCCGGCCGCCCACCGTACCAAGCAGCACACTGGTGCTCATGATCTGACAGAAAACGTGCCAAATGAGTAATCTCCGCTGCCATAAACGCTGAGTGCTCCGTTACCAGCACCCTGTCTAAGCGACTATGCGTATTATGTGTGGGTGTGAAACAGGTAAATATTTTCTGAGTCAGATGGTGCTCTCTCCAAACATCCTGGAGGCCCAGGTCACTCATTAGCTTCTGCAACTGCTTGGTCATACGTGGCTTGGTACCCCCTTCTGAGCGGACATCTATCCAGCTCAGGGTCCAGCTCACAATTAAAGTCTCCCAGCCATAATAAAGGGGTGTCCAAGTCTGCAGTGATCAAATCCTGCAAGGCCACAAAGAAGTTTGGCTCATCAATATTGGGGGCATAAATATTTAGTATGCTAACGTCTTTATCATCCAGCTTGCCCCTTAATAACACATAACGAGCTTCTACGTCCGCTTCGGTATACTGTACCATAAAAGGGGCACCAGGTGCCACCCAAATCAGCAACCCCTAGCATAGGTAGAATACGACGAGTGGAACACCTGACCCTCCACTTTTTTGCCAAACGCACAGCCCCAGCATCATCCAGATGCGTCTCTTGCAAGCATGCAAATGTTATGTCGCTTAAGGAATGAGAGGACCCTATGCTGTTTAGCGCAGGTGCCTAATCCCCTAACGTTCCAACTAAGAAACTTTACCACATATGCCATAGTGATACATTCGCACACCCTGTCTGGCAATGTTCCAGGACTCAGCACTCTTCTGCAATGACACGCCCTTTTGCATAACACAACATACGTTCACACAATACCAACAAGTCAAACAAACCCCTTCCACCCACGGACAATACTCGACTAACATCACTGATGATTCTGCCCACCCAGCGCTTGTGCCAGGCCGTGTACAGCATCCCACTAAGCCCAACAGGGGCAACAAGAAAAGGTCTGTCCCCAATCCGCCCATCCTCTACTGATCTGGAAGCCTGCTGTCATTTAGGAATGCATACCTTACGCATACACATAAGCCGGGGATAAGTCCCTCCCCCGAGTCCATTCCAGCATGCAAGTGTCTCCGATATCCCTGCACCCAGGCCACCCGCCAACCCCCACCACAACAAACAACACCATTCAGCATTACCACAGTTCCGCGAGGTAGTCCTGGGGGCAACAAGCAAGAGCAGGGCCCTGTATTGAATGTTTTATCACTGTCTCTCCCGGGAAGTTATTCCAACAAGGTCTCGGGCACAGTATCTATTGACAGTTGTAGTGTGTGATCCTGTGCATCAGAGTCAGCGGAAGCAGCTCCCAGTAAGTCAATATCCACAGTCCCTCCACAAGAAAATCTGGCTGCAATGTTCCATCCTCACCCACTGTTATCCTCAGCTGCGATATCTCTGGAGTACTATGCGACTACGCTCGATGCCTCTGCTGCCGGCGTGCCCCATCTGGCCATGTCCCCCATTGACGCTTCGGACACCTCCCTTCTCCAGGCGGCAGCCCATCTCCACGTATCTCCAGCCACTCCCAGACAACTTCAGGAAATCAAAGAATAGCGCTTTACCCCTGAGATCACCTTCAGCTTGGCAGGATACAGGAGCATGCATTGTATATTCAACTCCCGCAGCTTGCGGTTCACTCCAGCGAAGGACTTACGGAGGTCCTGAACTTGCTTAGTGTAGTCCGGGTAAATAGCCACTTTATTACTTTCATACTGGAGGTTCTGGTGTTCCCTTGCCGCCCTCAGGATGCAGTCTCTATCTCGGTAGTTGAGAATTTTAGCAATAATAGCTTGAGGTGGTGCCCCAGGGGGCGGGGGAGGGACAAGGGCCCTGTGAGCTCTCTCTATCACGAACACATTGGACAGTCCCTTAGGCCACAATTGGGTGTGAATCCAGCACTCCAGGAAATGCTGAGCTGCACCCTGTTCCGCCCTCTTCTGTATGTACAATACTCAGATATTATGGCGCCTCGCCCTCCCCTCCGCATCTTCAGCACGACTCTCCAAGGCCTTCGTGACCAAGGTCATCTGTGCCACTTGCTGCTTTAGGGTGACTACCTAACCTATCTGATCTACTATATCACCCCCAGCTCTCGTAACCTTATCCAACACCTTACGGAGATCCGCGCCTAGTAGGGTCACATCCACAGAAACAGTGTCTATTCTGTCCTCAAGAGCCTTCCTAGATCCCAGTATGGCTGCCATGAGTTCCGCCCTGGTGGGCTCCGTGCTCTCCCCCCGACGATTCCTTCTCTGCCCCTCCAGTCTGCCTGGTTAGCCACTCGGGGGGTGCCTAGGGGTATTACACTGTGTGATGGTGTTAGATCCAGTCGGCTTCTGGGATTTCTCTTTGCCCATTGAGATCATGTCACGTGCTCATGGTGCACAGACCAGAGTAATCTGTGTGCCAAGAAGTCCTACCCAGCAAGAGTCTACTATGGAAGCTGGCCCATAGAAATATACATGCATAGGGACTTACTTGACACTCAAATATTCCCAATGCAGCAGGGCAACTGTTGTGTAGCTCCTATAGTACCCATGCAGGACCTGCACATTTGGATAACATAAACGGTGGGATTGGTGGAAGACTAACTCTGGGCACCCCCACTGCGTATGTTAGCCGGTTTTTGCATTAGCTAGTTCACAGTGCCACTAGTGTCTCCTCTTATCGAGGAGAGATTCGTTTCTGGCAGTCTCAGAACATGACAACCCTGATCCCACAAGATAATGGAAACAATGTACTACTTTTCGCTCAGTCACTAGTGCTCGTATAGTTTATCTCAGAGGTACACAGAATAAACAGTCTGGGCATTTCAATTAAAGGTTTATTGAACAGTTGTTATTCTTGTGTAGAATACATGAGCTGTAATAACCATTAGACAGTAGCAGAGATATATGATTAGCAGTAATATTAATATAAACAGATAGTACAGTTCTACCTTTGTGCAATTATCAGGAATAAATACATAAATACAAAATGCATGATAAAAGTATGCATACTCCTACGATGCCTATCTAGATGTATCTAAGTGTACCTAGCGTATGAGCAGGTGTAAAAGCCAAGAATCCCTCTAGGATTTAGTCGAATCCCATTACCTGAAGTATGAGAAATGTCGAAGCCCTTCTTGGTCTCGAGTTGGACACCCCCAAGGGATGTTCAGACCACTGTCAGCAGGATGGTCTGCATGCAGGAGCCTGAGCGTCTCTGGTCAGTGTGTCAGCCTGGAAATCTCGGTTCCCTCTGCCTTATCTTGGCAAGATGTGGTGTATTTATACGCGAAAGTATGTTTTGTATGGGTCATTGTCGGACTGAGGAAGACGTAGGGGATGAACCCTGCACATAGATATTATACAGGTGATGTAGTTTCTGCTTCGTTTCCAAGAACCCTCATAAATGCTCATACATAATGTATGAGCCCATCGGAGATGTTATAGGAGGCCTTTGTTCAGGGAAAAACCCTCCATCTGCACCCAGAACTGAAACTAGATAGGGTTCAATCCTCAAAGCTTGTTATTGTGTAGTGTAGGGAACTAATGTAGGTGAAAGATCATGCCTATATAAGGGCATCTAGATTCATGCCTAAATTAGTACATCTAGAGTCATGCCTATATTAGGGCCTCTATATAAGACATAACACAACAAACACTGCTCCTCGTCCCACAGTGGTAAGCAGCAGCTGGGGCCAGACTACCCCAGAGGGCTCTCACGTACAGCGACCACAGGTTAGCAGGACTGCAATCAAGACAGCCTGCGTGCCAGGGGCCAGGCCAGGCAGTCGAAAAGCAATGAAGTTCCAGGGTGTCTCCCAATTATGTCACCAGGGGCACCACAGCTTGAGCAATGCACAAATATATATAGGGTTAGACCCGTGAAACACCTGTAGGCTGAGTCAGTGGAACAGTGATGGCCGTTCTGCAATAACTAGGAAAGAACTGCACCCTGGTTTTTTGTCACTAGGTCAATCATGCAATAAGAAGATGATTTTATGAATCAGTTACACTAAAATAGTTTTCCATATATATTTGTCTTTTATCTAAATTTCAAATACATTGAGGTCAAGAATTGAACTAACGTTTCTCTATCTACATGTTTATGTTTGCTGATGCGGAAATCACTGAGCGGCTGTAAATTCCTTTTCGATAATGTGGTTCTGTTTTTTTCTATGTACAAAGCATTTTCCAGTGGAAAAGATACTGCTTCTTGTAGATTCTCTCTTTTGACCCGATAGGATGCCTAATGGCAGCAGTTGATCTATTGGGTGCCCCTCGAAGCCATATCAATTTACCCAACCATAAAAATATTATTGACAATGATGTTAAACTTCATTTTCGTGGCTCACTGAGAGCTTTCAACGTAGACTCAGGGAACTGTTAGCTTTGGTCAACTTTACTTTATCTAAGAGCCATCAAACATTTGGGGCTGGCCTTATATGCCGTGATAACAACTCCTGTGCTATTCAGCCCGCCTTCGAGGCACCTTGGTAAGATAATTCAGTGATTCCGTTTTGCCGGTTCTGACCACCAGCCGTTTGCTAAAAAGTGTGACACCCAATTGAACGTGGCGTGTAGCTGATGGCTCTTCACACACCATACTACTGACTCATAGAGCTAATATGAATCAGAATTCGAAAACTTTAGCAAATACCCACCTATTGAATGCCTCCAATTAATGCTAACAACAGGCCTTGATGAACTGGTTCTTGATGTAGGTAGAAGCAAGGAAAGTGCAAACATAAAAACTGGTTTTGTTGGAACTGAAGCTGCTTAGGCTGAAACTCCGCCAACTGGAATGAAATTGTCTCCAGGCTTATTTGGCAGAAGGCAAACAGGAGTGGAGTTTTGCAATAATGAATACAAAATGCCATTATTCTGAGAAACCGAAATTGCCGCTAGCAGGTCAAAGGTGCTGTTTCAGGTTATCAATGAAGTGAAAGGGGCCACAGGCCTTCAAAGATGTACATGGTCCGAGACCAGATGCAATCAATCTCTGTTTTTTTTAAGCCAAGGTACATAAAATTAAAAACGCCCCTGGCATCGTCCTGAGACTAGAATGAAACTACTGTCTTAATAGACTTTCCAACTGAGACATCTGATAACCTGTGTCAGTTTTCTCAGCTGAAGGATGAGGACTTGAAAGAGCTAATGAAGGTTGTGGACAGTAACAGACTTCTGGCTTGGGTGGGAACATTCACTAGCCAGGGGCCATAAGGCGCTATTAACAATAACTTCATATGAGCTGCAGGCTATCATTAACTGCTCTTTGAGGTTGGGCTCAGTACCAAGATTGTAAAAAAGCAAAATTCTCCCACTGCTAAAAAAAACAAATTACAGTCCTGGATGCTGCAAGAACTACAGACCCTATCTCAACTCTCACACCTTTCAAAGCTTTTAGAATGAGCTGTGTTCAACCAACTTTAATGCATTGCTGATCGCCTTAACCACCCCCATCCTAAGCAGGCTGGTTTCCAAGCAGAATGTCACACAGAAAACGTGGTCGCTGCAGTACTCGGGAACTTGATGGTACACTGACTGTGATATACGGGGAACAACATTTACAACGAAGGTTTTACAACGCGGTACTGTTACCACGCAACTTTTACAACGCAAGTCGTTACAACGACTTGCGCTGGGGGGCACTCCAGGATAGTAAATAGTTTAATTTACTATCCAACTCCTTCCCTTTCTATCCACGGGGACTGGAGTTGGAATAGTAAATTAAAATGTTTACTATCCAGCGCCCCCAACGCAAGTCGTTGTAACGACTTGCGTTGTAAAAGTTGCGTAGTAACGGCACGCGTTGTAAAAGTACGCGTTGTAACGTCGTACATCCGTAATATACCGGTAGAGCTGTTAGTACTAGATTTATCAGCCGTATTTAAGACTGCGGCTCATCAGGTGCTCCCCGATTGCCTTGGAAGCTAAGGTGTCAATGGCGTGGCTCTAGAATGGTTTCAGAGCTTTCTTTTGAACCAAACAGCTTAGGTGGAACTTAGTTCTTATTGAACAGAGGCAAAACCCTTGATGTGCTATGGGAGCAGCACTCTCACCCTTGCAGTTCAAACTGTATATGGCGCCATTAGCCCTCCTTATTCAGGAGAGTGGCCTATCAGCCTTGATCTATGCAGATGACACCATTTGTGTTTGTGGTAGATGGTGATTTGAGTGAAAGATCTGTATTTCTACAAAGTTGCATGCCCAGTCTTTTGTTGTGGATTGCCCCAAATCATGTACAGCTGAATGTGGGAAAAATAGAAATCCTTCACCTTTATGGCAGTCCCCTGGGATCATGCATTCTGGCCCAGGATTCTCTAGGTAAGAAGACCGGTCCTGTGTCTTAGGTTAAGAACCTGGGAATCAAACTGGACACAGGCTTGAATTTAGTAGATCGGATCAATTTTTTGGCCAGGACTTGCTTCTCCTAGTTCAGTGTCCTGGAAAGCAACATCCATCTGTTCTCTGTCAAGAGATTTCAGATTGTCAATGCATTCATTTTGGCTAAGTTGGACTACTGTATTTCAAAATAGCCTCAGAGCCCGACATACCGGCCATTAAAGGCCGGCTCCAGCATTGAAGGCCCGAGCCCAAGACGAGGGCCTTTAACAAGGGAGCAGACCTTTAATTGGCGGTAGAGCCCGCTAGGAGGGCACTAAGGCTATTAGAACATTCTGGCCCTAGAGGGCAGAATGTTTTAATTTTTAAAACAAAGGCGTCACAAAGCCCGAGGGGGTTCAAATCCCCTCAGGCTCCGAGAGTCCTTTGTTCACAGCAGCAGCTGTGAACAAAAACAACATTGGAACGCGTAGAAGGCTAGAGCACCCTATTGGATTCAATGGAGCGCTCAATATTCCAATGTTGTAATATATCTCGGTGTTCCAACTAAGGCCGCCAATAACCTTCAGTTGGTTCAAAATGCTGTTGTTCGATTTATGTCAAATGGGTGAAAATTTGATTCTACATCTAAAGGCATAGTTAAGCTCTGCTGCCTATTGATTGGCCAAAGGATTACATTTAAAGATTGTGGCTTGTTCCTAAAGTGCTTCCTAGAAGTAAGATTAGCTGCCTGTCAAAGTAGTTTTCATTGTATACTCCAAGGTATAATCTGCACTCAGAAATTAATTCCTTGCCGAATGTCCCCAGGCCCCGTAGAGTCACCATTGGAGGAAGAGCCTTTTCTGTGCTGGCACCAAAACTGTGGAATCCCCTCCCAATTATTCACAGACGTAAACCCTCCTTGCTGAGCTTTACTGCTAAAGACGTGTCTGTTTCACCCTTGGGAGACCTCCCTCTGTACTCTCTTGAATATATGATCATTGATGCTTTCGCTCCAAGATAGCACTGGTTGAATGTTAGCGCTTTATTAATACTTTGAAACATGAAACTTGCTTAAAGTGTTTACTTACTACACACTCTTTAGAAAGGGATCTAGGGGCATATTATCAAGGACCGGTGTTACAATTATCGCCATTTTATCAGCAGGAAACTGCCGATAAAACGGCGATAATGGGCTTGATAATACGCCCTTGTTAATTCCCATAGAAGCCCATGTTAACATCAGAACATTGGCTTCTATGGGAATTAACAAGGGCGTATTATCAAGCCCATTATCATCGTTTTATCGGCAGTTTCCTGCCGATAAAACGGCGATAATTTTAACACCGGTCCTTGATAATATGCCCCTTAGTTCTGCCATTAAGGAATGTAAATCTCAGAATATATTTTATTGTGGAAAGGGGTTGAGTAAACCTTTATGGAAACTCACAAATAAGTATGTAGGTGGATGTGCACAAGTTTAAAAAAAAAAAATCCAGAAACGTCTATTTCCACATTCTGGAGTAGATTTATTCACAATAAAACATTGTGTTGATAAATCTTTTTAGAGATATACAACTACTTTTTGTGAACTTTCTGAATCAGACCCTAAGGCTCTACTGGGTCTGAAAAGAGTGAAGCAAACACAATGAGATGATGGACGGAGTGCTGAAACATTTCAGACACTCACTCCCAGTCACAGATCTGGGTTGAATCCATCATCATTCTTTAGCTCACTTCGCCACCTCAGTTCAGACCCAGCTATATGCAAATCAGTCTTGACCCTGTGCCTCATGGGAACAGTCCAGCCCGAACTTCCAAGCCAGGTCTTCCCTGAACCAGAAGCAAGCATCATGGGACGGGTTTCTCGATAACACCCTTCATCAGCCAGGCTAGCTTGAATCCAGTGGCAAAGTGAGCAAGGGTCCCATGTCTGGGCATACTCTGCCAACTTTGGGCGAACAAAGCAAACACAAGGAGATGATGGACGGAGTGCTGAAACTTTTCAGACACTCACCCCCAGTCTCAGATCTGGGTTGAATCCATCATCATTCTTTAGCTCACTTTGCCACCTCAGTTCAGACCCAGCTATATGCAAATCAGTCTTGACCCTGTGCCTCAAGGGAACAATCCATCCCGAACTGCGAAGCCAGGTCTTCTCTGAACCAGAAATAAGCATCCTGCGACCGGTTTCTGTGTAACACCCTTCATCATCCAGGCTAGCTTGAATCCAATGGCAAAGTGAGCAAGGAGCCCACGTCTGGGCATACCCTGACAACTTAGGGCGAACAAAGCAAACATAAGGAGATGATGGCCAGAGTGCTGAAACTTTTCAGACACTCACCCCCAGTCACAGATCTGGGTTGAATCCATCATCATTTTTTAGCTCACTTTGCCACCTCAGTTCAGACCCAGCTATATGCATATCAGTCTTGACTCTGTGCCTCATTGGAATAGTGCAGCCCGAACTGCCAAGGCAGTGAAAGATATAGGCTGTTGCAAAAGCAGATTCATGTATTCTGTGCATTAATATCAATGCTTTATTATGAGCGCTGTATTGCATTGGTGTGCCTTACGGAGCCCTGATATATATGGTAGAACTTTAATCTTATTCTTATAGTAATCTTAAACTCTCTTTATCCTTAACATGTCAGTAAAGTTTCATGTATCTCTCAGGCCCAGAAGCCATTTTATTCAGTGTTGTACTACTGCACATTCCCCAGTATCGACGGAACAGAATATCGAGGACGGAATATCAAGAATAAAATATCAAAAGGTAAGTAAATCTATATATCCTATACCTAACTGCACATATATGTACCTATGCTGAACATATACCTTCAGGGTACGTAGGTGTAGAGTGAGGAATAGTAAATCTATACTTTCATATGTGCCTTTACCTATCGATATTTTGTCCCTAGGTATTCTGTCCTCCATATTATTATGGTGTTGGTATTCTGTAGTACAATCCATTTCCCAGCATCTCGTAGTTAGCGCAACTTTGCCCTGAAGATTGCAATAAGAAGCTTGAATTCCACGTTCAAGTTCTTCTTGCATTCTTTCTTGGGACGAGATCCTGCCACTTGCTCATTAGTTGTTTAAGTTAAAATAACAAGTTTCTATCAAATGTTAACTGTTCCATTGACTTGTACTTAAAGGGAAGTGTATAGAAATGTGTCAGAAATGGATGGATTGTAGCATTTTATGCTCCAACTGGATTTTGAGTAGATGCACTGGTCTGTTGAAAGGACATTGCCGCTTATTATTTTGCTTGGATATTGCCTCTTTTTTTGCATTAATCACATATTTGACTTGGAGGTAAAGAAGCTTACTGATCCAGCAGCTCCAGTACCTTTGCAAGCACCTTTTAGTGTCTGAGCAAAAGAAAAGTTGAATGCAAGGGGTTGTTTGGGTGTGGGTGTATGTTAAATTCCCTTCCCAACTCAAGAGATCAGTTAGAGAAAGAACTAAAGGAACCCCTACTCAGCTTTCTGTTTCCTTTCCACCCTCCACCAGATGAGCTGTAGGGTACAAAGCCACCAACCCTTTTTTTATAGTGATAGGGCAGAAAAGTCTAATCGGAGTGAGACACCACTGAAAGGGACCCATGCCCACACTTTCTACCACCAGTATGGTAAAAGTAATATCTAAAAGAGAGGATGAAACTCACTAACGAGGATAGGAAGTTCTTTCTTGAACATTGTTCCTTTGAAATAGAAAGGTTAGGGAATATGCAAAAAAACTAAAGCATCATAAAACAAGATAGACGCTGAACAGTGGCCTCTTTACTTGCAATGGCATGAAGAGGCACATAAACATAAACTAGAATTCCAACTCTGTGGTATGAAAAATACCAAGGAGAAGCTGAAATATCAAATCAGGGACATGTAGCATCCTCCCAGCCTGGGCACTCACAAATAACCATGCCACACAAAGAGCTTAGTATTATACAAGTATATTCTGCTGTGTATAACTGCAAACTCAACATTCTAAAACAAGCTTTCATGGCAATGATCTCCGACACCTTCGTCAAAGCTCTACGGAGTCCATCAGGAGCCAAAAGGGTTAATTTCTAAAAGTATCGCAAGGCACTACAACCCCCCTTTGTTAAATAAAAAATTGAAATTGTTTTACAAATTGCTATATATATATATCCAAAAACCTCACTTCAAAGAAACGAGCAGAGGACACAGCGGGGAATCTTTCAGCGGTCATTCATTCACCATAGTAAGTACGGCATAATGCATTTCGGCGTGGGCCTTCATCAGATGCCAGGTTACTCTGGGACATACTCGCTCCCTCCTTTAAGTGTCGAGAAGCACTCCCATTGGTTGGAGTGAAGCAGGCTCCGTTCTTGATTACCCACAGCTGTGGTCCGGCTCATCAAGGACTACATTTCCCAGCTGACATCATTCGGGTAAGTGTCAATAGCGGAGCTGTATTGTGCTCATGTGAGCGCTGCTGTGCATGACTGAAGGGGGAGATGGCTAGTGGTAGCCGAGTGAATCCCGCATTGCAGGTGTTGATTGCCGCCTCAAGTCCCCAATGCCTCCACCATAAGTCCAGCACCAAACCGGGCCGTGATATATATATATAATTTTGCACAAAGTCCGTGTTTTTTCAAAGGGATATAATTGGGTGGAACATGGACGACTTAAAATATTGGCGTATTTTGCACAGACTTTACAAGCATTTAGGCTGGAATTCTTGCACAATTAAATGCGGTTTATTAAATGCATATGTATATAATGGTAGAGATATATTTTTATATATATATATATATATATAGACATGTATTTTTTCATTGTACAGGATAGGTTATCGTGTATATAATTATAAATGATTTTAATATGCATAATTATTTATAGTGCAAAATCGCACCAGGGTAAAATATTTGCGAATTTATATATTTATATGTGTGCTTATAATATCGTCAATGCATTTGTGCTGCTAGATTGTGTGGTTACAAGTATGCTATGCTTGAGATCTTTCAATACAAACCAGAAATGAATTTTAATGCTGCTCACATAGAGAGAATGCCGTTCTTATCACTAGCACCAGTATGTTTTCACTTTTTACTGTCACGTGGTGTTCAAAGTGAAAAAATGAGTATTTAAAGGTATCTCGAACGACATGACTGTTATGTGATCAAGGGTAGTGTCTACCCGAAACGCGTTATGCCAAAAGAAACAGAGAGGTTATAATAAACCTACCTCTGTACTGAAAAGCTGCCTGGTGGTCCGTGATTTCTGCATGCCGCACTGGAGAAGCAGAAAGTTGGTGGAATATATATATATATATATATATATATATATATGTCCAAACCAAAAGAATAGCCCCCAAGCTTCAAAGATGCACTCAACGGGAAAAAGTTCAACAGAGCCTTTATTTCACAAGAAACGGCATTTGAAGCCCAATTAATCCTTGTCCCTTACGTGTTTCAGTGCTACAAGCACCTTCATCATAGGGTGGGCACGTTGAAAACAGCAAAGATGGGCTGCCACATATATTACCCATGAGGCATGTGCTCTCCAGTGATCAGCATGCTGGGAGTAGTAGTCCTGATTTTTCTTCTTCGGTGAGGTCCGTTTTTCAACATTAGTAATTCTGCCCAATTTCACAGTACAGCATTTTAACAGGCCTCCAGTGGGCCTCAGGTCTGGAATGCCGCTTCCAATTGCTGATTTCTCGTGCTGGAACAGGCTGAAATGAAATCCACAGCCTCACAGACCTTCTTCCGGTGCAATCTTTCACGGCCCGGAGCCGCCGTGTGTAAATATCCAAAATAAAAGCCCCCGAGCTTCAAAGATGCACTCCACAGGAAAAAGTTCAACAGAACCTTTATTTCACAAGAAACTGCATTTCAAGCCCAATTAATCCTTGTCCCTTACGCGTTTCAAGCACCTTCATCATAGGGCGGGCAGGTTGAAAACAGCAAAGATGGGCTGCCACATATATTACCCATGAGGCATGTGCTCTCCAGTGAGCAGCATACTGGGAGTAGTAGTCCTGATTTTTCCTCTTCGGTGAGGTCCGTTTTTCAACATGAGTAATTCTGCCCAATTTCACATTACAGCATTTTAACAGCCCTCCAGTGGGCCTCAGGTCTGGAATGCCGCTTCCAATTGCTGATTTCTCGTGCTGGAACAGGCTGTAATGAAATGCACAGCCTCACAGACCTTCTTCCGGTGTCATCGGCGGTGCAATCTTTCACGTCTGGAACTGCCATGTGTAAATATCCCAAAGAAAAGTCCCCGAGCTTCAAAGATGCACTCCACTGGAAAAAGTTCAACAGAACCTTTATTTCACAAGAAACGGCATTTCAAGCTCAATTAATCTTTGTTCCTTACCACAACTACCAGAATGCTATTCAGTATTCACTGAATAGAGCATTTAAACAATGGAAAATGAAGTTGTGTGTTTCCGCCATTTGCTGAACTTTGTCCCATGAGGAAGGAGCAAGCTGCTCTGAAACGCGTCGGGGATTTCAAAGTAGTCAGGCTCGATGCACAGCTTTCTAATAAATGGTTCTGTCAACTTACCTGTCGTGGAGTCGCGTCCTTCAGCTCTGGTGCACATCTTTGCATATGTGACACGCGGCGGCCTCGACCGCGGAGAATTAACCACCCGTTTGGAAATGTGATGACGGGACTGCTTGGCTGTTACCTTTCAGCCTGTCAGCAGCACGGGACATATGAATATTTGTAAGCTGTGTATGAAGCTTGTGACCCACTGGAGGGTTGTAAATTGACATTTTTTAAGCAAAGAACATTCATCAGCAAGTATACGGACCCCACCTGCGGGGATAATTGGTACCACAACTACCAGAATGCTATTCACTGGAGAGAGCATTTAAACAATGGAAAATGAAGTTGTGTGTTTCCGCCATTTGCTGAACTTTGCCCCATGAGGAAGGAGCAAGCTGCTCTGAAACGCGTCGGGGATTTCAAAGTAAACAGGCTCGATGCACAGCTTTCTAATAAATGGTTTTGTGAACTTACCTGTCGTGGAGTCACGTTCTTGAGCTCTGGGGCACATTTGTGCATATATTTGTATATGTATTGCTATGCTTGTTTGCATATGGGGCTGTGGGAGGAACAGGTCCTCACGACCGCTTTGGAACAAATCATGAATAATCAAATAATACGTTGGTATAGATATATAGATGATTTGCTCATCATATGGAAAGGGTCGGAAGAAGAGGCCCTCAAGTTCATAGAGCGACTTAACATCAATAATTTAAATTTAAAATTCACTAGCCATATCAGTGACTCATCTATCTGCTTTCTTGACGTTGAGATTTTCATCTCAGATAATCAATTGCACAACAGGTTGCACAGAAAAAGTACAGCTGGTAACTCATTGCTACATGCAGAGAGTCTCCACCCAGCGCATTTGATTCACAGCATCCCCTATGGGGAGATGCTGCGCATCAGAAGCATTTGTAGCCTAGATGAAGATTGCACTGAGGCCCAATTAGAATGCCATTCCCGGTTCATCTCAAGGGGATACAGTTCTAGCGTAATAGACAAAGCCTTGATTCGAGCTAATGAGCAAGGTAGAGCACTGGCTTTGGTCAGCAGGATCTCAAATGAAAACATTCCTATGGCAGATCTGCCATTAAGACTTATCTTAACCTATAGTAATCAACAACAGACTATTAGAAAGATAATCAACAAAAATTGGGCTCTCATAAGGAATGATCCTGTGTTAGGAGAGAGATTAACTCGCTCCCCTAATTTAACCTTCAGGGAAGCCAGCTCTATGAGCAATACGCTAGTCTCTAGCAGTCCGTAGGTGAATCCATCTACCTCATGGATTATGGGCAGCAAAGGATTTATCAAGTGTGCATCATGCTAAGCATGTAAACATAGAGTGAATAAAACAGAATTTTTCACAATACTCAAAACCAGGCCAACTAAGATAGATAAAAAATTGACCTGTAAGACGGAGTTTGCAGTGTATGTGCTGGAGTGTCCTTGTGGCCGGCGCTATGTGGGTAGTACCAGGCTGCAGGTTCACAAGAGGATATTCCAGCACATCTGTGCAATCAACAATGGGGATGAGTCATATCCTGTTGCCTGTCATTTTGATGAAAAATATGCTAAGAAATCCATTGAATTGCGTTACTTTGTAGTGGACTGTATCCCCCCAATGAGAAGAGGTGGTGACCGTGATACCAAGCTAAGAAAACTGGAAACTAAATACATTTTAGAAATGGATACTAAGACCCCAAATGGATTAAATTCCAGCAAAGATTTTTACACATACCTAAGAGAGTATGTGGAATTTTATATATCTTCGCCAGTATCTGTTTATCGGACTATATGCTGCTGTTCTGAACATTTATGAATTTTAAATCTTATTTATTCACTATTTTGCACAGTTAGGGTTTATGGTAATAAGACACTGTTAAGCACTTAAGCACTTTAATCATGGACTTCATGTGATATGATTGATTGCCCAATTGGGCTGTATTGCTGCGCTAAGCAATCAATGCTGTTGTTTACATTTATTTGAAAAATGTGCAATTAGAATGAATTATATGCTGCTACAACCAATGAAATAAGAATAGGAAATTATTTTAAACCTATTTTTATTCTTTTAGCAAATAATTCTTATGCCTTGCAATTTTACATTTAACAATTGTAAATGTATTTTATCCTCATATGATTTTTTATGAAGCTGCACCATTGTTTTTATCCCCTGGTTTTTTACACAGATTGTTAAAAGGTCGTTTAGAACCATAGGATTAGACTTAAGGATAGGAGTCTACCTTGTGGGGGGTATTAAGTAATGTACAATGCACTGAATTAACAGCACTGTTTGCACATCTTTCAGTAGTTTAAAAAAAGTTTAAGTGAAATAGCAATGTAATACAGCTTACGCAGTCTGTCTTCCAAGGTTATGGCAAGGAAAGTAAAAAAAAGTTTGCACTGTCACTTTAAAAAGGTGGTCTGTACCAAGTAGCGTGTCATGTGATCAAGGTCCCACGGGGACCGAAACGCATAATGGCGGCAGTGCTGGGCAGAAAATAAACATTGAATAGCACCATTCTTGGGTTCGCTTCATCTCTTTCTGAACATGTGGAGCTGTGGGACGAGTACAAGGATACATATATGTATATATATATATATATATATTTTTTTTTTTCAAACACAGTCCGCCGGTCTCCCAGCCTCTTAATGGCCGCGGGCTCGAGCGAGGAGGCGATCCTCCAATATTCTTCACGCCAACTTTTCTCTCCAAAAGAAGCAAACTCCAGCCCAAATTCATTAAGTGTGAAGGTTTATTCAAACAAAATTGCCAAAAACGCCCGACGCGTTTTGGTGCAGCCACACCTTGGTCACGGGTAACTTTGGTTCATACATTTGTGAATTTTAAAGTGTTCAAGTAATAAACATAAAAGTAGGACTACTCGTCCCAACACAAGTAAGTAACTATACATATTTAGCGGCCATTCATGACATGGTCAGTGACATCACTGATGACATCTCAAATGACATCACTGATGACATCACTGATGACATCATCCAGTGAATGTGGTTTGCTTCGTTATTTAAATATGCATTATATATATATATAGCAATTTGCATTGAAGAATGAGTGGATATATAAAAATAAATATTTGGATGGAGGATTTAGTAGCAATGTAATTGACTGTTTACTTTAACAATGTATAGTGTCTCACTAAATATATTGGATAGTGACTAAACTGTGTGAATATCTGTATCACTTTGTCAGTTGTTGTGTAAACTGGTTCTCCAGTTGGTGAGGTTCCGTGAGAATCGTAACGATGTTTTGGGCACGTTCGGATATGGACGAGTTTGGTATCTATGAATCGCAAATGACGAGTTTAGTAGGTGTACGCGTTTTTGCTACACTACTTGGAAGGGTTCGTCTTATTTACGGGCTTCTCCATCTGAACCCTCGGGTTCCATTTTAGATATGGCATCCATTTTGTTTCTTGCCCTCACGTAGCCGGCGAACGGACAATGTCCGCTTCGTGACCCTGGGATTCCCAAGCTCTTGCGGAAGATGCATATTCTTTTGAGTGTGTCTTTATGACTAGGGGAATGACACGGCAAAGGCAGATGGCTCCGCTCGAGGCTCATCTTGCCGTGCTGGTCTATTGTTTCAGCCTTGCATGTGCTAGGCTCGAGTCCTTTGATCCTGTGATCACGCTTCCGATATTGCCCCCACACTCTTTTCAATCTGTTGTCTGTCTTTGTCTTCCTTGCACCTGTTTCTGTCTCTTCTCGTTTACAACTAGAGTGGAATGTGCCTAATGGAGGGATAGCATACTTTTACAGTTGGAAACCGGTAATGTTACTGTAATTATGTTCCGGGCTTCTGAAAACATGAATGAAATCCTTTTGAAGTTTACTGTGGGAACTGAGTTGTAACCTTTTGTTCGTTATGTTGTGCAATGACGAAAATGTGTATAAAAGGAGCGATCCACTTTTTCAATACGAAGCAGACTCTCAGAACCTACACTTTGTTGTACTTCTAGCGATTTCTGTATCCCTGCAGTAAATAAACGCTGATCTTTGACGCTGAAGGAAGTGTCCCGTGTCTCTGTGATTTGTACGCCAGAACAGGTAACCTACGAAGGTTTCAGGTGTTGTCCCCTGGCACCGCTGGGCCTTAAATAGCCCAGTCCTTCAGTTGGCGCCCAACGTGGGGCGACATCAGCGGTACCGGTCCAAAGCCTGACGATCGTGAGGAACTTCGTGTGAAATCTCCGAGGGAAGGTGCACCCCGCTTCATCGATCCTGTTGTCGAAATAAGTGGTCCGAAGATTTTTCCCGCGAAGATTCCCGCCTCCTGACGGCTGCAACGGACTGATGCCCTGACTGTCGACCTGTTTTGGCGCCTGGCGTAGTCCTTTGTACGGCGAGACGATAGACGGGCCTTCCTGGTGACGCCATTGTTCTTTCAGTTAAGTATTTGTGGGTCGCTCCCAGTCCTTAGTTTAAATCCTTTGGTTCCTTTTTGGGACATTTGCTTTGTACTTTGAAACTTGGTTTTTATTGTCGAAACTTGGTTGATTGCATGGTTCCATTGCATTGTGGTCTTTAGTTGTTGGTTCTCTCTTTTGGGTTTTGCAATTGCCAAAAACCGAGGGACTCGTATTTTTGCGAGGATTTTGTAATTCGATAACCCTTGAAATTTGAAACTCGGTTAGTGTGCACGATGCCTGGCCGTAGTATTTTATTTGTTTTCCTTAAGTGTTGCAACACGGATTCCCGGTTGGAGGACTCGTGTCCGATACCTCCAGTTGGGACTCCGATTTATGAGCTCTATAGTCGACATGGAGTAGGCCCCATTGTCTATAATGAATTCTGGATCCATTATACAAGAAAGGATGGTGTCCTTAGTTGGCCACCCCATGGTAGTTTTGAAACTGAGATTTTAGATAATCTCGAAGCAAAATTGTTTCAAAAGAAAGCTAGGCCAGCAATGTTTGATTCCTTTCGGTTATGGCGCAAAGAGGCCAGACAGAAAGAAATCAAGCAGATTAAGAAAAATAAGAAAGAAGGTATCATTTCGATGATGCAAGGTGCAGAACAGCATCAGCGAGACAAGGCAGAGAAGGAAAAGGAAGTTTCTACCAGACTGCATCTCATGGCGGTGGATGAATGTTATCCGGTTTTACTGTCAAGTTCTGAAAAGCAGGGAGAAGAATCGAAAGAGGATCCTTTGTTATCTTATTTATTAAAATCACCACCTCCTTATGTACAGGGTACTACAGCCCCTATAGTTCCCCCTGTTCTTCTGCCTGTTGTTCCGGTGGCTGCTGGTCAGCCTGTAGGGTGTCCTGTTCCTCCGAATCCTCTCGTTCCTCAAGGGGGCCCTGCTCCTTTACCTCCTCTTCTTCCTACTGCTCCTTTGCTTGTACCTTCTCAGCCTATTGTTACTACTACTCCTGTTGTCTTAGCTACTCCTACTGCTTCTACGTTTAGTCCTCATATTGTTGCTCCTGCACTTCTCTCCTCTTCTCCTTCTGTTCGTAATCGTATACCGAATTCTATGGCTAATCTCTATTCTCCACTTTTCGGATCATTACTTGAGTCCGATGCCTCTGATATCTCTCAGAGACGGAGTCAAATTCCAGGTGGTCGGGAGAGTGCGACATTAGTGACTATGGCACGCAGGTGGATTAGACACCCTGCTAAGTATACTTCGCGCATAGTTTTCGAAACGTTCTCTCAGTTTAATGAGCCCACACAGAGATTCGTGTTCGAGGAAATGTGTAAATCCTTGAGAGAAGAGTGGGATAATGATGAGTTAGATATCGTACCGCCCGATTTGACTGAACTTCAGGGTCAGTTTTCGAACGGTATGATTGTAGGCGGAGATGTACGGCGTGCATTGGAGCGATTGTTAGCTTTTAGGTCCGCAGTGCCTTCTCGAGTGTCGTTTGATGACGACTCCGATGACCCGAAAGCAAAATCTGGTCAGTATCCTATGCGAGAAGTTCCCCCAGTGTGGATGCCAGGTGATGCTGCTGCTAATCCTGCAATTTTGCCACACTTCCAGAGAGTTTGGGTACACCTCCCATGGAAGCGATCAGAAGTCTTGCAGGTGAAGCAATCTTTGCCTGATCCACGCAAGAATCCGGCAGGTTATTATAAGGAATTATCCCAACTCGTGGATGCTTCTATTATGAATCTTGCTGATATCGATATGTTGTTTGGTAATGTCGTACCGCAACCGATCTGGGCGAAGATTTGTCAGGAGAATCATGCAGCTGAGTTGGGTGGTGATTGGGCTGCACTTGTAGCGGCTGATGGACGGCAAGTTGGTGGGGCTAAGCCTGAACAGTTAATTACGGATCTGCCCCAAAGAATCATTACGCTCATGAAAACACTTATGCCAGCGATGAGGGTGAACTGGGATAAATTGTCTGCTTGCAAACAAAAGAAAGACGAGAGTGTCTCCGATTTCTTTACTAGGTTTGAGGAGGCATTTATCGATCATAGTGGTCAGGATATGAGCACTGAGGGAGGTCAGCGGTTGTTTGTTGATAAGTTCGTGTTAAATCTGTTACCTGAGCTATGCAACAAATTGAAAAACTCAGAAAGTGCATGGGCTGTTTCAACCACTGCTCAAATATTAGCGACGGCTCAGTATTATGAGAATAGGGAAAAAGAAGAGAATGATCGTGCAGACAAGAAAACGAAGGAGCTTAAAACTAAGGTCTTGTTGCAGCAAGCGTATCCTCCGCGCTCGAATCAAAATGACTTGCAACGGCAATATCGACCACAGGTGCAGTCTTCTAGGATGCAGTCACGTTCTGACTCTTCTGCATCCAGATCTATGCTTGGGTATAATCAGTGTGCATATTGTAGGGGTGAGGCCATTTAAAGTATAATTGCCCTGTTTTACGTGACCGAACGAATGGTGTTTCGGTTCGAGGAGGCCGTGGTGGTCATCAGCAAGCATCTCGAGGTACAGGTCGTGGTACCTCTCAAAATCAAAATGAGCGTTCTGCTCCTTCATCGGATGCAAACAATTGTTTTGATCAACGAAATCAATCGTCCGGTAGATCTACAGAGTATCATGTGGATGACTATTATGTTGAGCATGAGATTGGTACAGACGTCAATTACTAGGACAGCCATAGACAAAGAGAGGGAGTAGTATCAGTTCCGGTTGATCAGAGAGGGCCTTACGTCGCAGTTGCCACATCGGGCGTAGTTGAGCCTTTTCTGTTGGACACTGGTGCAGCAAAAAGTTCCATCATGCATTCGAAACTCCCTAGCGCACCTTTGTCTGGCTTAACAAATGTCTCCGTTGGATTCTCTGGTGCCCCGGTTAGCAATCCAGTTTCTAGCCCTTTGTCCCTTACGATCGGGCCACGTGAGCTAGAGGCTCCTTTGATTTTAACTACTGGTTGTGGTGAGAATCTCTTGGGTCTGGATTTGTTGAAGCGATTATTTGCGACTCTGTACTGCTCTCCTACGGGAGTGGAGCTTACATTAGGTCGGAGAGTGATCTCTCCTATGTACTTGTCAACTGATAAGCTCCCGCCGGAATTGAGTTCCCTTCCTGAGTCTTTATGGGCAAGAGGTCCCAATGATGTGGGCCTGCTGGACATACCACCTTATGTAGTTCAATTGAAATCTCATGCGAGATTACCGCGTATCCCCCAGTATCGTATCTCTCTTGATGGCGAGCGAGCACTCTTAGCGATCATTTTTGACTTGATCGAAAAGGATGTTATTGAAGAAACTCGGGGAAATGTATGTAATAGTCCGGTGTTACCTATTTTGAAACGAACTGATCCGTCCAAGCCTCCTGTGTACCGTTTTGTAATTGATTTGAGAGAAGTGAATAAAATCGTGATTCCACAGTTTTCAGTGGTGCCTGACATTACGGCTTTGCTGACCCTGATTCCAGCCTCTGCCTCCTGGTTTTCGGTGATCGACCTAAAGAATGCTTACTTTAGTATTCCGATTGCTGAGGAAAGCAGAGATTTATTCGGTTTCTCATTGGGGGGGTCGCAGTTTTAGGTTTAAACGCGCACCGCAGGGCTACTGTGAGAGTCCGTCGATCTATAGTCAAGCCCTTAAGAGTCAACTAGATGCATTTGTGTTACCTGCTGGTGCGGCCTTGCTTCAATACGTTGATGATCTGCTAGTGGCTGCCGACACTGAGCAAGTTTGTAAAACTGCTACAGTATCGTTGTTAAAGCATTTATGTGTCTTACATCACAAGGTGTCACCTTCTAAGCTACAGTATTGTTGTCAAGAAGTAACCTATTTAGGTCACTTATTGTCAAAGGAGGGAAGAAGGTTGACCCCTGAAAGAATTGCAGCAATTGCTCGAATGACTGTGCCAACAACTCAGAGAGATGTACGTGCCTTTCTAGGTATCACGTCATACTGCAGACATTGGATTCCAAACTTTTCATTGTTAGCGAAGCCATTGTTAGCTCTCACGTGCAAGGATGTTCCGACTCCTTTGCCATGGACTGAAGAGTGTCAGAAAAGTTTTTCTGAATTGCGTGATTCGTTGTGTTCGGCTCCTGTGTTAGGTACCCCTGACTACAGTAAGCCGTTTACACTATACGTTCACGAGAGAGAAGGTTGTGCGTTAAGTGTTTTGACGCAACAATTTGGCGGCAAACAGCGTCCGTGTGCATATTTTTCCTCGACTTTAGACCCTGTAGCTAGAGCGTTGCCGAGTTGTCTAAGGGCGAGAGCGGCAGCTGCGGTGTCCATTCGACAGTCCGCAGGTCTGGTCATGGATAATATACTTACAGTGATGGTTCCGCATGCAGTTGACACTCTCTTGAATCGAACAAAGACTCAACATTTGACGAGCGCAAGGTTGTCCGGTTATGAGTTGACGCTTTTGGCAAGTCATATACAGATAAAACGTTGTAATGTGTTCAACCCAGCGACATTGTTGCCGATTAATATGGAATCAGGTGATGTAGCACCACATGACTGTTACTTAAGAACTGAAGAAGAGACGAATGGTCGTATTGACCTGAAAAATACTCCATTGGTAGATCCCGATGGTACTCTGTATGTTGATGGTTCATGCTTCAAGTTGCCGAATGGTGATGTGACGACTGCGTATGCTGTAGTGACGTTGAGTACGGTTGTGGAAACTGCGAGATTGAGCCAGAATTCGGCGCAAGCGGCAGAGTTGATTGCTTTGACGAGAGCATGTGTTTTGTCTAACGGAAAGCGAGTGAATGTGTTTACCGACAGTCAGTATGCATTTGGCGTAGCGCATAGCTTTGGTCGATTGTGGAGAGAAAGAGGATTCATGACGTCGCATGGCACGAAGATCCAACACGGACAGCTCGTGAACGATCTTCTAGAGGCATTGACATTTCCTAAGCAAGTGGCAATCCTTAAATGCAGCGCGCATCGAAAAATTACAGATGATGTTGGTCGTGGTAATGCGTTTGCAGATGAGATTGCTAAGGAAACGGCCAAGAATCTGACGAACCGAATGTATGTTACGAGTTCAGTGAGATGGCCGGCGGAGACTGGTATGTGTGAGGACACAGTTGAGAGTGTGAAAGCGATTCAGAATGAGGCTACCGAAACTGAAAAGACTAAGTGGAAAGAAAGCACGGGGAAGTTAGACGGGAATGGATGTTGGGTTGATTTGTCAGAATATCAGAGATGGATGTTACCGGATGCATATGTGCTTGCCGTTGTTACTATGGCCCACGGCATGTCACATATTAGCGCGAAAGGTATATGTAAGTTGTTGTCTCCTGTATGGAAGAATGATGGGATTGCTAAGTGTGCTGAGAGAGTGGTTAAGAACTGTATGGTATGTTTGATGTATAATCCTGGCAAGGGCACCCCCACTCCACCTGGTCATTTTGCTCCTCCTACATGTCCCTTTGAAATTATTCAGTTGGACTTCATCCATATGGAGAGATGCAATAACCTGAAATATGTCTTGGTTGTGGTTTGTGCGTTCTCCAGATGGATTGAGGCCTACCCTCTTAAGGATAATACTGCCCTGTCCACAGCAAAAGTTATATTCAAGGAATATTTCCCCAGGTATGGCATGCCACGGATCGTATGGTCGGATAATGGAAGTGAGTTTGTGGGAAGTGTGATGAAGAGTGTGTGTAAGGGTCTGGGTATCCGCCAGAAATTTCATAGCGCTAATCATCCTCAATCGGCGGGTTTGGTGGAAGGGTACAATGGTACTCTGAAACTGAAACTTGCCAAAATTCAAGCAACGACTGGTCTATCATGGCCTGATGCATTGCCTCTGGCTCTCTTATCGACCAGGGCAACTGTGCACTCTCGAGTAGGGCTTAGCCCATATGAGATTGTGTTCGGCCGTCCTGCGAACATTTGGGGAGTTCCGAGGCCTAAGGAGTTTGACAGACTTGAATATCCAATGTTGATTGACTATCTTTATGATCTGACTGCTAAATTGAGTTTGATTCATCAACAGGTTTTTGAAGCTCTACCGGCACAAACAGAGGGTCCTGGTCATCGGCTCCAACCTGGCAACTGGGTGGTAACCCGAAACTTTGGGAGAAAACGTAATCTTGAGCCAAGGTTTGTGGGACCCTACCAAGTCTTGCTGGCAACGAGGACTGCAGTTCGGCTGGACGGCAGGAAGCATTGGGTGCATGCCACCCATACGAAGAAAGTCCCGCTTCCATTGCCAGCAGATAATTGGATAAAGAAAGGATTTGCCCCGACTGAGACCGATGCCATTTCACAATACGTGCCATTTAGTGATGCTCAACTTGTAGAAAACGATTCAGTTCAGTCAGACACACCTGTTGAATCATCTGGAACTGTACCTTCGTCTTCAGCATTGGAGAATTCAAGTTCTGAACTGTCACCTGAACAATCGAACACTTTTCTTCCATCTGAACCGTTGTTTGAAGAGCAAACTCGACCTGGAAAATGTCGATATTTTCTTCGATCGCGTGATTAAGGACTAATAAAAAATTCCCTTTTGTTTTTGAATTCACATTACCCCCTCATTGTTGCTATGAACATTGAGTTTTTTTTTTATTAATCACGTGTGTTCCTCTTCCGTGCAGCTAGGAGACTTATATTTAACTGAATGTTATATTGATTAAAACCTTCCATCTGGGTTGGCCGTAGGGCCGTGCGGGTACCTATTTCTGTTTAGCAGGTTTCTGACACTAGGTCGGTTACTTTTGTCGGTTTCTGGGAACTCCTGGGAATTGATAATCGCTACTCAGAACGAGGTGCGTCAAGAACGTTACGGACGGTCTTTAGAGGATGGAGTTCTCCAAACTGTCCGAAATAGAGAGGATGTTGGCGCAAAGATTCAAATTGCATAAGGTTTTGCGAACAAAATGTTTTTTGTTTCAGGTTTTCATGTTGTTCCTAACTGTTTCTATACTACTGGTGGGTGGAGTGTATTTTGGGATTCAGTCGTTATTGCCCTCCACTTCACCTACTCCTCCTTCTCATGATCTGAATTCTGTTCCCACTATTTCTCCACATTCCTTTCATCTTCTGCCCCAACATGAACAGGTTAGACGTGCGGAATTTATGAACAATTCCTTTGTCCAACTTCTGCATCAGCATCAGCTGGTGATGAATACTACCAACTGTTGGGTGTGTGGGTTAATGCCACATACCATGGATAAGGGTATTCCGTATTTGGTTCTTCCCTACAGCACCCAGGGGTCAGCTCGAGCATTCCAAACCATATTCCGTAGTGCACTAGATTCTTACCCCCGTCGAGAGCCACGCTCCACAGACCTTGGTTCTGGCCCGTACCACAAGTCTTTGGCGATAGCGATTGCCGATTTGGATAGAGATATTTTTGATGCATCGCTTATTCCAGAGGAAGAGGTGCGAGCTTACAAGGATCTGAGTGAGGTTGAGTATAGTATGTCAGTGAGTGATAGACAGCTTAAGAGCTCGTCTCCGATCTGGATCGTACCCCACCTCGGTCATTTCTTTCTGCAAGGTCTTGGTCGAAATCCGAGAGCTCAGCTTGGGAAGAGTGCATGTACTGAGACGTACGTTTTACCGATGCTCTCTTCCCCTGTCTTCTTGACTGCCAAGGGTACTTATTTTGTGTGTTACGAGAGGCGTTATTAGCAAAGAGGACACTGCCGGTCAAGAAGCAGGAGACTTCTTTAAGGGTTTCCTACCGTTTTGGGGACCTATGGTTAATAGTAGGAACCTGAGACAGTTGACTCGTGTGGTAGAATCGACTGCTAATATCACTGCAAGCGCCCTTGGTAATCTAACAGCAGAACTTCAAGCGGATAGACTTATGACGTTACAGAACCGTATGGTTCTAGATGTTGTACTCGCTGACAGAGGTGGTGTGTGCAAGGTGATCCATTCGAGCTGCTGTATTTTCATACCTGATAACGCTCCAACTGTTTATCAAGCCATCTCGAAGTTGCATAAAATCTCCGAGTCCATACACGTGGACGAAGGTGATTGGACGCTTCTAGGATGGTTTTGGGGTCTGATGTCGACTTGGGGTTGGAAGATTCTGATGATTGTAGGGGTTGTTGTGACGTTTCTGTTCACATGTTGTCTTTGTGTGCAGTGTGGTCCTGCCTTATGTGGCCTTTGTGCTACAACGTGTATAAGAAGGCCATCTGTTACCAAAGAGACATTGATGGATAGAATAATGTTCCAGCAACATCTAAACGATCTGATGAATATCGATATTGATTCTGATATCGACTAGTGCTTGCCTACATGAGGGCAAAAGGAGCGTCTGAGGTTCCGTGAGAATCGTAACGATGTTTTGGGCACGTTCGGATATGGACGAGTTTGGTATCTATGAATCGCAAATGACGGGTTTAGTAGGTGTACTCGTTTTCGCTACACTACTTGGAAGGGTTCGTCTTATTTATGGGCTTCTCCATCTGAACCCTCGGGTTCCATTTTAGATATGGCATCCATTTTGTTTCTTGCCCTCACGTAGCCGGCGAACGGACAATGTCTGCTTCGTGACCCTGGGATTCCCAAGCACTTGCGGAAGATGCATATTCTTTTGAGTGTGTCTTTATGACTAGGGGAATGACACGGCAAAGGCAGATGGCTCCGCTCGAGGCTCATCTTGCCGTGCTGGTCTATTGTTTCAGCCTTGCATGTGCTAGGCTCGAGTCCTTTGATCCTGTGATCACGCTTCCGATATTGCCCCCACACTCTTTTCAATCTGTTGTCTGTCTTTGTCTTCCTTGCACCTGTTTCTGTCTCTTCTCGTTTACAACTAGAGTGCAATGTGCCTAATGGAGGGATAGCATACTTTTACAGTTGGAAACCGGTAATGTTACTGTAATTATGTTCCGGGCTTCTGAAAACATGAATGAAATCCTTTTGAAGTTTACTGTGGGAACTGAGTTGTAACCTTTTGTTCGTTATGTAATGCAATGACGAAAATGTGTATAAAAGGAGCGATCCACTTTTTCAATACGAAGCAGACTCTCAGAACCTACACTTTGTTGTACTTCTAGCGATTTCTGTATCCCTGCAGTAAATAAACGCTGATCTTTGACGCTGAAGGAAGTGTCCCGTGTCTCTGTGATTTGTACGCCAGAACAGGTAACCTACGAAGGTTTCAGGTGTTGTCCCCTGGCACCGCTGGGCCTTAAATAGCCCAGTCCTTCAGTTGGCGCCCAACGCATAGTTACTTACTTGTGTTGGGACGAGTAGTCCTACTTTTATGTTTATTACTTGAACACTTTAAAATTCACAAATGTATGAACCAAAGTTACCCGTGACCAAGGTGTGGCTGCACCGAAACGCGTCGGGCGTAAAAAAGTTTGCACTGTCACTTTAAAAAGGTGGTCTGTACCAAGTAGCGTGTCATGTGATCAAGGTCCCACGGGGACCGAAACGCATAATGGCGGCGGTGCTGGGCAGAAAATAAACATTGAATAGCACCATTCTTGGGTTCGCTTCATCTCTTTCTGAACATGTGGAGCTGTGGGACGAGTACAAGGATACATATATGTATATATATATATATATATATATATATATTTTTTTTTTCAAACACAGTTCGCCGGTCTCCCAGCCTCTTAATGGCCGCGGGCTCGAGCGAGGAGGCGATCCTCCAATATTCTTCGCGCCAACTTTTCTCTCCAAAAGAAGCAAACTCCAGCCCAAATTCATTAAGTGTGAAGGTTTATTCAAACAAAATTGCCAAAAACGCCCGACGCGTTTCGGTGCAGCCACACCTTGGTCACGGGTAACTTTGGTTCATACATTTGTGAATTTTAAAGTGTTCAAGTAATAAACATAAAAGTAGGACTACTCGTCCCAACACAAGTAAGTAACTATACATATTTAGCCGCCATTCATGACATGGTCAGTGACATCACTGATGACATCTCAAATGACATCACTGATGACATCACTGATGACATCATCCAGTGAATGTGGTTTGCTTCGTTATTTAAATATGCATTATATATATAGCAATTTGCATTGAAGAATGAGTGGATATATAAAAATAAATATTTGGATGGAGGATTTAGTAGCAATGTAATTGACTGTTTACTTTAACAATGTATAGTGTCTCACTAAATATAGTGGATAGTGACTAAACTGTGTGAATATCTGTATCACTTTGTCAGTTGTTGTGTAAACTGGTTCTCCAGTTGGTTACTAGCTATGTGAAAGTCTATATTAGTTATTAATTAGTTAACTGAGTATTTGTATGGGAGAGTGAATGTGAGTGTGGTTCGGTGGGGGGTGTGTGACTGCCCAAAGGTGTGTGAATAGTTGATTCAGTAGATATATGAAGTTAAAACTACATGTTCTAACAGTTGTTTGGGTGAGTGAATATCTTTATAGGTGTGGTGATGAGCAAATATATTTCTCAATGGTACATGTCCAACAAACTAGAAAAATAAAAGGCAGTGTATGTGTCAGTTGTTGTATATAAATAAGTATACATAAGACTCAATGATTGTGTAAGTGACTATATGGATAGCTGTATACTTGTAATAATGATTTTATAATACACTAAGTAATACTTACTATCTAAATGAATAGATGAAGTGGTGTTTGTATAAGTGTGTAGCTAAGTAAGTATGTAAGTATGATCCATTGTTTGCATAAGTGAGTAGGATAACTTCATATGTGAATAGGTTGTGTGCTGGTGTGTAATGTCGATATAGGTGTATACGTATTTTTAATAGTGTTCTATTGTTCATTGACAGCATGTATGAGTGAATCTACAGGTAAGTGATTAGATGTGTGTATACATCTAGGAATCACTGAGTGGGTTTTTAGATACTTGTATTGCTGTGTCAATGGATTCAAATATGATACTCTGCATTTTACAAAGAGTGATGAAAGATTTTACTAGTGTATGAAAAGGTGTATGTGATTGTCACGTGGATGATGTCATCAGTGATGTCATTTGAGATGTCATCAGTGATGTCACTGACCATGTCATGAATGATGTAATATGTGACATCATCAGCAGTGGATTGCGGGTGCGCGAAATATAGTTAGTACAACTAACTATATAGGAGCAATTTCAATGGTTTTGTATGAGTGAAATGTCCAGCTAACTATAACACCCCTAAAATGTATAGTTTTTTGAGTGAATTTCAAAGGTTTTTTAAATGCTAATTCCTAACTATATAAGGCCTGAAACCTATGGTTTTTTCAGTGAATTTCAAAGGGTTTTTAAATGCTAATTCCTAACTATATAAGGCCTGAAACCTATGGTTTTTTCAGTGAATTTGCAAGGTTTTTTAAATTCGAATTCCTAACTATATAAGGCCTGAAACCTATGTTTTTTTCAGAGAATTCCAAAGGTTTTTTAAATGCTAATTCCTAACTATATAAGACCTGAAACCAATGGTTTTTTCAGTGAATTTCAATGGTTTTTTAAATGCTAATTCCTAACTATATCAGGCCTGAAACCTATGGTTTTTTCATTGAATTTCGAAGGTTTTTTAAATGACAATTTTTAAATGTATTAATTGTTATTTTTTTTATACTGATTTACTACATTTTTGCAGGTAGGTGTTCAGAGGGCACGCCCCCTTTTTACAACACTCCGCAGCGCAGCTCCATGGCGCTTACTGGAGATACCTGTTGGAATAGTTCCCTCTAGGGGACCTCTGGATTGAACAGGAATTAAGTCCCCAACTTAAACTGTACAAACGCACCCTGTAGAGTGTTCTAAATTGGGGGATTAAGTTCCCTTGCATACTAGGGGTGCCTGGGGGCCAACTAGTCAACCTGAAACCTCCAGTATGCACCAGTGGGCTGCATTGCAGAGAGGTGTAATGAGGCCACACCCTTTTTTACACCTCTTTGCAACACAGCCCCGGGAGTGTTTGCAGAGGGGGAACTAATTCCCCTTGAATACTGGGGGACCCTGGGGGCCAACTAGCCCACCAGGAGCCTCCAGTATGTGCCAAGGGGCTGCGTTGCTTTGCCCCGGGGGGCGGCGGTCCCGGGGGCAGTGTGGGGGTATTGGGGACCCCCCACACTTCTTTATCACTATGCCCCCGTGATTTGGTCCCCCCGGGGGGTAATTTAAAAAAAAACAGACCGGCCTAGGGGGTCAGGGTGTGTCTACCCTGCCCCCTTTTTGCGTTCTACACGTTTGTTTTTCTGCTTTCTTGTGCCTCGGTCTACCGAGCACAAGATGGATGCCAATACTTCCTGGTTATCCTTCCTGGTTATAAGTATTGACAGCCAATGAGCATGCAGCTTTCTCGGGAAGGCCTGCTGATTGACTGCCACTGTCTGTCAACACTCCAAACCAGGAAGTGTTGGCAGCCATCTTGTGCCTCGGTAGAACCAAGGCACAAGAAAGCAGTGAAACAAAGGTAGAAAACACGCAAAGGGGGCAGGGTAGAAGCACCCTGACCCCCTAGGCCTGCTCAAGGGGTCCCACAAGGACCCCCAAGGCTCAAAATTATTATTATTATTTTTTAATTTACGGGGAGCGCCCACCATACGCGTACCTATGCGAGGTACGCGTACGGAGCACGTACCCCGCGATTTAAAAAATATATATAATTTTTGGGGGCCTTGGGGGTCTTTGTGGGACCCTCGAGCAGGCCTAGGGGGTCAGGGTGATTCTACCCTGCCCCCTTTTTAAGTTCTACACGTTTGTTTTTCTGCTTTCCTGTGCCTCAGTCCTTCAAGGCACAAGATGGCTGCCAAAATTTTCTGTTTTGGATTGTTGACAGACAGTGGCAGCCAATCAGGATGCAGCTCGCGCACGCAAAGGTACGCGCACGTGCACGCACGGTACGCGGACCAGTGCGCGTACGGTGCGCGCTTATAGATATATAAATGTATAAGTTGCTGTATAACTAAGTATGTGTTTCTATAAGTGATCGTTTAAGAGAGTCAGTATGTGTATGTTTGTGGAAGTAGATGTTGGAATAGGTTGTTGTAACTGGTATTGGTATCTCCATTTGCTTGAAAAATGTTGTTTCTATTTTTGAATGTGTGTATTAGAGTGAGATGAGGTCTGCCACTCTTTCACAAGGATGATGTTATCAGTGATGTCATTTGAGATGTCATCAGTAATGTCATGAGTGATGTCACTGACGATGTCATGAGTGATGTAATATGTGACGTCATCAGCAGTGCATTGCGGGCGCGCGAGTTATAGTTAGCTGAACTAACTATAACGGGGGAATTTCAAAGGTTTTGTATGAGTAAAATGACCAGCTAACTATAACTGGTGTGAAACCTATGTTTTTTTCAGTGAATTTCAAAGGTTTTTAAAATGCTAATTCCTAACTATAACGTGTGTGAAACCTATGGTTTTTTCAGTGAATTTGCAAGGTTTTTTAAATGCTAATTACTAACTATAAAGTGGCTGAAACCTATGGTTTTTTCAGTGAATTACAAAGGTTTTTAAATGGTAATTCCTAACTATAACGTCGCTGAAACCTATGTTTTTTTCAGTGAATTTCAATGGTTTTGTAAATGATAATTTTTAAATGTATTAATTGTTATATTTTTTATACTGATTTACTACATTATTTTAAATGATTTATTTTTAGATATTTTATTTTTTAAATTACATTACATATTTTTAATATAAATTGAAAAAAAAAATGTTTTCACACCTCTCTGCAACGCAGCCCCCTGGCGCTTTTGCAGAGGGGGAACTAATTCCCCTTGCATACTGGGGGTCCCTGTGGGCCAACTAGCCCACCTGGAACCTCCAGTATGCGCCAGGGGGCTGCATTGCAAAGAGGTGTGATGAGGCTATGCCCCTTTTTACACCTCTCTGCAACGCAGCCCCCTTGCGCGTTTGCAGAGGGGGAACTAATTCCCCTTGCATACTGGGGGTCCCTGGGGGCCAACTAGCCCACCAGGAGCCTCCAGTATGCGCCAGGGGGCTGCGTTGCTTTGCCCCGGGGGGCGGCGGTCCCCAGGGCAGTGTGGGGGGATTGGGGACCCCCCACACTTCTTTATCACTATGCCCCCACAATTTAGTACCCCCGGGGGGTAATTTGAAAATAAACAGACCTGGTTTTTAAATAAAACAATTGGGGTCCTTGTGGGACCACCTGGGCAGGCCTAGGGGGTCAGGGTGTGTCTACCCTGCCCCCTTTTTGTGTTCTACACGTTTGTTTTTCTGCTTTCTTGTGCCTCGGTCTGCCAAGCACAAGATGGATGCCAACACTTCCTGGTTTGAAGTGTTTACAGCCAATGGCATACAGCTTTTTTGGGAAGGCATGCTGATTGGCTGCCACTGTCTGTCAACACTCCAAAACCGAAATTGTTGGCAGCCATCTTGTGCCTCGGTAGACTGAGGCACAGGGAAGCAGAAAAACAAACGTGTAGAACTCAAAAAGGGGGCAGGGTAGAAGCACCCTGACCCTCTAGGCCTGCTCAGGGTGTCCCACAAGAACCCCCAAGGCCCCCCAAAACATTTTTTTTTTCGAAAAATCGCAGGGTGCTCGCACGGTGCTCGCAAGGTGCGCGACTACTGGAGGGATTTAGACCATTTAAACAAAAGGGCGATCTGCGAACCAGACTCTACCATTTTGCCAAATTTGGTGTAATTCCGTTCAGCCGTTTGGGCTGTAGCCGTGTCTAATCGTTGGAAATTAAGATGAGGAAAACACGTTTTGTGACCCCCCTTTTTTCTCGGCCCTCGCTTGACGAATCTACCCGAGACTTTCAGGGAAGAAGCAGAGCAGAACGGGCCATCTTCTTTGAGAAATTCGCGAAGATTCAACAACCGGCGCCAGAGTTATTTCCAATAGAATGTTGCGGATTTCCTATGGAAACTAGGTCCTAACTATATATACCTACTGGCAATCGCCAGTAGGTAATATATATATATATATATATATATATATATATATATATATATATATATATATATATATATATATATATATATATATATATATATAATGTCCAACTAACTATAACTTTCCCTAAAAACTATGATTTTTTCAGTGAATATATATATATATATTATATATATATATATATATATCGGCTTCCCTTGCTTACTAAATTGCAATATGAACAAGAAGCACTGCGGCAGTTGAGTGATCCCAATACATACATAAAGGTGAATGAGTCAACATACAATAAGAGCATCCAGGATTACCACGACATGATATTTAAGTGGTACAACAGAAACATGCTAAACGGTGATGAACACTTATTCTTGAGATGTTTAAATCCTACAACCCCGACCTTTTATTATCTACCTAAGATACATAAGGATCCGGTAAATCCACCTGGGAGGCCTATTGTTGCCTCTCAAGGCAGCCTAACTGAAAACCTGTCTATCTATGTGGACTCCTTTCTCTCACCTCATGTGGTCAATTTAAAATCCTATCTGAAGGATACAAAACATTTTTTGAACTGTATTGAGAATATAGTTTGGTTAGAAGGGTATACCATGATGGTCATTGACATTGCCAGCCTATATACGTGCATTGAGCACGAAGAGGGATTAAAGGCTATTTCCTGGTTCCTTGGGAGTAGACCAGTGAAGTATTACGAGCACAATAAAATGTTAATGGAATTTCTAAGATTTAGCCTGTTTGGAACCAACCTCTACAGACAGCTTACAGGCGTGGCTATGGGCACTTGCTCTGCCCCAAGCTTCGCGAACTTATTCGTGGGGCATTGGGAAGAGCAGGTAGCTTGGTCCAATACCAACAAAAAATGGAACGAACTGGTGAAATGTTGGTATCGTTACATAGACGACCTGTTCATTATCATTGAAGGATCAGTGGAGCAAGCTGAAGAATATCTGGAGGTACTCAATGATAATGAGAATAATTTGAAATTTACAGGAGAAATCAGCCAAAAGGAAGTGAACTATCTAGACTTGACTGTTTTCATTGAAGGAGGCAATCTGCATACCAAGCTCTATCGTAAAGCCACCGCTGGCAACTCAACGCTATATGCTACCAGTGGGCATCCTAAGAGCTTGGTTCACAGCATACCCTATGGTGAGCTTTTAAGGATAAGGAGGAACAATACTAAGGACGATGAGTTCAAAAAGGCCGCCAGCAATTGTATAAAAAGATTTAAAGCAAGGGGATACAATGCTATAACTTTACAGCAAGCATTGAGCAAAGTTGAAACCCTGAAAAGAAGTACATTGTTGGAAGACAAAGATAAGAACAAACAATCGCAGACTGGGCAATTCAGATTAATAACCACATACTCGAGGAACTCTCATGACATCAAACGCATCCTGCGGAAACACTGGAACATTTTGATGACGGACAATGTCATAAAACATGATCTGCCCTCCTATCCTATGATAACATTCAGAAAAGCAAGAGCATTGAAGGACTATTTGGTCCATAGTCACCATGATGAATCCAAACCTAAATCCAAAATTGAACCTATGAAGGGTTTCTTTCCCTGCGGAAGATGCAAGGCATGCAAGGGAAGTAAACGAGTAACTCAATACAGCATCCCAGGGGTCAAAGAGCCTAAAAGAATTTTGAAATTCCTCACATGTTCCACGCCTTACGTGGTGTACTGTCTATCATGTCCTTGTGGGAGAAGGTATGTGGGCAGTACCACCAACCCAGTAAAATTGAGGATACTGGAGCACCAAAGAGCAATACAGAATGCAGATGCAACTTATCCGGTTGCGAGACATTTTGATAAGGAGCATGCTCGCAACAGGGAATTGCTGACATTTTTCTGCTTAGACTCTGTCCCGGTGAGTGTAAGAGGTGGCGACAGACTCCAGAAATTAAGGCGTTTGGAATCTCGATATATAATTGATTTGCTAAGCAAAACGCCGGCCGGATTGAATATGCATGAGGACTTAGCCGTGCACCTGGGATGAATTGATTCATATTGACTGTAACTTTGCTTCACGTTTATTTACTGTATATATATAAGGATGTATGAACTTCTATTATGTAAATAACTCAACTCCATTAGGGTTGTGCACGTTGTTGAAATCGTAATGGATTTATGCCCATCTTGGGCAATATAGCATAAAGATTGGAGAGAAACCTCTTATATGGGGTATGCCCATACAGGGCGTTAGGATTTGGTTAATTGGTTGAATTTTGTGTAAATATATTGCGATATTGCTCTTTGAATATATATGGGTAATACACATTGCAACCCTTACAATATGGCGACCGCCATCTTATGATTGAATTATCTTTTAAGGTTAGTCCTACCTTTATGTTGATTACCCGTGCAACGCGGGAGTTTAAATACAATCGACTGTTGATTCTCAGCGTCTCATACCTGACGAAGGCCGAGTGCCGAAAGCGCTTGTGAGTGAGATTAAAATCTTTGCATCTATCTTTGGAGTGCTGCCTCCTAATTCCCAAGGATTGTGGGGAGGGATTGTCGGAGCTGACATATATATATATATATATATATATATTCACTGAAAAAATCATAGTTTTTAGGGAAAGTTATAGTTAGTTGGACATTTCACTCGTACAAAAGCATAGAAAATCCCCTGTTATAGTATGGCCGGGATACCCGTCACCCCCTCCCAACACAATCCCCAAGAATGGGAAGACGGAAACGGTTCTTGAGCTTTTGGAAGGCGGTGAGGGAGTTACCCTCACCGGCCGTATTTATTAAAAATATGAAACAAAATTAAAACATAAAATTAACAGTTTCATATCATGTACAATTTCATTTACACATTACGATGCATTTCTCAAAATTCAAATTGTACATCCTAACATTACGGGCCAACGGCAAGGTCGTAACCGGTGTCAGATCCCTAATACCATAACTCCCCCCCTTACTTGTAAGGGGCGGGCGCACAGAGGACTGTACCTCTGTGCCAACTTCCAATTTCCCTTGTCTTAACGGGGGCCCCATATTTACTCGACGCCATCTTGGAGGTCGTCCGAGGACTCGTGTGAGGTGTCTAGAAGGTAGCGTAGACCCCCCTCCCACCCCACACTGCTTACCACATCCGCCATCGCGGATGTCCTGGCCCCGGGAAATTCCCAGGAGGGGCCCGTAGCCCCTCCTCCCCAGGGAGGGGCCGATGACCGCCTTCCCTTTCGGCGTCCCCATCCTTAGAGGGTACCGCCTCCCCGTGTGAGGGGCCAATGGCCGCCTCCCCCCGGGCGCTCCCATCCATAATGGGTGGCGCCCCACCTCTAGGGTTCTTCCAATTACTGCTCACCGATCATGACCTTACCGCCCGACCAGAAAAATAAATACGACATTTTTTAAACTAAAGAGAATAACAGTTATACTGGGCATTTTAAAACATAAAACTTCCAACTATGCCATAACAGCTCTTACACTTCGCTGCGATACCTCGCCTAGAAAGAGCAACCATTTTATTGTCATATCACGACCATCTCAACTTTATTCGAAACAACCTGATAAGAGATAATATCCTCGTTAATTGACTTTATTGCAATACAAATCGCTGCCATCAGGGGCTGGTGGGTGGGTCAAACTTGGCTCCTTGTTCCGTCTCGGGCTCACGAGCAATGAGGAGGTGCAGCTTCCAAGTACAGGAACAAGAGGATGCTTCCTTGGAATGATGCTCCTTTTATCCTTCTTTGGGAGGGCGTGGGCCTTCCCCCACACGCCTACGGGGCGGTTCGAACGGTGTAAGTGTCTAGGACAACCCCTCTTGGGCGGGAAAAGGCGCGCCCCGGCTACGCCACTACGGGCATACCAGCCAAGCCACGCCTCCCGCCCAGAACGGTTTCCCGGGGGGATCGGGGCACCCAACCATACGTTCGGGGGGACCGAGTGGTCGCCCCTTTCCATATGGCCGGGATACCCGTCACCCCCTCCCAACACAATCCCCAAGAATGGGAAGACGGAAACGGTTCTTGAGCTTTTGGAAGGCGGTGAGGGAGTTACCCTCACCGGCCGTATTTATTAAAAATATGAAACAAAATTAAAACATAAAATTAACAGTTTCATATCATGTACAATTTCATTTACACATTACGATGCATTTCTCAAAATTCAAATTGTACATCCTAACATTACGGGCCAACGGCAAGGTCGTAACCGGTGTCAGATCCCTAATACCATAACTCCCCCCCTTACTTGTAAGGAGGACTGTACCTCTGTGCCAACTTCCAATTTCCCTTGTCTTAACGGGGGCCCCATATTTACTCGACGCCATCTTGGAGATCGTCCGAGGACTCGTGTGAGGTGTCTAGAAGGTAGCGTAGACCCCCCTCCCACCTCACACTGCTTACCACATCCGCCGTCGCGGATGTCCTGGCCCCGGGAAATTCCCAGGAGGGGCCCGTAGCCCCTCCTCCCCAGGGAGGGGCCGATGACCGCCTTCCCTTTCGTCGTCCCCATCCTTAGAGGGTACCGCCTCCCCGTGTGAGGGGCCAATGGCCGCCTCCCCCGGGCGCTCCCATCCATAATGGGTGGCGCCCCACCTCTAGGGATCTTCCAATTACTGCTCACCGATCATGACCTTACCGCCACAGGCCGGATAGTTGACCGGCTATCCGGACCCCCCAAAAAACTCCTACTATAGGTCATGGCTACACAAACTTTTTAACCAAGCTATGAAGTCCCCTATGAGTAAGACATTTCCCTCCCGGGACAAATGGACCCCATCTTCCAGATACATATGGTCCCCCCGGATACATCCATGGGGCACACAATGCAATTGTCCTGTGCGAAACAGTCTACCTAGTTTGTTATTAACCTTCTTTACCGAGTGATTCAAAGCTGACACAGAGAGGGCCCCCCGCCACACCTTCCGCGGAATCATGTGTGACCATGCGATCGTGCACCCCGGAACCCTTCTCGCCAACCAGCTTACCGAGGCCAAGATTAACTCAAGAAGTACTCGTCGACCAATGGTCACCAAATCATTGCCCCCAAGATGTACTATGATTACAGACGGCGGTGACCTTGTCCGCCCTAACAAACCCTCCATAAAACCTTGAAACTGGTCAATACAGAGCCCGCCCCTTCCGTGGAAGGTCACCCTGTACCCGTATTCCCCCGCAACGTGAATCATGTCACCTGCTTTGAATACATCCGCGGCGCGCCTCACGTATGAGTGGCCAACGACCCACACCACTCTTTCCTCAGCCGGTGATCTTTGACCGCTGGTCCCCAGGTGTCGGGTCAACTGCACCGTCCGCCCCGCAAAGCCTGCTCGCGGAACTGAAAATCAAACAGAAAACAAGAAGCGTGAGTGCATGACAACGGCTTCACAACATGTGCAACCGCACATACCTTTTATAGCAATTCGAGGACCAACGCCCCAATTGTTTCACTTTCTCCACACTCAGACCCCTGGCTGTAGCCTCTGTAGCAGCCCCTATCCGGAAGGAATGGGTCCCAAAATCGCTCGGGTCCAAGCCCGCTGCCGCGATTGCCATTGTTAACACCCGCTGAAACTGAAACCTAGTCAGTGGGGTGGCGTCGGTGTGTCTCAACAAACTCCCCCCCCCATGATGCCGCCCTCTGCGCTAAATACTCCTCCACGCATTTTACCGGGCACATGGGAGACTCCGGAATCCGCTGCACTACCACACTGTCCCCGATGGCTGCCTGATCGGTCTTGGAACTGGCTATTGTGACCACCATTGTGTCACCCTTGATCTGAATGTGCTCTCGACACAGACCTCCCCCCGTATCCCGCTTATTCCTTGCTACCAGCTCGCTCACCCGCATAGCCCCATGGAATGCTAATGCAAAAGCGGCCCGGAACAGTACCGTCTCTGATTGAGATGAACAAGTCGCGGGGAGTACGGACATTAACAGGGACAACCTTGCCAGATCTATCGGGTGCCTTTCATCCACTCTACGGCCCTCAAGGCGTTGCCACCCACGCAGTGCCTTTTTTACGAGAAAGGACGATGTGGGGTCCTGGATGCCATGTGCCTGTGCCATGAAGGCAATGGCGGCCCTGTGCCTGTTGGCTGTAGCCAGTGATCGGCCTGCCTGATGTAGTGCTACCAGAAATTGCAGAACATACTCCTCCTGGCCCCAATGTTCCCCCCCCCCCGCTGAACCCAAAAATGACCAATATGAATGGAACGCTCCTTCATAAGCCTTCCTTGTCCTGGGTGCTAGACTCTCTCCCACGAGGTTTTGTAATCCGGGGCACCGAGAGACCAGAGAGCTTCGGGAAATGGTGCCGCCACCAAGTCCGCTGCGGGAAAAAAAACCCTGAAGGCCTGCATATGGGAACGAGAGAGTGCATCAGCTGCCTGGTTCAGTATCCCCGGCACGTGTCTTGCCCTAAAGTGGACGTTTAGTCTCATACATAGCAGGACAATTTCTTTCAGCAATCTCAAAATCCATTTGCAGCGTGCTGCCTGATTATTGATACATTCAACAACAGTCATATTATCAGACCAGAACACCACAGCACGATCACGAAACCCTTCTGGCCATGTTTTCAAGGCCACCAGAATGGGGAACAGCTCAACGAACCCGATGTTACCTGTGAGCCCACTATCGTGCCACCACGCCGGCCATGTTCGTGCCGACCATTTCTCACCAAATATGGCGCCAAAACCCACACTTCCTGCCGAGTCAGTCCACAACCCCAGCTCCTCGGAGGAAGCTGGTGGTTTGTTCCACACGACACGACCGTTGAAATCCACCAGAAATGCCAACCAAATGCGCATGTCCTGGCGAACCTCGGCTGACAGTCTTGTGCGGTGGTGTCCTTCCTTGAGACCCACCATGGCTTGTGCGATAGAGCGGGAAAAGGGGCGGGCCATCGGTATCACTCTGAGGGCAAAGTTAAGCTGACCCACAGTTTGCTGCAGCTGATGGAGAGTTACTTTTTTCTCGCCAATGCATACTTCCAGTGAGGCCTTAAACTTCATTACCTTCTCCTTGGGCAGACGGAAGCACCCCTCTACTGAATCAAGCTCGATTCCTAGAAACTCGAGAGAAGTCGATGGCCCCACTGTCTTGCCTGGTGCCAATGGCACACCAAAACTTTTCATGAGATTACAGAATTCCATCAAAGCGTGTTCACATTCCGTGCCCCCGGCTGCCCCCAGAAACAGAAAATCATCAAGGTAGTGCATTACCTGCGTGAGGCCCGTGGCTCTAGTGAACGCCCATTGCAAAAAAGTACTGAACTTCTCAAAATAAGCACAAGAGATAGAGCAACCCATCGGCATACATTTATCCATGTAGTAGCGACCTTGGAACACAAAACCTAAGAGACGCTGATCCTGTGGGTGTACCGGGAGCAACCGGAACGCTGACTCAATATCTGCTTTAGCCATCAGCGCTCCGGGCTCTAGGCGATTCAACATGGCGACGGCCTCATCAAAGGATGCATACCGCACCGAACAAAGCCCCGGGTCAATCGCATCGTTCACCGAAAGACCCCTAGGAGCGGACAAATTATGGATTAACCGAAACTCACCTGGGTCCTTCTTGGGGACTACTCCCAACGGTGAACAAACCAAATTAACAACAGGCGGGTGCACATACGGTCCCGCAACCCGACCTCGGGCCACCTCTTTTGCAATTTTTGCCTGCACCACCGCCGTATTTCGTTGCACAGATAGTTGATTTTTACACTGTGCTTCCCCCCTGAAACCCCCGCCGGGATGCGGAAACCATATGAAAAACCGTCTCGCAACACCCCAGCGGAGACATGGTCTGGGTATCGGTTCAGCCAAGGGATCAATGCCATGATGTCAACCGAAGTAGGTAACGGTGCCCCTCGGGCGATGTCAGACCTGTTTGGCCCCCCCTCTACCTCCTGACTCACCATTCTTTGCTCTGCACGAACTCTCGGGGTGTGAGGACTGTCCACACCCTGCACACTCATGCCTGAACTTGCATGTTCCTTGTGGCCTAGTGCACTTGCCTCTGTTAAAGCTCCAACACACCCCTTTTTTACTCGAATTCCCATTATTCTTGTTGTGCTGATCCCCGTTGGCGCCTGCCCGAAAGGGCGCAGCCAAGTAATGGCGGGAAGGCTCTGCGCCATTCCCGCCAAAAGAAGACGACCTCGCCGTGTTCGGCATAACCTGCTTCTGCCAGGAAATGGAGTCGAAACAATCCCACGTCAGGGATGAGTCGTGCTCCTTGGCCTTACGAAATTTGTTATCATAACCCATCCATTGATTACCTTCATATGATTCAAAAAATTCCATAATACGTGTCTGATAACAGGCCAATTCTGACAATACTTCAGGCCTACGTTCCCCCATGATTGCTGTAAACATTCCGAACGCCCTGGCCCAATTAGCGATTGTTTCCTCCACCCTGAAACCCGCCATTTTTGCACGCCATACACTCGGATGCAACAACTCCTTCTGATTTTTAACGTGCTCTATCTCATAGTGATCGGTCAACAGCGAAAACATGTTCACATATTTATCGGCCCAAATCCTCTCTTTCACATCCATCGGGATATGCTGAACCACTTTTTCCCTCCTAGAGGGTAACGATCCCTCCCCCGCTATCGGCAACGGCTGCTTACCAGAACCAGGAGCTGTATCTGTTGCAGCTGTTGTTCCAACGACCGGTGCCGGTTTATCCGAGGGAACCTGCGGGGATACAAGAGGACAAGGTGCCTTCGCAGCATCTCTCAATTGCCGCAACTGCTTCATTATCAACCTGGCCTCTGCCGCCGTGTCTCCTGGTGCCAGAGCACTCTCGTTGCTCTTGCCTAACCATGCTGCCAACTGAGCGGCCAGTTCGGGAGGCATATCCCCCTCGCTCACGGGCGTCACTACCACAGGGATCGGCTGTCCCGCGTTCGGGATCGGAACTGGGGCCCCCACTGGACCGACCGGGCTCGCCGGAGGTGACTCGGGAACCGGGGCCTCCCCTCCTGCCGCCCTACTCCTGACCCTTTTACCTCTCCCGGCAGGGACTATTCCCGGCAATGCTGGCCCGATGGTCTTCTTCGGTCTCCCCGTGCCATTCATTGCCGCCATCTGCTTTTTCATGTCCGCCATATCCTTCACCAGCGTGCGAAGCAGTTGCTCAGTCCCAACTTTCTTTCCGACCTTCTTGCCAGGCATCGTATCGCGGATATCCAAATCGAGGTCCTGGATCCAAAGCTTCGGACTCACTGAAAGAGAAACACAAAAATTACAAGTTCTCAAACTTGGCTCCTTGTTCCGTCTCGGGCTCACGAGCAATGAGGAGGTGCAGCTTCCAAGTACAGGAACAAGAGGATGCTTCCTTGGAATGATGCTCCTTTTATCCTTCTTTGGGAGGGCGTGGGCCTTCCCCCACACGCCTACGGGGCCGTTCGAACGGTGTAAGTGTCTAGGACAACCCCTCTTGGGCGGGAAAAGGCGCGCCCCGGCTACGCCACTACGGGCATACCAGCCAAGCCACGCCTCCCGCCCAGAACGGTTTCCCGGGGGGATCGGGGCACCCAACCATACGTTCGGGGGGACCGAGTGGTCGCCCCTTTCCATTAGTTCAGCTAACTATAACTCGCGCCCCCGCAATGCACTGCTGATGACGTCACATATTACATCACTCATGACATGATCAGTGACATCGCTGATGACATCACTGATGACATCTCAAATGACATCACTGATGACATCATCCATGTGATAATTTGCTGCATCTTCTCACACCCTAATATAATCTTTGATATACCCACTCTAAATTACAGACTGCCATTCTCAAAACCATAGATACTCCAACACCAATAACTACATACCCACTCACTGATTATTAATCAAAGCCCCAGGGGGTGGTGGTCCCCGGGGCTTGGGGGGGCTTGGCGGCCCCCACACATAAAAAACCAAAGCCCCGGAGGGGGGCGGTCCCTAGGGCTCCAGGGGGGGTGTGAGCCCCCGCAAATATTACTGGAAAGCCCAGGGGGTGGTGGTCCCCGGGGCTGCGGGGGGCTCCCTGGGCCCCCGCTATTACATTTTCGCATGCCCCCGGGACTTGGCCCACGCGGGGGCTACATAATACTGAAGCGCGTGCTTCATTTTAAAAAAAAATCTCAGCCGATTTCGCGCACCCAGCACAAATTCGGCCGTTTTTTAAAATGCTTTTTTGGGCCCTGGGGGTCCTTGCGGGACCCCCTGAGCAGGCGTAGAGGTTCAGAGTGTTTCTACCCTGACCTTTTCTTGTTTTGTGCGTAATTTTTCTCTTTTCTTGTGCCTCGGTACTACCGAGGCACAAATGGTGTAAATCCGTTCAGTAATTCCTGAGAAATTCAAGAAAAAAAAGTAAAAATCACGGGATGCGCGTATGATACGCATATGGCGTGGAAAAAAAAAGAAAACCTGAAGCCCTCTTTAGTGCTAATTAGCCCCCGGG